>NC_091458.1:33910149-34625149 GCF_027789765.1 Dendropsophus ebraccatus | reverse complement strand
AATCTGCGTCGTTAAATTCCGGTGGATTGCGTCGCTTGTACCTGTTCGCGGCGGTGCGCATTTCTGCCCGTGCCATAGACACCATTCTATAGCCGGGCCATAGAACTGACATGTCCATTCTTTCGGCAAAACGCGGAATCGGCCTGGCCATAGAATGGTGTCTATGGCACGGGCGGATATGCGCACCGCCGCAAACGGGTTCGAGCCACGGAATCCGGCGGAACTTATCCGTGCGGATTCCGTAGGGTGAACCCACCCTAACAAAGCATTAACCTAATTAACCCTAAGGGTACGTTCACACTTACCAGATCCATACACATGGGACAGCTATGTAATGCACACTCATTCAGCTGACCGATATCTCCCCTGATCCCTCTATACAAGTGAACACTTAGGGTGGTATTACACGGGCCGATGGGGGCCCGATAATACCTGTAAACGAGCGACAATCTGGTAGATCGGCGCTCGTTTACTGGGCCTATCACACGGCCCGATAATCATTTAACAAGGGCTGCAAGGACATCGTTACCAATGTCCTTGCAGCCCTTGTTTGCGCTATATACTTTACCTATCCACACTCCAGGGCTGCTCCTGCGGTCCGCTTCTCCCTTGGTCCCGCGCGCTCTAGCTTCAGAGCGGCCTGTCAGCCGCGGCCTGTGGTTGGCTGAGCGGCCTGTCAGCTGACAGGCTGCTCTAAAGCTAGAGCGCGCGGGACCCGGGGAGAAGCAGACCGCAACAGCAGCCCTGGAGTGTGGATAGGTAATGTATATCGTCAGTCGCTGGTTGGCGCCCGACAAATATAGGTTCTAACCTATATCATCCATCAGCCGATGATTGTTGTCATCGGCTGATTGTTGTATTTATTACACGGAGCAATAATCGGCAGAATTGGGCCGATTCAGCCCATTATCGTTCCGTGTAATAGTACCCTTAGGTTGGCTGAGAAGGGGTAAGCTGCTGCCAGACTCCTCAGGTGGTAGCTTATTTCCCTGAGAAAAAAAGCATTAAAGGGGTTATCCAGGATTAGAAATAGCTCAGCTATTTTTTTGCAAAAACAGCGCCACCCCTGTCCTCAGGTTGTGTGTGGTATTACAGTTCAGCTCCATTCCCTTCAATGGAAACTGAGCTGCAAACTCCACACCCAAACTGAGGACTAGTGGTGTTTTCTGGAGGAAAGTGGCCATGTTGTCCTAGGTTAAAATAACTCCTTTAAAAAGCTGAAATCCAATATGCCCCATCCCCCTGTAATCATCTGTTGGAGAAGAGTTGGGAGACCCCCATACACATTAATTAGATGACCTTTTTTGTAATGTGTACAGGGGCCTGTTCACACTGTCACCATGAACTCTGGAATGAGAAGCAATGGCGCTGGTGAGATATGGCTGTAGTGGCCAGGAGTAAGGGGACACTTTCAGACATCCACTAAAATATTGACACTTCGAGCACCATCCTGGGACTTCTATCTACACAGTAGGGTCTTCTATATGCTTCTGTAGACTTCTATATACACTGGAGGGTCATTCATGTCACCTACAATTTTTTTTTTTATAGCAAATAACTATACTTTAAATGTGATCACAAAGAAAGACTGATAAAAACTGATAGGAGGAAATTAATCAAACATAGTGTAAAGTGAAACTGGCTCAGTTGCCCCTAGCAACCAATCAGATTCCACCTTTCATTCCTCACAGACTCTTTGGAAAATGAAAGGTGGAATCTGATTGGTTGCTAGGGGCAACTGAGCCAGTTTCACTTTACACTATGTTTGATAAATCTGCCCCATAGTGTTTAGATTGAGGCCATGTTCACACAACGTAAGTTGTGTATTAATCACAGCCATTGTTGCTGATTTGCAACAACGGCCGTGATCAATACAAAAGTTACGTGCAGTCTGAGGAAACCCCGGCCGGAGTGTATATACATAGTATACGCTCCGCCTGGGATCCCTAGTGGCTGCACAAGCCTGACACACAATGGAGAGTGCGGCTCCGGTTGCACTCTCCATTGTTGGCTATGCTAAATTGGGATGCGGGAGCACACGGATTACGGGTCACAGAATGGCCATTTTTTTCACGTAGTGAACGGCCTGAGATATCTAAGGGAATCCTTCTGCATGAATGGAGATCTCTGATTTCTCAGTAATATGGATGCTACCTGCTTAGGTTCTGCTTGGTGCAGCGTGTAAGCAGGATTTGCCATGTTTATTAATGGAGGACGTCCCCTGTGAGTCAGGAGTTCTGGGCTGGAGAGAACAATCTGTGGACTGTTTGGTGCCAGATATACTAATGAGCCTCATCTTTCATCGGTCCTGAGAGGTGGTGTCGTGCTCCCCGGTACACAAGCGGGCAGATGTGCGAGCAGGCAGTGAAGCCAGGGAGTGATACAGTGTAGGACTGATGGAGAGGGCAGATCGCCTGTATACAGTGTGATACATTGTCAGGACCAGGAGGAATAATGGAGGAGCAGGAATCACTGACTAATCATCATCCACATAAAAGGTGTAAACTGGGCTCACACATGGCCGGTGTCCCGATGCCGTCCCAGATGGGAGAACTAAATGCAACAAGCTGGATATTTCCCATCCGTTACCCCTGAGGTGGTCAATAAATCTATGGACCATCCAACAACCTGATGCTGAAAATTCAACTCTTATCTTTATAGATGAGTGAAGGTCGAGCACACTCAGGTCTGTCTGATTACCAGTTGATGAAGAAGTTGGATGCCGCCCTAGGGAGACTTGGAAGATATGGATACAGCCTATGGCCTATGTTTGTATCCATGTTTTCCAGGCAGCCTTAGGGTTGTAACCAACTTCTCCAGCCACCAGTATAAAAGTGGTATTGGTCAGGTCTGCTGTAGAGGTGTTAAATATGATGCCTGGAGCTATCACCTACCAATCTACCAATCTTGTGGAGAAATTTGTTGATGTTTTAAGCAGTTAAAAACCATAAAAAATGTGATTCAGACAATAATTTTACATGTAGAGAAGTGCATATGGCCGAAACCACGCTCCCATTTCTTCATGATGCTAACTGGTGCATGAAGATGGGGCGTCTTCAGGTTTAGTGCCTAGGGCAGCAGTAGCTATTAATACGGCCCTGCCTGTACTGTGACATCACTGTGTGTATTACCCCTGTACTGTGACATCACTGCGTGTATTATACCTGTACTGTGACATCACTGTGTGTATTATCCCTGTAATGTGACATCGCTGTGTGTTTTATCCTTGTGCTGTGACATCACTGTGTGTATTATCCCTGTACTGTGACATCCCTGTGTGTATTATCCCTGTACTGTGACATCACTGTGTGTACTATTATCCCTGTACTGTGACATCACTGTGTGTATTATCCCTGTAATGTGACATCACTGTGCGTATTATACCTGTACTGTGACATCACTGTGTGTATTATCCCTGTGCTGTGACATCACTGTGTGTATTATCCCTGTACTGTGACATCCCTGTGTGTATTATCCCTGTACTGTGACATCACAGTGTGTATTATCCCTGTACTTTGACATCACTGTGTCTATTATCCCTGTACTGTGACATCACAGTGTTTATTATACCTGTACTGTGACATCACTGTATGTATTATCCCTGTACTGTGACATCACTGTGTATTATCCCTGTACTGTGACATCACTGTGTATATTATCCCTGTGCTGTGACATCACTGGGTATTATCCCTGTACTGTGACATCACTGTGTATATTATCCATGTGCTGTGACATCACTGTGTGTTTTATCCCTGTGCTGTGACATCACTGTGTGTATTATCCCTGTACTGTGACATCCCTGTGTGTATTATCCCTGTACTGTGACATCACTCTGTGTATTATCCCTGTACTGTGACATCACTGTGTGTATTATCCCTTTACTGTGACATCACTGTGTATGTATTATCCCTGTAATGTGACATCACTGTGTGTATTATGCCTGTACTGTGACATCCCTGTGTGTATTATCCCTGTACTGTGACATCACAGTGTTTATTATACCTGTACTGTGACATCACTGTGTGTATTATCCCTGTACTGTGACATCACTGTGTGTATTACCCCTGTACTGTGACATCACAGTGTTTATTATACCTGTACTGTGACATCACTGTGTCTATTATCCCTGTACTGTGACATCACTGTGTATTATACCTGTACTGTGACATCACTGTGTGTATTATCCCTGTGCTGTGACATCACTGTGTTTTATCCCTGTGCTGTGACATAACTGTGTGTATTATCCCTGTACTGTGACATCACTGTGTATGTATTATCCCTGTACTGTGACATCACTGTGTGTATTATCCCTGTACTGTGACATCACTGTGTGTATTATACCTGTACTGTGACATCACTGTGTATGTATTATCCCTGTACTGTGACATCACTGTGTGTATTATACCTGTACTGTGACATCACTGTGTGTATTATCCCTGTACTGTGACATCACTGTGTGTACTATCCCTGTACTGTGACATCACTGTGTGTACTATCGTTGTACTGTGACATCACTGTGTGTACTATTGTAACGCATGGAGTAGTGGATCCACTGGACCGTCACTAGCGATAGCACTAACCTCACCAGGGAGCGGAGTCTAAGGGGCCGCTGGTTTTCACCAGAGCCCGCCGCAAGGCGGGATGGACTTGCTGCGGCAGGCGACCCCCAGGTCGCTACCCCTGGCTTGGTTGCTAGTGATGGCAGGTGAGGCGTGGCAGGAGCAGTAGGCAGGAGATAGTGCAGGCAGAGGACTGTAGACGTGATCGCAGGTGGCGGACAGGACTCAGGAACAATGGGAAGGCAGGTGGCAAGGACTAGGGACAAGGACTGAAGACAGGAACAAGGGACAAGGACTAAGGTCAGGAACAACAGGGAGCTGGGCCAAACGCTATGGGAAGCATGTAGAGGCTCCAACACCTGGGAGGGGGCAGGGCTGGAACTTATAGGAGAGTGTGATGTGCAGCAACCAATTAGGGGCGGAACTGGCCCTTTAAATCTGAGACAGCCGGCGCGCGCGCGCCCTAGGAGGCGGGGACGCGCGCCGGCCGGCACAGTGAGAGACAGGAGCGGAGGAAGGTGAGGCGCCCCCAGGGGCCGAACTAGCAGCAGCGCCGGGTCCCTGCACAAGGACCCCGGCGGCTGCATGGGGCAGGAGGAGGTTGCGGCGGCGGCCCGGAACACGGGATGCCGCCGCGGCCGTGACAACTATCCCTGTACTGTGACATCAATGTGTATTATCCCTTTACTGTGACATCACTGTGTGTATTTTCCCTGTACTGTGACATCAATGTGTGTATTATCCCTGTACTGTGACATCACTGTGTATGTATTACCCCTGTACTGTGACATCACTGTGTATTATCCCTGTACTGTGACATCACTGTGTGTATTTTCCCTGTACTGTGACATCACTGTGTGTATTATCCCTGTACTGTGACATCAATGTGTGTATTATCCCTGTACTGTGACATCAATGTGTGTATTATCCCTGTATTGTAACATTACTGTGTATTATCCCTGTACTGTGACATCACTGTGTGTATTATCCCTGTACTGTGACATCACTGTGCATATTATTCCTGTACTGTGACATCACTGTGTGTATTATCCCTGTACTGTGACATCACTGTGCATATTATTCCTGTACTGTGACATCACTGTGCGTATTATTCCTGTACTGTGACATCACTGTGTGTATTATCACTGTACTGTGACATCACTGTGTGTATTATCCCTGTACTGTGACATCACTGTGTGTATTATCCCTGTACTGTGACATCACTGTGCATATTATTCCTGTACTGTGACATCACTGTGTGTATTATCCCTGTACTGCGACATCACTGTGCATATTATTCCTGTACTGTGACATCACTGTGTATGTATTATCCCTGTACTGTGACATCACTGTGCATATTATTCCTGTACTGTGACATCACTGTGCGTATTATTCCTGTACTGTGACATCACTGTGTGTATTATCCCTGTACTGTGACATCACTGTGTGTATTATCCCTGTACTGTGACATCACTGTGTGTATTATCCCTGTACTGTGACATCACACCTCAAACTGCATTTAAATAGGCTATTAAAGGGCCTTAAAAAAAAGGACAAGTTTGTGTTGTGTTTGATGGCGCTGAATAGAAATCTGGTCATCTCAAAAACGTAGTCTTTAATGCATGATAACATAGACCTTCTGAATGGAGAATGTTACGGTTGGAGTCAGGACCACAGCTGGGATGGTGTAAGCTATATAGTCACCAGCCGTCCCCCCATCCGAGGACTTGTGTTTTGTTTCTTTCCTCCATTATCCTCCATTAATACATAGGTTATTACAGCTGAAACCTAATAGTGTGCTGGGTGGTGGACACTGATCTGTTTGGCCCCTCCGTGAACATCTTATGATTATGTCAATCATTAGGGGGTTTAACAAGTCATTACCATCAGCAGCTGCTGGGGGGCAGGGACAGGGGGGGTCGATGTCCCCGGAGAGATGTGTCACCAAGCCGGGTGCAATATACTGTGTGACTGATCTGCCAGAAAATTCACAAGCCGATCACATTCCTCTTCCCAGTCCTCTCATATAGAAAATGCCGGAATGCCGGAGACGGCACATTGGCCAAACAAGAAAAATGCAACTAAATAGATTATGTAGCATATGTTCTTTGCTCCAAATATATTAAATGTGTCCGGCCCCTTTAAATATGTAATACACTTGGTTATTAAGAAGCAGAGACTGTTCTGTACACAACATTTCCAGGCGTTCTCCATTTGTTCTATTCACCATGTTGTGTAGATTTGTCAGACGATTATGTACACCTGTAAACCCAGATCTCCTGATTGAAGACTTCTCTTACTAGACCCTAGTGTAGCATTCCCAGTATTATGTATGGCCAAGGAAGAAAGCGTTTAATCTTCACCATATTTTAGGCTTTGACCTAATGCAGCGTCTTCAGTAACATAATGCTGTAATATCCTTCCCACTGATTTGCAGTGGATTCTTTCTCAGCTCTATGTGAACAGCAGGGTGAGGGCACGCTTGCCGGCCAAGTTGCAGTAATAAAAAACACACAACTTCTGTGAAAACTCCCAGCATGACCTAACAAATGATAATGGGAGCATGCTGGGATGGCTGTACCACACACACAAGCCACAGGAGGAGAAAACACTGGACCAGTCCCCGATAAAACCCTTAAAGTCATTGATTCTCCACATAAGATAAGAATAAGATCCCAACAAGTCCACCTGAACTAATCAGACGCCAGAGGAGTTCCCTAAATTGATTCGACCCCAGGCCCCTAAGTTAAAGTGTAATAGTCATTTAATTTAATTTAATTTTTTGCAGAAATCAATAGTACAAGCGATTTTAAGAAACTCTATAATAGGTTTTATTAGGCAAAAAAACTCTTTCTGTACTCAAAAAGCTGTTTTGCAGCCTCCCCCTTCCCCCCTAACTTCTTATCTGTGCATGATCAGGCAAAGCTGTCTACATTACAGAGGAGCAAAGTGAAGATGGGTTTGCTGAGTCCCATTATAACCTATGGAGGGGGGAGGGGCCAAGGGGGGACGAGTCAGCAGTAAGAGGAGACAAGCAGCCCTGCAGTTTGGAGACTGGCCATATAAAATGCTGTATTCACCAGTCAAACTGCTCAGTGCTGGTCTGGGACCTTGGTGAGATAAGATTGCAAGATGTTGTGTTGTGCAGGGCAGCATTTCTCCTTTCTGTGCTCACTCATCCACCTCAGCCCCTCCTTCCTCCATAGTCCATAGTGAACACAGGAAACCTTCTTCTTCTGAAGTGTGTGTGTGGGGGGGGGGGGGGGGGGGCTGCAAAACAACTTTTTGAGTACAGAAGGGACATAGCATCGTACATAGCGGTCGTTTGAGATTGTTAATCGTTAATGATTATGCAAACGATAATCGTCTGGTGGAAGAGGGCCCTTAGGCTATGTGGAAAACATGGATATAGTCATTGGCTGTATCCATGTTTTCCAGACAACCTTAGAGCTTTATCCAAGTTCAGCAGCCACCACTAATCAAATGCCGAATGATCGGGTTCGGATGGACTGGAACACGAGTCCCAGTTCGCTCATCTCTAGTAGACAAACGTCTAGTAGTCCCCTGGTTCCTTTTGGTGGTGAGTTGCTCCACTGTAGTGCCTCAGTTTGCCTTCATGCACCATCATAGCCAACGTTCACCTCTCACATCAATGGCACATAGTGCGCTGCAGTTACCTGTCACCCTTGGGCCAAAAGCCTATAGTCATCCCAATCACAGCATGGTCCAATCTAACAAAGACGCATGACTGTGATGAGTACATACTTGAGCTTGAGTCCCAATGTAACATGGACCCCGGTCAGTGGTATAAAAAACCTTTGGGGCCTCTCTGATACAAGGACCCAGCTACAACTGTTACCTCTACACCCTCTTTAGCTATAATATATAGCTTAACATTTTTTTCACCCAGATAGTATTCAAGGCATATATGTGGTTGGACTTTCACAGTCCCTGCAGCGGCATAGTGACAACAGCTGACCACTTTACCTCGCCTGGTATGTAAAAACACACTCACTGTAGCAAGATCGTGATATCCCAGATGGGGAAAGCATTGAGAGCAAATGGTTCATATGAACCAACGCAATGTCCAGTCTATTTCTGCTCTCAGGAAGTGATACGGTTGCAGACAGATAAATATAACTGTGAGAAGTAATCTGACTAGACGAGGACGCATATGGAGGTGACCACAAATTATACAACTATTAATCCATCATGGGATATGGTAAACCTGCATTCAGGGCATTCCAGTGCTGTGGAGTAATCGCCTCCCTGATCACAACCTCAACTGGTAAATGGGAATTTTACATATATATAAGAACGTCATTATTCATAGGAATAATAGGAGTCTAAACCACAATCACTGCAGGGGACACAATGGGCTTCTTGAATTGACTGAAAATCTACCGGAGATCGGAGAGGTGTAAAATAGAGGAACATTTTTGGGACCATAAAAACTAAACTCAACTAAATTTTTGTATTGTTCAAAAGCATCTAGAATGAGAGACAGTGCAACTTTGCAATAGGTCTTTATTAAAAATTTAAACAAACAAATCCTGTGTAGTCTGATTCTGGAAACATGCTTCTCCTTCTTGCCAGCATGTTAATATAAAGTAGCGGACAAATAGAAGGGTATCTAACTGCAGAATCAGACTACCAGGGTTTGTTTGTTGTCTGTTACCATAGAAACACATAGGTCTGCATACATTATGTGCTATAGGAGCAATACCTGGCTGATGGATTGCATGTCCAGCCAATCAGTGACTGCAGCAGTGTCCCACCCCAGTGACTCACTGGCCGAGCGGGCAGTCCATCAACCAGGTCGTAACGTCTTCTGAAGAAGATCCAGAGCTCAGCAGGGGTCCCAGAGTGGCAATCCAGAGCTGGACACACACGGGGAGAGGTAAGTAATGATTGTTTGTTATGTCCCCCCACCACCACCACACCCTGCCTTTAAATTTTTTATTTTACATTGCCGGAATTCTCCTTAAGGGTGCGTTCACACCTACAGGATCTGCATCTGATTTTCTGCAGCAGATTTCAGTTAAATAACTGAACACAGCATCAAATCTGATGCTGTGTTCAGTTATTTAACTGAAATCTGCTGCAGAAAATCAGCTGCAGATCCTGTAGGTGTGAACGCACCATTAAAGGTGTTTTCCAGGGTTAGTAAAAAAAAACAAAAAAAACACACAGCTACTTTCTTACATAAACAGCACCATCCCTATCCTCAGGTTATTCACTTCCATGGAACTGACCTTCAAAACCCACACCAAAACTGAGGACAGGAGAGGTGCTTTCTGGAACAAGAGGCCATGTTTTTGTAAATCCATATAATCCCTTTAAACACTCCAGTACACTAGCGGCTATGTGCCCTTTCCAATTCAACACAGTGCCCCCTGCTGCCATCTCTGTTCCTGCCAAGAACTGTCCAGAGAACAAAAAAGTTTGCCCCTTCTCTGGACAGTTCCTGACACATAGAAAGGTGGCATCATGGAGCAACGTGTCAAATTTGAAAGAAATATACAACTTTCTTTAGGGCATGCAGCAGCTGATAAATACTGGAAGGCTGGAATTTTTTTCAAATGTAACTTATTTGCAAGTTGGTATAACTTGAGTTGACCCCCCTTCCTAACTTCTAGAATGTCCCTTTAAGGGTTCGTTCACACTTACCGGATCCGCAGTGTATTTTCCGCTGCGGATCCGCAGCAGATTTCATTTAAATAGCTGAACACAGCAACAAATCTGCATCATCAAATCTGCTGCGGATCCTGTAGGTGTGAACGCACCCTAAATCTACATATATGCAGGGTTTCATTAAACCAAAGCTATAACTGTTATATTAATGAGCACAGAAACTTATATATATTTTTTTATTCAAATTTCAATTTAAAGTTCAATTAGCCGTGCTGTCATGTGACCACACAGTCTTGGAGAGTTTGCAAACAATAAGCAACTAAAAGTAAAAGAGAAAACTTCCTATACACATTACATAAGGTTTAAACCATCATTCCTGTGTATTTTTTCCAGCCGGCTATCAGGCAGGTCCTCGCTGTTTGCTGACACTGGTCTGACCGACACCTGCCTGCAGTTAAAATCAGCACCTGACCACTTGAGTGCGGGTCATAAATAACCATGACACAGGGCTCACCTATCCCAGCCAGCGGCCGCTCACAGGAGGTATCATCAACCATTGCTCAGCTGTTTCTCATGGAAAGCTGTCTGGAGGTGACATTACGTATGTCTGCTCCCCTGGCAGGCCACACACAGCAATGGTGGAAAAAAGATAGCTCGCCATTATTAGAGTGACATTTTCCAGACCAGGCTTATATTATGTCATTCTCTTTCTCATCGGGGGGCATTTAGAAAAACTTTTTCATAACTTACTGAAAATAGATTTATGGTAGGATTCTGCGCGGTGAGTGTGGAACCAGCTCCGGCGGCTTGGAATGTAAAGTATGACTGTATGAAGAGGTACTCGAGAAGAAGTGCGGGAATAAGGCCACAGCGCATTCTTAACCCTGGTTTACATGATGGGAGTGCTAGGTGTACGTCACTCATAGGCTCCCAAGCCTGTAAATATTGATGGATACCTCCCAAACAGTGGTCAAAGTGGCACTCCTTACGCCTCCCTATAGGGGTCTATGGATACATTTACTGCAAATGTCAGGACTAGAGTTGATCGAACTTCGAGCATGCTTGAGTTTGTCCAGACCTGTGCGGCATTAGATTACTGGTGGCTGATAAAGCAAAATAAAGGCCTAAGGCTGCCTCAAAAATATGGGTATGGCCTATGGCTTATGGCCGCATCCATGTTTTCCAGGCAGCCTTAGGCCTTTATTCAACTTCAGCAGCCACCGCTAATCAAATGCCGCACGCTCAGGTCCGGGCGAACTCAAGCATCCATCTCTCTTCTTGGCTCAATTAATTGTTAACAGAGTTAGGGGCATAGCAAAAACTGTATTGGCCCCATGAATCCTGTATCCATACTCACCTGGTCCGGTGCAGTCCCCCAGCGTTCCTTCATTCTCCCAATGAGCGCCGGGGGACTGCGTCAGGCTAGGTCATAGCGCCGCAGCCTTAATCTTGAATACTTACAGTTAAAGGGCCAGGGGCCTGCGGGCCCCCTAAGTGCACAGGCCCTGTTGCAGTGGTATGGTCTGGCTTTATGGTAGCTATGCCACTAGACAGAGACTAGCACTGAAGCTTAGCAATATTCTCATTCAAGTGAATGGGGTTGAGCTGCAGTAGCATGCATACCCACAAGTATGGACAAACCACAGCTCTGGGGCCCATAGGCGTCTGACCCCTGAAACATCTGCAGATGAGAGGACTGTGTAGCTTGCTTGGGGTGTGTGGGGTGTGGACCTTCAATGTATATTCAGGCACAGTGGCCATTTATTGGTGTGGCTGTGCCCGGTACTACAGTTCAGTCCTAAAGCTTTGACTGTACGGGCATGATGGGAATTGTAATTTTGCAACAGCTGGAGGGCCGAAGGTCCTTCATCCCTAGTTTTATTCCATTTAATACCATTCAAGTGTATGGTATGGCCATGAAAATTAAAGCAGCAACATCCGCCCCATGTGATTCCATTAATATGACCTGAAGGTATAGCTCCCTTTGATGTATTTTTGGCCATATGATAAAGATGCAAGTATATATATGAGTAATATTAATTACTATACTAACACCATATACATCATGAACTCATTGGACACGTTGCAGAGCTTGCTCACTATGTTTCCATTCCAACACCAAGTCACCAAATTATTAATTGTTTAGCCAACATTATCAGATTATAGGCCTCAAGTGTATGGTGCCAGATGGTGAATGCAGGTAAGAACCCTTAGAGAAGTGATGGAGATGGTGCTGGATGTAAGATGATATCTTGAATACAATTGTTACTTGGTTTGATGGGAAAGGATTTCCATTCAGTGTGATTCTCTCTGCAGCGTTGTTGTCTTTGGGCTTAGTCCCATTTCAGCGTCTTGTCATATATCCAGGACTGCTTTCCTTTGTCAGCGCATTGTTTATGTGAATTATTCCAAGTGCGGATAGAGAGCTTGGAGAGGTGATCTTAGATCTTATGGCTCTCCCATATATCACACAGCAGTGATTGTACTTACCTAAAGAGCAGGTAACAGAGTTATCTCTATCACCAACCAAATATTGGCATCACCTGGCAGCAGGCTGAGGACAGTGCCCAGGTTATACCCTCCAACTAAATTTAAAGAAAACGGAAACATGAGCTTAATAAGGAAGGGTTATGTCTACAGCGGCTGACCTCGCTTCAAGAGACCTGCAGTTAGGCCAGGGATTTCTGCCTGTGAGGCTGGGGTCACACCATATTCAGGCTGTACGTCCATCGGGATACCAGCAAAAAGGCGTCTAGTCACTTTATTGGATCAAAAATAGTCTACTAGTGAGCACATTCTGTTCTTGTCTTGAACATATAGTTTTATTTTGCACGGTGTAAAAGTTGGGTGTACTGAGCATTCAAGTCAAGTAAAACTATAGCATACAGCATTTAACACATTTGAAAAGCTTTTTTTTTCCAATTCTTGCTTTGTACATATTGTTAGTGATGAGTGAACTTGCCGAACGTTCAGGTTCATCTGAACCTGAATCTTTGACATTTGATTACCAGTGTCTGGAGAAGTTGGATGCAGCTCTAGGGAATCTTGGAAAACATGGCTACAGCCATAGTGTATCCATGTTTTCCTGGCTGCATCCAACTTCTCCAGGCAGCGGGAGTCAAATGCCCGAACGTTTGGTAAGTTCGCTCATCACTACTATTGGTGCACAAAAACTTTGTTTCTCTAAACTCATTTCAGTGGCCCAATCTAGTGCCTCCCTTTAGGCCTTATATGCTTATTTTATATTATTTTATATGCTTTTTATTATTTTATATGCCTTATTTATAAAGTTGGATGCAGCTGTCAGGACTGGCAGGTACAGACAGGACAAGAGACAGTGGACCCTAGATCTGAATCCACCCACTGACCCTGCCTACTTGCCTCAATCGACCCTAGGCGGTCGCGAGACGTTCCCTACGCTACGTATGTAAAACACAGAACAATACGGACAAACAAAACACAATAAAGAGTAGTGGACAAGCCGGGTCAAACCACACGGGCAACGCAGTACAGAATCAGCAAAACAACGGATAGTCAGGCGGGGGTCACAATAAGAAGTCAGTCAGGCGGGGGTCACAATAAGAAGTCAGTCAGGCAGTAGGGACTAGGACGGGGTTTGCAGGAGTAGGCACAGGGGAGCTGGGACCAGGAGTTTACCTAATAGCCAGCGATTTAAAGCTGGCTCTGACTGTTACTTATACTGGATCAGGAGCCCGGACCAAAGGCTGATTGGTCCGGCCTCCTGAATCCAGCCACGGAACAGCTGTGGCACTGCAGGCTGAGTGGCAGAGTGATCTGCCACTCAGCCTGAGCAGGGGCCGCCCAGCTGTGTGCCGGCCGGACGGCTGACTGTCATATGAGGCCGCGGCGTCCCCCCGTTGCTAGGGACGCCGTCGGGTCTCCGTGGCGTCACTCGGCTCCGGCGGGCGGCTCGACGGCACGCTCCTGAGCCGGCTGCCGGATCAGAGTCAGAAGCGGACGCTGCTGGACCCAGGTGAGGTAAGTTCCTGACAGCAGCTTTAGGAAGTCCTAAAAAACGTGGTCCCTTTAGCCCTTATATGCTTATTTTTTACCAACTTGTGATCATTCTACAAGGCTTATGGTGTCTACACTACACACATACCAGGTGCAATGTATAAAAAACTACAAGCTGTCTATAGCAACAATGAGGCTTCACCTGTCACAGCCCAGGAAAGGAATAATTCCTGGAAAATAACTTCTGGCATGTTGTGATGCATTTTCTTCTGAGGAACATGAAAACTAAATAACTTGCTTCCTGTTCTGTCTCCGAGAACAGATCACACAAGCAGCCGAGCCTGCTCCAGCTTCTCCAAGTCACTGACTGCAGTCTTATTCTGCCCTCCACATGGCCCAAAGGAGCAAGAAACTAAGGACTACAGAGCAGAAGAAAACATGCTATTGGCAATGTATAGGAAGGAGACCTATGTCTGTGTAGTCACGCAGATATAGTATATACTGTAGTGGTTTTGCCTTAAAATTATTTTGAAAGAGGTCACTGCTATTGGGGAATACTGCTGCCCTGAAGGAGGGGGACTTGGCCTGTACAATGGTTAGGTAGGTGAGGCATGGAGATATACAGATTACATGTGGTACGGTGTTGCACATTTGCCCTAAGATGTTACAACTGGCCCTGTACATCCTGTATATCACTAGATTGCTGACGCTGGCCCCCAAAATACTCAATTGACAAAAAATCTGACAACTGCACAGGCCAAGGAAGTGTTACCATGTTCCTGGGAAACCATAGCTGTGTATGGGCGACCATTATCCTATGGACAGAAGCCATGAGAGGCAACACATGTGGCATCAGGATGTCCTGTACATATCACTGAGCTGTTAATGTCCTTCCTACCACTACTAGGGATGATGACAGTGCTATGTGCTGGCCCCCCAGATCATCACACCAGCAGGGGGCAGTGTGGTTACTCTAGGCAGGATTGAAGAGCTCACCATGAGGCCGTCATCCTTGAACCTTACCATCACTGGATCCCAAACAGAATTTAGATTAATCGCTAAAGACCACACGGTTCCATAGCAGTTCTGGTTTCTTGCTCACAGTGCCACTGCAAAACAAAGCGATAGTGCTTGCTGTTAATGGTAGGACATAGTATGGGTGTTGTGACACCAAATTTCCTTCTGCTACGTACCTGGAAATGGTCCTGGCAGAGAAAGGAAGTATAATGGAGGGGCTTCCTGTGTCTGGATGGTGGACAAGGTGGGGGGGAGGCTTCTTGTGCTTGTCTGGGGATCATTCATACAATCCTCTACTGGTGATCTGTCTGGACCATTTGGACCCTGTATGTCCTTGTGTAACCACTGCTCTCAACACCACCAAAAAGTGTGGTCGGAACGGCCATTTTGCTTCTCTCAGTCCAATGATGTGGCCACTTTTATAGTGTATTAACTGGGCAAAAAGTCTTTAAGTGTATAATAGATTTATGTTAGTCAAAGATCTCTCACGAAAAGGTACACTACCCAAAAGTAGCCTCTGAGAGTCTCATTATAGGACAGGGAGGGAAGCATTTTTTTTTACGCCCTCCTGTGGCAAGACCCAGTATCTTACCAGACCACATCTACAAACATTCACATATCTATCTGATACATAACATTTTTTGTCAATCATAAAGATAGATATTAGATAGATAGATAGATAGATAGATAGATAGATAGATAGATAGATAATAGATAGATAGATAGATAGATACTTCACAACATATTAGTGTGTGTATATTTATGTCCATAGGGGTCAATCAAAAAGGAAAATTAAGTGACGAGATAATTGGACAGTATAACCACACATTGCAAAAGTTATATGAACACAGCTCCCTCAAGTGGTGGAATTACAGCAAGAGCCTAGAGGTGGCACAAAGTGAATAAGCAGTTATTTTGATATTAGGCTTTTATTTGGTTATTTAAAAAAAAAAAAAAAAAAAAAAACTATGTTGGAGAGGAGAAGGTAAGTGCATGATCTGTTGCGCAGAAAGTAAAGGTGCGCACACTGGTGATCTCTCCTGATCCCTCCACACATATAAACATTCACATGTTCTGAATGGAGAGATAAGCCACTGCCAGACTCCTCTGGTGGCCGCATATGTCCCTGAAAACAAATGGGTCAGGCAGTTGGCAAAGCTGACTTTTAACCTTGTATAAGGCATACCATACTCTGTACAGCACTGTATTACAGAGGTATTCTCACCTACCAGCAATGGCTATAGAGAAGAATACCACCATTAACATTTCCTGATAGAGAGTCCACAATACCTTGCATATACTGTACTGTCAGTAATTTACCAATTTATAAATAAATGAAAAATCATGATTATACATGAAAAACTAACATTTACCTAAACATGCCTGGTCTGAAGTCTGTATTACTTTAGGGCAGGGGTAGGGAACCTTCGGCCCCCTAGCTGTAGCCAAACTACAACTCCCATCATGCCTGGACAGCCAAAGCTTTAGCTTTGGCTGTCCCAGCATAATGGAAGTTGTAGTTTTGCAACAGCTGAAGAGCCAAGGTTCCCCATCCCTGCTGTAGGGGGGTTGTATTACATCTGGTCCAGGCTGTATTTATTTTGGGGTGGGATAGAAAAGGCTCATTTGCCCCCTTTAATTTAAATAAGGTAGGTTGGATGGCTGTCTATATAAATAGGTGGGCTATAAAGTGAGCATATTTTTTCTCTTTTCAGAATCTCCCTGATATATAACTTTCAAAATGTTTGCATTTACCCTTTAGTAGTTTCCCCTCTTCTATGTCCTGTTGTTCTCTCCCCCCTAGCTGTTCCTTCCCTGACATACCTGTTTACAGTGGGGGTGTCATGCCTTATTAACTAAATTAAATTTTTTTAACTTGTACCAATTTCTACTTGCTGAAAAGTTTCATTTTCTTAAAGGAACACTTTGCTGACATTACACAGGGACTCACACAACACCAGAGATAATCCCTATGGCCTATACAGCCCCCTTTAGGCCCATTTAGCAACTCTACCGCACCAGTCAAAAGTTGTGCAACAATCCTGCTAAGTAACCCCATCATAAATAGAATGCTGATGACAACATAAAGGCTAGCATGACTACACAGAGTAGATGTCCTTCAAATAATTCATAACTTTTAAGGTTCTAACAGGCAGCTGAAGGGTTAATTTTTTCCCCTGACTTCATGATTTGGTAACTATTCCAAATCCCATCACAGACACTCCGGCAGCTTGGAAAAAGTTCATGTGCGCTGGTGGTAATATAATGAAAACCAGTAACACGGACTCGGACACGTATGTGTGATCAGTGCGCGGCCGTAGCGCTACATTATTACTTTTCTGAATCCTAGTATGATCTGTAAAACAGCAAGTCCTTTAACCCCGTGTGGGTGCGGAAATTCTGGGCATGTTGCACCACACAGGGCTGTATGAGGGCTTGTTTTGTGCAGGTTGAGTAACATATATAGTATTAAAAAAAAAGGGGGGGGAGGGGGTGCTGCAATTTTGGGTTTAATTTTACAGTGTTCACCAGTGTCGGACTGGGATACCTGGGGCCCACCAGAGGAAATGATCCTTGGGGCCCACCAAAGAACAATCGGTAAAAAGCGACATACTGACCCGGCCCTATCCTGGATTCATCTGGATCTGTGACAACTCCCTTGTCCCCCACTCAGAGCAGGCTATAGAGATAGCACTCCAATGACTGACTGTGCATACTGGTAGTTTGTGCCCATATGATGCAGCTGCACCCCATATAATCATTTTATTATCCCCTTCATCCTCCTGCCGCCCATCATCATACTACTACCCCTTCATCCTCCTGCACCTCCATCATCATACTAGTACCTCCTTCATCCTCCTGCACCTCCATCATCATACTAGTACCTCCATCATCATACTACTACCCCTTCATCCTCCTGCACCTCCATCATCCTACTACTACCCCTTCATCCTCCTGCATCTCCATCATCATACTACTACTACCCCTTCATCCTCCTGCACCTCCATCATCATACTACTACTACTACCCCTTCATCCTCCTGCATCTCCATCATCATACTACTACCTCCTTCATCCTCTTGCCGCCCATCATCATACTACTACCCCTTCATCCTCCTGCACCTCCATCATCATACTAGTACCTCCTTCATCCTCCTGCACCTCCATCATCCTACTACTACCCCTTTATCCTCCTGCATCTCCATCATCATACTACTACTACCCCTTCATCCTCCTGCATCTCCATCATCATACTACTACCTCCTTCATCCTCTTGCCGCCCATCATCATACTACTACCCCTTCATCCTCCTACCCCTCCACTATCATACTTCCCCTTCATCCTCCTGCCCTCCATCATCATACTACTGCCTCATCCTCCTGCCCCTCTATCATCGTACTACTACCTCCTTCATCCTCCTGCCCTACATCATCATACTACTGCCTCATCCTCCTGCCCCTCTATCATCGTACTACTACCTCCTTCATCCTCCTGCACCTCCAAGATCATACTACTACCCTACTACCACCCCCTTTATCATCATACTGCTACCCCTTTCACCCTCCTGCCCTCATTCATAAAACTACCCCTCCATCATCCTTCTACCCCATCATACTACTACCCCCTTCATCCTCCTGCCCCTCCATCATAATACTACCCCTCCATCATCCTCCTACCCCATCATACTACTACCCCCTTCATCCTCCTGCCCTGCCATCATACTACTCCCCCTTCATCCTCCTGCCCCTGCCATCATCATACTACTACCCCCTTCATCCTCCTGCCCCTCCATCCTCCTCCTACTCCATTATACTACTACCCCCTTCATCCTCCTGCCCTTCCATCATCATAGAAGTTCCCCTCTCATCCTTTTGCATCTCATCACCATACAACAGTCTCCTTCATCATTCTCCTGCCCCTCCATCTCTATTTAAAATAAAAAAAAACAGCTATACTTACCTCACCTGTATGGTTGCTCTAGTCTCCCAGCGATTCCTCTCCCTGCTCTGCATGAGAGAGATCAGCCATGCCGTCTGGGGGCGGGGCTTCCTGCGGCGGGGGGTGGAGCTTCCGGGTGATATCGGGGACATGGTTTTGCCCAGTCTTGAGTCCAGGTATCCTGCCAGGGCTGCTGGAGGCCTGACAGCTGCTGCAGCGTTAGATACTGGGACAGGCAGCCTCACTCTATGGCTGTCTGGGGGCCTCAGCTGTGGACTGTCAGTGGGAGTGGGGGAGGGGCCCACTGGAGGATCCTCCGGTGGCCCAGTCCGACACTAGTGTTCACTATGTAGTATAAATGACAGCTCCAGATCCTGCTCAAAGAACAAGTGTTATACAAACAGTGCTGAGCTGCAGTATGCATGAACCTTCCAACTAACAGGGCTCAGTGCTGGAAGCCAAGCCCTATACATCAATCATACAAGGCAGGAAGGGTGGGGGAGAGAGGAGGCGTGCATGTTGCACCTCAGTAGGGATGGTCCGAACCTACCGAAGTTCGGGTTCGTATGAACCCGAATGCTCGGCAGCAGATTCCCGCTGTCTGCCCGCTCCGTGGAGCGGGCGGATCCAGCGGGAGTAACGCCCTGAAAACTGGGATACAGCCTATGGCTATGGCTGTATCCCAGTTTTCCAGGCGCCACGGACCGGGCAGACAGCGGGAATCATTACCGAGGGTTCGGATCCGTACGAACCCGAACCGAACTCGGTTCGGACCATCCCTACACCTCAGCATGGCCGCTTCCACTCCTGAGCTCCAAGGAAGATCTTCACATTCACTTTGATGGAATTAAGCTGCAATACCATACAAAAACTGAGGACAACAGTGGTGCTGTTTCTGGAAAAAGGTGCCCATGTTTTACTAAGCCTGGACAACCCCTTTAATACAAAATAGAAAAAAATCTTTTTTTCTTAGACACCAAAAATGGCAGCCTCATGACATCATTAGTAGGACATGGTGAGCACTGCCACATACCTCCAAGAGTGACATATTGGTTGGCAAAAACCAACCTGCCTGACCCTTTCTTCTCCCACCATGAGACAATAACATTTCCCTCCATACACAATAGTTGACTGGTTTGGTCACTTGATGTGGACGGCTTTGCTTTCTGAGCCAGTCATGGCTTATGACTAGAGATGATTGAATATCGGAAGGTCTTAGGTTCTATAGAACTCGAACCTTGTCGAACCTTCCGCATTAGATTTCTGATGCCTTCCTGATCCGTGGGGAAGAAGGAGAGTGCCCAAGTACCGCCTGGAATTGCAGGATTCAGCCTAGGTAATAGGCTGAATCCCGGAATTCCAGGCGGTACCCGGGCTGTCTCCTCCTTCCCCACGGACCGGGAAGGCATCAGGAATCAAATGCGGAAGGTTTGACAAGGTTCGAGTTCTATAGAACCTAAGATTTTCCGATGTTCGATCATCTCTAGTTATTACATGTTCACTGACTATACAGACAAGCAGGTGGCCTCTACCTGACGTGGCCTCAGTCGTGATTCCTCAGAGGTTCCACATATTTCCATCACTTGAGGCCACGACAGACTAACAGGACTGCAACCACTACCCCACCAAACCTTTATCGTCCCATAATAACGACAACAAGCATGTTCACTTTTATGGGCGGTAGAAAAGGCCACAGCTTTATTTTATGTCGTAACTCTCTTTAACCGTTTAACTGTTTAACTGCCGATTAACTTCCAGACTGGAGGTTCTCCCCCAGGGTATGCCAGCCGCCGATCCCGACGGGCACATCCGCCTTCACACCTCTTGGGTAACTTGAAATAAACCGCCAACAGCTGTGACTTGCAGAGCACTTTTAACAAAAGAAACATGTGTTACAAACATCAATCACATAGGGCGGGAGGGAGGGACGTCCTCGCTGTCCAGGCAGGAAGAGGATAAGACCGGGAGGAAACCACACTATGCCTCCCACCACCTGCCTCTGATTGGCCCGCCAGCTCCCACCCCTAATACTTCCATCCTATCCCCAGCGGCTAAAGGGGAGGGGAGGAGCAACAACCTAACTGGGACGATTAACCCCTAACTAACTGGCAAAACCTCCTGCCACCCTGTTAGTCCTTGTGCCACCTCCTTAAACAGCTCGTAGCCCACATGACTAACAGGACTGCAACCACTACCCCACCAAACCTTTATCGTCCCATAATAACGACAACAAGCATGTTCACTTTTATGGGCGGTAGAAAAGGCCACAGCTTTATTTTATGTCGTAACTCTCTTTAACCGTTTAACTGTTTAACTGCCGATTAACTTCCAGACTGGAGGTTCTCCCCCAGGGTATGCCAGCCGCCGATCCCGACGGGCACATCCGCCTTCACACCTCTTGGGTAACTTGAAATAAACCGCCAAGGAGCAGCGAGGCTACCCCTAGACCTGGCTGCGACCCCCACCCAGGATGAAGAGGGCTTGCTCTACGCCGTCTTGCAACCCAGCCAGAAATATGTCTAACCCAATGTCATTGAGATGCACACCATCCGGGCCCATCAACCTTCTATTATCCCCCTCCAGCTGCCTGTGTCTCACTACCACTCCCGCTCTAGAGCGGACGAAGCGTGATGTGCGAGCATTTACCGTCCTGCGTGCCTTTTCGACCGCCCCTGCGTCTCTCGCCCCTTGCCATTGGACCCGAGGAATAATTTCTGACCAAACGATAACTACCTGCTTGAAAAAACTGGGGATTCTTTCAATGTCCGCTCGTATAATAGTAAGCAAATCGGCTAACCGTAAAAAACACAGGTCATTTCCTCCCGCATGTATCACCAAAACCACCGGCTCCATGGCAGCTCGACCAATCTCCATCGCATGAGTCAGGACCTCAGACCAACGAAGACCTTTTACCCCGTTCCAGTAAGCATCCACCGAATGAAATCCCAGCGACTTTCCTCCTGGACGAATCGCCGCCCTCCTAGCCGCATGCCAAATGAACGAGTGTCCTATAAACCACACGGCCGGACGCCTAGGATCTGAAAAGAAAAATCATTCCAGCAATTCGGGTCTAATGTATGTTGCATAACATGCGGATCTCCATCTTCCAATGCGCTGAACCTGAGCCTCAGACATGCCTGCTCTAGCCGCTTCGGTGGCGGCCCCTATTCTAAATGAGTGTGTTCCATAATTAGCAGGGTTGACCCCTGCCAGGCCCAGCAGTCTCTTAAGCAAAGCCTGAAACTGGTAGCGGGTGAGTGGGAGACCATTCTGGTGTACTAAGAAATTGACGCCCGAAGAGCGGGCAGCCATGTAACGTGTAACGATCGCTACAGGGCAGAAGGGGCCAGTGACTGGGAATATGGTTAACCAGGCGCCCTTCCCATATATGTCAGTTTTAGAGCGTTGGATTCTGACCTTAATGGCATTGTTGGCCGCTAGGACGTCTACAGACTGCAAGCCGCCCAAGCGGTAGGCCGATGGGGCTACCAACTCACCTACCCTGAGCGCCCCGTAAAATGCCAGGCAAAATGCTGCTGTAATAAGGAATTGTTCGTACTTGGACTTACAAGTCAGCTCAACATGTGATAACAGCTGATTTAGCAGGGTGTGAGAGATAGGGAATCTAGGGGGTCGTTTGACGTGTTGCTTCTGCCA
Source organism: Dendropsophus ebraccatus (assembly GCF_027789765.1). Classification (NCBI taxonomy): domain Eukaryota; kingdom Metazoa; phylum Chordata; class Amphibia; order Anura; family Hylidae; genus Dendropsophus; species Dendropsophus ebraccatus. The sequence continues at coordinate 34,602,369 of NC_091458.1, read as the reverse complement.
GCCCTTAAGGGCTTGCCTAATCATAAAATTATTGGTGACGTTTGGCCAGCCCCTGAGCTTAAAATGAAAACCGACACCCGCCATTCTGCGTTTAGCCGCTATGCTGGATAAACCACGCTGTTTTAGAGACATGAGATATGAAATGGTGACGGATAATCTAACCTGATCGCTTGTATCGACTTCGTGATCTGTGACCAACTTACACCACTCGGTCCACGCCTTACCATAGCCATCCCATGTCGCCGGTGTCACTGAAGATCGTATCAAGGGCATGAGTCTAGTATCGGTAAGGCCCACAGATGTGAGGGGCAAGCAGCACCTTCCTGAGCTGCATCCGGGCGCAGCATGCGAAAATCCTGCCAATTGAAGCGAGATAATGCATCAGCTACCACATTACTTTTCCCAGGAACGTGTTGGGACCGAAAAGAGATGTTGTGTTGCAGACACTTTAATACCAGGAACCTCAACAATGCTAGGACCGGCGGAGAGGAGGAGGTCAATTTGTTTATGCAGTGGACAACACTCATGTTGTCTGTCCAGAAACAAATCTGACGGTTGGCGATTTTATCGCCCCACATTTCCATGGCTACAATTATCGGGAATAATTCTAATAGAGTCAGGTTGCTGCAGAAGCCATGGTCTCGCCATTGGGCTGGCCAAGGCTCCGCGCACCACTCCTGCCCCAGGATAGCTCCGAACCCGCATGAACCGGCTGCGTCTGTGAACAGCTGTAACTCAGAATTTGTGACCTCAGAAGCCTGGACATATGTATGGCCGTTGTACGTGGACAAGAAAACCTGCCATACTTGTAGATCGGCTTTTAGGGGGCTGGTAAGACGTATATAGTGTGTCGGCAGGCGCACCCCTTTGGTGGCTAGGGACAAGCGCCTGGAGAAGGCTCGACCCATAGGCATGACTCTGCATGCAAAGACTAATAGTCCCAGAAGGGACTGCATTTGTTTCAGCGTCACTTTTTTAACTGAAAGAAAGCCGTTCACCAGGGCATACAGCTTTTCTAGCTTGTCACATGGAAGTCTGAAAACCATTTGTACGGAGTCTAATTCTATACCTAGGAAGGAAAGAGATGTTGTTGGGCCTTCGGTCTTGTCCAATGCAATTGGAACCCCGAACTTTTTCATAAAGAATAAGAAAGTGGACAGCAAAAATTGACAAATATTACCATCTCCCGGGGCAACGAAGAGGAAATCATCAAGGTAATGTATTATAGCGTTGCTGCCCGCCTCGTATCGTACCACCCACTCCAGGAATGAGCTGAATAGCTCAAAGTAGTGGCAGGATATGGAGCAGCACATAGGCAGGCAGGCGTCATAATAAATTAGCCCATCCAACTGAAAACCCAGGAGGTGATAACATTCAGGATGAACCGGGAGAAGTCTGAAGGCTGATTTAATATCTGATTTTGCTAGTAGGGCTCCAGAACCGGCTGCCCTCAGTAGAGATACAGCCCTATCAAAGGAGACGTAAGACACTGAGGCGTCTTCCTTTGAAATACCATCATTTACCGAATCCCCTTTGGGATGCGATAAATGATGTATCAATCTAAATTTTCCCGGATCTTTCTTCGGGACAATGCCTAATGGAGATACCCTAAGATTGGGAAAAGGGGGATCATTGAATGGGCCCTCCATTCTGCCCAGCTCAATCTCTTGTTCTATTTTATTTTTCAACACTTGTGGATATTGTTTCGCTGACTTCAGGTTATCTGACCATGTAGGGAGCATTGATAATGTGAATGGTATAAAGAAACCCTCAGAGAAACCGTTAAATAGTGTGTTTGATGTTTGCCTATTGGGATACCTGTTTAGCCATGGGGCCATCTCTAATACGTTCACCGGGGTTCTGTCCCTCGGGAGCAGTGATCTGCCGGGCTGATGGTTTAGTTTGACGTGGGCATCTGGATGCTGAGTGTGGGGCCCCGCATACAGAGCACTCATGTTTGAACTTACAGAGACCGAAGAATCTGCAGTGTCCCTCATTGAAAAGCCAACAGGTACCTGGTCTTCTGACGGCCACTGCCCCAGGGGCGTTTTGAGAAGCAGCGGCCCCTGACTGAAAGGGGGGGTACTTTTGTGACATCATGAGCCTGATCCAAAGGTCGGTTGCTTTAACGCCCCAACCAATCTCAGGCTGCAGTGCAAGGCGGCGACGGAATTCCTCATCATATTTCCACCATGCACTGCCGCCATAAGACTTAAAAGCCGTGTACACTGAATCTTGATAAATGAACAGCTCTGAGCATCGTTCAGGATGTTTTTCGCCCATGACACAACCGAGGACAGCGAAAGCCTGAAGCCAGTTATTAATGGTTTTTGCCACCCTCGGTTTACGGTCAAAAACCCGTTCAGTGGCAAAACGTCTTTCTCTGTCCACTGTGCTGAGGTCCACGGTGATCAGAGACCATATGTCTATGTACTGGTTCAGCCATATCTTTTCTTTTAACTCCTCAGTGAGGTGGGACCCTAGGGGGTTAATACCACAAAATAACGCTTCCTTATAGACACTGGCCTTATTCGATTTCGGAAGTGAGGGTTGTGGAAGGGGGGGTTGATCTACCTTGGTGTGTTCTAATTTTTGCAACAGGGCCTTAAGGGCCGGGATAACCGTGTCACCACTACTCCCCTCCCCCCATGCCTTAACGAAATCAAACTCACCGGGAGCACCGCTCGATGATCCTGGAGCTTCTGGAACCATGGAAGTGGAACTCGAACTCTCTGCTACAGGAACCAGACTTGGTACTGTGGCTGGATCCGGAAATACCTGAGGTGGACAGGGTGTTGACTGAACAACGGGAGGGGGCACCGCGCTGGCCTGACTGGCCCCGCGAAGCGACCTACTGGCCGAGACTCTAGGCTCCTGCCTCTTGCTAAATCTCTGGGACTCTCTGTATCTGTCCCTAGAAGTACTACGGGATGAGGATCCCGACGATGATGGGGAGCGCCACCTTGAGGATCGAGACCTTCTACTTCTGTCGCTCCTCCTTGACTCCCTAGAATAACGGCGGGAGAGGTGGCGGCGGTGGGAGGATGGCCTGTGGCGTCTACGCCTATATGAGCCATGTGAGGAGTGAGAGGATGAACGGCTGCGGCTCCGCCCTCCTGAAGCGGCGTGCTTATGGTGAGAACGCCTCGCGACAGGCAGCCGCTCCTCTAGGGAGGCCTGGTCAACGCTGGGCGGCATCAGAGACTGGGCCATAGCTGTAGCAAGGGGGGCAGGGATTGCGAGTACTGCAGAGTTTGTGTCAATCTCATTTGCAGCTGTGCTGGCAGCAGCCATATTAGGACTGTGAGGAAGATCAGATGCAGCTACAGGTGCTTGCTGCACAGCACTAGCAGCAGGAGTCGTTATGGGAGCTGGCATTTCTCCTGTGGGGTCCTGTGAGCTAGAGCTAGAAGCTGCCTGTGAATTTCCCATGCTGAGGGAACTCTGGGAGGCCAAGCTAGCGGTGAGGACTGCCTGAGAGGAAAGTGATGAGATACCGGGAGAGCAGGGAGCAATGGTGCCTGAGCGTGGTGGTTGGGGAGCGCGGGAAAGGGGCGGAGCCACGGGAAAAGGCGCGCTACTCGCTATTGGTCCCCCTCGTCTTACTGAATGCTGAGCCCCTCCTCCTCCCGTACGGCTATGCCGCTGCGGCGGGGGGCTCGGGCTCAAACGGTTCGGTGGGCGGATGCGCCGTGCGGACCGCCTGCCACCGACCGCTGCAAGTGCCGGGTGATCGGCGCTTACGGCGTCTCCCAGCCCCGACACTAAGCGGGACAGGAAACCCGTGTCGCCCTGGATGTGGGACCGCAGCGCGGCGATGAGGTTAGCCTCATCAGCCATACTCACATGCGAATCTTCTCCTCAAGCCGCACGTCCGACGTCCTCGCTGTCCAGGCAGGAAGAGGATAAGACCGGGAGGAAACCACACTATGCCTCCCACCACCTGCCTCTGATTGGCCCGCCAGCTCCCACCCCTAATACTTCCATCCTATCCCCAGCGGCTAAAGGGGAGGGGAGGAGCAACAACCTAACTGGGACGATTAACCCCTAACTAACTGGCAAAACCTCCTGCCACCCTGTTAGTCCTTGTGCCATCTCCTTAAACAGCTCGTAGCCCACATTGAAGATTCTTCTGAAATAAAGAACAGTTTTGAACTGTTTTTCTAGTATCTAATGCTTGTGAGTCATCTATATCCAATACCAGCGGACAGACCGCAACAGAGAACTATGTGAAGTCTGGAGGCTGCGTTAAGAAATCGGATGATTTGATTTTCTTCAGATAGCATTTCTTCCAAACCTCAGACATTTCTTCTTCAGCTGTTCTGTCAGCAAAGGAATAATGGAGAACACACAAAATTGTCCTAATGTGCGGCACTATTCAGCCAAGACATGACAGAAGTGTCTCCGCTAACACAAACCAAGCCGCCTCACTACATCTTGGTAATCTAGAAAATAGAATTAAGGAATGTATCGATGGGAACACGGAGATCACCAGTGGGTTTCTGAATACTTTTTTAGTTTTTAGAATTTGCTATGAATTCTAACCAGTTTCTGCTTTGTTTTATAGCATCATCATAGCCTGCAGTGTTGTCATTGGTTTAATTATAGACATAGCAGCTACTATGGGGCCCAGCCAGGAAAAAAAGATCACAACTATAGGACACATGTGGCTGTTACTAAACTACAATTCCCATCAGCTTTAGCTTTGGCTGTCCAGTCATGATGGGAACTGTAGTTTTGCAACCACGGGATGGTTCAGCACGTCAGTTTGGATCATCAGACCCGCAATCAGACTGGGACTCGCAGCCGTAATATGGATGCAAAAATACGCCATGTGATACCGACATACACTGCCCCCTCAGATCCTGCACTAGACATTAGCTGGCATCACATCAAGTTTTTGCATTGTATTTTTTTAACTGTAATTTTAATAAAATTTCACAAAAGTTTTACAGGAAAGTATTTTTTATGCATTTTTTTTGCAAGTTTTAATCTGAATTATGGCGAACCATTTTCTTTTCCCATTCAAGATATGCTAAAATATTTGAGGCTGATAAAGGCCAAAGAGACTCTCCTTTTGCCTCTTAATAGCAGCTTTCTGAGCATACACACTTAAAAGGGTTATCCAGCGCTACAAAAACATGTCCACTTTTCCCACTCTCTTGTCTCCAGTTTGGGTGGGGTTTCAAACTCAGTTCCATTGAAGTAAATGGAGCTTAAATGCAAACAACACCTGAACTGGAGACGAGCGGGGGAAAAGTGGCCATGTTTTTGTAGCACTGGATAACCCCTTTAACATAATCCATCCTCAGGGCATGTTCACAAAGTTAAAAATCATGGAAAAAAACCCACACAGCTTCTTTCTTGCAAAAACTCTGCTTATTTCAATTTAATATAACTGAGCCACATCCAAACAGAGGATAGGAGTGGGGCTGTTTCTACAAGAGAGTGGCCATGCTTTTATAGTCCTGGACAACTCGCAAACCCGAACTATTGGCATTTGACTCCTGGTGACTGGAGAAGGTGGATGCAGCCTGGAAAGCATGGATTCAGCCTATAGCCAGGTGTCAAATGCCGATAGTGTGTTCGTTCATTTCTAAATCACACATTTTTTTTCAATGTACCCATTGAAATCAATGGTTTGTGTGAACATGCCCTATGGTTGCCATATTTAGCTCTGTACTTCCCTAAGTGCGACTTTGTACTTTAGGGTACGTGTCAAGAAATGACTCACCGGGGAGGGGGGGGGGCATTTTGATTTTACGAGGAAAGTTTCCTTTATGAAGAGGAACAAATATATTTAATAAGAGCCCCATATAAGTTACAGTCAGACACGAGTCACAATGCCAGGGGAACCCGTCATCGGAGCTGGCGCTCTAGTGGGAGTATAGTTAACGTGTTGATTACTAGTAACACAATCTGGATGTTGCTATACTAAACCTTGGCACAACCGACCTAGGATGCAGGGTTTTGTGTTGCAGCCCTCGGTTCCAGCTTTCTGTCTTCCATAGGAACCGACACTTCCTCCAGCTTTGTCTCCTGAACAAAATCACTTGCTTCCCACACTCTCTATTGTCTGGCGAGGGAGTAGGAGGCATTATGTATACGTCTTATGACTCCACTTGGCCACGCTTTGCTCCAGGTGATTGTTCCTTTTGATTCTAGCCTCGGAGTCACCTCATAAATAGCTTTTATTTGTGTGCTTGCAGCACCTTGCTGGACTTGGCCCACAACAAAAGAACCGATACCCGAGTCATTCTTTCTCGGCGTATACAGCGATCTCGGCTTTCGGTGAGTTCATACTAGAGCTTACACATGGAGGAGTCTTGGCTGCACGCGGCTTGTCGCTGGAGTACGTCACCGTTACTTATTTGATTGTGATAAACGGTTGCCAAATTCACTACTAATACCACGAGTTACAAATCCCTGGGCAGGTACAAAGATTTTGTAGCTCGCTGTGGTATGAACGTAGACGGTTTACAAAAAGGGGCCATGTCGTTTTTATAATGTATTTTACAACTATGGGCAGATTAAAACCAGCTTCAGAAGGGCGTAACGCGGCTGCAACACCCGAAAACCGCATTAACCCCTTTGTTGGTCTACTGAACAAAACTCAGATCACCAAAGGACACTATGGGGGAGATTTATCAAACATGGTGTAAAGTGAAACTGGCTCAGTTGCCCCTAGCAACCAATCAGATTCCACCTTTCATTCCTCACAGACTCTTTGGAAAATGAAAGGTGGAATCTGATTGGTTGCTAGGGGCAACTGAGCCAGTTTCACTTTACACCATGTTTGATAAATCTCCCCCTATGTTAATGTGAGATCAGGTAATAGAACCTTACAGGGGTCATCTGGTTAATGGAAAAGTCTGACGGATTATAAAATCCAGCAAGGGGGAAATTGGTTACAAGTACTAACTTACTTCTCCCCATGCCCGCGGTGAGTCGCAGGACCGGCCCCAGGACCCCCGCTAGGAGGCATTTTTCCCCTCGAGTTGTGATGACGTCTCGACTTCATCACTTGTCCCAACTGATGGACTGGCCGCTAAGCCAATAAGTGACTGGAGCGCCCCCCCCCCAATTACTGACTGGCGGAGCGACCAGTCCATCAGCCGGGTTGTGACGTGTCATCTCTGAGGGTCCCGCCGCTCACCGCAGGCACAGGGAGAGGCTAAGTTAGTACTTGTAATCAATTTCCCCCCTGGTTTTATGATCCACCAGACTTCTCCTTTAAGTAAAATAGATGTTCAATCCCCCTCCTCCTGGAGACTAACAATCTATTCAATAGTACTTATTACCTTATCCTTTCTTTAGTTCTGACTAGGCTTCCGTCTGCTCAAAACACAGAAAACTGTGTCCGTATATTCCTATCAAACCCGCTGCTCAACGCCCTTTTCCCCCTCCCTTCGGGGACACTTATGTGACCAGCGTCCCTGGTCAGTCAGTGATTGGCTTATTGGCCTGTAATTGAAGAGGCAGGGCCAGAAGTGTCAAAGGCAGCTGCGGGGAGTAGGAAACGCAGGAAAAAGGCACCAGGACAACCAGGGGGCATGGGTAAGTATAAACTTTATTCTTTTCTATGTGAAAGCAAGCACTACTCGGGCATTTCTAACAATATATAGTTCCTCAAGCCTTGTAATAAACTCTGTAAGCAAGTGCCGCATCAGGCCGTGTAAAGCGGCCTTTAGTCTCCAGGAGGGGGCATTATTGAACTCAACTGGATAACTCCTTTAAGGGGTTTAAGCCCACATGTAAGGAGCATTGATCTTTAGTGATCAGCACTCATTTATAGAACTTTCACAAGGCTCAAACAGTCGTACCTCATTTTTCGGCAATCAGCTGTCAGCTGCACATCACCTATTACACAAGGAGATGTGCAGCTGACAGCCAATGATTTTTCAGCAGTGCAGAATGGCTCGATCAGCCAAGCAAGCGTTTGCTCATTCATCAGCTGATCACTATTCCTTTTTTTTTTTTTTTATTCTTTATTTTGTGCAGAAACAGAGGTAGTGCGGCAACATACCCGCCAATCCTTACCAACATATTAATCAACAGATATGAAAGGGAGTAGGAATGATACAGCAGAAAAAACATATACAAGTCAAATAAAAAAAAAAGATCTTCAGACAGCTCTGCCAGCAGGAAACGTCGAGAGCACACGAGTCATACACATATATAGGATATTAGGGCCATGCCCGCCCACCACTCATTGTCCAATAAAGGGAGACTGCATCGCAGAGACGCAGCTCTGGACAGAAAAGGGGAGCCCCTCCACTCAGGAAGGCAGCTCCCAGCGAGAAAGAGAAAGAAAGAGAGCAGAGCCTGAAAAGGAGAGAGGGTGAGGTAAGGATGGGAAAGGGAAGCAGGAAAAGAAAAAAAAAAAAAAAAAAAAACAGACACAGAGTAAATTAGAATAGGTAGATAAGGGAGGGGGGTGCAGGGTGAAGTGTGTAGACGGTGCCGACCCCCACCTATCTCCTACCACCTATGAGTTGGATCCGGACCAACCCAGAGAGGTTCCATGCCCGAATGTTCCGAGCAGTAACATCTTAGGCAACCATAGGTCAGCTAACCTGCGTTCGCATCCCTTTATAGAGAGAACGATATTCCGGGATGTCTCGAAACGTCATCCAGTCAAACCAGGTCTTTCTAAATTTGTCGTTAGTATTATGTAAGGAAGACGACAAGTCCTCTATCAACAAGATGTCATTCACCTTCGATACCCACAGGGAGATCGGAGGCGGAGTTGTCTTCTTCCAAAACAGTGGGATACAGGCCCGAGCAGCCATAACTTAAAATCTGAGGAGAGATTTCTTATAGGCAGCCATAGGGAGCGCACATTGCTGGATAAGGAACAAAGCTGGTGTGAGCTCTTGCGTAGTATTGGTCACCTGTCGGGTCGTCTGCAGTATTGTCTCCCAAAAAGGCGTCAACACTGGGCAAGACCAAAAGATATGAAGATGAGTCCCCTCTGTTGTGCCACACCGCCAACACAACGGGTCAACCTCAGGCCATATGACATGGAGTTTGGTAGGGACTCTGTACCAACGGGTCAGTATCTTGTATCCAGTCTCTTGGAAGCCTGAACAGATTGAGGATTTGTGTACCAAAATTAGTATTTTCTCCCGTTGCTTAGGGGATAATTTGAGATTCAAATCTGCTTCCCACCTAAGCAGGTAGTCAGGGGGTGGTTGATCAGGTGGGGACTGCAATGCCGCATATGTTAAGGACAGAGAGTGCCGTAAGGCACCCTCATCCAGACACAACGCCTCAAAATGTGTCCGAGATGTTCTATAGGAAGATGGGGAGGGCAAAGAGTGCAAGAAGTGTCTGAGTTGCATCACCCGCCATGCCCCCAACCTCGAAGGATCCGTCAAAGCACCCAACTCTACCGGAGAAAGCCAGGATGTACCGGAGCGGAACGTGTCAACTCTAAATTTGTTCGCCTTAAACCAGGCAATAAAGACCGGGTCTTGTAGGCTGGCCGGGAATTCTGGATTCCCCAGAATCGGGTAGTATGCGGATCTATGAGGCAACATATAGGCCCTACTAGTAGAGCCAGCGCACGCCAATAGCGTGGGTCCGATAGTAGGGTGGGAGCGTAACGTTGGTGTAGACGAGGGGTGTAACCAGGGGAGGCATGCAAGAGGAACCGGAGACATTGACTGTTCTATTTTCACCCACATCTTGCATTGTGCGTGACGACACCAGTCTATCGCTCTGGTCAGAAGAGCTGCCATGTGGTAAAGGCGGATGTCAGGTAAGCCCACTCCCCCACACCTCTTCGGACGACTAAGCATAGTCCTCCGAAGACGCGAAGGCTTGTTGTTCCAGATTAACTTAATTTGGAGAGCCGTAACTGACTTAAAGAAGGAAGGAGGTATCTGAGTTGGTATGCACTGGAAGGAGTATAACAATTTGGGGAGGACGGACATCTTAAATAAACCACGAAAAATAGCCCCTGGTCCAGATCTCACACTGAGCCTGTATTTTGGCCAATAGAGGGGGGAAATTCAACACGTACAATTTCCTCAAATCCGCTGGCAAGGAGATTCCAAGATACCGAAGAGCTCCGGTTGCCCATTTAAATCTAAAGGAGGAGCGGAGCGAGGACGTCAGGTCATTCGCCAGGCCCACACTGAGAGCCTCTGATTTGAGAAAATTAATTTTAAAATTAGAGAGGTAGGAGTAATCCTCCAGTTCCCTCATTAACGAAGGAAGGGAAATCGGTCATCGGCATAGGCCACAACCTTGTGAGTGACATCTCGCACCTGGACTCCACCTACGTCAAGATTCATTCTAATTTTACATAACAGGGGCTCCAGTGAGAATGAAGATCAGCGGCGACAGTGGGCACCCCTGCCTGGTGCCGTTTTTAATGCAAAACTCGTCGGACAAGAGACCATTCACCCGCACCCTGGCCATCGGCGCCCAGTACAGGGCAGACTCCCAATTCATAAAACCGGAGCCTAAGCCAATAAACCGAAGCGTCTCTGTCAAGAACGTCCAATTCACCCTATCGAACGCCTCTTCGGCGTCGGTAGAAAGAAGCGTTAGAGGGATATCTGACAACTTAGCTTTATGAATAAGGTCGATGGCCCGAATAGTATTATCCCTTGCCTTGATCACTAGTCCTTTTATATCGGTCTGTTTCTCCAATAATTGCCCCATGTATTAAGTCTTAGGGCCCATTTACACAGAAAGATTATCTGACAGATTATCTGCCAAAGATTTAAAGCCAAGGCCAGGACTGGACTTGAAAAGAGGAGAAATCTCAGGCTTTCCTGTAGGACTTGATATCTGTTTATAGTCTGTTCCTGGTTTTGGCTTCAAATCTTTGGCAGATAATCTTTCTGTGTAAAAGGGCCCTTAAGGGTCCATTTACACAGAAAGATTATCTGACAGATTATCTGCAAAAGATTTGAAGCCAAAGCCAGAAACAGACAATACACAGAGATCAGGTCATAAAGGAAAGCTTTAGATTTTTCCTCTTTTCAAATCCATTCCTGGCTTTGGCTTCGAATCTTTGGCACATAGTCAGATAATCTTTCTGTGTAAATGGACCCGGGGGCTGCGTTCACACTACGTATATTTCAGTCAGTATATGTATATTTCAGTCAGTATTGCAACCAAAACCAGGAGTGGATTAAAAACACAGAAAGGATCTGTTCACACAATGTTGAAATTGAGTGGATGGCCGCCATTTAATGGCAAATATTTGCTGTTAATTTAGAACAACGGCTGTTGTACTGAAATAATGGCAGTTATTTACTGTTATATGGCGGCCATCCACTCAATTTCAACATTGTGTGAACAGATCCTTTCTGTGTTTTTAATCCACTCCTGGTTTTGGTTGCAATACTGACTGAAATATACGTAGTGTGAACGCAGCCTAATGGTGTGTTTACACAGACAGATTTATCTGACAGATCTTTGAAGCCCAAACCAGGAGCAGACTATAAACAGGGATCAGGTCATAGAGGAAAGACTGTGATCAATCCTCTTTTTAAATCCTTTCCTGGCTTTGGCTTCCAAAATCTGTCAGATAAATCTTTCTGTGTAAACGCACCCTTAGGGTACAAACACACACATCGTATACGCAGCGTATTTACTGCTGCGATACGCAGCAGATTAGATCTAAATAACTGAACACAGCATCAAGTCTTCACCATCAGATCTGCTGCGTATCTGCTGCGTATTTGCTGCGTATCTGCTGCATATACGGTGTGTGTGTTTGTACCGTTAGTCTGACCCCAAACTAACAGAATGTAGTATCGTCCAGAATTAGCAATACCAAATGCTTTATAGTTTAGCTCAGAAGTGAATGGGGCTACGTTGCAATATCACAAGCCACCTGGAGACAGGTGTGGCAATGTTTTCAAAAGAAGCAGCCATGTTTCTGCATTCCCAGGCTGCATCATAATCTAGAAGGAAGGAATTAGCACACATAGTTTAGCACAGAACTATGTAATAATATTAAGTGAACACTACAATGTAAATATAAATAAGTGTTCCATCTGTACAAAGTAAACATATAGATGTGACCCATAAAACCAATTACTTCACAATGTCCCCCGGTCCTAGAATGAATCATGGCAGATTATTCCAACTTGATCGGCCCGGCGAGTAACAAAATATTAAGTCTTAACCTGTAATAAGGAGCTGCCAGACATGATGCGGCTTTAACCATTGATCCTGTGGCAGCTATGGATTTTAGGCTGGAAGAAAAAGGAGAACTTGTGATCTGAGGAATACCATCGACGTGTCCATGTGGTGTTGCAGCTTGTGTGTATGGGGTTTATTTGCAATAGCAGGATAAAGTTATCCCACTGCAATGTATTCAATATCAAAGAATTGGAAATGGGTATGAATGTTTGAATATAATACAATAATGCATCACTGGCCTGGTGAAAAGAAGGTGATTTTAAAGTCTTAAAGGGATTGTCTAATAACTGAACATATATTAGTTAATAAAATAATTTTACTACCTTTCTGTGGCCTTTTGTTCTTTCTTACTTACTATTCAAAATGATCTGTCTAATGGACATTCTGTAACAGACTTCCTATTCCTGCTGTACACTACACCTGGGACTTCACCCATCTCTATCTGCCTCCCACTATACGGGTGGGTAAAGTCAAGAAGGTTTAGAGGGAGACAGAGCTGGCTGAAATCTGAGCTAGAGTGTGCAGAAAAAACAGGAATTTGTTGCAGGCTGTACACTAGATTGAAAGCAGCAGACAACAAAAAACATCTCTAATGAGGAGAGATAGGGTCCATTTACACAGAAAGATTATCTGGCAGATTATCTGCCAAGGATTTGAAGCCAAAGCCCGGAATGGATTTGAAAAGAGGAGAAATCTCAGGCTTTTCTTTATGACATGATCTCTGTTTATAGTCCATTCCAGGCTTTGGCTTCAAATCTGTCAGATAATCTTTCTGTGTAAATGGACCCATAGGGAGTTTGATATTTTTTTTTTTTTGGGGGGGGGGGGGGGGATTAGAAATGTTGTTAAATTGTCTATTTCATTTAAGAAAAAGTGTTGATCAGTCAGAGTCCAGGTGTTCAGATCCCAACGCTTATAAAGGAGTCCATATCCTTCAAATGGACAGAAATCGCAATAAGCCGTCTGTGCACTTCTCCCTCTTATTTCTAATGCTAGTGGGGGGTTTAACCCATCAGACTTTTGTTGAATGACAAGGTCACATTAAAATTGAATAATAGGATTATGGATTAATGTTTTTGTATAAAGTTATATTTAATAAAACAAACATTTTAAAAAAATGAATAAAAACCCTTGCAGTAGCAGAGCGGAGCTTTGGGATGTTCTTGGATATTCTGGGGATTGGTAATATTAGACATAAAAAGATACTATCAGAGGAGAGCAAAAATACAATAGGATTTGCCAAACCACAATGTGATGAATCGGCTGTTGATTTGTTTAGTCTTTTAAAAGTTGTTCCTGCTATCCGAGTGTTAATGCCCCACTGATGCCTGGAATGAGTCCATCCTAGATTTCTCCAGGGAATCACAACACTTGGAATGTGTTTTACAACAATTAGGGAGGTTTCAGACAATGCCTTTTCCTGAAAAATTATTGGTAAAAACACCACAGGTGACAGAGTTTTTTTTTTTTTTTTAATGGATAACATTCATGTGCACATTACAGAAGAACTAAATCGAAGTTTACCTGCAATACACAATGAGAGTGGTCATTACAGCTGGAGAACCACAAGTAAGTGAATATTGCAGAGATACTACGCGGTGTGTTGTTAAGTGGCTCACCTTCATTGAAGGGGCTCTCCAGTTTTCTGAGTTAACTCTCCAAGGTTTCATAGTTAAAGGAGAAGTCCGGCGAAAAATTTTAGTAAAGTATTGTATTGCCCCCCAAAAGTTATACAAATCACCAATATACACTTGTTACAGGAAATGCTTATAAAGTGCTTTTTTTCCTGCACTTATTACTGCATCAAGTTTTCACTTCCTGGATAACATGGTGATGTCACTTCCTGGATAACATGGTGATGTCACAACCCAACTCCCAGAGCTGTGCGGGCTGTGGCTGCTGGAGAGGATGATGGCAGAGGGACACTGAGGGACACAGGGCACTGGAGGGACACTGAGCATCCCCCTGCCATCATCCTTTCCAGCAGCCACAGCCTGCACAGCTCTGGGAGTCGGGTCGTGACATCACCATGTTATCCAGGAAGTGACATCACCATGTTATCCAGGAAGTGAAGCCATGATGCAGTAGTAAGTGCAGGGAAAAAAGCACTTTATAAGCATTTCCCGTAATAAGTGTATATTAGTGGTTTGTATAAATTTTGGGGGGGGCAATACAATACTTCAATAAAAAGTTTTGCCGGACCTCTCCTTTAATATTAGAGTGGGGGGGTCCTCTTTTTAGGAACCAGTTTTTGCCATAATGGGAAGTGATTAAAAAGAACATCTCTTGTAGAGTTGAGCAGTGTGCTGCATTTGAATACCGGTGGCTGCAGAAGTTGGATGCAACCCTACGGAGTCCTGGAAAACATGGATACGCCATATAGAACTTGAACACTTACATATAGTTCTTCCCACAGATTACAGCCTATCGTTGATGGTCGCAAAAGAACAATCATTTATGATCAACAATTCTCAAAGGACCCCTTTAATAAGTAGGTATTGTTGAAACCAGTAACTACCCTTTAAGTACTGGTTGTAGATGGTGTTAACGTGTCAACATATCACTAATGTATCATTTAGAAGAAATTTTGCCAAGGAGCTCAGGTCCAGATACAATGGTCAGAAATACACCCTCCACCTAAAGTAGAGCTGCAAACTCTTGCCAAAAATGCACTCACCGTTCCCTTAAAAGCTCAAAGAGTTAGAACGTGATGAAGACGTCATAATACCAGAGTAATGCGCTTTATACATGAAACAATAGCCGGGCAGATTTGCCTCTACCCTGGTAGGACTAATTTACTGTGAAGCTTTCTGTTACCGCAGCCACATCTGATTGTTCTCCTAGGATGAAGGCGTATTATACAGATACATAAACTGAAGATTAGCACTGGTGGATACTTGTAAACCACTATAAGGCTATAATCACAATCTTTAATCAGATTTAGATGAACAACTGAATAAACTTGAACGTTTTTTTTTTAATATACAAATTGTGTAAAAGGGTTCCCGACAAGGCTGTGGAGTCAGAGTCGTGGAGTCGGAGCTAGTTTTGGCTGGAGTCTGTAAAAAATGTAGAATTGAATTTTGATATGAATTTTACAAGTGTTGCTCATGAATATATATTATGAGCAACATTCTAATAGGACACTGGCCCTATTACATAAGGGGGGTCATGGAAAAGTTGTCGGTCACTATTTGGCAGTTTGTTTTTCAGCTGGAAGAGTCCATTGTGTGGGGGGAGATCTGTGCTGTTCTCTTTCTGGATACTGGATGACTGTATATGAGCAGCAGTGTAATATAAAGATATCCTGTGTAATATAGAAGAGGAGGAGAAGACATAAGTAGTGTAGCAGTAACCTCTGTCCTCAGTGTGGTGTTTTCTCTCTGGGAGAAGATTGTGTGTTTTTCTTCAGTGTTCCATGGCAGCAGACTGTGTGTGTGTGCTATGGCTGCAGCAGGCTGTGTGTGTATGTGTGTGCTATAGCTGCAGTAGGTTGTGTGTGTGCTATGACTGCAGCAAGCTGGGTGTGTAGGCTATGGCTGCAGCAGGCTGTGTGTATGTGTGCTATGGCTGCAGCAAGCTGTGTGTGTGTATGTGTGCTATGGCCACAGCAAGCCGAGTGTGTGTGTGTGGTGTGCGCCATGGCTGCATGTGTGGTGTGTGCTACGGCTGCAGCAGGCTGTGTGTGTGGTGTGTGCTATGGCTGCAGCAGGCTGTGTGTGTGTGGTGTGTGCTATGGCTGCAGCAGGCTGTGTGTGTGTGTGTGTGTGTGTGTGTGTGTGTGTGTGTGTGTGCACGCGCGCTATGGCTGCAGCAGGCTGTGTGGCTGTGTGTGTGTGTGTGTGTGTGTGTGTCGCCACAGTAACCTTCTATATCACTGTGTAACCTCTATATCACTATGTGTGACCCCCTGTATATCACTATGGATGACCTCTATATTACAGGTATCTGGCATTGTTAGCAGTGTTTCTTTAAGTATGGTGAATATTTAGTTAGAAACATAGAAGACTGTCAGCAGGAAAAGACCACCTGCTCCATCCACTGCACACACAGGAGAATCTGCTTTATATACAGTATTCCTTTTTTCACTCAGAAGTCGCCCCAGGATCATGTAGGACATTAGGGAGAAGCTGCTGAGCCAGTGTGATAAATAACTCCCCTGGTATATGACTGGCCATTTATGAAGGAGCAGGAGTCGGACCTGATAAAATTCAAGTGTCGGAGTTGGAGCTGCGGCTTACTGACTCCACAGCCCTGGTTCCCGAGACCATCAATGACCTACCGTCAAACCAGTCATGCTGGAGATAGCACTGTTTGGCGTGCTGCCTCCATACTCTTACGTGTGCTGTGTATCCTAGTGTAAGAGAGAGGCGTCAAGTAGAGAGGAGTACTGTTGCTACTGTAATTATACCGCCCTTAACCCCTTCTGCTCCCGCCCGGCTCCCCCGCTGTAAGCATACTTTACCTGTCCTTGCTGCACGGGTCCGGCGTCCTGCTCTCCCGCCCGGCCAATCAGTGGCTGCGGCTGGGCAACACACTAATTGGCCGGACGGAAAAGCAGGACGCCGGACCCGTGCAGGAAGGACAGGTAAAGTATGCTTACAGCAGGGGAGCCGGGCGGGAGAAGAAGGGGTTAAGGGCGGGATAATTATATACTCGCTGCGGTCATTTAGACCGCAGCAAGTATGTAGTGTATGGGAACTGCCAGGACCTGCCGGGCTCGCAGCGAGAATCTCGCTGCAAGCCCGCCCGTGTGAATATACCCTTAAGAGGGATTTCTGTTTTTTTCTGTAGTAGTTCTAATTTACGTTCCTATATAACAGGCAATGAGGTTTGCATTTCATTCTCTCCTCCTTCTGGGTTGTTAAGAAGCATTATATTTGTGACCCTTTAAGATGATTCTCTCTTTATGGCTGCTCGAGCGTAGTTATAAATGAAAAGTTTTTTTCCCAGATTTTTTCCACCTCTTATTGCTGGTTGGTTTCCATTTACCATTGAACCACTAAGATAGATCAGCTCCTGCTCTGGAAGACTCATTTATATAGGACAGGTTGGTCCAGTTATTGTCTTGCTGCAGCTGTCCATGACAATAACAGACGATTACCATGGGGCTCAGAAGCCAGACCGACAGCCATTAGCCTCTTCAAGCACCAAGACAGTAACAAAGCCATATATAACATGGAATTAAAACAAACTATTTGGGCACATTGCTATATATCTGGCCATACACATCAGATGAAAGTAGGCTGAACTTGTATTTCAACTGGATTGGCTGATCTTTGTATGAGCTCTGGTGCCGGCTCATCACTCCTAGAGTGGTCAACTGGTTAAAATCCAACACACCAGAACGTTCTTTTCCCAACATCATTTGTTGGTGGCACTTTAGACATTGGGCTAATTTCAATAACAAGTTCACTTTCTTGTCCTCCCCATACATATAAACGTTCAGCAACGTCAAGCATTCCTGTATTCTCTATGGACAAGGGTAAGCCGAAGCTAGACAGCTGTGGCAGTGGTAGATCTCTCAGAGAACAAAAGGATCAGGTAATCTTTCATTACGCCCGACCCCCATCTCCACAATAATCGTCTGTCACAGTGCTAAGAAAGCCCTGTACACTTTGAGCAGTGGGTTTAGTCGACAGAAGTATAAAGTGCATAGCGACCTTAAAGCGACTCTGTACCCACAATCTGACCCCCCCCCCCCCAAACGACTTGTACCTTCGGATAGCTGCTTTTAATCCAAGATCTGTCCTGGGGTCCGTTTGGCAGGTGATGCAGTTATTCTCCTAAAAACAACTTTTAATCCGGCAGCGCAGTGTCTAACGGCCGGGGCTTACATTTGTAAAAGCATTAGGCTGGCATCACCTCTCCATCCTTCCTCCCCATCCTCATCATCATTAGGAATGATCCAGGAACACTTACTGCTGTTTGAGCATTGCACAGGTGTCTTAACGATCCAGCCCATGTTCATTATACACACAAGTGGGGAATAGGAAGCAATCTGCCTGGAGTATTCCTAATGATGAGGAGGGTGGGGAGGAATGACAGAGAGGTTGTGCCAGCCTAATGCATATACAAATGTAAGCCCCGGCCATTAGACAGTGCTGTAGGATTAAAAGTAAATTTTTAGCACAATAACTGCATCACCTGCCGAATGGACCCCAGGACAGATCTTGGATTAAAAGCAGCTATCCGAAGGTACAAAAGGTTTGGGGGGGACAGATTGTGGGTACAGAGTCGCTTTAAAGTCCCCTGACTATATCTCAATGTGGCTACTAGGCTTAATCTTCCTCTCTTCCCATTGAATAATTCTAGAAGATATACATGATAGAGATCACCTTTAATGTGCCTATTGTATCCTATAGATACTACACCACAGAATGACTACCACCTTGTGTAATTTGGCACCACGGGCAGTGCCTTACATTCTTTAATCACTTTTTTAAAGGAAAGAAATTACAAAAACTTGTCAGAAAAAAAAGGAAACGTGCTACAAAACTGTCACAATTACGTAACCCCAGCTCATATACATATTCAGTATACAGTACATATACATACACCATAGTGAAAACATGCAATCCAGAGTTATTATCCCTACCAGTTTAATACAAAATACACAGACATCTATCAATGGATCACTGTACGGTTCTTGTCCCCAATGATCTGATGACTTTCTGTACTGTTGTTGTGCACACCCTTTTTACAACCCCCTTGCCTGTGTGCACAGTGGAGACAACTCTACAAATCATGAGACTGCAGTTGAACTGAGCATGTGTGACCACCTTGGTGAATGCCATAAAGGTGGCCATAACCAAGGACATCCTCATTATCAAAAAGTGGACAATGGCACATTAGTATGTCTCTCTCGCAGTACATTTTCAGAAATGCTTGTTAAAAAAAAGTGGGTTTAATATATGTTTACTTTCCTATAATGCATCTGTTTAGACCTCTTTTTCTTAATGTGAAAAGCCTTTAAGGGCACTCTAGCTGTATGGACCTATAGCCAGACTTTTCTTCACATATGTTAATACCCCCCAAAAGAGTGCAAAACTATAAACATATTAGGGGGAAGTGGGGACCAAAACTTTTTACCGGGAAATGTCCTGGTGTTACAGATGGTCCCAAATCTGCATTTGGAAACTTATAAGAGGGAGGAACTGCAGTACAGCAATAAGCACTGTTGCTTCTAATGCCCAGGTTTAAAACGCACTAGCAAAAGTGGTCAAAAGGTAAGGACACAATATGGAACCGCAGCAAGCGCTGTACCACACTATAGTTAAAAATAAGCATTACTATTAAAGAACAAATCAAAACTATACACAGCACAATTTTTGTAACACTTTACCTTTAAAAAAAAAAAAAAAAAAAGTTAAATACCATACCAGAGGCAGAAGCCTTCATACAGACAGTCGTGTATACTGAATTTCTAACTTGGAGAACATTTTTTCATGACATTTTTGCAAGGAAGACACTACAGATATATGAATGACTTCCCCCACATGAAAATAATTGGAGGGGGAAAGAAAAAAAGTGTTTCAAAAAAACTTTATAAACCTCTTGGGAAACAATTACAGCACTTGTTTAGAAAAATAGATTTTTTTTTTCCAATGTACTAACTACATAATATTTTCTAAAACGTCTATCTTTTCCCTCGCTTGTTTCCAGCTGGGGGCTTCTTAAGCTGTAGCAGCTGTGATCCAGTCCCAAAACCTGCCGATGAGGAGTTAGATACTCCGAAGGTTAAGCCAGCTGATGCATTGATCCCGGGATTGCTGAAGTTAAATCCAGATGTAGATGAACTGCCAAATCCTTGAGGGGATAAAATACATTTGAAACCATTAATTTAAGTGAGAAAGGGTTTCCATTTAAATAACTCTACTCTAGCCAAAACATGAGATACTGTTCCTTTCACTTATTCGCACTATGGAACGGTTACATTGTCAGCGTGTGAAACTCAGGAGTGACAAAACATCACAAGAGGGAAAAAAAAAAAAAGTTATTTAAAGTGAACCCCCATCACTTAAAGAAATGAAGTTTCGTTCAGCTCTGACATACCCTTGGGTGTAGAAAGAAATGTCAGAATGACTTGTCAGTGTCGGGAGACACCTAGCGGTACACCTATCATAGTGCCTTTAGCAAGGTTGTGTGTGCGACTCCGCGGCGCTCTGCCAAATGACTTTCAAGTGCCTGGGAAAAGTTAGTTTTTTGGATGCAACATGTCCCCTTACACATATTTAAGTGGCAGGTTCACTTTAAATCTCATATGAGGGAATGAAAAAAAAATATATAAATGACTGAGAAAAGGGAAAAACTAGAAGGTTCGATTCATGAGAGATCAGTGGTCACTTGTACAAATGTAACACATGCAGCCAACATCAAATGATTACTGAAGTCATTGTAAGCTACATATTCCAGGGCATGTGAGGTGCGTTATAGTTATATACTCATATACATACTTAAAGGGGTAGGAGATGGTACTTCTCCTACCCCTTTAAGCTGAATCTGGCCCCCATAGGCTGTTTTCTCTGTGGAAAGTTGTACTGGTAATATAGAATTTTCCTGTGTTGGTGGTGGTAATAAAGAACTGCTCTAGGTCATAGACATTAAGGGTAAATTCACACGGGCGGATCCGCAGCTAATACTCAGAAAATCCGCACTAACCAAACATGCTGCTAAAAACGCACTAAACCTAATGGAATCATTATCACAGCTGAATCTTGTGCTGGAATACTCGCAGCTTGAAACTCCTGCAGATTCGCCCGTGTGAATTTACCCTAAGGGTAAATTCACACGGGAGGATCCGCAGCTAATCCGAAGCTAATCCGCACTAACCAAACATGCTACTAAAAACGCACTAAACCTAATGGAATCATTATCACAGCTGAATCTTGTGCTGGAATACTCGCAGCTTGAAACTCCTGCAGATTCGCCCGTGTGAATTTACCCTAAGGGTAAATTCACACGGGAGGATCCGCAGCTAATCCGAAGCTAGTCCGCACTAACCAAACATGCTGCTAAAAACGCACTAAACCTAATGGAATCATTATCACAGCTGAATCTTGTGTGGGAATACTCGCAGCTTGAAACTCCTGCGGATTCGCCTGTGTGAATTTACCCTAAAGGGGTTGTCCAGCGGAACACTTACTTTCAAATTAACTGGTGTAAGAAAGTTATATAGATTTGTGATTTACTTTTATTAAAAATTCTCAAGCCTTCCCATACTTATTAGCTGCTGTATGTCCTGCAGGAAATGTTTTATTTTCAGTCTGACACAGTACTCTCTGCTGACATCTCTGGCCGAGACAGGAACTCTGTCTCAGTTTTCTATGAATCCCCATAGGAAACCTCTCCTGCTCTGGACAGTTCCTGTCTCGGTCAGAGATGTCAGCAAAGAGCACTGTGTCAGACTGAAAATAAAACATTTCCTGCAGGACATACAGCAGCTGATAAGTATGAGAAGACTTGAGAATTTTTAATAGAAGTAAATTATAAATCTATATAACTTTCTGCCACCAGTTAATTTGAAAGAAAAAGTTTTTCGCTGGACAACCCCTTTAAAATAAACGGCCATGCAGGTAACAGGATAGGTCAGGTCGTCCAGATCAGGAGCTGTTAGTTTTTAGTGGCTTGGTCTCCTAGACTGAAATCCTGTCTACTAGTCCTGAAACAACCCCTTTAAACACTTTGACACTTTTTCGTATCCTTAGCTGATCGTTGTCACTTTTACATGGGCCAATAAGGGCCCTTTAGGCCTAATGCACACAGCTATATCAGGGCTATGACTGGAAGGTCTTTGCACGCATGGAGTCTGATGGAAGCTGTGCAGCTCCAGTCAAAAGGAGGTCTCAGAATAGTGTGTTGATGCATTGCAGATCAGTACAGCCCCCATTCAAAAACGCTGAACTTAGTCAGCAAATGTGCACTCGGAAAAAGACCTGAACATAGTTACTAGCTGATTATATTCAGGTCACTGTATTTAACAGGGCACATGCAGATACATCAACAGCCTATTTTGACAACATGTCTGTACCCCAGAGGCATGAAACAGGTGAACCTGGCCTAATGGTTTGGGAACAAACTCTTGAAACAGAAGCCATCAGTCCCTAAGACAGCCTAATATTTGAGACAAACAAATATATTAGGCCATTGTGTGGCTTGCTTCAAGCATCTCTAACACAGGTTGAAAATCAGGCCATGGACACGGAGCGAGAAATATATGGAGATGAATCATTTCCTGCACCAGTGAAGAGCGACAAATGTTTTGTGCAAGCTCGGTTTTAGTGCAAAGCAGGATTAGCAAAACCCTGGACGGGACTCGTGCCATTCTGCCACTACGCTGGTGAAGGGAAAGATAACTTCCCCCAAATACTACAAGCAAGCCAGGCTGTAATATGGGAAGATACTAGAGATAAGCCAATGACTGAAGTAGTTGGATGCAGCCCCAGGGAGTCTGGGACCACATGGATACAGCCTATAGCCTAATCCATGTTTTCCAGGCTGCCTTATGGTTGCATCCAACTTCTCCAGCTGTTGCAGGACTACAATTCCAATAATGCCTGGACAGCCAAAGCTTTGGGGAATTATAGCTTTGCAACATCTGGAGGGCCGAATGTTCCCCATCTTTGAAATATGGGATAAAATAGGACGCTCCCCCAAAGCTGGAATTAAAGAAAAAAAATATTTTCTATTTCATATTGTTCAGAAGATGGAAGAATAAAAATAACCTAAAAATGCAAAACCCTGGCTGCACCCTTAGGGAGTGTAATAAAAGGGACTGTCATGCGAAGACAGCCCTATTATACAAGGCATATGAACTATAGAGGAGGTGTCCCTCCACATGGTTCCCTCTGAGCAATAGAGTGAATCATGACCTTGGTGACCAAGTCTACCCATGCAGTGGTCAGTCCTTGAACTGCCCAGGCCATTGGCATCCATTACTGGGCAGTATCAGTATTTGAAAAAAAAAAAAAAATAATAATAATAATTATAATATATATATATATATATATATATATATATATATATATATATATATATATATATATACACACACATACATACAAACATATAACCCTGATAAATTTGCTTTTTACCATAATCTTAAGAAAACTAATGGTGTAAGAATTTCTAATGATCTGCATGAGGTATCCCTCAGGGCACGTCTAAGTGCATTTACATAATGCTTTCGATATGCGTCACTTTATTATACAAAGCTGCTCGAATAATATACAGACAATACAAACCTGCACTGAGGCTTCCAGATGGTTTATTTGCAGTTCCAAAGCCAAAGGTGGAGGCCCCAGAGGTGTTGCCTCCAAAAGCAGAACTACTTCCAAATCCTAGTGGGACAGTATTAGACAAAACACATGTAACATAATTTGTAACACGTAGACAGCTACAAAGGTTATATATAACACACGAATAATGTACAGTAACAATTTATAACCACCAGACCCAGATCATGTGCTAGGTTTGACATAGCAGTTTAAAGGGAAAACACACAGCGTTTATAATGTGAAGGGATTTTCATGTCACTTGAAAAGAAAGCACTATTGCAAATATATTATGAATACATGGGATTAAACGAGAAGTACGGCAAAAATGTTTCTTAAAGTATTGTATTGCCCTCCAAAAGTTATACGAATCCCCAATATACACTTATTACGGGAAATGCTTATAAAGTGCTTTTTTCCCTGCACTTACTACTGCATCAAGGCTTCACTTCCTGGATAACATGGTGATGTCACTTCCTGGATAACATGGTGATGTCACTTCCTGGATAACATGGTGATGTCACGACCCAACTCCCAGACCTGTGCGGGCTGTGGCTGCTGGAGAGGATGATGGCAGGGGGACACTGAGGGACACAGGGCACTGGAGGGACACTGAGCATCCCTCTGCCATCATCACCATGTTATCCAGGAAGTGACACCTTGATGCAGTAGTAAGTGCAGGGAAAAAACACTTTATGTGCATTTACCATAAGTGTATATTGGTTATTTGTATAACTTTTAGAAAGCATAAGAATACTTTGATAAAAATTTTCACAGGACTTCTTTAAAGAAGAAGTCCTGTGAGATAAAAATTAAAATAAATAAATAAAAGCAGGGGCGTGTGGGAACATAATGTATTTACCTATCCTTATGCCCTGTAACGCCGCTCCCGGGTCCAGCTGAAAGCTGACGGTGTTCTGCAGCTCTTTCAGCTGCAATGTCACATACCCAGCTGAGCAACTGCCCGCTCAACCAATCAGTGACTGGGGCGGGACACCGCTGCGTGTCGTAATGTTGCAGCTGGAAGAGCCGGGTAAGTGACGTCCAGTGGCTGTCAGCAAGATCCCGAAGCAGTGCTATGAAGGTACAAGGATGGACAAGTAAACCTGGTTTATAAATTTCCCCCACCTCTCTGACGGCCTGCCTGCTTTCACTTCTGCAGGACTTCTCATATAAAGGGAAACTGTCACCTCCAAGACACCCGCTAAACTTGAGTTATCAGTAGATTATACATCAATAGCGTATACAACGCTGATTCTATATCTACAATTTTTATCTTTCTATGTTCCTATATTCCTTTGCTATAAGCCACAAATGAAGGAGTGTAAGTCGTCCTCTCCAGTATATTCCTGAGCTGAGTAGTCTTCTCTATGCTTCCACATCCCCAGTGTGTAGGCTTACAGCGGGAAATACAAAGTAGTAGCAAGCTACAAATTACAGATTTGGAATCAGCATCCTTTATCCTACTTACAGATGACTTTAGTTTAGGGTTTTGAGGAGGGTGGGTTGGAGGTGACAGAGTCCCTTTAAGACCAATTTGGTGTTATGCTTAGTACAGGGTCTGAAGGGGGGAGGAGCCTAAAACAAGAACACAAAAGATAATAGTGTCATGCTCCACCCCCTCAGGACCTGCATCAGGATAAAGCATACCCTACTATTTTTTAAAACTTCTGACATGTAATTGTGACATGTCACTAATAGTAAAATAGAGGAGACCACCCAAGCACTTCAATCAAGCCCATTGGAACTCCTCCATATAGAACAGAGATAAAGAAACAAAACACCTAATAAAAAATGTTTATGTCTGTGATATGGTCCCCAGACTTAACTTAGGCCATTTACAAAGTACTTTAACAAAGTTCTGTGTGTCTACTATGCTGGGAGGAACAAACATGTGAATCATACTGCCAATGACTTAACGGGCTCTGAAACTTTTGGCCCATAAGCAATCCAGAGGTAAAATTTTTTGTTGTGATGGAAATACTGCATTATAGACTGGTAAAAGGGTGCACTATACCTATATCTTAGTTTAGTGGTGTATTCCCTAGGATATGCCATCATTTTTTGACTAGTAGGGTTCTAACCACTGAAACACCAAAACAGGAAACAGGGACTGCAGCTTGTCCATTTGAAAAGGTTTTTCAGGATTAAAAACAACTGCTTTCTTCCCCAAAAAAGTGCTCTGACTGTCCTCAGGTGGCAAGTGGTATTACAAATTGGATCCATTTACTTTTATGGAACTCAACTGTAATACCACATACAAACCAAGGTGTTTTTCCTTATCCTGGATAACCCATTTAAGTGAATGAAGATGTGCTGTTCTGCATGAGATAGAACAATTTTTTTCAAAGTAGCATGAAGCAAGTGCCAGAGGCAGACACAATAGTAAAGAGAGGGCAGTATAATAGGCAGAGGTTAGGGCACGATACATGGAGGTGAGCATGCAGATATCCCACGTAACAAAACACCCAACAATTGGATCCATGTCCAGGATTATACTATACCAAGTACTGACAAAGTATATACATATCCAGAGCCCATGTGCAGGATCCGCTATATATCCTACAGCACTACAAGACTCGGGGGATAGACAAGACATGCAAGCTGGTTACAGATAGAGGGCCACTACTATGTGAATAGTTTGTAAATTCTAAGGGCGTTTCTGATTTAGAGGGTCCATTTCAGGCCATTGTGAGTCATTATAGGGAAGTGTTTCCTTACTGACCGCCATCAATGTACTCGAGCAGAGAGCCTGGAGGACTCGGCATGCCCATGCATTACACAAACTGCCCACTGAATTTATGGACACTGTGTAATGCCTCATTTCTACTATGGGGGCGCTGTAGGGAGATTAAACACTTGTTTATGGTCCAAAACAGACAGCAGCAAATTTCTGGCATTACCTACATACAAAAGGATTCAGGATAACCCCTTAAATATAAAAACGTGTATTTTAGGTTTACAAAAAAAAAAAAAAAAGTGATCGAAAGACTGTAGTCTGGTTAATAATAAATACCCCCGTTCAGGCCTTCTGAAGCTTAAAGTGGATATGATTTCCCTTTGCTGTTTTGTGCGGGCCGTCAGATAAATCACACCTAATTTCATGTAACGTGACCTTGCGCTTCCCTTGCTCGAAGCCCGACATATGTCCATGAAGCTATAACCTCGCACATGCCATTGTTACACGCAGAGGGTCTCTCGTTTTACTGCCTGTGATGGTAGACAGCTGCAACTGCTGTTCTGTACTACACCTAGGTTACATGTCATCTAAAACCACATGTTTTATATGGCTATGAAGCCTTAAAAAAAGCCCGTTCCAATTGTTATCCCATAGCAATGAATTAGCGGAGGCAGGAGGATGTACAGACGTAAGACTATGTTGGAGGAAATGCAGAAATAACCCAATAGAAGGATATGTAGGATGCTATAGACATAAGGCTATATACAGAGAAACAGCTACATAAAAGGATATAGACATAAGCCTATACTGAAGGATATGTAGATACGTCTACATCCTACTACATAGGCTTATATCTATATATCCTTCTGTATAGGCTATCATGTAGCCTTCTGTCTACAGACAAAAGGCTACACAGGGGGATACAGTATATAGACATGAGCCTATGAAGGGAGATATACATATAGACATAAGGCTACATAGAAGGATATAGATATAAGCCTATATAGGTGCATATGCAGTCATAAGACTATGGAGGAAAATATGAAGATGTAAGTACACATAAGATGATATAGACATAAGCTTAAATAGGGGAATATATAGGTATATGAATAAACAGAAGGATATAGGCATGGACCTACATGGGGCGATATATAGATATGAGCCTTTATAGGAGGATATGCATAAGCCTACATTGGGAGCTATACAGACGTAAAACTACATAGGAGGATATGCAGATGTAAGCTTATGTAAGAAGGGTTTGTGTGTAAAATATTATATATTATATATATATATATATATTTTTTTTTATAATATATATATATATATATATATATATATATATATATATATATATATATATATTTATTATATATATATATATATATATATATATATATATATATATATATATATATATATATAGCCTATGTAGAAGGTTATACCGATTGAAGTCTACATACAGGGATATAGACAAACATAAGCCTATGTAGGGGAAATGATATATGTTACACATATATAAACGCACACACAAGCCTACGTATTGGCAAAAGTCAACAAAGCGAGAAGAATATTGCATGCTGCAAATGTAGTACATTAGCTGCACATTGCATTAGTATATAGTCAGCAATAAGCATGAAAGGTGTAAAGTCCCCAGTCTTCTCCAACCGATAAAGCTTTCCTAACATCGACACAATGATAAGCACTGACTTTTCTCTCTGTAGTGTTATGAGCAAAAAAAAAAAAAAAAGTCTCCTAAGCAGATATTGGTCGCTGGGTCTTCAGGGGAAGGATTCTTTACCTCCTGTGGGGGCTGTGATGTTTATAGTCCATTTATTCTCTATGATATTACAGCTCAGTCTTAATAATACTGAAAAAAGGGTGTATAATGATAGAATATAAAAAGTACCTCCAAGGTTTGAAGAGCCCAAGCCAGCCGGCTGCAGAGCAGAACTCAAAGCTGAGCCGAATGGTGCTCCAAAGCCCACTCCCAGAGAAGGCCGAGGCCCTAGTATGAAGAATAAACAAAAAAGAAAAAAAGAAAAAAGCAAAGATAGAAAACAAAACAAAAAAAAGGAAACCAAAGAAAAAAAAAAAAAACTTCCTTACTTGAAAAATTAAACAAAAAACTTAAAAGGCAGAGAGGTAAGAACAACTAAGATATAACCATACAAACTCCCATAGTCATTCATTGCACGCTAATGTATCTATAAAGCGAGGTTGCTGCCCGCAAAGGATGAACAGCAATGATATAAAGAACACAACCATAGATTATTGTTTATTCCATTTATTTTTCAAAGAATCAAAGAAAGGGTAACATCATGACAATGCAGTATCACACACACAGCGGTAGTCTGGAACTTGGGATGCTGGGGGGAAATTCATGATTCAAAGCAAGTGACAGGCAGTGTCTGTGACGTGCGCTGAAACATGGCTCTACCGCATCCAGCATGTGAGCATGCCGCCGCTCCAATGGATCAGGGAAAGGAGCAGAGAGGAAAAAATAAGAATAAAACACAGCAATATAAAATTGACAAAAAGTGGCAAAAAAAATAATAAAAATGAATAAAAAGAGGTCGGCTGAACATATTTTTTATCATAAGCTGTAGAATAGGAACTAGAGAAAGAATAGTCCCTAAAAATATGGCTGACCTTAGTTCCTTCCATACTAAGTCTACAGGGACTTTTGTCCTATATTGTTACAAATTTGGGGGCATCTTCCTTTAGAAGTGTGCTGTTCTTCTGTTATTCCTGGACTTTACCTAGCTGACAACTGGGCGTTGCCATTTGAGCTGTCAATAAGGTGTGTTCTCTCATTAACTGGACATTATAAGACTGTGGGTCCTACGGCCCGATCATTTTAGTAAACAAGCACTGATCTGCTAGGTCTATTAGATGCCCCAATAATCGGGCAGCAATGGCTGCATGGACATAGTTAGCAATGTCCATGCAGTTCTTGCAGAAATACCTCTCCCTGTTCCCAGTCTTCTCTCTTGTGCTCCGCAGCTTCCCGCTCTGCCAATCACAGGCTGAGAACGCCGTGGTCTGTGGCTGGCGGAGCGGCCTGTCGGCTGACAGGGTATTCTGACACTGCAGCCTCCGGGACCGGGAACTGCAGAGCACAGGAAAGGAGACCTGGAGCGGGGAGAGGTAAGAGGTTTGGGCAAGGGCTGCATGGACATCGCTGCATGGACATACACATAGCGATGCACAGTCGGCGCTTGGCGATTTTAGATCCAAATCAAAACCAACGTTCAGCCGATGATTGTGGTCATCGGCTAATCGTTGTCTCTATTACACGGAGTGATTATTGCTCTATGTAATAGGGCCCTAAGTGGCCACCCCATTGCAAAGGGGAAGGATAACGCCTGATTTGCTTTATTCATTTTTAGGAGGGATAACAGAGGGACATCACAACTCTTCGAAGAACAGACGTTCCAGGACTGTTATTTTATCAGAGTTTCTATTATAGCGGACCTGTCAGGAGAGCAGAGAGGCCTAACTATGCTGACACAGCAGGACTGTATGATCAGTGCAGACACTAAAAGTAGTAAACTCTGCATACAATATCAAATACACTTTCCTTAACCTAAACCAATCCCAAGTCATTTGTGGTTTACTTAGCATTTATAACAAAGTGAAAAATTCCGCTAGTTGCTCCCTAGAAACAAAGAGCATTTAAAGGGGTAGTTTGGAAAAAAAAAAATATATATATATATTTTTTTTTCAACTCAACTGGTGTCAGAAAGTTATATAGATTTCTTCTACGTAAAAATCTCAAGTCTTCTAGTTCATATCAGCTGTATGTCCTGCAGGAAATGGTGTATTCTTTTCAGTCTAATCACACAAACAGAGAGCACTGGACACCACTTCCTGTAGGACATACAGCAGCTGATAAGTGCTGGAAGACTTGAGCTTTGTAAATTACTTCTATTTAAATATCTGTATAACTTTCTGGCACCAGTTGAGTTAAAAACTAGTTTTCCCTCGAGTACTCCTTTAAGCACAGCTCTGCTGTCTGACATGATCCTGCAACAAATCTGTCTATGCAGTCACCGTGAAGAAATTATATAATTTGCAAAGCCTGGATGTTTTCATCTAAAAACACCACCACACCTGCCTATGGGTTGTGTCTGGTACTGCAGCTGGGCTTCAGCAGAAGGCCTTTTTTTCTATTCTTGGAGGAGCCCTTTAAGTACAGCAAGTAAAGCAGATCTGTCAGCGGGAAAACAGGGGTGTTAATTTCAATAAGTCCATGGCTAGATAAGGTTAGTTATCAGGAGTTCAAGGATGCTTCTTTATCTCCACAAACCTCTTCAGCGCATATCTTTTAATGTAAATGAAGCTCACAAGTCCAGGGAGTGCCCCAGCACAGTAAAAGTCCAGGTAAGCGAGCCCAAGTCCTCCTATTCAGCACGTGTTGGCTTGAAGCCACCTACCCTGTTTGACTGACAGCTACGAGATAAAGACAACGTTGGTCGGACTTACCTGGGCTTTTGCTGCACTGGGGAGCGCCCCGGGGCTTTTGGGCCTTACTTACTTATTAACAAAAATGTTTATATCTCAGCAATGGAAAGGACTATGGTGGAAAAAGTATGCTGAGAATCCTGATAACCAGTCCCATAAAACCATGTACTGATTTACACCTGTTTTCATGCCGACAAGCCCACCTTAAAAGGCACTGTAGCCAAATAGATCCTACAAACACGGAGATAATTGTATGTAAGCAGAAGATACTAAGAGAGGGAACTTACTTAGAGAATAGCGTAAGTACATCATTACATGGCACAGTAGATTTTACTGATCTCTGATCACAAAGAAAATTATCGGCAGAAAGAGACCACTGGGTCCAACACTTATGACTTTCAGCTCAGGGTACCATATCTACTACTATCATAAGAGACAGATCCAATAAATCTGATGGATCCAAAACATGAGACCTAGCTACAACGTGTTATTTTCTATAGCTGAACAGACCAGGACTGCTGAGCTTTTCCTATCCCTAACACATATACTCTACTCCTGGTTTTACTGGCAGCAGGACACTGGTTTTCAGATATAAGATACGTTTGTGGTAACTGTGGTTGGGAACACATTTAACCGCGCAACACGAGACTCGCTGGACCTGAAATACAGTAATACTATGCTTTAAGCATCATTATCAGTGAACATTGCTTTATAAAGTACTGGGCAGAGAGTAACCTCACAGATCCAGGAACAATCCTGCACATACAGGGACTTTTCTAAGCCGCCTTTAAAAATTGTGAATATTTGAGAGCTACTTTAAAACCAATGCTCTTTCTTTTATGATATATTTTACACTTTATGAAGGATTTTTCTTCATATAACTTACACATTGATGCTCTCAATATACCCAAACATCATGAATGTACCTGAATGTCATCAATGTATCTGAACGTCATCAACGTATCCTAATAAAATGGCTGCTTGTAAATCTGTAAATGACTTGTAAATGACTTGCTTACAGGCAGACAATGGTTCTGCCATCAGTTATTGAAGGTGTATCACCACCTTTAGTCTTAAGGACGGTCAATGGTAGCTTCTCACCTCACCAGCTTTCATTGATAGATCTCTCTCTGTTTGGGTGTAGGGAGAGATCTATTAATCAAGGTCGGCAGAGCTGGCACAGGCCTCCGGAAACCACCCTGATGGTTTATAGTTCGGGCAGCATTAAAGTGAGGATAGGTTTCCTTTAATGTCACCCACTGGAGAAAAAAAATAAATAAAAACAGGTCAGAGACATTTATCTGAATATTCCAATGAGAATACACTAGAACAACATGGATCATAAGAAATGTCAGTCACAATGATGGCAGATCCAGACTACCACTTGGTCACATTTTATGCTCAGGCCTGAATTAAGAAATGACTGTTCTTCTACGTGTAGGCACTGGCAGTGGAAGACTTGTAAGGGGAATAGCCCTTATATCTGAAGTACACATCAAAGCCATAGGCCTAAAGGCAGCAACATCTTATCCTACTGTCCTAATACTAAAGAAACCACTGCAAACCTAATTACATGTAGTAATATAGAATCAGATGTCTTAGTGTCACTCACACCCGATCACTAATCCAGCGTCAGAAGCGACCAGTTGCTTGGAGGAATTTTATACGTCACATTTTTTGGGTTAAGTGCAGGCAGCCAAATAGTGACAATCTACTGTATATTAAATAAAGTCAGCTTAGTAGTAATATAATCCAAATGATAGGAGAACACAATCAGCTAAACCTTGCAAAATTTAAAAACACACAAAAACTAAAAATGTGTATCTTATCTGTAACTCAAAAAAGCAGATAAATATCATTTACGAGCTCGCAAACTAGTGTGCTAAAAGGACAATGCAAACCTAATCCTTAAAGGAGCAACGCCTTTAGATGCCTGAATTTCTACAGCTAAAAGCCATTTTTTGGAATGAAACATTGTATTGGTGTATATGAATGTGTGTATATATATCCCCCCCCCTGAAATTCCCCTTGCATTACAGGTGTCAATCAAGCTGACATGGGAGGGAGAAGATTGTGGAGAGCTTGACTGGAAGCCATGTCCACTCCCCTGTGACTGGATGAGGCTATATTGCATACAATGCAAGCACGATTATCGGAACACTATTTAAAGGTACTGGGGGCTCTTTTTGTTGTGACATGAAGGTAACAGGTTGCCTTTAAAAACTTAGGACTGTAGAAATACTTTCTAGCAACAAAGGCATCATCAGCTAAGGCATATATATCTAATGGTAACAGGAAGGGGCTATCCCACAAACCCTCAGTCTGCAAAAAGGCATACACATGCTGCGTTGTGTCCATTAATCTAATGTAGGGGGTTATCCAAAATACAATAAATTCTACCAAAAACAGCACCACCCCTGTCCCCAAGTGGAGTGTGGTATTACTCTACTCCATTCACTTCAATAGAACCGAGCCACAATATCACACACACACACACAGAATAAAAGTGGCGCTGTTTCCTAATATTCTATATCAGATAACCCTTTTAATGTATACACATACAAACATGTTAAGAGTTGTAGTACATTGCCAAACGCATCTAAGTAAATGAATTAACTAGTTGCACTCCATCTAAAAGCAGAATAGATTCTCTTTCACTACTTTAGTACTGTTTACCATGCTAGCGTTTGCAAGATTCGGTAAATCCTCTGATACCAATGGGAGAATCGATCCACCCATTAAATTTCTCCATTTTATACTAGCGTAATACAGATACAAGGCTGCAAGTGCCGGCCTGATGGCCAGGACAGACAGCTGTCAGTTTCTTGGTATATTCTGTTCCTAATAGTGTGTATGTATAAATATGTATAACATACTGTACACAGGCACACACCTAACATAAAACATACTTTAAAATGTCAAATTTTAGTGATACTTCTGCAGTACCGTAAAACATGGTACAATAACTTATCCGCATTTGTAATGCAATGTAAAATATATACAACTTTTATCGCCTTTACTCTGTATGATAAGTTAAGCAAATGGCAAGAAGGGCATCTAAAAAGGAGAATGTATCAGCCCATACACGCAAAAAAAAAATATAAGTTAAAAAAACAAAAACAAAACATTTAAAGCATACCTCCAGTGACTTAGTTAAAAAAAACCGTCTAAGGACTCTTACACCAGTGTGTAGATTCAGGTTAAGAATAAGTGCATGCTGCAATAATTTCAATCTATTCCAGAGTAATAGATCTGAATTACTATAGCCCTTTACTTTCTCCCTGCCGATGTCTGCTACAAGAGCAGGCAGACTGTGATAGATGTATTAGAGAGGTTGCTAAAATAACTTGCGTAACTTACACCAACATAAGGACAAGCTGAAAGTTTGTAGAGGGAAATTTACCAGTTACTAAGGTCCTGTGATTACAGCAGCATTAGCACTGATACAACCATTTTTATTTTTCTAACCATTGTGTACAAGTTTACCAACAGGGCACCAGAGTTGCAATGTTAATGTGAACTAGCAGCTTGTGTACAGTAACAACTGTATCTGCAGTGTGTAAAATAATGGTGAGAAAGGCAAGGATACAGTAGAAATAGTTCAATAAGTTTTACCTGTCATTATATATAAAGTCAAAAGTTATTGATTGGAATAAGTCTCAGTTAATATGTTCAGTCTCAGTTGCCGAACTGTTCGGCTTCGGCTATGTTCTCCAAACCCAGACGCTCAGCCAGGAAGACATGGATGCAGCCTATGGCTGTATTCATGTTTTCCAGGACTCCGTAAGGTGGCCTCTAACATCGCCAGACACCAAAAACAATTGCTGAGTGTTCAAGTTCAGAGAACATTTGGCAACTGCACTCAAGACTAGGCTCATCAGAGAGCCTGACATTCGCTGCCACACGAAGTTTAAGAGTACCTGTCAGGAGCCGGCAGTCAAGATCAGTAGTGAATTCGGCATCCAGAAGTTCGGGTATCCATTGAGACAAAACACGATGAGTCAGTAACACGCATTTTGCCAGTGATAGCTGCGGCTGGCTTCCTGACAGGTACACTTTAAGGCCAGGGAGAAAGCATGGCAGCAGTGCGATCCTCTCCCCAGCTTGCTAATTCAGATTTAGCCTCAAAGGCTATAATGGGGCTAAAGTCTCTGAATTAGTCTCTGAATCAGACATATCTGATTAGAGGTCTAAAGTTATATACAATAACAGGTACTCTTTAAAAGAAGTCATACCAGAAGAGTACCATGCATGAGCATTGAATTATTTTTCTATTGGAGGTAGGCTTTAAGGGGGGGGGGGGGGGAAATCATAAAAAATCTCTTGTAGTGCTTCTAACACAACAATTATAACTTAAATCTATTAAATAACCTAAAAAAAATGGCTGCCAAAAGTGGCAATTAAAAAAAAGCAACAATAATAAGAAAGCTATAAAATATTGGTCTAATCAGCATGGAAGAAAAAAAAAAGAGGAATCCAAACTATGTAAACATCCTTTACATCACCGGGACAAACAGAACACGACCAAACATTGGCAGTAGATTATATATGTATGCAGCATTAAAATATCTTTAAAAAAAACAAAACAAAACACATTCTTATAAGCTATGGAGCAACACTGCACACCATGACAGCAAGTCAGCTCACCGCATTACAGCAATCTTGCCTGGTGTCTATACATTGTATAAAAGTGAACATCAACCAGAAAAACAGACAACTTATTTACATTCACAATGATCAATAGATGTTCACTACAACGACATCATGGATATAAGGATTCTTTCTACACGACTAGTACTGAAGAGTATAGGGGAATATAAGACAAAGTAGTCATTTGCAAAGGATTGTGGGGGTATTTGGCACTTTTGAGTATAAGAAGCTGGCCTGGCCTCAATAGAGTGCAGCCCTTAAAGTTCAAGGAAGGTTGTGTCCGAAGACAACATTATGATAGTCCATGGACTGTCTCTGCTATTACAGCCATGCTCCACTTCTAAGGGATTGTTACACATGGCTGGACAATCCCCAGGAGCAGGGGGACCAAAGTTTTGGTCATCTATGTGCTAAAACCTTCTCGGAGGGGGGGGGGGGGGGGGGGGGGGGGGGGGGGTGGGGGGGGGGGGAGGGTAATAAAAAGGTTAAAGGGGTTGGCCACTTTATAGCA
Source organism: Dendropsophus ebraccatus (assembly GCF_027789765.1). Lineage (NCBI taxonomy): Eukaryota > Metazoa > Chordata > Amphibia > Anura > Hylidae > Dendropsophus > Dendropsophus ebraccatus. The sequence goes on along the minus strand of NC_091458.1, from coordinate 34,566,623 downwards.
AAATAGTTCAGTGTACAGTATTGGTAAGTGTCCTCACTGCCCTTACTGATAGCTGCTCCCTGTGTACCCCATAGAACTAAAATCAGACTCCCCCCTCCAGGCTGGGCTGTCCTGCTCTGTGGTGTTCCTGTCCATAAGATGGTGTTTACCACTGAGACTGTATATGCCTATGGAGGATTTGGGGGCGGGCATGGTCACATGCTCCTCCATGTCGGCCATCTTATGGACAGAATCACCACAGAGCAGGGCAGCCCTGCCTGGAGGAGGGGAGTCTGATTTTAGCTTTATGAGGTACACAAGGCGCTGCTGCAAGTGAGGGCAGTTAGTACACTTACTAATTCTGTACACAGAATTATTTTACTATAAAGTGGCCAACCCCTTTAAGTAAATCTCTATAATATTGTCTGGTTCCAACCACAAAAAGATATGCCGCTTACACTTCACATTATTTGTGTTCCCTGCAAAAGGTACAAAGGAACGTGTTAAAAAAAAAAAAAAAAAAAGCACATCAAAGAATAGAAGATACAGGAGGGGGGATATGTTACACAAGGGGGTTGTACTCTGCAAGAGCAGGAGAATTGGAAAAAAAAAAAGACCAGGGTGGCCGAGTAATACACAGTCACAGTAAGGATAACTAAAGCCATGGATGGATACAGCGATGGCTACTAATTCATCTCCACCATCTAACACCAGGTCTTATCTTTATAACATCAGAATTCTCAGCCGATTTCCTCATACAGCTTTACTGCAGTTGCAGCTCACTTCTGTTATATATTCTCCTGTATGTAAAAGCTGCCTGCAGCAGCCACTAGAGGGAGCTTACTGTATACCGTTCTATTAGGCTCTTTTTCCATGTTCCATATTCATAGGGAAACCTTTCATGCTCATAGATATCAGAAATCAAGGATGTCCTCCACTAAGGAGGTTTCTGCTGGATAAAACAGCATAAACCTCTGCTCTATTTCATAGAGCGGGATATAGTATATTTAAAAAAAAAAAGTTATATATTTTAGAGCTTAATACAGAAATGTATACAGCAGACTGTATACAGCAAAGAATTCTTAAATTATTAAGATTTAAAGAACAAAATGATATTCAAGGGTGGACATTCACTCATAGACCCAAGCTACAAAGGTTTTTTCAGTTGATTAAACGTCTAAAAATCACCAATTACTAATGCTGGAGGTTAATCGGGAATACCATTTTAGTCATATGTCCTACCCAGTAGCATCATTTTTTTAAAAGATGCAAACAAATTTTTTTGTTACACTATCTATATGACTGGTCAGGACTGTAGACTTTCTGTTACCCCAGGCAGCGAATGTGGATCCACTGTACTACAGAACTGAGTATAAGTGCTCTCTGGGTTTTTACCCTTTAGCCCATGTTCCAGGTTGCGGAAGCTGGACTTCTGCGGCTAGAGGACACCAGTTTGCTCCACAAGTGTGGTTCGGGTGTGGGTAGCAGCTGGTCCCTATATCTGACAGTGCTGGTGAAAGGCCAAATGAGCGTAGTCAACTGAGCACAGGATCAGGGAAGGCCTTAGATGCAGGTCAGACAGTCAGCAATTAAAAAAGATCCAAGGCAGGCAAACGTAATTTGGGAAACCAAACCAGTGGATCCAACAACGCTCAGGCAAGGAAGAACAGCTGGAGGGACTATAAGTGCAAGCAGAATAGGATTGGCGGTGGCACAAAATAGGTGGAGACACACTAGCACCTTAAAGCAGGTGCGCACACCCACAGACACCAGGAGGAGTAACAATCTCAGTGAACCAGTGGACAAGGAACAGGAAAGCAGGACCAAGCCTGAGGTATATAGCAGTGTGAACAGTTAACACAAGTGTTCTCAATCTTATGTGGGCCAGCTATGCAGCAAAATAGCAGAAAAACAGGGTGTTGCCGCTGCTAAATACTAAAGCAAGGTAAACCCTTACTGATTATAAGTTGGAGCACTGCCCTGAAGAGCACAACGATCGATCGATAGATAGATAGATAGGTAGATAGATAGATATAGATAGATAGATATAGCTTTTATTTGTATAGCGCACACAGATCTGTATGTTTTTGGGTGTGAGAGGAAACCGGAGTACCTGGAAGAAACCCACGCAAACACGGAGAGAACATACAAACTCTTTGCAGATTTTGCCCTTGGTTGCCCAGCGCTGCAAGGCTACAGTGCTAACCACTGAGCCACCAGTGTATCACTGTAGCGTACTCCTGCAACTTGCTTGCCTGTAAATTTCAGGGAGGTGCTCTTATACTTTGCAAATATTTTGCATGCTTTAGTAATAGGCTACAACCTATAACAATTCTGCATCACACTTGACTGGCTGCACTTTACCTCCTGTTTCTCTCCCTGTACCTTATAGATTGTAAGCCCTCGCGGGCAGGGTCCTCCCCATGTACCAGTCTGCATTTTGCCTTCATGAAATGTGTTTTGATCTTGTATTGTTCCTGTTTTTTTTTTACCCCAATCGCTTGTATAGCGCTCTGGAATTAAGGGCGCTTTATAAATAAATAATAGTAATAGAGAAAGCACCAGTGCCATCACCAATCTATTTCCTGCTAAATTGTTGCATGGCTATGACACATTAGGAGGGGAGAACTCGTGCACACTGTACGCTGACCCATTGGACAGCAGAAGATTTTATTTATTTTATTACTGGTAAACTGGAAAGTCATTAGAAAGTCTACTTGTCTGACCAACTATAGAGATATGTATAAAATAAATTAAAAAATTATATATATATTTACACATTATAGTTATACCCCCAGTTAGTTTTTTGCATTTAAAATTTAGGGTGGCATAAGATAAGTCTCTATGATTTTTTTCTTTATACCACCACCTATGTAGCTTAGGCTTAAAGCAGAATTCACATTAAAACGGTGAAGTGCGTTTCACTTCCATGCGTTAAATATAAATTACATTCTGAGATGAAGTTATTCGTGAGACTAGTTCTCCGTTACATCAAGGCCACGACGACTTAACGTTTTTTTTAGTGTATAGGCATAGAATAGTCTCTTCAAGTATAACCATTTCCCTACAGCTTAAGACCCAAAGACTTAGAAAAACAAGCAGGCAGGATTGCTGATTAAGTATAGGGTTACGCTCACTCCAGGAAAAAGTCACACAGTAAACTACTAAAAGGGATCATTATTGCCAAGGCTAAACCCTGCCTATTCTAGAAGCTCTATGTAGTATAAAATACAAAAACTAGGAAGACCCAGCAGAGAGAGAGTTTACCGAGCATAGCTGTAAAATATCTAGAACTTGAATGCATTCAGACCTGTAGCAGGTTGCTGCTGCTGGGTCAGGGTGGCAGCCATTGCGACGGCGGCCGCGTTTGGTATGTTGCTGAAAGGCGTCGGTCCGGTGGTAACGCGGGGAGTGCTCTGCCATTTCTTTGCTTCTGCTCTCCTGGCTTCAAATACATCTGTGGGATCGCCCAAAAACGCTTTTCGGTAACCGAGGTACTGTTCTTTGAGCATCTGAGGGAAAGCCATTTTAGTTTGAAACAGGAAAGCCCATAATTGTACTATAATGGATAAGTGGACATTGAACACTCTACTAGAATACCAAAGCCATAGCAATCAGAGTTCATAAAATCATGAAAAAAATATACCTACCGGGAGTAAAATGAAGAACGTTTCAGACTGCATCCACATGTCACATTGAGGGATTACACACTAGTATTGTCACTCTATACAAACTCTAACATTGCAAGAAGCTGAAGAACAACATCAGGGCTTCTACTGCACACCTCCATACATGGTTTTATTTCCAGCAGACAGAATGCAGGGGCTCCATCATATTTAGAAATAATGTATACATATACATAGGCACACACGCATATTCCCTTTGGTATATACACATACATATAGGTGTGTATGTATACAAATGGGAAATCAACCATAGAAACCCATCTGGTTACAGCTTTAACTTTTTTTAGGCAGCCTCTGACGCATGATAGTTGGAATAAGAATACTAAAACCAATGTGATAGATTTGTAATTTCTGGGGAAGGAACCTTACAAAGACTTATTTTACATGAAAGCATAAAACATTAACATTTCATGGCCTATAAACAAATTCTATGTACAAGTGTCTATGTACCTCTTATCTATGTACTACTACAATGCCGCCTGTCACGTTCGCCTGGGCACATACCTTAACATTTTCATGGATTCCTTGCAACTGTGCTGCTAAGGCTACAAACGTCTGGTAGAGTTTTTGCATTGCCATAGAGAGGTCTAAAAGAAAACATAAAAATGAGGCTATACTTTTTACTTTATTTTAAAGATAAACACACACAGTGGCAAACAGTGGCCCATACCAGCCAATCACAGCTCAGCTTTCATTCTACCAGTGCCCGATGTGGTATGAAAGCCGAGCAGTAATTGGTTACTATAGGCAAATGTGTGTCTAAGACAAGACTGGTAAATCTGGGCCAAGGTCTGTGGTGACTGAGCTCCGGGTTCCCTACCTTGTGGAGTTAAGTGCGAGCTGTTGGCTTGTGTTGCTAGGTGGTTTTCCAGCTCCTCAATTTGCTGTCTGTACTGCTGCAACTGGACCTCAAATTGTTCAACTAATACTCGGAAGTAACTGGAACATATAAAAATAATATTCTTTAAACATACTAAAATATTGAGCATTTAATGGCGTCAACTTAGTTTACATATACATTACATAAACACATTATATGCAGTAGCTCCCTACATTGTAGCCAATAAAAAGAATGGGGCAGCTACCATTAAAGGGGTAGTGCAGCGCTAAAAAATTATTCACAGAATAACACACATTACAAAGTTATACAACTTTGTAATGTATGTTATGTCTGTGAATCGCCCCCTTCCTGTGTCCCACCACCCCCGCACGTGTTCCCGAAGTGTTGGTGCATTATACATTACCTGATCCGTGTCGCGCATGTCCTCCATCTTGTGCCAAACGTCATCTTCGGCCGGCCGAATCGCTGCCGCCGTCCCCCCTCTGCCGCGATTGGCTGAGCACAGTTATGCTCAGCCAATTGTGGCTGAGCGGCTGATGACGCGGCCGCACTACCCCTTTAAGTGGAGGTATAATATCAGCATTCCCATTTTTACAAAATGCAGACATATCATTGACATACAGTGACATTATGAGGTTATCGCCCCCTAAATAGCTGCCATTTCTTTTATATAGGTGCCCATAGGTCTGAATCTATAAATTCCTTGCTACCATGATGTTTACCATCAACCAAAAACTTACTCAGCTGGTGCTGTATTTTCATGTTGAAGGCCGAGCGGAGTTTTCTGTGTACGCAAAGCTATTTCTGCATTTTTAAGTTCCTAAAAGTAAAAAAAACAACTGTAGTAACTAAGTGGTAATAGATGGCATAAGAATTAATGAAAAGTGTTAATAGTAAGCAGCTACCAGTCATTGGCTCTACTGTAACTCTTGTAGGAGTTTACTATTAGTGATGAGCGAGTACTAAAATGCTCGGGTGCTCTTTACTCGAAACGAATATCTCCCAATACTCGAGTGCTCGTTTCGAGTAACGAACCCCATTGAAGTCAATGGGAGACTCGAGCATTTTTGCAGGAGACTCAAGTTCGGTAGAGGTAAGATCGTGTGAAAACCTGTCAACCTCAGAAATTGATGGAAACACAACGGAAATGGACAGAAAACAGCAGGGGCAGCATGTGCAACAGCCTGGTTAAAACAGAGGTAGGTATATGGACCACCCAAAAACTCAGCCTGACACAGCATGGCAGTGAGAACACAAGGAACCATTAAAACAGAGGTAGCATATCATGAACCAGCCAAAAATTCAGCCTGACACAGCATGGCGGTGAGGACAGAGTGAACAAGGTAGAAGCAGTAGCCAGTCAGCCTTCCAAAAATTATACCAGACACTGCATGGCATTGAGCACACAGAGAACCATTAAAAGTGAGTGAGGAAGCAAGTGAGCCCACCCAAAAATTGGAGTGAGTCCAGGGGCTGGGATTTATTGTGGACACAAAGCTGGGTGCTCACAGCTGGCCACCTGATGCCTCTCAACCGAAGGTGGTGAGGCTCCGGCCATGGCTAGACCAAAAAATAATAATAATAAAACAGCTGGCTGGTTGTCGGGGGGCTGTACGGTACAATCTGGTACTGGTTGGACCTAGATACACACTCTCTGTCACCCCCTTACAATGAGCAGTGAAGTTTTATGCAGGTGTACTACAAATCCCAGCAATCCAATGTAGTGCAGCAGCACCACCAGCCCCAAAATCGAAAAAGAGTACACTGAGAACTTCTTAGGGGTCTGTATGCAACACCTAATGCCCCCTTTCTGCCAGCAGCCGGTCACCACAGTGAGCTGGTTAAATCGTGGAAGCAGCACTGCAACTCCCAGCCAGCAGTCTGTAGTAATACTATTAAAAAACGATTTGAAGAAAAAACTGTTTGTATTGCTAGTATTCCAGCCCCCCCGCCACATATTCACTGTACTACTCCTCCCATCATCTGCTCATGTTTTGTGATGGGGATGGCCCTAGTACTACTTCTCCATCATCTGCTCATACTATGAGAAGATTATGGGAGGAGTAGTACAGTGTATATGTGTCCCACAGCACCGAGCAGGGAGGGAGGGGGGAGGGAGGTAGATGCACAGGCACCTCTCTCCCTCCCTGCTCTGTGCCCTCCAAATATATTAACTGAATACATTTATGGAATACTTTTGGGAGCAAGGACACTTGCTCCCCAAAGTATTCCATAAATGTATTCAATAAATAATACATACTGTACATTACTTTACATAGACATCCATAGAACAATACAGTGCCATAGACTTCTACATATAGTGCGCCACCTGCTGGACACTCCATAGGAATTACAACTGATTTGTGACATCACCGTTTTTTACAGAATCTAAAGCCTCCCTGATCTACTAAATTAGGGGTTATAGCAGTATATGTGCATTTCCCAAAGTTAATGTACATTAGGAATTTGTCTAACTTTCCATAAGTAATAACATATTAAAAAATACTTTTGGCCGAACTTCTCCTTTAATGGCAGATAATTGTCATTATTTTAGTCATTCATTTGCCATTAAATAATGGCCATCAACTCAATTTCAACAGTGTGAGCACCTGGGCCTTTCTGTGTTTTTATTCCACTACTGGTTTTGGTTGCAAAATACGCGGCAAAAATACTGTGTGGGAACATAGCCTAAAGACCTATAACTGTGTCTATTGGGTTGTGCTGTCTGTTATGACAAGAATGTTGCTGCGCTATTTTGTCAAATACAATGGAATCTGCAACAGAGACTCTAAATCTAGACTCCAATGTAAACATGAGCACAGGTGGGAACAAGAAGCACAGCTCAAATATTATATGAAGCTTTCTCATTGCCAAACACAGGTCATAGATGAGCAGTTCTGATTCTGTTTACAAGTATTAACACTGGGATCTGAACCAGTATCAGCTACAACCAGAAGCACAGTGAAAAAGAACCCTGTGCCCCTTTAACTTCATAGAATGGCGCAAGAAGGGCCCTAAAGCTTGTACTATTCAAAGCAAAGTCACTGACAAAATAATCAAATACCTGAGCGGTTTCAATTTTTAGTTTGTCAATAGCCAGAGTATTTCTTTGAAGGCCACTGGATGCTACAGATAAGAGTTGTTTCAAGGCTTTGATGTCTTCTTGTACTTTATCCATAGCTTTAGAAGACATTCTGCTGATCTCCTCTTGTACTTGCTTCTGCTCCTTCACATACTTCCTGTACGAGACATGTCTATATCAGTATAGCAGAGGTCAACCATTGCAGCGTAACAAGCCGCTGAGAGGCATAGTGGTTGGACTAAATGTACTTATGCGCAATATACACTTAACAGCCTGTGTGAACTGTTCTTCATGAATGCTCTCCCAACTCTCCACACTTTGGGCCCCTTCACACGGGTAACAATCATTGCTAGAAACGCTCATTCAACCAATAATCAGTCGGTGTAAAAGTGCCAGCGATCAGCTGAGTAGCAGAAAAATGCTCACTTGTCGGCTAATTGTATCTATTGTTATTTATTGGTTGCACATCTCCCTGTGTAAAAAGGGGATGTACGGCTGATAGCAACATATTTAAAGGAGTAGTACAGAAATTAAAAAAAAAGGGGGGAGACAACAATCAAACACTACTCACAGGGACCCTTGCCGGAAGGCATTACACCCCCCCCCCCCCCCCCCCCCCCCCCCCCGATTCCTGATGACATCACAACACAGGGGAAAATGCCAGCGCTGGTGAGGCACAGGGATGGGTGAGTAATGACAGTTTATTATGTTTCTCCCCGCCCCTGTATTTTAAAAATTTGTGCCCAGCATCGGACTTCTCCTTTAAATTGCTGCACAAATGATAGAAGCATCATTTATGCGACCTGGCCAATTGATTCATTGTGGCGGATAAGCGCACTGCAAGCAAACGCCAACTTCGCTAATCGGCACTTGTTTGTGCTCGAAGATGAAGGATGCCAGGTGTAAAAGAACCCTTACCTATACATTACATCCTCCTGCCAATACAGACAATATAAAAAGCTGCTTAAGTTCCACTCCAGGGTGTGAGGTACAGTACACACGTGAAGACTTAAGGCAGCTATAGAGGTAAAGTTAGTTTCTGGTTAAAACTATACTTACTGAAAGTTTTCCACATCTTGACAGATTAATTGAGGTAGATTTTCATCCTTAAGTGCTTTACTGTCCCTACAAGTAAAACCAAGATTCCAGATATAAAAGGCACAGTCTATAAATATACACAGTGAACTGTATTGTCTAAAAGGGGTTTATTTCATTATAAATAACACACAAGTCAACAATACATAAAATTAACTCACTCTGGCCTGGTTCCAGTTTTGTCACCTGAAAATAAAAACAAATGGTAAGTTAGGAAGTATTCTCTATAGAATAACCCAGTAATCTACTCTGCAGAGAGGAGCGGCTGATCTCCTGAGTAATCTCATACACAAAAGGCAACTAACGGACTAACTAAAGAGACCAGGCACCAATCTCATGTTTAAAGGGGACTGCTTATCTTCCTCCCAAAAAAAAGTTTGGGGAAAGAAAGAGCATAGTGGAAATTTATCATAAGTCTTTTTGGCACCTTATTTCAAGCTTGTACATTCCCATTTTGTTAAAGTGACTCTGTACCCACAATCTGCCCCCTCCTAACCACTTATACTTTCTTATAGCTGCTTTTAATCCAAGATCTGTCCTGGGGTCCGTCCAGCAGGTGATGCAGTTATTGTCCTAAAAAACAACTTTTAAACTTGCAGCCCTGTGTCAAATTGACGTGGCCTAGAGCGGTAAAGGCTAACCTGGACACTCCAGCTGTTGCAAAACTACAATTCCCATCATGCCTGGACAACGAAAGATATGGCTTTGGCTGCCAAGGTATCATGGGAATTGTAGTTTTGCAACAGCTGGATTGTAGTGTCACATTTTTAAGCAATTCGAGGCCTATGTAAAAGTGCAACTATTTTATTCCACAAAATAGCATCCAAGCACAGTCCCCCCCTCCCCCCCTCCGTCGTTTGAATTGCTCCCCACCTAGAATAGCTGACCAGTCATGCATGTGTATGGAGTCAGGGAATGGGCAGGAGGGATACCCGACAGAAATCTGAAGTGTATGGCCAGCAATAACCTGAGCCTTTGCTGAGATAAGAGGCAGTCCTCAGAATAACTTCTGCTGCCAAAGACATATGCCACATGTCACAGCTTTAAAACTTGCTGCTGTAGCCAGGAGGACTAGAACTCAGCATGTTCAACTTTCATAATTAAAGCCTAAGTTGTAAGATTCACAGTGAAAAAACACTCATCTCAAGTTGGGAAGCCGGAAGTTTCCTGGTCTGTGTAAGGGGAAGATGCAAATGACATCAGGACGATAAAACTCAGCCTGTTACTGGCATCTATCCCATGTACAGCCTCCAGTTATCAAAAGAAAGGCATGAGCATGTGTCAGTGGGTGCCGCACTGAGCACAACCAATCCCCCATTTCTGATTAGACATGAAGGGGGAGATTTATCAAACATGGTGTAAAGTGAAACTGGCTCAGTTGCCCCTAGCAACCAATCAGATTCCACCTTTCATTTTCCAAAGAGTCTGTGAGGAATGAAAGGTGGAATCTGATTGGTTGCTAGGGACAACTGAGCCAGTTTCACTTTACACCATGTTTGATAAATCTCCCCCGAAATGTTTACAGACATCTGGATCATGACACCTTTTGCAGACCATACTCACTTTTTTTGTCAGAAGAACTACTGAAGTCTATTCCACCAAGTCCTTCGTTGGTTGTAGTCTGTGTAGAAGGTGCAGCCAACCCCAAAGGATTCTGTCCAAGACCTAAAATTAAATATAAAAGTAGAGGAGGGTTGTTACTTGCACTTTTTCCTCAGGACAAGCATATTCCTCTTTAAAAAAAAAAAACAAAAAACAAAACACAACTTGTAAGACACCATAGGTTGGAATACTGGCACAGGCAGGCTATAACTTTTCTGCATATGTGCTAGTTCAGGGACAACAGCCCACCCTCAATGTTAGGGTCCTATTAGATGTCCCGATCAATAATGTAAACGAGCGCCAATCTGCTAGATCACTGCTTGTTTACTGAGCCTATTACACAGCTCGATAATCGTATAGCAAGGGCTGTATGGACATCGTTAGCAATGTCCGTGCAGCCCTTGCCCTAAACTGTATACATTACCTCTTCTGCCCTCTGCTCGCTTTCCAAAGCCGCAACTCTAGCGGCCTCTCAGTATAGAGACCCACTCTGAAGCTACAGAGGTGGCTCCGGGAAGCAAGCAGAAGAACACCGGGAGCGTGAAGAGGTTATATATATTTTTTATTATTTTATTATTAGTTGAGAAGCAAAAGACACGACCAGCTGACAATCGTCTCTATTGCACGGAGTGATAGACGGCCTTTACGACATCCAATATTGCTAATTCAACCCTTTTGGCTAACGTTTAAAAGCTTCAGCAGACTGAAACCTGCTGAATAAAAACACAGTAAGGCCAAGTCTCTGATGTTGTTATATTCAATGCTATGTTCAAAAATGTAAAATATATACTTGGTGTCATGCTATGGGAAGGTAACATTTAGTAAAAGGAATTACCTGTAGTTACTGCACCTGTATTCTGAAATGGCGAAGCAGTCAGCCCCGGTAGGCTTCCAAGTGACAGACCAGTAGTGGATGCAGCAGTAGTTGTAGCAGCAGGTGTGGCTGTACCCAAATTTAAAGAGAAACTGGTTCCTTAATGAAAAGCAAAGGAAAAAAATACGATGACCTTCTTCAGCTATCAAAAATGACCAAATATCAAAGCAGCGTTAGTCCGGGTTTACACTTATCCAGTGATCCGATCCAGTGATCCGATGGCATTTCCCTCCGGTGCACTAGAAAAGTGCCGGAGGGAAACGCATCTTTGAACTGATCCCATTGATTTCAATAGCAAAGTTCAAAGTATCTGGTGTGTTAATAGTTTAGCCAGATCACCAGACAGGCCGTATGTCAGAACGTATCTTGCAGCTTTCTGACATACGGCCTGTCTGGTCATCCAGCGCCACATCCAAGTCTATGGAGTGCTGGAGGCATCGCCATGCACAGATTTATGCACTATGCATACACCAGCTTTTGCCTATGGTGTTTCAAGAAGAGAAGTGGAGGCAGCTTAGTACCCTATAGTAGAGGGCTCCCTGAGCGTTTCCCCCCCATTGTAGATGCCCCCATGAGCTGTCACCCTATAGTAGCTGACCCGCTGTAACTTGTACCCCTATAGAAGATTGGCCCCTGTAATGCTGCACCCTATAATAGATGTCCCGCTATAGTAATGAACCTTTTAGCATTGCTTTATGTATGGAAGAGGATTCAAAGAAATATCGAATAGTGGAAAAAATTATGACAACCGATGAGCTTTTAAAAAAAAAAGTATACAAAACCTTATGACAACTGATGCCTTTTTGGTATCAATTGTAGTCAGTTTCTTACAAAAAAAAAAATAAATAAAAACTGAAAAAGGATGCAATGGATCAATGTAAACCCAGCCTTAAAAGGCTGATCACAAAGAAAAAGACTTAAAGGGGTTGTCCAGCGAAAAAATGTTTTCTTTCAAATCAGCTGGTATCAGAAAGTTAAATAGATTTGTAATTTACTTCTATTTAAAAATCTCAAGTCTTCCCATACTTATAAGCTACTATATATCCTGCAGGAAGTGTTGTTTGTTTACATTCAGAAACAGTGCTCTCTACTGACATCTCTGGCGGAGTCAGGAACTGTCCTGAGCAGGAGAGGTTTTCTATGGGGACTTGCTGCTGCGCTGGACAGTTCCTGACTCCGCCAGAGATGTCAGTAGAGAGCACTGTTTCTGAATGTAAACAAACAACACTTCCTGCAGGATATATAGTAGCTTATAAGTATGGAAAGACTTGAGATTTTTAAATAGAAGTAAATTACAAATCTATTTAACTTTCTGAAACCAGTTGATTTGAAAGAAAAAAAAATTTCACTGGACAACCCCTTTAATATGTAGAGATGAGAAAACCTGGAGCATGCTCGAGTCCATCTGAACCCGATCGTTCGGCATTTGATTAGCGGTGGCTGCTGAAGTTGGATAAAGCCCTAAGGCTATGTGGAAATCATGGATATAGTCATTGGCTGTATCCATGTTTTCCAGAAAACCTTAGAGCTTTATCCAAGTTCAGCAGCCCCAGCTAATCAAATACCGAATGTTCGGGTTCGGATGGACTCCAGCATGCTCAAGGTTCGCTCATTAATATGGTTTAAAAAAAAAAAAAAAAAAAAGGGAATAAGCTTGTAGCACAGTTAAAAAGTTGCAGCAACGTTGCTTAGGTCTTTCAGTAGAAGCAAGTCCCAACATGGCCAAAAGGCGGCAGCAGAGACTGTCAGCTTTAAAACTTTTTTAAAGCTGAGATAAAATTGAGATATATACAGTGGTACCTTGGTTTAAGAGTAACTTGGTTTACGAGCATTTTGGTTTAAGATCTCACAGTTTTTAAAAATTGTGAGCTCCCTGTACTGGGTGGGAGGGCGAGTGGGGGAGGGACATGGTCTGCATAGCGGGCTCTACAGCCCTGTACTCTGACCCAGGAAGTCTCCATCACCTTCAAAATCATAGCAGATCCACTTCAGGCTGGGGCTTACATCAGGGGACAGGACTGTGGGGGTAATCTCTCCATAGCTGTAACCCCTACCTCCCTGCATGTATGTGCCCACATCTGCCCTGCTCATTCCTTACTGCTCCCTGCAGTCTGTCAGCCCTTGTGTTTACCATGCTCTCCATTACTGTACAGTAACTTATAATATCACATTCTGCTGCTTCTGAATGTTTGTTTCATTTGTTTTACATGTTATTCAGAATAATAAATCATTATTTTTGGGGTGTGGAACCAATTGTCTGCATTTCAGTGATATCTTATGGGAAAATTTGCTTTGGTTTAAGAGTAGATTTGGATTACAAGCACGGACCTGGAACGAATTATGCTCGTAATCCAAGGCACCACTTTATGTATGTGTATACACACACACCTGTGTATACATGTCCTGTAGTGACTATATATATATATATATATATGTCACTACAGGACGTGTATACACAGGTATACAGCTATGTACACAATACAGGATGTGTATACATAGGGGGGGTCACACAGGGATAGGGATGTATACAGGGGGCACATAGGGATAGGGGTGTATGACTATACAGGGGTCACATAGGTATAGGGGTGAATGACTATACAGGGGTCACATAGGTATAGGGGTGAATGACTATACAGGGGGCACAGACTATGCGGCAGCAGCGAGCAGGGAACGAGAAGCAAATGAGCGCTAATAGCGCTCGTTTGCTCGTCAGTCGGCCCGTGGAAAAGGGCCTTTACACAGCTAACCCCCCAAAATTGTCACAAAGCCCCTGCCATTTTCACCCATTTCCAGTAGGACTAGACCCTGCTACTGTTCCAGCCCCCGCTTCAACACCATCTTAAAACAACATCTGTCCACTGCTCTGACTCAGCGCATACGGCTCCGACCTCAGACGGGGAGATAGAAATCCAAATACCATCCTGGCAAACTTGAGGTCGATTAAGCGATGCCAGAGACTGTATCAGTATTTTCACGGTATATTGCCCAGCTCTAGTATAACTTTCAGGTTAAAGAAATCAGTCCATTGAGTGACACCGCCCAGTGGACTCCTTATTGAGGAATGAGCAGGGATTTTAATCAACAAATTACAAGTTAACCTTCTGCTCTATGACACGATATATTAGATAGCATTGTCCTTTTAACAATATTTCTTTTCCCTTCAAATCAGTGATAAATGCAACACACGTGTGTCAAGGGGTCTTTGTTACTGAGTGAAGTTACTATATACCATACTCTCAGTGCAATAGTTGGAGTCCTCTTTTAAGACTATATATAAACAGAAAAAGTTACTTTAAACTAGAGAACTTACAGTAAGTTCAGGCTTCAGTATTTAAATCATGGAGGCTGAAGAAGATGGATACAGCCCTGAGGACTCCTAGAAAACATGGGGACTGGTAAACCCGAACTTAATGTAGGTTCTCTAATTTTATTGTATAACTTATAAAAATATAAAAAAAGGAATTTATGCAGTGGCTTTTTGCACTCTACAGTATTTAAGGGTAGCAATACTATTACAATTTCCATTCTAGAATTTAGATATGTTATGGATAAAAGAAACTGGAGCCTTTCTTGGTAATCAGTTTGGGATGCAGTAGTCGGACCACATCAACTATGATAGTAGATGACAGCGTTTTCTATTTATATATATATATATAAGGTCTGCAGCAGATTTGATGTCAGATATCAGTGTAAATAAATTATAGAACACATTATTAGATCTGCAGCATCATATCTGCTGCAGAATGGATCCTTATAGGGTAACTGAAGGATATTAAAAGGGAACTAGGGGACTGTCAGCACCAATGTTAATGCTTGGGTGCTGACAGTCCCCTAGTGAACATGGTGCATTTTGGTAATTTGTCTGTGGAGTGGATTATGCACAATCTTAGGTTTCCTATTATAATAAAGAGTCAGAGGTGTTGTGGCATCTGTGCCACAGTCTGGTAGTCCTCACCACTCCCGTCCCCTCACTCAGCCAGTATCTGCCAACAGGGGACTGATCTGCAATCAGATATAGTTGAACTTCCTAGCCTGTGTAGGAGCTGTGGTCTAAGGGTAAATCACCTGTCTAGAGACTAGCACCAGTTTGTTTTCTTTGGTCCGAATCCCTTCATGGAAATGAAATATATTTTATTTTTTTCTCACCATTGTATTAAAAAACTTAAAGCGACTCTGTACCCACAATCTGACCCCTGCAAAACACTTGTACCTTCGGATAGCTGCTTTTAATCCAAGGTCTGTCCTGCGGTCCGTTCGGCAGGTGATGCAGTTATTGTCCTAAAAAAATACTTTTAAGCTTGAAGCCCGGTGCCCTACGGGAGTATCTGTGCCCTAACTTTGCACAACCTCTCTGTCCCTTCTCCCCACCATCCTCATCATTAGGAATGCTCCAGGCAGATTGCCTCCTATTTACCACCTGTGGCAGCCCGGCACATGGGCTGGATCGTTAAGACCTGTGGACCTGTGCAATGTTCAGCATGGAGAAAATGTTTCAGTGACATTCCTAATGATAAAGAGGGTGGGGAGGGACGGAGGGGTGGTGCAAAGTTAGGGCACAGATGCTCCCGTTTGGCACGGGTTTCAAGTTTAAAAGTATTTTTTTAGGACAATAACTGCATCACCTGCCGAAAGGACCCCAGGACAGATCTTGGATTAAAAGCAGCTATCCGAAGGTACAAGTGGTTTGGGGGGGGGGGTCAGATTATGGGTACAGAGTCGCTTTAACTAATTTGGACCTGATTGGGAATTCTTTGCACTTTTAAAAAAAAGATACAATAATGATAAAAGAAAAATAAATAACTATATTTCGTTTCAATCAGGATATTTGAACCAAAGAAAAACTGCTGCTGTTCTCTAGACAGGTGATTTAACCCTAGACCAGAGCTCCTAAACAGGCTAGGAGTTTCAGCTATATCTGATTGCAGATCAGTCCTCTGTTGGCAGATACTGGCTGACAGCGTGAATGAGGAGGAGGCCAGGCAGCATTGATTATTCATGAAGAAGAGGAAGGAGTGGTGAGAGGTGAGAGTGAGGCACAAACTGTGAGCCACAACTCCTCTTCAACTAATTACAGTAGGAACCTGAGATTGTGCATAATTCACTCCACGGAAATTACCAAAAGGTAACAAGCTCACTAGAGGCCTGCCAACTAGAGCGCACTGTGAGATAGGGGTCAGATGCTGACAGATTCCCTTTAAAGCACTCAGAGCAGTGTAAAGATGCCCCAAAATTTAGTGTTAATTCTAAATGTTAGTGCTAAATTCAAGAAAATAAGCAGCTTCTCCTACCTGTTGCTGGGATGGATGGGAGTGAAAACCCAGTAGTTGAGGTAGTTGCAGCGGGCAGAGAGAAAGGTGTAGCCGATCCTGCAGGTTTACCAAAATTTAGGCTGAAACCGGTGGTCGCTGTCGTGGTTGTTGTTGCGGCTATAAGTAAAAATAGGACTTTTTAAGATACTCTCTCAAATCTTTTTCATGTTGAGTACAGTGAGAGATGTGAAAGACTGTGTGGACAGGCTGCTGCCATTAGGGGGCGACACCAAGCAAATAAATGCTTAGCACTTCCTGGACAAGCCATACAGACACATGGCTGATCATTGTGTTCATAAAAAGTAGGAGCAACAAAAGAAGACACAGAAGGTAAAGAGTAGTGATGAGCAAATGTTAGAAAATTGTCTGGGTTTGGACAGGTGGCCGAACCCAAACACTTGGCATTCAGCTCCCGCCATCTGGAGAAATTGGATGCCATCCTAGGGAATCCTGGAAAACATGGATACATTCATAGGCTGTATCCATGTTTTTCTGGCAGCCCTTAGGCGGCCTCCAATTTCTCCAAGTGCAGGATGTTGAACGCCAAGTGTTTGGGTTCAGCCATGTGGCATAACCTGGATAATTTTCTGACAATCGCTCATCACTAGTACAGAGTTAACCTAAAGAAAAAGTCATTATGGGTCAGAAACAAATCAGAGAAGCCCATCAAAGAAAATCAGAAAATGGCGTAACTGTATAGGAGCTGTGCTACTAAATTAGCTAGGTGAGAAAAAGGACTTTACAGTTTTCTCATTGCTATTGCTGGGGGGACAAGGGACCCTGCAAGTAAAGGCTCCATCTTCTCTTCTGCTGGCCAGAAGCTACATACAGGAAGCCTACTTCGGCTGCTTACATAACTTCCTGCATTATTCTCAGGAAGCCATGTGATCAGGACAACATGCCGCCGCCTCTATAACATAACTGCTGTGTGCAGTGATCTCCTATGCAGAGCAGACAGAGGCATCAGGCTGCCCAATGCAAGCCAGATTTTCTAGTCTCTATGTTGACCAAGTTTGTTATGCTGTAAGATGAGTATCGTCCCTGCACAAAACTAAAAACCTATAGCACAGTACTGCTGCAAAGTAAACCCGTCCATACACAGCCCTATTGTGTGAAATAAGGGCTCACAGAGAACGGAACATTACTAAGTATCTATACAGTGGCAAAAGCAAACTGTTGTGCTGCCAAACCCCTCTTTACACCCAGCAGAGAACGAACCGGTATTATTTCAAGTCAAAGGCAAAAGGCTGGTATTGTGAATAGAGACTGTCACCTGTATTTGTCAGCCCCAAGCCAGTGGCAGGCTTCCCGAAGGCACCGAAACCAAACGATGCGCCAGTGTTACTGCAAGAAAGGAGAAAAAACAGGAGCATTAAGTGGGATATTACACATACAGGTCATGTGGGCTTTATATCAGGCCAGACTTACTGCAGGGACTCCCTGAGGAAGCGATGGAGTGCGAGGTGGGAGGCCAGAGGTACTGGGACCCAGACATATAAATGGTAACATTGTTCATGTGCACCTGCACTGGTGATATCTGAATATTACTTCCAGCATACTATAGCATGTTGGTCTACGCACTTTATTTCATGCTGCATTGACACTGTGAACTGTTTACGTGACAATGTGCACTTGCACTTTATTGTAACATATACCAAGTCCCAGAAACATGGTGGTCTTGTTTTTAATCATGTTTGTTTTGTGATGGGTTGAAATAAAGATTTAACTACTCTTCTATATTTGGGGATAGGCTTATTCATTTCTTGTGCTACTGAATACCATATGTAGGTGTATCAGCTTATTTATTTCTTGTGGTACTGAATACCATATGTAGGTGTATCAGCTTATTTATTTCTTGTGGTACTGAATACCATATGTAGGTATATCAGTTGTTCTCTGTTTATAGTCTGTTCCTGGCATTGGCTTCAAAAATCTGTCAGATATCGGAGTGTAAAGAAGATCCTTACAATAGAGTCCATCTCCTGCAACTGGATCAAGTGGCGAGTCAGGAGGTGAAGCGCACAGCCATGCTCTTCTCCCAGTAAATTGTGGTGGTCTCCCCACAGAGAACCCAACCAATCAAACCAGCTTTGTATGAAAGCAGAGCAGTGATTTGTTGCTAGGGCACAATCAGACAGACTGACATCTGGGCCATAACGTCTACATTTGCCTGGGATTTACAGTTTTATGTTTCATTTGGCTGTAAACAAAAAACAACTCTGCAATTCCCCCCCCCCCCTTTTTTTATGTAAATCCGCAAGACACTGATTCTTCGGTATGGCATCCATTTTACCTATATACAGTTTCATCCTTTTTAGAAAACATGATTAATAAAAAAAAGTGAGCACAGCCCAACAGTTAATGTAGACAAATGCTGCAGGTAATACGGCTCACGCAGACCCAGGATGCAGAGAGGTGATGTGGTTACTATACATTGTTCATCATCCAACAGCAGTGGCGTTGCTCGGCATTAAGATTCGGGGCCAGTGCCCCAGATAAAAAGGTCACTGCCTCGAATCGTTTTCCTCCCAACACGCTGCAACAGAGAGGGACAAGTCCCCCAGTTGCAGTTTAGGGCCGCAGACGCCAGCTTTCAGCGACTGGGCCCTCAGTTAGGAGGAAACTTGCCCGGGACCTGGGATTTAAGCCCCAGATCACCGGGCCAGAGTGACCTTTAGCTGAGCGCATGCACAGCTAAAGGGAACGGAGCGCTGGAGACCTGCACACTTCTGCTGCAGGAAGCCTCTGTATGTCACTCTGCCTGCACAGAGAGAGCCTATAGTATACAGGGTGTGGCACAGAGGGGACCTATACAATACAGGGACAGCACAGAAGACGCCTATACTATACAATGGAAAAGAGAGACCTATGCTCTAAGTCTACACAGGGGGGCCTATACTATAAAGCAGGGGTGGGGAACCTCCGGCCCGCGGGCCGCATCCGGCCCCTGACACCTCCGGATGCGGCCCGCGGCACCCCTGTGACATGCGCTGCTCTGGAGGAGAAGGAGCCGGCATTCACAGCTTCCTCCTGTGTCTGTGACAGTTACCAGACACAGGAGGACGCTGTGTATGCCGGCTCCTTCTCCTCCAGAGCGGCACACGTCTTCTGCGGTTTGCGGCTCTCCTGTCATGTGCGCCGCGGTGGTGAGGCAGGAGCCGGCATACACAGCATCTTCCTGTGTCTGTGCCGGCTCCTTCCCCAACAGAGCAGCGCACGTCTTTTCACCGCGCGCCGCCTGCAGGAGAAGACCGGCACAGAAGAGAGGAGGGAGAAGAGGACCTGGATAGCGTGGGAGCGGAGGAAAGGTGAGTGGGATGTTTATTTTTTTTTTATTTGGGGCAGGCACTGGGGATTAACTAGGCCACCAGGAACATGACTGGGGGGGATGGGGGGTTAAGAAGGCCACCAGGGACCTGACTGGGGGGTTAAGAAGGCCACCAGGGACCTGACTGGGAGGTTAAAAAGGCCACCAGGGACCTGACTGGGAGGTTAAGAAGGCCACCAGGGACCTGACTGGGGGGTTAAGAAGGCCACCAGGGACCTGACTGGGAGGTTAACTAGGCCACCAGGGACCTGACTGGGGGGTTAACTAGGCCACCAGGGACATGACTGAGGGGGTTAAGAAGGCCACCAGGGACATGACTGGGGGGTTAAGAAGGCCACCAGGGACATGACGAGGGGGTTAAGAAGGCCACCAGGGACATGACTGAGGGGGTTAAGAAGGCCACCAGGGACATGACTGAGGGGGTTAACTAGGCCACCAGGGACATGACTGAGGGGTTAACTAGGCCACCAGGGACATGACTGAGGGGGTTAAGAAGGCCACCAGGGACATGACTGAGGGGGTTAAGAAGGCCACCAGGGACATGACTGGGGGGTTAACTAGGCTACCAGGGACATGACTGGGGGGTTAACTAGGCTACCAGGGACATGACTGGGGAGTTATCTAGGCTACCAGGGACATGACTGGGGAGTTATCTAGGCTACCAGGGACATGACTGAGGGGCTAAACTAGGCTACCACGGACATCACAGAAGGGCTTAACTAGGCTACCAGGGACATGACTGGGGGTATTAAAGGGACAGTGTCATGTTTTTGAAATTTTTTAAATGAATAGTACTAAGAACAAATAAGTGTGTTGGATTTTTTTTATTTTTTTTTAACATAGTGCTTGAGTAGTATTCATAACATTTAGTTTTGCACAGGGGGCTGCCATGTTTATAGTGTCTGTGTGTGACGTCATTTCACCACACACACACAGACACTATACGGCTCCTCCAGATCATTGAAGTGAACCGACGGAGTCCGTCTGGTTCACTTGCACTGGAGGCTCCGTCACTGTGTGCTGCGCATGCGCACAGGCATGCTCAGCACATGGCATCCTGACACTGTGGGAGGGCTGCATGCCATGTTTGTGAAGCCCGCACCTTTATGAAAGTAAAGTGTGCGGGCTTCAACATCACAAGCCAAACACCAGCTCCCCCTCCCTCCTCCTCCTTCCCCCCTCCTTCCCGCGCGCCGCAGATAAGACCCTTCACACATGAATAGTGACCGCCCCCTCCCCCGTGCAGCCCTAGCTGGGAGAAGATCTGTCAGTGAAGGTCCTTACCTCCCGGCAGGAAGATCGTCAGGAGGAGAATGAGAGGCAGGAGAGAGACACTGAGCTCCACCGGAGAGGATGTAAGGAGCTGACAGGGCTCCCCGCCCCTCCCCCACACTGTGCCTTACGATGTTACTGCTCCCAGTCCCACTACTACTACTACACCCATCCCCCCTACCCCCTACTGCTACCACTACACTACACTACACTACTTCATCCAGCCTCCTACTGCTACCACTACTACTCCCAGCCTCCTACTGCTACCACTACTACTCCCAGCCTCCTACTGC
Organism: Dendropsophus ebraccatus; assembly: GCF_027789765.1. Taxonomy (NCBI): domain Eukaryota; kingdom Metazoa; phylum Chordata; class Amphibia; order Anura; family Hylidae; genus Dendropsophus; species Dendropsophus ebraccatus. The sequence goes on along the minus strand of NC_091458.1, from coordinate 34,545,262 downwards.
TACCACTACTACACCCAGCCTCCTACTGTTACTACTACTACACCCAGCCTCCTACTGCTACCACTACTACTACACCCAGCCTCCCACCCCCTACTGCTACCACTACACCCAGCCTCCTACTGCTACCACTACTACACCCAGCCTCCTACTGTTACTACTACTACTACACCCAGCCTCCTACTGCTACCACTACTACTACACCCAGCCTCCTACTGCTACCACTACTACTACACCCAGCCTCCTACTGCTACCACTACTACTACTACTACACCCATCCTCCCACCCCCTACTGCTACCACTACACCCAGCCTCCTACTGCTACCACTACTACACCCAACCTCCTACTGCTGCTACTACACCCAGCCCCCTACTGCTACTACTACTACACCCATCCTCCCACCCCCTACTGCTCCCACTACACCCATCCTCCTACTGCTACTACTTCACCCAGCCTCCTACTGCTACCACTACTACACCCAGCCTCCTACTACTACCACTACACCCAGCCCCCTGCTGCTACCACTACACCCAGCCCCCTACTACTACTAATGTATGAGAGTGCATGTACGAGCTGCCTGTGTGAGAGTGCATGTACGAGCTGCCTGTGTGAGAGTGCATGTACGAGCTGCCTGTGTGAGAGTGCATGTACGAGCTGCCTGTGTGAGAGTGCATGTACGAGCTGCCTGTGTGAGAGTGCATGTACGAGCTGCCTGTGTGAGAGTGCATGTACGAGCTGCCTGTGTGAGAGTGCATGTACGAGCTGCCTGTGTGAGAGTGCATGTACGAGCTGCCTGTGTGAGAGTGCATGTACGAGCTGCCTGTGTGAGAGTGCATGTACGAGCTGCCTGTGTGAGAGTGCATGTACGAGCTGCCTGTGTGAGAGTGCATGTACGAGCTGCCTGTGTGAGTGTACATTAAGGATGACCAAATGTACAGCAGTAGCGAAACCCTTCGCTATGCTCGGCCGTCAGCCGGCTGCATTTGAGCTCCGCTCCAGGTGTTTGGAAAAGCTGGATACAGTCCTGGGAGAAGTTCTCCAGAGCTGTAACCAGATTTTCCAGACACTTGGAGCGGAGCTCTAATGCAGCCGGCTGACGGCCGAGCATAGCGAAGGGTTTCGCTACTGCTGTACATTTGCTGATCCCAAGTGTACAGGCATGAGCTGTCTGTATGAGTGTAACAACAATACTATGTGCATGTGGGGGATGGGCGGTGAGAAGTGCGGGAGGAAAGTGTGGGCAGGCGACCTGTATGTGGTTCTGCAGCAGGTTGAGGTGTATTATCGTCTAGGGACATACTTGTATCTTTCCTGCTGTGCAGACAACAACAAAATGGCGCTGCTCAGCAGTACACATAATATCGCCTTTCCCCTCTTTGTTTGCCTGTGAAAAGAGGAGGGAGGTGCTGATGTCACAGAAGTTGAGCAGAGACTGCCTCTTTTTTTCAGCAGCCGTCTTTCAGGCTGCTTTTACCAGCAGTTTCCTGGTGGAGCTCCCCCTGATGGCCATCACTGGGAAATATGGAAAATTAGATTGTTAATTTTTCATATTTCCTTACATGAAAAAAAAAAATGAAAAACATATAAATTAACAAAAAAAATAACAAATTCAGTTTTAACACTTTCAATTTTTTTTTTTACTTTGCGACACATTCCCTTTAACTAGGCTAGCAGAGACATAACTGGGGGGATTAACTAGGCTAGCAGGGACATGACTGGGGGGATTAACTAGGCCTACCAGAGGCATCATTGGGTGTGAGGGGGGGGGGGGGGGGTAATTAGGCTACCAGGGACATGACTGGGGGGTTAACTCAGGCTACAGGGTATCACTAAGGATTCACATCAGGTACAAGGGGCATCACAGAGGGTTAACTACAATAGCAGGGGCATTAGGGGAACAATACTTTGCCTTGCCCCGGGTGCTGCAAACCCACGTTACCCTGCTGCACACGGTATGCGGCCCTCGAATGATTTTATAAATGCCCGACCGGCCCTCGACATGGAAAAGGTTCCCCACCCCTGCTATAAAGGGTCATATAGAAAACCAATAATGTAAAGGGGCTGCACAGAAGACGCCTGTACCATATAGAGGCTGCACAGACGGATAATATACTGTAGAGGGGCACTAAGGGAACCTATACTATATGTGGGCTACACAAGAGAAGGCTATACTATATAGGGGCTGCACAGAGGAGGCCTAACAGCTATATGGAAGTAGTGAGGTGGGCCTATCTACACAGGGAGCAATACAGATGGGGAAGTCGTATGAAGATGAAAATGATGCTGGAGCAAGGAGCCTAAAATGTCTGTCTGGCAGATCCTGTGAGAGGAGTCATGGTCGGAGAAGTTTTCATGATGGCTGGAGCCAGATGGGGAAGAAAAGAAAAAGCGAGCATCTGCAATTCATACAAAGACGCCTCTTGTGAGTCACTGCACTTAATCACTTATAAGTCTGTAGAACCATCTGCATACAGCTGGATCTACCTCTATACGGGAGAACTTTGATCTGCTTAGGGAGAACTTTGATCTTTATGTGTTGGATTTTATTCAGTGACAGTATAGAGGTTTACATTCACTGTATGGTGAGGGTAGTGGTCATAGTGTAATGGTATTATTTGTCCTGTATATTCTGGTAATATTTGCTTATATCATTGAATTTTATTAAGTGACCGTATAGAGAACAGGTGTCAAACTGCGGCCCTCCAGCTGTTGCAAAACTACAATTCCCATCATGCCTGGACAGCCAAAGCTTTTGCAACAGCTGGTGGGCTGTGAGTTTGACACTGGTGGTATTAGTCACTAAGCGGTGAGGATGGAAGTAGTTATGGTGTTAAAGGAGTAGTGCGGCGACAAATGTTTTCCCCCATTCCCTCCCCACATGAAAAGTTATAAAACTTTGGTAGGCAATTCCAGCATCTTATCTCACTTTCCCTGGTCTCGCTGGCCACCGGAAGTGGCTTACTTCCGGGTTCGTCAGAACCATCTTACAGCCCCGGGCGTCATCTTGGGTCGAGACGTAGGCTGACACGTCACGATCTGTACCCCCGTACCCACGGCGGCACAGCTAATGAGAAAATCCCCTGTGTATACAGTCCTGTACCGCGGGGGTACATGTCAGGCCAGTGTATGACCTGCTTTACCCTGCCTCTCTCTGTACAGCAATGTCAGTACTATTAGAACTGTAAGTACCAGCGCACCCGATGGTCATACACTGGACTGACATGTGTATGACCATTGGGTGCGCTGGGACTTGCAGTACTGACATTGCTGTACAGAGAGAGGCAGAGTGAAGCAGGACCCAATAGCAGAGCCTAAAGAGGTATGGGAGGCGTGCCAAGACAGGGAGGGAGTGCCTGGGAGCTCAGAGTAACGCCCCAGATCGTGATGTGTCGGTCTACGTCGCGACCCTAGATGGTGGGGTAAGATGCTGGAATTGCCTACCAAAGTATTTAACCCTGTTCAATCCCCACCTATAATGTAAGCTTGTTTGTAATAGGCTTCTATTACATGAGTTAGTCCGTTTGTCTTTGGCACATCCTGACTCACACTGAAGCTGCTGAAAATCCCCACTTCCTGGTCCACTCTGTCTCCAATCCTCTGTTCTCCCCCTCCCTTCTGAGACAGAGGTCACATGGTCTCTGACGTCTGTTGCTTGGCAAGCTGTAACCCCGACCACCACCAGCATCCCACAGTAATGACCTGCCTCTCCTGAATAGTATACAGTAGAGGAGATCCTCTTTCATCGCTCTTTAATGTATGTAGATTGATAAATCTCCCCCAATGTCTATTTATCTAACATAGTGTAAAGTAAAATTGGCTCAGTTGCCCCTAGCAACCAATCAGATTCTTCCTTTCATTCCTCACAGACTAGGGGCAACTAAGCCAGTTTCACTTTACACCATGTTTAATAAATCGCCCCCTATGTGTTTACAAGCAAAGTAGAAGCAGATGAAGCCAGTGGTGGGGAGATAGTACAAAACGGGAGCGGGTACCCGGAAGCTGGCTCTCAGGTGCAGTGCATGCTGGGAGATGTAGACAACGGGTCTAAAAACGTTTGAAAGTAACACTTTCAAAGAGGCGGTCCAGGAAAATAAAAAAGGTGTAGAATAAAAAATAGTAGATGTGTAAACAAGTTAAAGAGTACCTGTCACTAAAAGTAACTTTTGACCTGTCAACAGATATTGATCCCACTGGGTCTCACTGCTAAGACCCGCTGGGATTACAAAATATAGCCAGGAAGAGAACATGGCAGCAGCACCATCCACTCCCTGGCCGCCTGCACTGACAGTCACAGTCGTCTCAGATTTCCAATGACGGACAGAGCAGAATCGGAGATATGGTCAGGCAGTAAATGTACCGGCTGCCACAGTCTCTCCCTGGCTATATCTTCAGATCAGAGTGGGTGTTGGCAGTGAGATGTGTTGTAACTAGAGATGAGCGAACCTGGAGCATGCTCTCGTCCATCCAAAACCGATTGTTCGGCATTTGATTAGCGGTGGCAGCTGAACTTGGATAAAGCCCTAAGGCTATGTGGAAAACATGGATATAGTCATTGGCTGTATCCATGTTTTCCAGACAACCTTAGAGCTTTATCCAACTTTAGCAACTACCGCTAATCAAACTCCGAACGTTCGAAATGACTCGAGCATGCTCCAGGTTCGCTCATCTCTAGTTGTGATCAATAACTTTTGACATGTAAAATGTTATTTTTGGATAACAGGTACTCTCTAAAGCAGGGGTCTCAAACTCAAGGCCCACGGGCCAACTGCGGCCCTCGGGACACTAGTTTGCGGCCCCCACCTCAATGGTAGCTTCCCTGTAAGTGCGGCCCTCATCAGCAGCTCAGCCGCGATTGGCTAGGCTTAACTTTATGCTCAGCCAATCGCGGCTGAGCAGCTGATAGACGCGGCAGAGGGGGGCCGGCATCAGGAACGGCTGCAGCTGTTCGGCCGGCCTCCCGAAGACGACGGAGAGGTGGGCAGCGGCGGTGGTGGTGGTGGGAGGGGAGTTGTGCGGTGCAGGGGCTAACAGCCACCTGGCAGAGCCGTCGCCCCCTAGCGTCCCTGCCACACATGCAGCTCCCCGGTCTCTGGAGGAGGAGGCCGCAGGGACTCCAAGGTGATCGCATCGCTGCAAGTCCTGGGGCTGTTCAGCAGGATCGGGGGATGCAGTGCAGATCCCCGATCCTGCTTTACAGCCCCAGGACTTGCAGCGATGCGATCACCTCACCCTGCAGTCCCCGCGGCCTCCTCCTCCAGAGATTGAGGAGCTGCATGTGCGGCTGAGAGGAGCGCGCCAGTGCCGGGGGTGAGAGGAGGAGGAGTGGTGTGTCCAGCTCCCCCCAGTCCCCTCTTAGCTCCCCCCAGGTCCCCCCAGTCCCCTGTGTAACCCCCCAGTCCCCTCTCAGAGACTCCCAGTCCCCTTTGTCACCCCCAGTCTTCTCTCAGAGACCCCCAGTCCCCTTTGTCACCCCCAGTCCCCTGTGTCACCCCCCTGCTCCCCCCAGTCTCCTGTGTCACTCCCAGCTCCCCTCTGTCACCCCTGCTCCCCCCAGTCCCCTGTGTCACCCCCAATCCCCTCTCAGGGACCCCCAGTCCCCCCCCCTGCTCCCCCCAGTCCCCTGTATCACCCCAGTCCCCAGTGTCACCCCCCTGCTCCCCCCAGTCCCCTGTATCACCCCCCAGCTCCCCTCTGTCACCCCGAGTCCCCTGTGTCACCCCAGTCCCCTGTGTCACCCCCTGCTCCCCCCAGTCCCCTGTGTCACCCCCTCAGTCCCCTTCTTGTGGAAAACCTGATGCAGCCCAGCCTCACCCAGACTCTACCTCCAGCGGCCCCCGGGTAAATTGAGTTTGAGACCCATGCTCTAAAGGGAACCAATCAGCCCAATTGGGCCGATATAATTCCCAGGAGCGCTGTATAAAGCACAAATTGGCTGCAGCAGGAGCTTTATACCGGAGGGAAAAAAAAAAAAAAAAAAATTATTCTCCGGGCGCGTGACAGCTCCCCGCCCGTATCTAGTCACTGCGCTCTGCCTGTCAGTGTGCTTGGAGGTGATGACTGACAGGCAGAGAGGTCTGTTACTGGCCTCTCTGCCTGTCAATCATTCCCGCAGAGCGCAGTGACTAGACACGGGCGGGGAGCCACCCAGATGAGTACTTCCCTGGCAATGTCTGTCACACGCCCGTAGAATAAAACTCTTTTTTCTCCAGTATAAAGCTCCTGCTGCAGCCGGTACATGCCGCGGTTATACAATGTTCCTGGGAACCATATCAGCCCAATTCTAACCTATCAGCAGGTTAGAAGAATCTATATCCCTATAGTGCACAGGGGACGCTGAAGATGAAGGGAAGTTTCTCAACTCCATCATAGCACTAAACATAACATGCACCTAGCTCCCCTGTCTTCCTCCTCAGTTCCTGGTGTGGTGGCGTGTCAGCCCCGCTCAGCCAGTGGTAAGTGCACATAGTGTTCAGCCACCTCCCAGAGTTCTCCTTTATTCCCTGGGCTAGTAAGGTGTTTTATTGCCCTTTGGGCCCCCAGTGCACCTGTCCGTCCCTCCTAATAAATATCAGAAGCAGGACGGCCGGGATTACACTCCTAATATTACATAAACAGCGCAGAGGATGAGGACAAGAAGCTTATCTTCATCCTCAGCTCCCCCTGCACTATAGGGAGATATCAACAGGTTAGATGCTTCAAGGATTTGCTTTAGGCCTTTTCAGCGTTTAAAAACTGCATGAGAAAACCTGAAGGAGGGGACACGCCCCAAGACAGGGTTCACACGAAGCGGTAGTCTGCCGTACGCAGAATCAGTGAAGCGCTGGTCTCCATGGTGACAGCTGAGCGCGTGCAATGGTAACGGACAGGTGAGGCAGTAACCATGGAGACGGAGCAAAGCACCAGGTCAGGTAAGGGCATGCTGGGAGGCGGATAGGCTCCCCTCACCTCGCAGCCGGTGTTCCTCCAAAGGAAAATGGCGCCGCCGTGGCAGTTGCCGGATTTAATGTGGTGGTGGAGGCGCCCACCGTCCCGAAACCGAAGCCGGTGGACATTTCTCTCCCCTAGACGTCTTCCCGCTGTGCCGGGCCCAGAAAGCGAAAGCAACACGCGCCTCTGGCGGGAGAAAGCAGGCGCCCACTGATGACGTAACTTAGAAGCAGACGTCATCAGCAGAGCGCTGTAGTTCTCTACAGTCACGCGACTCGAGCTGAGGTTATGCGCGCAGTGATGACGTCACTGGCGACTGACAGCGTTCTCTTGTCACAATGTCCACTTTTTAAATAAAGTTTTTGTTTGTTTAATAGAACTTAGATACTAATATAGCGCTGCCTTGTGCTTAACATGACAATATGGTCAATTTATCAACCGGCCATATGCATAATATAGCTCCCTGACCCTCAGTGGAGAAAACCACTGCCAGCCACTTCTGACCCTGCTAGACTGTCCTGGAAGCATCAGCCGACCCCTCTTTTAGAGATAGGGAACCTGCGGCCCTGTAGCTGCTGCAAAACTACTAGTCCAGGCATGATGGGTACTGTAGTTCTGCAACAGCTGGTGGGCGAAAGGTTTGACACCTGGGGGTTATTTCTCCCCACTTTACTGCTGTCTTATGGGATGGCCGTTGTTTTGAAATAACAGCTGCTATTTGCCGTTAAATGACGGTCATTCACTAAATTTTAACAGTGTGTGACCATAGCCCTTATGTGTTTTTTATCCACTTCTGGTTGCAAATTACTGAGCAAAGATACTGTATGTGAACATAGCCTAAGGGTATATTCACACGGGCGGGCTCGCAGCGAGATTCTCGCTGCGAGCCCGGCAGGCCCTGTCAGTTCCCATAAACTACATACTTGCTGCGGTCTAAACGACCGCAGCGAGTATGTAATTATACCGCGCTTAACCCCTTCTACTCCCGCCGGCTCCCCCGCTGTAAGCAGCATACATTACCTGTCCTTGCTGCACGGGTCCGGCGTCCTGCTCTCCCGTCCGGCAAATTAGTGTGTTGCCCAGCCGCAGCCACTGATTGGCCGGGCGGGAGAGCAGGACGCCGGACCCGTGCAGCAAGGACAGGTAATGTATGCTGCTTACAGCGGGGGAGCCGGCGGGAGTAGAAGGGGTTAAGCGCGGTATAATTACATACTCGCTGCGGTCGTTTAGACCGCAGCAAGTATGTAGTTTATGGGAACTGACAGGACCTGCCGGGCTCGCAGCGAGAATCTCGCTGCGAGCCCGCCCGTGTGAATATACCCTAAAGGGGTTTTCTGGGCTAATATGATTAACAGCTAGAGATGAGCAAACCGGGTTTGGGTTCGAGTCGATCCGAACCCGAACGTTCGGTATTTGATTAGCTGGGGCTGCTGAACTTGGATAAAGCTCTAAGGTTGTCTGGAAAACATGGACACAGCCAATGACTATATCCATGTTTCCCACATAGCCTTAGGGCTTTATCCAACTTCAGCAGCCACCGCTAATCAAATGCCGAAAGTTCGGGTTCGGATCGACTCGAGCATACTCCAGGTTCGCTCATCTCTAGCGCAGACCAGTAATGTATGCACCGGGCCGTCATGGGTTAAGGGGCACCGTACTCAGCAGAATAAAAATTCCACTGCAAGTATGTAACCCTATTCAGAATGACAGTAAGGGATTGGCAGCGGATTTTGCTGCGAACTTGCATCATGAAATCCACTACGGATCTGTGTGTGAATCTAGCCTTTCTGTGTTTCCAATTGACTCCTGGTTTTGGTTGAGAAATACTGAACAAAAATACTGTGTGAGAACATAGCCTTGAAGTGTTTTCATGCATTTTGTAGACTGCAGCCAATTCTTTTTGCTGTAACAAAACTGCAGCATATAAGGTATTACTATACCTTTATACCATTATATTCGGTATAACTTAAAGTGTCACTGTCGTTTAAATTTTGTTCCAGAAATTAATAGTACAGGCGATTTTAAGAAACTTTGTAATTGGAATTATTACCTGAAAAATGCATTTTTATCATGAAAAGGCAGTTTGAAGCTCTCCCCCCTGTCTTCATTGTTTTCTATGGAGAGGGGAGGGGTGGAGGGAGATGAGGCACCAAAACACGACAAGAGTTAATTTACAGCTACATCTCCTCTGAGGTCAGCACTGACCTCTCTGATCTCTGAATACCGGCTTTCACACAGGTCCCACTGTGTAATCCTTTGTTCTCTGCTGGCGACTAATCTCCCTCCTCCCCCCTCCCCTCTCCATAGAATAGACAGGGGCATGTCTAATGTAACAAGACGTGATTTCCTGATAATGAGCAGTGAATAAGAGAGAGGAAGGAGGGGGGGGACCTGGGGAAAGTCTTTTTAAATGCAGATAATGGCATATTTGCCTAATAAACCCAATTACAAAGTTTCTTAAAATGGCCTGTACTATTGATTTCTGCAAAAAAACAAAAATGAGACAAGAGTGATTGTACCTAATAGTCCATTTGCTTCAATAGCTGAGAAGAGAGGGACATAAACACCTGAAGAATAATACATGCATATTACACTTAAAAATACAGGTACAAATATATCATGTGACCCTTCCCTAAAGGGGTTAATGGAAGAGAATATAATTAAACATGCTGGGGAGAGCCTGACTGACATGCATGTGATTTAGTTTTTTATTATGTTATTCTAATGTCATAAAATGGTACATCAGCTTAATCGACACTGTGTACAGGGCCTGGAGGCCAATACTATGGCGGTATACAGACCAGAGCACAGTCAGGCAGCTCCTACCTGGAGCAGCAAAGTCTGGGCTGGGATCTGTGGTAATTGTTTAGCCCCCTAGATGCCAGGAACAATAGTGACTGAGGCTTCTGGGCAGCTTGTTGTGGGTTGCTTTGACAGACTACCATTTTAACATATAGACTCATAAAGGTGGTTGAGCAGTTTTCAAGACTGATATATCTTATATGGTAGAATATAATATAAATGTTAACGTTTTTGTTTTTTTACTTCTAGAACGCCCCTTTAATTTCATTAACCCTTCACATAAGGTATTGTTCCTGTGAGACATGAGACCTGATATGCTTTTCAGGCAGTAATTGGCTGCAGTACCACCTGTGACCAGGCGGTGTCGCTGTTACACACAGAACTTCCAGCGCCGCCGCATAGACAGAGCTGTGTGTCATTCCCTGTTGCACCGATCATAGCAGGAAGTGCAGCAGGAAGCGGGGAGGCTCCGAGCGATCACTGCTCCCGGTGCACGGTGCATCTCCCGGGAGGGCCCAGACATGGAGCACATCAGAACCACCAAGGTACTGGGATGGATGCTGGGGCTGCTGAGGGCAGTGTCATAGCAGATGGCAGCTGGCTGAGGGGTGCACTCACCATCCATGGCTCTGCAGGGTATACAGATTGTATGGTGATAGATGTGGCTGCAGGCTGGGGGTCACTATACAGCACTCAGGATGGTGTGACGTGTACAGGTCCCTGCTAGTGATAGTGCTGTTGTGTCACTTTATGGTTACTAAGTGTCAGGTTACAGGATCATCCCTGCACAGGTGTATACTATATACTGACCATACACCGCTACATGGTGACTGTATACTATATACTGACCATACACCGCTACATGGTGACTGTATACTATATACTGACCATACACCGCTACATGGTGACTGTATACTATATACTGACTATACACTGCTCCATGGTGACTGTATACTATATACTGACTATACACCGCTACATGGTGACTGTATACTATATACTGACCATACACCACTACATGGTGACTGTATACTATATACTGACTATACACCTCTACATGGTGACTGTATACTATATACTGACTATACACCTTTACATGGTGACTGTATACTATATACTGACCATACAACGCTACATGGTGACTGTATACTATATACTGACCATACACCGCTACATGGTGACTGTATACTATATACTGACCATACACCGCTACATGGTGACTGTATACTATATACTGACCATACACCGCTACATGGTGACTGTATACTATATACTGACTATACACCGCTACATGGTGACTGTATACTATATACTGACCATACACCGCTACATGGTGACTGTATACTATATACTGACTATACACCGCTACATGGTGACTGTATACTATATACTGACTATACACCGCTACATGGTGACTGTATACTATATACTGACCATACACTGCTACATGGTGACTGTATACTATATACTGACTATACACCGCTACATGGTGACTGTATACTATATACTGACCATACACTGCTACATGGTGACTGTATACTATATACTGACCATACACTGCTACATGGTGACTGTATACTATATACTGACTATACACCGCTACATGGTGACTGTATACTATATACTGACCATACACCGCTACATGGTGCCTGTATACTATATACTGACCATACACCGCTACATGGTGCCTGTATACTATATACTGACTATACACCGCTACATGGTGACTGTATACTATATACTGACCATACACCGCTACATGGTGACTGTATACTATATACTGACCATACACCGCTACATGGTGACTGTATACTATATACTGACTATACACCGCTACATGATGACTGTATACTATATACCGACTATACACCGCTACATCCCATCAGCTCCTGTACATGGTGACTATATATACTATATACCGACTATACACCGCTACATCTCATCAGCTCCTGTACATGGTGACTATATATACTATATACCGACTATACACCGCTACATCCCATCAGCTCCTGTACATGGTGACTATATATACTATATACTGACTATACACCGCTACATCCCATCAGCTCCTGTACATGGTGACTATATATACTATATACTGACTATACACCGCTACATCCCATCAGCTCCTGTACATGGTGATTATACACCTAGGCTGGGCTCACCCAGATGCATTGTTATGTCTGTATTTCAGCTGCAGGTACAGCTCTCAGACCTGTCATCAGACCTACTTGCTAAAACAGTTAAATATCCATCATCAAGAATGATTGTTGGCTGTAATGACTGCTTCATGCTGCCCGTGGTTCAGGGAGCTTATAAGTGGTGACAGGCTGACAAATCTCATGCCATGATAAGACCCCCACCATGTGTTAAGGGGGCCTTAGTTATAAAAATACATCAAGGTCTATGCACTTACAGTGGTAGAGATGATGGCCGTAACATTATTACATGTGAGAACAAAGAGTCGTTTTACTATTCAGCTCTATTTGATAGGGAAGAAATCCTAAAATCCTGGTGGTTCGGATTATCTGCAAATCTGCAGCAAAGTCCATTGGTGAAAGCATTGGCTTAAAATGATAATAAGCAATGTACTCACCTCACCTTACCCTGGTGCTGCTGCCGCGGTGAGGCCACCTGACTCTGGTTACAGGCCTCCAGCAATGACTTGTCATATTGAGATTGCTCCAGTCTCATGGTTTGACATGTTATACTGTAGGTGGAAGCTGGAAAACACCAGCGGAAACCTCACCATAGTAATGTCCGCGAATCAGTAAGATTTTAACTTTATATCCACAACCAATTCCTAAGGATTTACAGATATATCTGTTATGTGTGATTCATTAAGCAGTCTTTAAAAATCAATGGTCTTTTCTCTGTATGGGTCATCAGTATTAGATGGGTGAGGGTGTGAATGACATCAGTATTAGATGGGTGAGGGTGTAAATGCCATCAGTATTAGATAGGTGAGGGTGCGAATGCTAGCACCCCCACTGGTCAGATGTATGATGGGGCAGCATCATCAGTGTTTACATGGGCTCATACTGCCAATCTCTGTACTACTTGTAATGGCTGTGCAAGGTATCACAGCAGGATCCCTGGGGATAGGTTACCAGTTTTTGAAGGCCGGATAGGCCCTTTAAAGGAAATGTGTGTTGTCTCTGACAGCTGTTTGCAAAGTTGCTGCTGCAGCATGCATGCGTCCTTGCCCCCCCCCCCCCCCCCTCCCCTCCCTGCCCTGCATGATTGACATGTCCCATTGCAAGAAGCCAAACCCTGTACATTGTCCATTCAGGGAGGAGTGAGGGAAAGAGGATGTTTTCATTCCAAGCTCAAAAGTCATAGCAACTGAGCTGAGCTGCAGCATGCATGCCTCCTCTCTCCCCTACCACTACCCTGCATGATTTATATATAAGGCTCAGTGCAGGAAACCAAATCCTGTACATCAACTATGCAGGGAAGGAGGGGTGGGGGAGGGAGGAGGTATGCATTGCTCAGCCCAGCCTCTATGACACTTGAGCTTGGAGGAAAAACATAATTTTATAAATTTTCAACCAGCCCTCAGCCCATGTCTGCAGCTCTGAGCATGATATAGGGCTGGCAGATTCCCTTTAAGCATACAGCTCTGGACTTTGAAACCGACTCGGTATAATATAAGTAGCACAGTGTATTTATAAGGTTTTATGTAGATGCTATCTCTATGTGGTGACAGGTGAACCTGCATTTTAAGAGAATGTTATGCTGCTAGGGTAGCTATAAAGCATGTAACCACAGGATACAGGGTCACTGTGTCACACTGCCATGACTTATTCCCTGGCATGCTATGAATTGCTTTGTGCACTTGGCATGTGTTTCTGTTTGTATGGTTATAGCGGTGACCACAGCTGTTGTTGCCCAATGCTTCCGTTTCAGACACAGACTCCACTGCGTTCTTTGCTGTAATCTGTGATGAATGTGCTCATTGTAGTCAGGGGCCGAGTACTGTGTACTAGTCAGCCGCAACAAGGGAAAACTAGTCACATACTGCACCAGATCACCATGAAACAGATCCAGGGCTGTACGGTGTGTACCCTATGTGTACCCACTTACATTCACGGATATAGCTGATCTAAAAGATTTCTGTGATGGGACAAATGTCGGCTTGTGTACTAAGTCGTAATAGACAGTTCTCATTAAGGGGGTTATCCAGGATTAGAAAAAGCACAGCGCCACCCAGTCTTCAGGTTGTGTGCGATATTACAATTCAACTCCATTCACTTTAGTGGAAATGAGCTGCATAACCCCACACCCAAACTGAGGACGGGAGAGATGCTGCTTTTGGAAGAAAGGGGACATGTTTTTGTAAGCTTGGATAATCCCTTTACATGGGTGATAATATATTGCTGAGGCCTTGTTCATATCATGGTTTAATCCCGTGTGTAATGTGTATGATAGGAAAGCCAAATGTGATTATAGGGGTCTATAGGGTGGTATATGTCAGTATAGCGGAGAGGAGAAGAATGGAGGGTGCAGAGGAGGTCTGACTGGCCTATATGGGGAAGCCCTGGTTATGTAAATCGTTTATTTTATTGTCTCGATCAATGTGGATCCTTATGGTCAAACTCCCAGCATCAGAATGTTAGGGCGTAAACTATTAAAAATTGCAATAAATAATAATTGTAAAATTATAAAACCCAATATTTAAAGAAATAATCCAGAAATAACAAGTTGTCACTTATCCGCCTGGCCTCTGAGAGTCCCGTCCCAGAACAGGGGTGCCATGTCCCTGGCAGAGCACCCTGTGGGACTGACGCAGATGGCTGAATACAATGCTCCCCTATCTTCCTTGATTCTATAGACTACAGGTGTCAAATTTGTGGCCCTCCAGCTATTGCAAAACTACAATTCCCATAATGCCTAGACAGCCAAAGCATGATGGGAACAGCTGGGGTGCCTCAAATTTGACACCCCTGCTCTAGACTTGGGAAGATCCATTCTGTTCAAGTGGGAAACATTGGACCCCGATTCTGGGCATTAATGGGAGTCTCAGAGGAGGCCCAATTTATATCTAACTTTTTATTAATGGACTATCCCTTTAACTAAGAAAATAGACCCAACAGTATGAGACACACTGGTAGGGCTTTGTGTATATATGTGTGTGTGTGTATATGTATATGTGTATATATATATATATATATAATATGTGTGTGTATGTCGGTGATATATCTTGGGAGTATTTTCCAGGTTATACACCAAACGGTAAAAGAAACGTTTCCTGCCAAGGTTTTAAAACAGATAGGGAAGGAAACTGCCCACAGCAGCCAATCACAGCTCAGCTTCCATTTTACCAGAGCGATATGTGAAATAAGAGCTGAGCTGTGATTGGTTGCAATGGGAACACAGTGAATCTTGATGAATCTCTAAATCTCCCCTTATATACTGGATTTCCCTATGCGTTCAGGTCGGTGAGTCTCCTATGCATCGGGTATTGTTGTACTTTTCAGCCCTGTTTTGTTTGCTGTTGCAGGTGGAGCAGGTGAAGTTATTGGATCGGTTCAGCCCAAGCAATAAGTCAACTTCCGGAACCTTGTATCTGACTGCCACTCACTTACTGTTTATAGACTCGCAGCAGAGAGAGATCTGGGTATGTACTGTAATAACTGCGTGTGCCATCTGATCTCATGCAGACACCTCCCGATTGTACAAATAATTCTCCAATTTAAAGGGGTACTTCAGAGACTGCATTGTTTTAATAAAGTTATATTACTTTGTAAAATTATTATTTTATTATATACAGTACTTGGGGAAGAGGCTGCCGATCACACTCCAGCAGATCCCTAATGGATCCATGTATTTTGAAGCTGTATTATGGAAGATCCTTATGAGCAGGGCTATAGATCAGGGTTACAGCATATAGAATTTTATAAGGGCATAGACAAAAAGTTAAAGTTATAGAAAGAATATAAAACCTCTTTTTATGATTCAGATCCATAAATAAACACGGATTATGGAGGTAGAATATGTGTGTATTTATTTCTATGGGCTGGTTTCTACTAGGTTAAGGGTTATACTCCACCTGACTATAATTTGTGTTCCTGGTTTGCATTAGATATTACACCATCACATTGCTGCAGTGGAGAAGCTCGCCCTCACTACTACAGGCTGCCCCCTAGTGATTCAGTGCAAGAACTTCCGTGTGGTCCATTTCATAGTTCCCAGGGAGCGAGACTGTCATGACATCTACAACTCTCTGCTTCAGCTTTCCAGGCCAGGTAAGACCACATCCTCATCTATTATTAAACATATAGGTCTGTGCTGAATTTTGGTAATTTTTATCACCTTGATACTGAATCCCTGTCCTCCAGGAAACTAGAAAGAAGTGCATGGCTAAGCGTTTCACTCCCCAGCTTGACAGCCTCCAATGTATGGGAGAGTAAAGAGCTTAGCTGTGCGTCTCTACCACTTTTAACTAGTGATCTGTGGGAACTTCTGACATGTCTTTGGGATGTATCAAAAGTTTTTAAAGTGAAAGGGACACTTTAAAAGTTATCCCCTATACTGGTCAATTGGGGGGGGGGGGGGTCTGATCGCGGGAACTCCCTCTGATCATAACAATGGTGGTTAACAGAGCCCACTATGCATACGACCTCAGCACACCTTGTGCTGCCCGTGCATGTGTAGTGCACTATGTCCGTTCCGGGGGACATTTTACCTCCATTCTCAGGATCAGTGGGGGTCTTGGTGATCAGACCCTGACTCATCAGCTAGAGGTGGCACACAGCACCACAGCTGAATATTTCATTACCAGTGAATAGGGCAGCACAGTTAGATATGATACTATCATCGTATTGCTATATTACTATGCACTGGCTGCACAGCGAGGTTGTTGTATTCTGTGGTAAAGTAATATATTCCATCCCATTCCATCAATAGAAAAAAGATTTGGTGATGAAGGGTGGTAACTCCTTCTTGACATTTTTCATACTTTTTTTTTTTTTTCTAATGGTGGCTGGGGAAGTATGAAGCAAGCTCAGGAGCTGCATGCACAGAAGATGGTGACTGCTATTGGTTGCTGTCCATTAAGGACATTGAAGTCCATCACAATGCTGATTAGAGATGAGCGCAACTTGAGCATGAGTCCGATCGTTCGCCATTTGAATACCTGTGGGTGCAGTCCTAGGGAGTCTGGGAAAATATGGATACAGCCTATGGCCGGTAGCTGTATCTGTGTTTTCCAGACAGCCTTAAGGCTGCATCCAACTTCTTCAGCCACCGGTAATCAAATGCTGAACAATCGGACTCCAGTTGCGCTCATCTTTAATGCTGAACATTTATCTCTTAGGGTAGGTTCACACTGCGTTTTTGCAATCCGTTTTTGCAATCCGTTTTTTTGCAAAAAACGGCTTCATTTTATGTGCATCAGTTTTGATCCGTTTTCCCATTGACTTCCATTGTAAAAAAAAAAAAAACGTTTTTTTTTTTACGGACACACAAACGTAGCTGACACTACAATGGAAGTCAATGGAAAAAACGGATGCACACAAATGCATCCGTTTTTTGCAAAAAAGGGATGAAAAAAACGGATTTAAAAAACGCAGTGTGAACCTAGCCTTAGATGCATTTAGAAGATTCCAGTGCTGGTCCTGTTATGGCTTTGATTAGCAGGTCAGTTCTTGTGGCAGCCAGGGGCCTTCAGGCCCCCCCCCCCCCCCCTCCAATCAATTGTTCTTGGTTTTGTAGTACATTATGTTGTAAAGAGAAGGGTGTAATTTAAAAAGCAACACTTTTATACAATTCTGTGGAAGGAAAAATAAAAATTTAAATCCTAAAAGGCAAAGCACAAAAAAAAAACCATAAATGACAAATTAAAATTGTTGAAGCCAGAAGGTCTTCCAGTTTCAGAAAAGGCATACTAAAGGCCCTATTCCACGGAGCGATTATCGTTCGTATTCGGCCGATATCGGCCGCTACGGACGATAATCGTCCCGTGGAATAGAGTGCAACGATCAGCCGACATCGTTCTTGTCGGCTGATCGTTGCAGTCGCTTGTTTTTCAACATGTTGAAAAACAAGCGACTGATATAGCAGCGATCTGCTGCCGTCGCTCCGTTGAATAGGAGCGTCGGCAGCAGACGCTGCTATATCCTATGGGCTTCCCGGACAATCAGCAATCCCCCGGGCAGCCCCCCCGCAGCTCCCCGCCGCCTCCTCCCGCCCTCACCCGCTCGCTGCAGCCGCGTTGAATAGCAGCGGTAGCGAGCGGGGAACGAGGAGCAAACGAGCGATGAGAGTGCTCGTTTGCTCCTCTAAACGGCCGGTGTAATAGGCCCTTTACTCAATGACAGCAAACAACCCACATCTACAAGGCCGATCTGCCGCTGCCCTGTGACAGTTGTACGAATGTGTAACCATTGTTTTACTCAATCAGTCAGGTACGAAGATCTCTATGCATTTTCCTACAACCCCAAACAAAAGGAGGCAGAGCGGGTTCTTGGCTGGCAATGCATTGACTTGAAAGATGAATACAAGCGAATGGGAGTCCCTAATGCTTTCTGGCAACTCTCTGATGTGAACAGAGATTATAAGGTAAGTGGATCTCTAGGGCACCAGAGCTGGTTATTACGGGATCACTCCTGTAGCCGCAGTGTTACCTATAATAACATTACATTAGGGAACCGCTGGTTGAGGTTTCCTAATATGTTATGTAACTATGAGCTGTGATAGCTGATAGCGGCTGCTTTACTGTATATATCAGCCTGCATTACCTCCTTGCCTATCATTTTGGTTTAAGTGTGATGTGTGTGTGTTTTCCTATTCCTGAATGTTCTCCTTCTCTCTGCTAGGACAGGATAGATCTGTATACTATAATACATAATAAATAGATACACCATTCCTTGCTGATTCATTTCTTACTATACATTTTATAACAGCTCTTTATAGGAATGGGCAACATTCTGGCTGCCTGTAGTCACCACTAGATGGAGCCGATAAGCTTACTGCATACTCTTTTATTGCGGAGTGCTGTATCTGTCATGTCAACAAACTTTACATAAATCAGAAGCGCAAATATAAAAAAATTCTGTAATTCATATTTTTGGAAAAATGTCCTCCATGCTGTTACATGTAAGGGTATGCTTTATAGATATAGAGGAGCGGGATCCCCTCCACAGTGTGTGCAATGTATGGGAGACTGGAAATTAAAGAGGAAATCTGCAGAGGGGACAACTGGTGAAAAATGCCACATACAAGTTATATAATGACCAGACAGAGTGCTACTCCGCATGCACAACCACAGCCTTGCCGATGAGTATATATGACTTGACGGGACACCGCTTAGCCTAAGTGGTGTGAGAGCTATTTTGCATATCCTTTCTTCCCAGAATTCCCAGTGGAGCAGGAATGGCCTTTAAGTTTCCACACATCTTTATAAAGCACTCTCCTAATGGAGAACTAGTATCCCTTTGACCTATATTATTATATCAGACATGCTGGTATTTGTATATGTGTGGCAGCTGCCATGTTTGGAAGGAATGGCCACCATGACAAGAGGAAAAATACAATGGCAAAAATGGCACTACATATTACATGCATATATTACATTACATATAATCATTTGCTGTTCTGATTCCTGCTTTTCAGGTGTGTGAGACCTATCCTAAAGACCTGTATGTACCGGTTACTGCCAGTAAGCCCATCATCGTCGGAAGCTCAAAGTTCAGGAGTAAGGGCAGGTTTCCAGTGTTGTCGTATTATCACCAGGAGACACAGGTATCTCTATTCTACTTTTGGTGTGCAGTTTTCTGAAACGTTCAAAACTTAAGTTAACGTCTCAAGGTAATGGCTTTGGAGGGGGAGGGTTTTGTAGTGTTTAGAGATAAGCAAACCTCAAGCACACTCAGGTTCAGCCAAACCTAAGGGTACTATTACACGGCCCGATGAAGGCCCGATAAAAAATGTAAACAAGCGCCGATCTGCTAGCTGGTTTACTGGGCCTATTACACGGCCCAATAATCGTTTAACAAGGGCTACAGGGACATTGTTACCAATATCCTTGCAGCCCTTGTTTAAACTTTATACATTACCCTTCCAGGCTGCAGGGCTCCTCTTGTTCTGTGCTTCTCCCCGGGTCCGCACACTCCAGCTTCAGAGCGGCCTGTCTGAGCTGACAGGCCGCTCAGCCAATCCCTGGCCGCGGCGGTCCTGGCCAGTGATTGGCTGAGCGGCCTGTCAGCTCAGACAGGCCGCTCTGAAGCTGGAGCGTGTGGGACCTGGGGAGAAGCACAGAACAAGAGGAGCCCTGCAGCCTGGATAGGTAATGTATTCTTTTTTGCTAATCGTCAGCGCCGGCCGCGCACCGCTATTACACGTAGCAGTGCACAGTCGGCGCCCAACAAATATAGGTCAGAACCTAGATCAACGATCAGCCTATGACAATGATCATCGGCTGATCGTTGCCTTTATTACACGGAACGATAATCGGACGGATAGAGCCGATTATCGCTTCGTGTAATAGTACCTTAACTGTGCAGCATTTGATTACCGATGGCTGAAGACGTTTGATGCCGCCATATAACCTATGGCCGTATCCATGTTTTTTAGGCAGCCTTAGGGTGGCATATATTATCTTCAGCTACCGGTAATCAAAAGCCACATGTTCGGGATTGGTCTCTAGTTGTGTTATGAATGGACTGTAAATGGTAAGAATAAATACCTAGTTCTGGTATTTACTCTATATTCTATCTTGTCAGTGTGCATTAAAGAGACTCTGTTAGTAGGTTTGTGCTTCCCTGTTTAAAAGCAGCATAATCTAGTGACAGAGAAGCTAAACAGAATGATGTATCACTTACATTGTTCTGTGCAGCTGATTTGGAGATATCCTCCTGAATAACATGGACAATAAGTAGTCCTCTCCATTATGTGCATAAGCCCAGTAGTCTTGGATATTCATAGCACCAGCAAACTCCGCCCAACAGCTGCTGATTGTCAGTTATCTATCCATGCTCTGTATAGGCAGTCAGCTGTCAATCAGCAGCTGGAGGGTGGGAGAAGTAGTGCTGCACGAATCCTATTCTCCTGCATATTAGGAGAATGGATGAACAGGATGATGTAAATAATACACCGATCTGTTCAGCATTTCTGTCACTAGTTTATGCTGGTCTAATTTAAGGCAGTTTAAACCTAGTGACAGATTTCTTATAAAATCTGAGATCAGTGTAGCACTGGGTCCTGAAACAGCCTTTGTCCTTGTTGCCTCACTACCATGGTGTTTTAATAAAAAAGAAAACGTAATGCTCTTAATAGATGTTATGTAGAAAAAGCAAAGTGGGCGATCAGTCATACCCAGAAGAGATGTGTATACTCTGATTTTGTAGTGTGGTGCAAACACCTGTATATCTTCCTTCTCTTCAGGTGGCCATCTGCAGGTGTAGCCAGCCCTTGTCTGGTTTTAGTGCACGGTGTCTAGAAGATGAGAACATGCTGCAGTCAGTCAGTAAGGCCAATCCCGAATGGCGGTCCATGTATGTTATGGATACTAGGCCGAAGGTAAGTGGGTCACCTTTCCATATTCATTATTGTCCGAGTCGTGATTCATTTCATGACATGTTTTGTCTCCTTGTAGTTGAATGCAATGGCCAACAGAGCAGCAGGCAAAGGTTACGAGAACGCAGACAACTACTCAAACATTAAATTTCAGTTTGTTGGGATTGAGAATATTCACGTCATGAGATCAAGTCTGCAGAAGCTTCTGGAAGGTACGTGATGTGTCACTGCGGAATAAGAAAGCGCCATATAAATAAATAAATTAAATTAATATATGTAGAACATTGCTGTATGTCAACTTTCATCCACTAGATGGCAGTATGTATCTGATTACACCATATGTGCTGATGAAGAAAACTCAGCTGGGCTATGTAAATAAAATTGCCTAGTTATTTGATTATATTAGAGAAGCCTTTTTAGTATTTAGAAGTCTTAGTATTAAATATCTTTGATGATAATTTCACATAATCTATGCCTTTACACTCTTCCCCCCCCCCCCCCCCCCCCCACAAAAAATCTTAACAACTTGACTAACAGAAAACAAGAACCCATATAGCTGCATTGACAGGAAAATAAAGACTAACCAATATACAGGTATCAGAATATGTCGATGCAAAATTCTTTTTCTTGTGGGAAAACATGCCAGTACAGTGGTACGTACCTCTGTGTTCAAACAGTTTGGTTCTTGACCCACAATTTCTACCAAAGTTTTGTTCGTTACTCGAACTTTGCTCGGTATATGAACAAAACTGGGGAAGATAACTGTCAGAGGTGTTCGGGTACCACTGTTTAGAGATTTTCTACACCTTTTAAATGGGGTTTCCCGGCCAGAAGCAGAAAACTTCTTTTCTGGAGGGAGCCCTGTGTGTACTGCTTCTGCTGAGCCCGCTCAGTTTGCCAGCCAGGCAGGGGTTAAGTTGTAATGCTGTGCACAGAATCACCTCTTAACCCCCTAGGAGAAGCAGGACACCTAAATGATGGTGTCTCTTTGGAAAGGATTTACTTACTCTTCCTTACTCTTCCTCTTACTCGGCTGATCGTTGATATAGGTTAGGACCTATATTTGTCGGACGCTGACCGCGCACCGATACGTGTAATAGCGGTGCACGGTCGGCGACTGACAATATACTTTACCTATCCACGCTCTAGGGCTTCTCCTGCGGTCCACTTCTCCTCAGGTCCCGCACGCTCTAGCTTCAGAACGGCTTGTCAGCTGACAGGCCGCTCAGCCAATCACAGGCTGCGGCAGTCCCGGCCTGTGATTGGTTGAGCGGCCTGTCAGCTGACAGGCCGCTCTGAAGCCAGATTGCGCGGGACCTGGGGAAAAGCAGACCGCAGGGGAAACCCTGAAGCGTGGATAGGTAAAGTATATAGTTTAAGAAAGGGCTGCAAGGACATCGGTAACAATGTCCTTGCAGCCCTTGTTAAACGATTATCGGGCCCTGTAATAGGCCCAGTAAACGAGCGCCGATCTAACAGATGGGCGCTCGTTTACAGGTATTATCTGGCCCCCATCGGCCAGTGTAATACCACCCTTACATTATGCGACCATCTCAGGTATAGTACACTAAACTAAAGAGTGGACTTCTTGTATATGATTTTGCAGTTTTTATAGGGGTATAGTATACACAGGATGTTGGGTAACTGTATAAATACATTTCATTATCTTGTGCTGGTCTACTTTTTGCTATAGTGAGTAGTCAGAATTCTGAATGCTATTGAAAACCGTCAACAAGCCTGTTGTCAGACACCCTATGAGCTGCCTATTGAAGCTGCAAAATCTCAACCCAGCTTCTGCTCATACAAGTTACACGGTAGTGCCTAGCTATAGCATAGTGCATCTCTTGTCAGGATGGGAATACCCCTTTAAGTGGGTATTTTTCTCCATTGTTCATTTCTTTTACTATCACTCTATTTTGTTCATGTCTTTATTATTTTTTCTATTATTACAGTCTGTGGATCTAAGAACTTATCCGTAAATGACTTTTTAAGCGGCTTAGAAAACTGCGGGTGGCTGCGCCACATCAAAGCCGTGCTGGACGCTTCTGTCTGGTTAGCAAAGGTAGGAGACCATCTTATTTGTACAGGTGTCTATGCCCCACAAAGTCTGTACTGTAATCCTCCAATTTTAGGGCAGGTTATATGAACAAGACTTTTTCTTCTTTCAATGCCAGTGAGCTGAGATATGGGGAAGAATAGAAAATATATATTATCATTCTTTCCACAAAGATACATAAACCCATGAGAAAAAAAACCCTTTCATTGCAGATGTTACAAAAGACAGGGGAATGGCTACAGTTCTGCAGTCCTGTGTGTCTTGCAGGTGCCTATGATCTCACCATTGTAGATGTGGGAAGAATGTGACATTGTAGGCAGAAAATAATGGTTCTCTATTGCTGGAGAACAGAAAATGATCCTCTGTGTAACTCCCACACACTAATGTTCCCAGGGTCCCAGCTATCACTCTGCTCAGGAGTATTCAGAGCAGCCCACACACATTACATGTATACATTGTCTGACACTGTCAGTTTCAGAGGCCGCCTCTCTATCCCATGACAACACGTCAGGGGAAAAAAGGATCGGACCTGATTTTAGTATGCCAGTCCATTATTCCTGCAGGAGATACCCTGATGCCACAGGAGTTTGACAGCAGCTTATTGCCTATTCCCCATAAAAATAAATGCACACTCAGCTGAGCCCAGCAGGCATACATCCGGCGGATAGCTGTCACAAGACCTGCACGTATGGCGACTGGAACGGACATTCTCCACATGCAGTGTGCAGTGATTCATAAAAGACGTGCCAGTGGCATTGATCATAAGGGGAAGGGGTGGTGAATCCCCATTCCCATTCGCTAGAATGAAAACATGAGAGGCTTTACTCAATGATGTCTGAGTAAATCGGACATCGATAGAAAGTCTATTGGATGGGACCTAAATATCCAGACTCTAGACAAGTAAAACAAGTTTTGTCCCCTTCAAAGGGAACCTGTCAAAACTTTCTTGCTGCCTGAACCACTGGTCAGCAGGGCGGTCCCCAGCAGCTTCTTCCGTTGCCGCCAACCTTGATTGATAGACCGCACCTTATACCCATACAGAGAAATGCATCAATCAAGGCCATGGGGGGTTCCCTTAAGGATGCATGTACTTGTACCATTGGCCTATTTGATACATGATAATGGGGAGTGCAAGTAGCATATTATCATTATCGGTTTTGACAAATGTCACTAATCCGATGCTCTTAATGCACATCTCCAATTGACATGGGGTGTCTCAGTAGTGCCGCTCATGACACCACTTCTCTAGCAACACTCTGCCAGACATTACGCGTATGAGCAGTGGCACCTTCAATACCAGTAGACCGACACTATGGGGGAAACTTATCAAACATGGTGTAAAGTAAAACTGGCTCAGTTGCCCCAGCAACCAATCAGATTCCACCTTTCATTTTCCAAAGAGTCAGTGAGGAAAGAAAGGTGGAATCTGATTGGTTGCTAGGGGCAACTGAGCCAGCTTCACTTTACACCATGTTTGATAAGTTTCCCCCATAGTGTCAGTCTACTGGTATTGAAGGTGGCACTTCTCATACGCGTAATGTCTGACAGACTGTTGCTAGAGAAGTGGTGTCATGAGCGGCACTACTGAGACACCCCATGTCAATTGGAGATGTGCATTAAGAGCATCGGATTAGTGACATCTTCAATTGACATGGGGTGTCTCAGTAGTGCCGCTCATGACACCACTTCTCTAGCAACAGTCTGTCAGACATTACGCGTATGAGAAGTGCCACCTTCAATACCAGTAGACTGACACTATGGGGGAAACTTATCAAACATGGTGTAAAGTGAAACTGGCTCAGTTGCCCCTAGCAACCAATCAGATTCCACTTTTTTTTTCCTCACAGACTCTTTGGAAAATGAAAGGTGGAATCTGATTGGTTGCTGGGGCAACTGAGCCAGTTTCACTTTACATCATGTTTAATAAATCCTCCCCATAGTATTTTCTCTTTCGGTCCGTGTCTAAACTATGGAATATGCTGCATCATTACTGAGTCTGCTCAGGGAGAAGTGTCCATTGGATGGCTCCCCTCAGCTTCGCTATTAAAGGGGTTATGCCGACTTAGAAAAACATGGCTGCTTTCTTCCAGAAACAGCACCACTCTTGTCCTCAGTTTACAGTATGTGTGGCATTATAACTCCATTCCATTGAAGTGAATAGAGCTGGATAGTAATACCTAACACAACCTGGAGCTGTTTTTTGCAAGAAAGTAGCTGCGTTTTTTTTCAATCCCTTTAAGTGCTAAATCCCCTACAAACAAATTGGAGACCTGTTGAGGAAGCTAAGCAAGGTGGGTAAAATGTAATCCAGTGTAGTCGAAGCTCGAGGTTATCACACAGTTCATTGTAGTCAGCCGCCTATGGTTAGATCAGCCTGAGTGAGCCAACAGCTTCTAGTTGAGAATACCTGCACCTGCTGCAGAACATCGTAATTTATATTTAAGATACTGTAGACCACTGTTCTCCAACCTGTTGCAGAAATACTAAGCATGGTAGGAGTTGTAGTTTTGGAAAAGCTAGAGGGCCACAGTGTGGGAAACACAAGATACTTTTTTAAAAGGATTTCATATCAATAAGTTCATAAAAGGATAACAGGAGTCTTACAAATTTTTCTTAAAGAGGTTCTGCAGCAGCTGCGGTGTGTTTTCTATAGGATAATAACCCCTATAAATTAAGATAATTAGGAGTCAACGTATCTGCTCTATGTACTCGGCATGTGGCCTCCTGATTTTATATGGTCCTGGAAATCTTTGCCGACTTCTTATAGTCTCATAGTCTACAGTAAGACGTATATTATCTCATAGCGAGATGCACGGGGTTAAACATGTTTATCTGATACCCAGCATTTGATTGCATTGTGGCCATTTAGTCCCCGCACGATGGAAATTTCTTTGTATTAATATTGCTTATTTAGCTCAGAGAATGCATGTGAATAAGAGAGTGCCAGGTATCCAGCGAGCAGTGCGTGCCTGTCAGGTGAAGTGCTATCTGAGGCTGTAATGTGAGATGAGATGGATTACAGCTTTTCCCTGACAGGTGGAGTAACCAGGGATTTGAGATCTCTTTAGTATGTATGCCGATGCTGGGGAGGAATGTGATGGCTGCTCAATGGTGTCAAGCTGGGGCTGTGCTCATCCCTGCCTGGAATGACAATGAGACCCCGGGCTGCTATCCTCCTCTGTAATCCGGCCTATTCTCCAGATAGCCATAGTATCAATCACACTGAGAACATCAGCAATGGTGAGAAAAGGTCACACCACTTTGCCCTGTTTAGAGTATGATTCGTAAAGTTATTGCTTATATAGACACATATATGTATGTATATAGATATATAGATATACACACACATACCATGTTTCTCAAAGAATAAGACAGGGTCTTATAATATTTATTTCTCTGGGGCTAGGACCAGGGCCATACTGTATGTCCCACTGTTGTTAGGCTGTAGGTTCCCCTGTAGTTAGACCGCCCATACTATATACCTCCCTCCCACCTCTTTAATTGTTCCTCCTCTGCAGCAAGGCATTCTGTATACATTCCCCTCTGCAGGTAGTCCCCATACTGTATACCTCCCTCCTTCCTCTGTAGTGACACCCCCCCCATACTGTATACACCCCCCTCTGCAGATTGTCCCCATACCGTATACCTCCCTTCCCCTCTGTAATAAGGCCTCCATCCTCCCCCCTCTGTAGTAAGGCCCCTATCCAACCCCCTACTGTAGTTGTTAGGCCTCTATCCAATCCCCTTCTGTAGTTAGGCCTCCATCCTCCCGCCTCTGTGTTCGGCCCACGTCCCCCCCCCCCCCCCCCCCCCCCCCCCCCCCCCCCCCCCGTTCACCCATATTCAATGTCGTGTACTGTGCATCTTCTTACCCCACCTGCCTTCTCGGCAGCTTGTGTTGAGTAGGTGGGGGCGAAGCATAACAAGCCTGGCACTGATTGGCTGATGCTCCGCACCCAGTGTCAGGGATCTGGTCAGCTGACTATAACTAAGGATTACATTTAAGAACTATATTTCAAACCTGCTAAATGAAGCTAGGTCTTATTTTAGTGGTAGGTCTTATTTTCTGAGAAACTGTGTTTGTGCGTGCGTGTGTGCATGTGTGTGTACGTGTGTGTATGTATGTATATAGATAGATAGACACACATATTTCTTTTATTAGCTTTTTTTCCCAACTGTTTTCATTCCTAAAAATAAAGAATGAAGCAAAAAGGATTCTTCTGGACATTGCGGCATCTAATCCTCCTTCTCCTGTCCATATTCATGTGTTTTCCTGAATACATACATATCTTATGCATTGCAATCCTGTAGTTATGTCCTATTTTCCCTTACAACTAGTTTTATGCACATTGGAGAAGTTTTATTAACATGCGCCCATAGTTTCCTTTTAATATCGCCATCCTGGATTGGGCCCCTTAGTAGCCACATGAGCTATGGTACCATATATCCTATGGTACATACACTGCAGAACAACCAGTGACCGCCTTGCCTTTCTCTGCATTCAGGCTATACATGACGAGAAGACCAGCGTGCTAGTACATTGCTCTGACGGCTGGGATCGCACATCACAAGTCTGTTCACTGGGATCTTTACTGCTTGATCCGTTTTACAGAACCATCAAAGGATTTATGGTAAGTCCAGCACCACCTATTGTATGCACAAGGATATGCAGATTGGCGTGTAGGATATATGGCCGTTTTTAGTAGGATATTCAAGGTATGTAGGGTGCAGAATAAGGGTGGTATTAGACGGGCCAATGGGGTCCCGATAATAAATGTAAATGAGCGCTGATCTGCTAGATCGGCGCTTATTTACTGGGCCTATTACACTGCCCGATAATCAATTAACAAGGGCTGCAGGGACATCGTTACCGATGTCCTTGCAGCCCTTGTTTAAACGTTATACATTACCTATCCAGGCTGCAGGGCTCCGCTACGTGTAATAGCGGTGCGCAGCCGGCGACTGACGATATACATTACCTATCCAGGCTGCAGGGCTCCTCTTCCTCTGTGCTTCTCCCCGGGTCCGCGCGCTCCAGCTTCAGAGTGGCCTGTCTCAGCTGACAGGCCACTCAGCCAATCATTGGCCGCAACGGTCCCGGCCTGTGATTGGCTGAGCGGCCTGTCAGCTGAGACAGGCCTCTCTGAAGCTGGAGCGCGGACCCGGGGAGAAGCACAGAGGAAGAGGAGCCCTGCAGCCTGGATAGGTAATGTATATCGTCAGTCGCCGGCCGCGCACCGCTATTACACGTAACGGTGCGCGGTCGGCGCCCGACAATTATAGGTCAGAACCTATATCAACGATCAGCCGATGACAACGATCATCGGCTGATCGTTGTCTTTATTGCGCAGAACGATAATCAGCCAAATCGTGCCAATACGGCCGATTATCGTTCCGTGTAATAGTACCCTAAAATGGGGGGATAAAGAAGCTTAAAAAAAATCTAAGGGGATAAATAATTTCTTAAGAAGTCAGTTCAGTCTTGTGTTTGGCTTAATAAAAAGAGGCTGAGAATCTGGTTGTATGTATGGGGTGATGTAGAGCAATGAGAGATTTCCTTTGGGGTTATTAAGTCTAGAAGACTTCCGGCACATGTATCCCACTGACATGTATTGTGTATGGCAGCCACAGAGCAATATAGCTTGTGCGGAGTAGTGTTTTTCTATTTCTCTATAAAATCTCATTCTCAATTATTCTTACCTTCTGTTTGGAGGGGGGGGGGGGGGAGTACACACCATGTCTCTGGGGGGTCCCGTACTCTCATCCTGCTGAGCATTTGAAGTGCAGCACAGTGTATGATCATAGCCTCGGGGTGCTTGATTCAGTGTTAATGGCTGCACGGTTTTGCTGATAGAACTGCTTTGTACCTGCAAAATCGTGTTGCCATTAGCAATCAATTTTAAAACTACGCTGGCCGAACCCAGCGTGTAGCCGCCAGTGTGTGTGTGTCTGTGCTAGCTCCCAGTGTTACTATCATTCATGAATTTGTCAGTGAATGACACCAGGACTGCAGTCAGGAACTGGATCCATTAAAAGCTTCCACTTCTTCTCTCCAGGTTTTAATTGAGAAAGACTGGCTATCATTTGGACACAAGTTTGCAGACAGGTAAACATTCGCAGTCACTTGGGTTGTTAGAGGGGTTAGCCACATATCCAGTATTATATGATTTCTGTGTAATATCTGTACCATCCTGTGTAATACGGCCCTTATGTAAACAGAGTACCTTGCAGTATTATGCATAATCCCTTGATCTTGGGATCGGTGCAGGTCTATCAAACATTTATGGCATACTACAAATGTCAAGATGGAAATACGTCTGTAAACAAAAATGTCCGATCACATTAATTATGACGATCATGATTGCTCTCACCTTTCTGAGACTTCTGAGTAGCAAACCTTCTAACATTGCAGTGATAGCTTCCTTCCGCCCATACTGTTCTATAACTAAGCAGACTTACTATTCAGGAGTCTGGGTAAGTTGAGATACCACCCATTTAAAACTCAGTCAGCCATACTGATTGGCACCTAGTTTTACAAGAAGATCTACCTGCCATACATGTATAACACTGACTGGCATCAGCAATCACGCTGATCCTGGTCAGTTAACCTCCCAAATACCGTGATCGATATTGATCGCAGCATTTAGGAAGTTGTGTGACGGGTGCCTTGTGTGCGAGATCTCTGTTCATTTTCCCCCTGCAATACGATCATAGGGGTGCTGATCTGTTACTATGAAGACCTCCATGGCTGCTATGGTAGATGTGCTGGTGCAGTCTGCCTCTTGCAGACTTTGATATTATATCACCTATTTAACTGATCCAGTAGCATTGCATTGATCTTTATAAGTTATCTAATGATTGCTTATGAAACGCCCCTAAAGACTTCTTGTTAAAAAAATAAAGTCTGATCCAAACAAAGACTGACCATATGTTGGTACTCCAATGTGCTAGCAAAATAAAATAAAAAACATATTTATTAAGGATTGCTGCAAGCAAGCAATAGTGATAATGTCCCAGTTATACCATAAAGTGCATTTGTGAAAAAAAACAGACCACCTCACCCAAAACAAAACAAAAAAAATTATATGGTGCTGTAGATGGATTGAGTTATGGGTTTTAGAAGGTCAAAAGACAAGGACTTATATTTCCCTTTTTTATGAGGTGATAAGTGGTGTTTGCGTAACTTTTCTGCCTCCTGTTTTACCTCACGCTTCTAGGTGCGGACAGCTGGACAGTGACTCCAAGGAGATCTCCCCGGTGTTCACACAGTTTCTGGAGTGTGTCTGGCATCTGACTGAACAGTTCCCTCAGGCCTTTGAGTACAATGAAGCCTTTCTACTTCAGATACACGAGCACGTACACTCCTGTCAGTTTGGAAACTTTATCGGAAAGTGTGAAAAAGAACGGGAGGAACTGAGGTTAGTCATCTATACATGTGTGATAATAAATATATCTATTATTCAGTATATTTACAGATATAGCAGAGCTAGTCACTAAGCCTAGGGTCACACTTCGATTTTGCTGTCCTCTTTATGGGGGAAGACATAAGCAGCTCAATGCCTTCCATTAGGATCCATTTTTCCATTGACTTTTATAAAAATAATTTTTTTTTTTTTTTTTTTTAAGCGTAACAGTTTTTCTGTACGTTAAAACTAAGAATTTACAAATGGATCCATTAAAGGGAAAGCAAATACACAGTGTGAACCTAGCCTCAGCGGCATTGAGCAGTGACAGATATGCCATGTTTACAATTTATGACTTCTTTATTCATGCATCGTACTGCGCCATTGATAAATCTGTCCCATTGTTATTAGACCGTAACCCACAATAAATGAGCGCCTCACTAGTTCCTGGCAGCGGCGTCAGCCTTCATATCGTTTCGGTCGATAGTATAATTAATACATCAGCAATAGATTTCTGATCCGTTACCACCTAATAAGTCTCCATGAAGTGACCACCCCGCCTGTTAGTAAGAACAATTACATCTCTCTTATAACATTACTTACTGCTAAATCAAGGGACTTACATGTTCTCTGTAGAATAATTAATGGCCTTTTAGTCGCAGTTTTGACAATTGGCAGCAATTAGGCTAATGTACTGACACCGTAGATTGTGGATTAATCATGGCCGAGATTAAGGTCATCCCACCCCGGCCGGAGCATCGCTAGTTTACTAATTAACTGGATGATTATTATGGCAAAATGACAAAAAAAAGTGTTAGGGTCGTATTACGCAGAGCGATTTTTAACGATTAACGATAAACGATCGCAAACTAGATTGTTTATGGTTAACATGAAATCATTCCCTATATTACACAGAACGATGGTCATTATTTGCGATCGTTATTGCGATCATTACTATGATCGTTTACTCATCTGATCCCAGCAAAACAATGAACAATGTGCAATTACACTGACCGATTAGTGGAAAAATGCGGAACTGGAGCGAACTAATGTGGAATTACAGTGAACGATTAACGATAATTTTAGGTTCAGATCTATATCAACGACACATGAACGATCGTTGCCTGCAATTACACTGAACGATTATCATTTAAATACAAACGATATAATGATTTTTCACATGATAATCGTCCCCTGTAATAGGGCCCTTAGGTAACCAGCCTAAAGAAACAAATTATAAAAATTATACAGAAAACCCTTGTTAACATAGGCAATAGTGGTCTGCACCCAGCTGGGCCGCTCTTGCCCCTTGGTGTCCTGATGTCCCCCTCAGCACTCAGACCATGGCTCTTCCCGCTTCCCTGTGGTCATCTCCAATATACAGTCTGCACAGCAGGTCCTGTCATAAAGCTTTGATTCATTGCAATGGGAGCTTAAAAGTAGGACTATGTGGAGAAGGTGACATGTCACTTCTCTTTCTGCTCGATACTATGTCTTTCATTGAAATCTGTGGGGGATGTGTGTTTCCAAGTCAGAATCCACAAGGTTTCTGCCTGTGTGAACGAGGCTTTAAGAAGAACCTGAGATATCAAAACCGCTGAAGAGACCCATACACAGGTCATGGGAGTCTATACATACCTGATGTCCTGGTCATGCAGCTTGCATGACTTACAGCACAGATGTCAAACTTGGAGCCCTTCAGCTGTTGCACAACTACAAATCCCATCATGCCTTCTCAGCTTTGACACCTAAGAAGACGACCCTGACTCTTTGGCACTTACTTACCGCAACCATCACCTTTTTAAATCTACACAACTGAGACATCTAGTATGTTTGGGTGTTTATATGTTTGGTGGTTTTACATTTTGACTTACAAGTGGATACGACCAGAGATCCCTCCTAGAATTCTGGGGATTGTCTGGTTGCAATGTGAACCTATTAGCTGTGATGTCGCCATATTTTTCTGTGTGACCCAAGTTGCAGCCATAGTTGCTGTGTAGCCTAATAGTGGTGTGACTTTGCGAAGGTAAATACACTTAGTGGAGAGCTTTGCCCTTTAAATCTGGTATCAAGAAGGCATTGGTATCAGTGTAGATGAGATGACGAGCTTATCTCAGGCATAAGCATTATAGGGAAGATTGACACAAGCTCCTTATCGCTAATGGGGCAGCTGGACAAGTCAAAGGATTTTTGTCCATCTCTTATCTCTGCGGTATTTATGTGGCCTGGCACCATGCACTATATACACCAATGTTTTTTTGTTTTTTTATTTAAAAGGATGGTTTAGGCTTTGTTGGTTGAAGCTGTCTTATACAGTATTTTACTGCTGCAGCCTGAACCTGAAAGAGTACTAATATATATAATATAATATATTATATAATCATATTTTATTTTTTTCCCTTTTTTAAACAACAGATCTAGGGGCTTACTGACAGTCTTGTAATATACTTTAATTAAATATTTGAGCCATAATGTGTTCTAAACCTATCCTATACTTCCTAACACCAGGGGGCGCTGTTTGCGTTATTTCTTATTCTCTGCTATACTGGCCAAATCTTTACTCTTTCTTCATTATAAAAAAGATTTGAGATACAAGAAATCCCGGCCCTATGTGCGCACCCAAGCAAGGCAGTAATTTGATTGACAGCCCTGCCCAGCGCACATCTGTCTTTCTGTCTGTGAACTTTTACAGAGGAAACAGATAGGTGTGTGTGTGTGTAATGGGGGGTGGAGACTTTAATGGGGGGTGGGTTTTACCATTATTATTGAATCCATTATTGAAGCTCTATTGTCATCCTCTCTGCTCTGAAAAAGCACATATAGGCGACGGCAATATAGCCTGGGATGCAGCTTATTGCCCCTTGGCATGTGCCTGTACCTGCGACTTTGTAGCTTCTTTGTAATGCTGGGAGGGTTATTCTGAGATCAAGTTGCTAATGAACGCACTGTGATTATCCCACCAGCATTAAAAATAAGCTACATTGTTGCAGATACAGCCTGCCATGGACTTGTTTACATCAGCTGTCTCAGAAGGGAGGGGGGAGGAGGGGGAGACAGAGAGAAAAGCTCACACACAGATTTTTGTGTCTTCAGCAGAAAGCAGCAGCTCAAAACTGGGGCAAGGAGACTGAATTGATAATAAGTATGGAAGTAATTGTTAACCCCACCATGGGCAGCAACTTATCAAAAGTTATGTTTGACCCTTTTAATCTGAGGTCAAGTTGCTGATGAACTCACGGGGGGGGGGGGGGGGGGTTACCAGCGAGGGCGGGGACTTACTGACTGGGACAGGGGGTTACCATTATTATTGAATCCCATGCTGTACTGTCATCCACTCTGCTCTGAAAAAGCATCTGCACACAGAGGCGACGGCAATACTGGCTGGGATGTAGCTCATTGGCCCTCGGCATGTGTGGTGGAGAGTGAAAGATGTAGCCTGTTCAGGTTCAGCTGTACACAACGCCTGGGAGTGAATGCCCAATAGGGAGATGGGAGAGATATCTGGGCACCACCCACAGCTGGGGAATGCTGTGAAATCGCCAAAGAGGTAGCCCAAACTGTATGTGAACTTTTTTTTTTCTTTAAATAACAGTGACACTTTAAGCTGTGAAATATGTTTTTGGATGCATATTTCCGGTGTTTGGAATAGGAGACACGTCACTGATTCAACGCTCAAAATACATTGGAGATTCCGGACACGGATTAGCCCCACTGAACTGCAGCACAACATGTACTCAAAAAAGATGTAAATTCGTTGGAAAAAATCCTAGGCTTCCATGCTTCTTTTTTTTTTTTTTTTACACCCTGGAACATGTGGCTATACCTTAGGAGCCTGTCTGACAGCAGACTTGTTGACAGATTCCATTAGCAACCAGCAGAACTGTGTATATAGCTCTGGGCTATAGTATAGGCTGTAATTCAGGGTCAGAACAGGAGAAGTGATAATTGTATTGTATACACTGTAAATTGTTGTTCATGGAATGAATGTAGCTCTATAGTTAGATATTTTCCTTTATCTTGTTTTCATGTGATAACTCAGCTACATGTAGTGATAATTGTTGCATTGACCCAATGTCACCCAGGGCAGAGATAGAAGAGCAGGAATCCCTGTAGTAAGGCAATTGAAGCCGCATAATGCGGTGCTGATACAGTTCCTCTCCCATCATGAAATCACACTGGAGTGGAATCATCCTGGTGAAATTATATTTCACCTATTATATAGGTATATTCTTGTAGCTTGTTCTCTTTCTGCGTTTACACAGGTTGTTTTAGCGGCAGTTTCACCACCGTGCTGAGCTGTGATCCTGTGAGCAGATGTGCAACATTACTCAATGTCAGCTTATGAATTCACATTGCGTTAGGCGTTGTTCACACTATCCTAAAACACACTGGCTGGTACTTTTCGCTGTTTCTCTATTTATATCTGTAGTAAAAATAACAACGCTGGTTTATATCTTATTTGTTGCTTTAGAAGCGATGATGCCATACAGTTCACAGTCATGGCACCCGTTTACCTATTTGGCTGGAAACACACAATCAGGTTACGATGCAGTTCCCAGGACTGCAGGAAAATTCTTCTGTTACTTCTTATCGGAAACTGACATGGTTAAAGGCCTTATTACACAAAGCGATTGTCGGTCTTTACGGCCGATAATCGCTTTGTGAAATAAAAGGCAACAGTGATTGTTGTCTCTCTTTTGGCCCTATTACACGGAACGATAATCAGGCGAATCGGCCTCCGTGTAATAAACACATCAATCAGCCGATGACAGCGATTATCGGCTGATCGTTGTTATAGGTTTAGACCTATAGTTGTTGGGCGCCGACCGTGGCTGACGATTTCCAAACTGTATATATTACCTATTCATGCTGCAGGGCTCATCTTCTCCCCTTCCTTCTTCTCACCGGGTCCTGCGCGCTCCAGCTTCAGAGCTGACCAGAGCTGAGACAGGCCTCTCTGGAGCTGCAGCACAAGAGGAGCCCTGTAGTATGGATAGGTAATGTAGACAGTTTAAGCAAGGGCTGCAAGGACATCGGTAACAATGTCCATGCAGCCCTTGTTAAACATTTATCGGGCTGTGTAATAGGCCCAGTAAATGTGCGCCGATCTGGTAGAGTTATTATCGGGCCCCTATCGGCCCGTATAATAGGACCCTTTGTCTTTCAGCATGTTAACAACGATCTGCCGCCATCGCCCTGTAGAACAGAAGCGGTTCTACTGCTATCTCCGGATCATCCAGGGAGCACACAGCCCCCCCCCACACTGCGTAATAGGGCTGGGGAACAAGAAGCAAGCGAGCGCTGACCTAAGCTCGCCCATGTAATAGGGGCTTTAGTCACATACTGTAATGCAGCCTGAGAGTTATATAACTTCTATAGAAATACAACCTCTCTCAGACTGTCCTCTACGTGTGATATCTACAGGTTTAGCGTTCGGTGTTTGACGCTGTTGAAGTATATTCCCAGTACAATAACTTTCCATCGATATCTTGTTCCTACAGATTGAAGGAGAAAACGCATTCACTATGGGCTCATCTTCTGAGCGAGAAGAGCAAGTATCAGAATCCTATATATGACTTGCACTCCCTAAAGAACCAACCGGTTCTAGAACCAAACACCATTCATTTCAACTTCAAGTAAGCTCCTTTCCATCCGTACTTCACATTGCAGATCATTCCTGTAGAGTTGTAGTCATTTGTACTATTCTGATCTGTATACAGGTTTTGGAGGAACATGTATCACCAGTTTGACTTGACGCTGCACCCCAGACAGTCTGTCCCCAATCTACTCCTGAAGATATCTGCAGAAAACAGAGACTTAGAGGAGAAACTGAAGCAACTCCAGCTGGTAAGGGTACCGAGTAATATACAAGTAGTCATCTATGACTGGGGCCCTGTAGAAGCTACGGTAGACTGATGGGTTACGACAGTCTAGTTGTGGGAGAGTTCCAGCCGTCATAAGAATTTTTAGACTATATATATATATATATATATATATATATATATATATATATATATATATATATATTAGTGTGTTTTTATTGACTAAGTGGACTGTCCTATGTCCATATGTTCTTTTAGGGTATATGGACAGAATGGAGGCCTCTCTGTATGATTACCTCCTGTTTCGGCAAACTTAATTGGTCATTGTCACTTTGCACAAATTAGTAGAACAAGCAAATATAATAAACTTCACTTTTTACGTAGGAAAATATTTCTTTACTTTTCAGCCTCCATTCCTGCTTCCTCCCCCACTTTAAAGGGATATTCCACTCAAACGTTTCCATATGTTGCTGCCCATGGTGGGGCTAACAATTCACTCCATACTTGATATTTTCTATTCAGTCTCCTTCCCAAAGTTCTGGGCTGCTGCTTTCTGCTGAAGACACAAAAAATTGTGTGTGAGCTTTTCTCTCCTTCTCCCTCTCCCCTCCTCCCTCTCCCTTCTGAGACGGCTGATGTAAACAAGTTCCTGGCAGGCTTTACCTGGAACTTTGTATCTTCTTTGTAATGCTGGGAGGATTAATCTGAGGTCAGGTTGCTGATGTACTCACTGTGATTATCCCTCCCAGCATTACAAAGTTGCAGATAGGGACTTGTTTACACACAGATTTTTTGTCTTTACCCATAATGCCTGCCTGTAAGTAACACAGAAACATTCACGTTTTTCCTTTTTAACAATGTACTTTTTTATTTTATCTTTTTACCTTTCTTTTAGAAAATCAGTAACCTTAAGAAGGAAGGAGAATATGCCAGCAACAGCTGCATCAGCTCTCCTACCGCACAAGTTTCCCCCAAGCTAAAGGAGTCTTCTTGTTACAAGAATGAAAAAGTCCTTCACCCCCTGCAGGACCCTAAACAAAACATAGAGGGCAGCACCACTGAAGACAACCGCTACACTGACTACTCCCAGGAGATCACCAAGGCTGAGCCCTCCATTGTCAGCCTGGAGTTTGGAGTTGCAAAAATGAGAGTTAGTTAAAGTAGGACTCCGCCGAATATGCCTCATGTGTTAGTCACAACCATAGGACACGGGGAGTGCCTCTGTCTTGCGTATGATGTAGCATGGATATTGATTGTCTATGTGAGAATAAGGATATGAAAAAGGAATATGGCTCTTAGATGAACAGTAACCACCAGGGAGGGGCTCCCTGGGGCCCTTTATATGATGCTGCTACTATACAGGGTCATATACATGAATGGTATATACAGTAGGATTCAGACTTTGCTTGAAAAATCCAGACAAGTGAAATATGACTTGTAGATATTGAAGTGGCAGAATGTATAGATACTTTACTGTATAACATATATGTCTCATGTAACAGATCCTACAAGTTATTTCTATGGAGCCAGTGTAGGGGCCCCTGGGACGTATATCTGGATTGTTTCACTTGTCCTGACATCTATGTACATAGTATATTTTATATATTGCTGTGTCATTGTATTGTTAACATAGGAAGGTAACGTTATTACATAACATATCAGTAAGACAACAGTATACATATATATCCTATATGCGTTCATGGAGACCACTACAGGGGACTTGGAAGAAAAGTGAAAGTTGTCTTTCGATACCAATGAGTTTTATAAGTTAGTAGTTGAAGGATTATGGTCAGTACAACTTGAAAGTTTTTTTTTTAGTACTACAGAACACAGCAAGACTTCCTTAATATAGGTACAGCCTGTCCTGTGTGGGGGCACACAGACATTGGGGGCCCATCACTCTATAAGCCATGATGGCTTTGTATAGTAAAAAGGAAAGGAGCAAAGATTCCTTTTAATACTTGCCATCTATTCAACTTGTAATGGATGATATTTCGGCTTTTTTTATCATCTTGGCCTGATAAAGGCCGAAACGTTGGTTATTTTTTATGATGAGATGAATAAGCACTATGGGGGAGATTTATCAAACATGGTGTAAAGTGAAACTGGCTCAGTTGCCCCTAGCAACCAATCAGATTCCACCTTTCATTTTCCAAAGCGTCTGTCAGGATTAAAAAGTGGAATCTGATTGGTTGCTAGGGGCAACTAAGACAATTCTACTTTACACCATGTTTGATAAATTCCCCCCCCCCCCCCTTTTGTTTTATGGAAATCTCTGGTCCCTTTGATTTCTTCTACCTGAAATGATGCACCAGGCAAGCCCAGAGCCCACATATCATACAGTACGGCTCTAGTCTTTACTATACTCTATACAGTATTCTATACTCTATACTAGAGACACTGGTTATGTAGGTGCCGCAGATGGGTCTTTTTCTAGCCTGACCCCACTGCTTTTATATATGTGAAGTGACGTACATATATTCTGTATTAGGAAGGCCTTGCTGTGTTCACACTTCTATAAAGGGAATCGTTTGCACTACGTACCCTGGCGCTCAGGTGATGGGAGCGTCCAGGGTGTTGTATGCACATAGTAGAAGAGGCTGCGATAGGTAATTTACCAATCCCGCTCCTCTTTATACCTAATATAGCTGGCTTTGTCATTGTTGGTGGGGAGTGGTGACGTGTATGTGAGGACTGAGTGAGTGTTATGTACTATGTACTAGTTTATGTTCCTGTTCAAAGATGTAAACTGTAGTCTATTCTAGTATGATTTTAGAGGGAGTATATTACATGGCTGCAATATTACTGTGCCCATCACCCTTATCAGCCTGCATTATTGTATTATTCACACACAGATTTTTTTTTAGAACTAAAAGAAATAAAAAAAAAAAGAAAAAACTTAAAAACATTCCAAATCGTAAAAATAAATGAAACTTTGAGACTTCTCTTTATATAATGTCCCCGTCTCCCTCTTGGGTTCAGACCAAATCCTTCATATTATTCAGGCACATACACCATCCATGCTTAATAAATATAAATATATATATATATATATATATATATATATATATGCCTCCCAGCCATCCTAGTGTTGTTGGACTGTCTCACAACTGTGCTGGGAGGCTTTAACAGTGATCCCAGGCATCACATGTTTACATCCACTTTTACACAGGTTTTAAGGATTTTTTTTTCTCATTTTTATTAGTGACTGAAGAATGTTATTACATGGCTGAACTGGAAGTCCTGTGTGTCGCTCATTGTTAGATTATTGCACCCTGTGTACACATAGGATTATATGGCGTAGGTGTCATTAGGGATACAACATTGTCTCTGGATCTCAGCCCAGGTTTGCACATTGTCATGTCTATAGACTGAGGTCTGAGCGCTGTAGCTGTCGGGGTATTTATGCCTTATCCTCAAGCTGGAATCCCCATTATGTTTTATCCGTCACTGTATTACTCTAATCTGCTGTGTTACTTGAAATATTAGGGTGCAGGGCGGATACAGGACTGCAGACCTTTCTTCTTTTGTGCTGGTCACAGGACATTGAATAGTGTTTGTAGACGTGAGTTGGTTTAGGTAAAGAGATGTGATTGGGTTGCCTGATATTAGTGATGATCAGCACCACCCTTGTGTGTAGGTTGTGGCTGGTATGGCAGCTGCAGTACCAGCTAAGGCTGTAAGGGGTGCTGTTTAAGAAAAACAAAGACAGGCTCTTTACCTCATGATGAAAGCTTTCTCCCAGCAGTTGGTGGGGATCCAAGTGCTGAGGCCTCCACTGATCCTAAGAACAGAGGACAAATGTTTAATGAATGAATGGAGCAGCCACAAGCGTGCTTTGCCATGGCACCTTTCATTCTAAAGACTTTTGACCTCCATTTTCAGATCTGTGGGGGGCCTCAGTAGTCCAATCTGCTAGTTCTCCCAATCCCTGTGGATGAGAATAGCTTTTGATCATGAGACTACATGTGTGGGCCCCTTTTAGTTGTCAGTGGCCCATCTTAAAGGTCCAGAATTGTCCTCAAAGGGGTTGTCCAGGCTTAGAAAAACATAGCCCCTTTCTTCCAGAAACAGCACCTTTCTTGTCCTCAGTTTGGGTATGGGTTTTGTAGCTGAGTTCCATTGAAGTGAATGGAGCTGAATTGTAGTACCACACACAGCCTGAGGACAAGAGTGGTGCTATTTTTGCAAGAAAGTAGCTGTGTTTTTTCTAACTTTAGATCACTTTAAATCCCCTTTAAATTTCCAATCTTTTTTTGCAATTTTTGTTTTGCGGTGCCTAATGTAGTAACTGCACACATGATTTCTTTGCCTCATGTATGCTTGCGTCTTGAAAACATGACAGATTAAAGGCAGCATGGCCGTAGTATTGAAGAAACATTGCATGTGATACATCTGAGCTTTACCTGACGGATGATTACAGATCAGCTCCGGTGTCTTCTCTTCTCTGTGTGTAGATAGCAGTAATGTAGGACAAGGAGCTATGGGGGTAGTAGGCAGGTGTATTTGCTTAGTTCCTCTCTGTTCAGACTAGCATTAATAGGAACTGTCAGCGTTCATCTGTGTTATGTGTATGGAGGCCTCCTGACTGTCCCTTGATGGCAGATGTGAGGTTGCGGCACGTTCTTCATACTGCAGGGAAATAGGCCGCTGTCCCATTGAATTAAATAGACATGCTGGCGTGACATACATTGACATGATGAGGTGCGGGGAGATGGCTGTCAGCTGAACACTCATGGTAGTCAGTCTAGTCTGTGAGGATTAGCTCATAGCAGTCTTGGATTTGTTTTCAAATGGATATAATGGCTGGTATAAAAGAGAGCCATGACGCTAGTGTGAACAAAGCCTTAGATTGCTCTACACATAGCATGGAACGACTTGGCCATAGCTTTAAAGTGTCACTGTTGTTTAAATATTTTTGCAGAAATCAATAGTACAGGCGATTTTAAGAAACTGTTATTGGGTTTATTAGCTTAAAAAAATACATTGTTATCATGAAAAGCAGTTTGAAGCTCTCCCCCCTGTCTTCATAGTTCTCTTATGGAGAGGGGAGGGGTGGAGGGAGATAAGGCACCAAAACAGGACAAAAAAGAGTTAATTTACAGCTACATCACCAGGCTATCTCCTCTGACAAACAGCACTGACCTCTGAATACCTGTTTTCACACAGGTCCCGCTATGTAATCCTTTGTTCTCTGCTCTCTGCTGGCGACTGATCTCTCTCCTCGACTGATGTAAAAGAGTTGAGATTTCCTGATAATGAGCAGTGAATAAAAGAGTAGGGAGGGGGAAACCTGGGAAAAGTCTTTCTGAATGCAGATAATGGAATATTTGCCTAATAAACCCAATTACAAAGTTTCTTAAAATCACCTGTACTATTGATTTCTGCAAAAAAAAAAAAAAAAAAAAAAAAGACAGTGACACTTTAAGCATTATAGTCAAGTATATCCATTTTTACCAGATGCCCCTGTCTCATTGACAGGGAGTGCACAGTGGTGGCATAATTTACCAGAAAAATAACGTGCCCATTGGCAACCATATGTAGGCATGGCACTGTGTGCATTCAGCAACCACTGTAGTAGCACATGCCCTTGGCTGTGTTAGTCACTGCTTATTAGGGATCATAATCCTGGCCAGCTGTTTTATGTCTGGCATAACTAGATGTGATCACATTTAGAGGTTTGCTAATCTGATGCTTCTGCAGTAATGTAATCTTCTTGCCACAATGTTATACTACTGAAGGCGTTCTTAAAGGGACTGAACCCTTTCCATACTGCTTCTACAGGAGAGACTTAAAGGTCATCACCCCATAACAGCAACTGATAGCTGGGGGATTAAAAAGCTGGATAAACAGTTTTACACCAATGTGGTTGTGTTTAGATCAATAATAACCTTGTATTCTGGCTTTCATGGGAGCCTTTATGATGCCCATGATGGTGCCTAGGGATAGGTGTTGTCCTGACAGGTAATACACCCATTAGTAAGACATCACATCTGGGTCTGTAGTAGATACATAATAACAAAGAATGATCACTTTAAGGATGCAATCAGACATGCCGAGTCACATGTGGATTTATACACCCATTGACTTAAATAGGTCAGCAGAATATCCACAATAGTGGCAGATTTACAGATTTCCTGCACACCCATTGAGATCAGTGGGTAGCAGAGTCCACTGTGGATGTGTGGTACATGTGAACCATGTATCATCATTAAAATTTGTTTAAATGTAAATTGTAATCAGAAAATAGAAACAGGTTAGTAAAAAAGAACAGGTGTCCGTATCTGGATCTAATTAGGTAAAAATCAATCTAGGTGACGCATTCCCTTTAATGTTTGTAGCGGACTGGAGTAAGACACTGGCGCTACTGATTCTTGTTTTCCCCCCACCATCTGATGTCGGGACGGTTAGGAGGCCACCATCCACTCACATTGAAGTGCCATATCAGATTTTTGTTATAAACCTTCAAAGCTCCACCTGTTGCAAAACTACAATTCCCATCATGCCTGGACTGCAAAAGCTTTAGCTTTGGCTGCCCAGGCATGATGGGAATTGTAGTTTTGCAGCAGCTGGAGAAGGGCCAAAGGTTCCCCATCCTTGTTTTAGGTGGAGAGAATATGATTGACAGTCCTGTAGTCCCTATACAGTAAACTTCAAGTCAGTGAGTAGCCTCTAATTTCATGTAAAGGGGTCACTTAAAGGTACATATTGTATGCTAAACAATGTATCCGTGATTGTCCGAGAGGTATCACACACTTAATGTATGAGTATCTGGGTATGTGATCTCGCCATATGTGCAGTGGCTACACTAGCACCCATGGCCACCTATTGGGTGCCCTGGCTTACAAATTGCTGTCCCTTGACAGATCCTCTTTAACGTTTGCTTGGCACAGTGCTGACATAGGCAGAATGCAAAGAGGCAGCAGTAATCCTACGCCATTCCCCATTACTACAGTTCGACATTATTAATGTCTTTTTCTAAACATAAATTTGGGTGAAGAATCCGTTATTATCTCAGCCTTTGATGTGCCAAATGTAATACAAGATAGAAACCTGCTCAGCTCTATGTCAGCGTTTAGCTCTCAATATCCTTTTGTAAATGTATTTGCCAGTTGCCAAAATGACTCGGATCAGTAGCTGCATTGTGGGTTTTGTTCCCCCATTAAAGATCTATAGCTAGGGGGAATCCGTGGTGCCTTACTTTAAGGGTATGTCCACCCCTGAACACCGTTTTACAGCATGAATACATAGGTATGGCCCACATAATAAGACTGAATATATTACCTGATCCTAAGCTGTATTCAATTGGAAACAGTCAGCAAGCTTGTCAACATACACCCCCCCCCCCAGCTCTACAGTATCTAATGTAAATGCAACACTTTCCAGAGTGCAGATCTCCAGAGGAAGCTCTGTTCAGACCCTGAACCTGTAAGCAATGCTGGACAATTAAAGGGGTATTCCAGGGAGGAAAACACTACATTTACTTCCCCCTCAAAAAAAAAAATAAAAAAAAAATACCCTTTTAAAGTCTGATTTTGCTACAGACTGTAACTCAGGATCAATACACAATCCATAATACACTGTATATAAAAAGACACTTTGGGGGAGATTTATCAAACATGGTGTAAAGTGAAACTGGCTTAGTTGCCCCTAGCAACCAATCAGATTCCACCTTTCATTTTCCAAAGAGTCTGTGAGGAATGAAAAGTGGAATCTGATTGGTTGCTAGGGGCAACTGAGCCAGTTTCACTTTACACCATGTCTGATAAATCTCCCCCTTTATGTTGATGCTGTAAAATGGTATTGAAGGTGGATAAATGGTCATAGTCAACCAGTAGTTATGGAGAGTTTATAAGCAGCATGTCCTGTGCCTTGTATTTTACCTTTTGCTATGCTGAGGAGCCTACAGCTGGCCGTTATTGGAAGAATATCTCGCACAATGCACCGTGGGGGGGGGGGGGGGGGAGGCCGGCAGACCCCTGTTGTGGCTATATTACATATTGTACTGTTATTATACTTTCAGTTTGGTCTGTTGTTTGTCTGGATTTCCCTTTTTATGTTACTGTAAATTTTGCCGCTTGTTTCTACTTTGATGTCATTAAACATATAGAATGTAACTCTGAACATCGCTGTCCTGTAGTGTC
Source organism: Dendropsophus ebraccatus (assembly GCF_027789765.1). NCBI lineage: Eukaryota > Metazoa > Chordata > Amphibia > Anura > Hylidae > Dendropsophus > Dendropsophus ebraccatus. The sequence continues at coordinate 34,500,593 of NC_091458.1, read as the reverse complement.
TGACTGGAAATAGAATGTTACACTGTAAGGTATGTCATATAAAAAAAAAAAACTTTTTTTTGATGGTTCCTAGGGATATGGGAAGGGTTTGTGACACGACCCCATTCCATGTGATGGAGTCATACAGCAGGCAGTGTGAAATGGTGGCTCTTGGTTGTGTGACCAACAATCACTGCTTAGCCCCAGCTTAAAGGGTACGTGCCACCAAGACAATGATATCTAATCTATCAACATCATGTTATAGAGCAGGAAAAACTGGGCAGATTGATATATATCTTTGTGGGAAAAGTTGTAACTTGTTGATTGAAATCCCTGCTCATTCTGTGGTAAAGAGTCCAGTGGGCAGTGTCATTCAATGGACTGGACTCTTTAGCCCAGAAACATCATAATAAATTATAAGTTAGACTAAATATTTTCCCATAAAGATATATATCAATCTGCTCAGTTCCTTCTGCTCTTTAACATGACGTCAATCACTTGGATATCCTTTTCATGGTGACAGGTTCCCTTTAAGGATATATTCAAGCTCAATGGTAATCTCTTTATTGTACATGTATTTTAAATTTGGCGCCAGAGTAGGCTTCCGAGCGCCTGCTCTCCCTGCTCCCAACCACATAGAGTGGACCGATATTCCTGCTCTGTCTCCATAGCTCCCGTCTCCAGTGAGAGACTCAACACCATGTTATCTCTCCTATGGGAGACTGGAGCTATGGAGATGGAGTGGGAAGCTCGGTCTCATAAGGTTGCACTGTATGTGGCTAAGACTTGCAGAAACAGCTCTGTTCAGGCAAATCGAATTGATTTTCAGACATAGAAATTTCTGCTACATGTGAATATACTCTAAGGATAAAAGCAGCTATAAGTGTATATTAAACAGTTTCATTCCCCATTGCTGCAGAACATCACCGTATGTGACTCATATGCTGCTGACTTTTTTTTTTTCTTTTTTAAGTGATGAGTGATTCATAACAATCAATGGTTACCATAAACTAAGTCCGCATTCTGACATTGCTGGGATTGATCGCCAACATCACAATGGTTTCGGCCGCATGCAGTGGAAACACGGCCATATCACATGGTATGATAATGCGGGGAAAGTGATCACGCCAGATGATTATCAGTCGGTATTGGCCAAGTATGGCCGATAATCCTTACGTGTAATAGGGCCTTTACTCTTCTAAGGCAGGTTCTGCATGACCTGAGGTGTGTATTTTGAGGTATAGTCGAAGTCAATTTGGAATTTTATGACTGACTGCAGTGGGAATCCTCTGATATCTAATATTAGTATAATTTACAGTGGTTGGTTATAGTATCACTAAAGTATCAACAGTTCTAACAAATGTGTGATAGAATTAGAATACTACTGGCTTAAAGTGTACCTATCATTATAAAAAAAACCTTTGACATGTCACAGACACATGTCAAAAGTTTTGACCGGTCCGGGTCTGAGTGCTCAGACCTGTACCGATTAGGAGATAGAGGTGGGAGAAGAAGACTGCAGCTGCAGTGCTTCCACTCTCCGCTCTGAATTAAAGAAAACTCAGACTTATAATGGGCTCCAATGGAGCATGACTAAAAAATGTCTTGACACATTCAGGTTTTTAAATAAAATTCATGAAAACGTCCAGGAAATCTCAATCCTTAAAGGCGTAGTCCTGTGAATTTTTTTTTTTTTTTTTTTTCATATCTACTGGTTTTACAAACTTATACAGGTTTTTAAATTACTTCTACTTAAAAATCTTCAGTCATCAGTACTTATCAGCTGATGTATGTCCTGCAGGAAGTGGTGTATTCTTTCCAGTCTGACACAGTGCTCTCTGCTGCCACCTCTGTCCATGTCAGGAACTGTCCAGAGCAGAAAATGTTTTCTATGGGGAATTGCTACTCTGGACAGTTCCTGACATGGACAGAGGTGGCAGCAAAGAGCACTGTGTCAGACTGGAAGAATCACCACTTCCTGCAGGACATACAGTAGCTAACAAGTACAGGAAGACTAAATAGAAGTAATTTATTAATCTGTATAACTTTCACACCAGTTCATTAAAAAAAAACCAACTTTAGCAGCAGTACCCCTTTAATGACTTGTTCTCCATTTATAATCTGTTCCTGGCTTTGGCTTTAATCACTGCAATTAAAAACCTGACTGTATGAACACACCCCAAAGCTTTCCAGCTTTTATAAATCAATGTTGAAGATGACATGATAATTTAATAAAGACTCTGATTTCTAAGATTTCTTTTATCTAGACAATCCACTGCTCTTAAGGAATGGGCGTCTGCGATTACATAATAACTCTGCATTTCATGTCTGACTGAGCCGTCTCTCGTGTGACAGATTAATTATAGAAGCGTGCCTTTTTCAGGTAGGGTGGTGGGGCATTTTATAGCAGCTAGATACATGTTCGAGCACTAAAGCAAAAGAAAAAGCTGTTCACCACCAAAAACATTGTGTTTGGTTCTTGTCCTTTATTATTTGCTGCGCCCTCTGAAAACTTTAACAATTTCTGGTCTGGAATAATTTATCCTTGTGCTCTGGTGGTTGCTGAATGGTTTTACCTTTTCATACTGTAACTCCCAGAGACGCTCATACAGTGGTCAATGGACCAGTGTAAAAGTGTCAGCGATCAGCTGAAGAGCCAGAAATCGCTTTCTAAAGGGGTACACCAGCGAAAAGCTTTTTCCCAGTAAGTGAAACACATTACAATGGTAAATAACTTTGTAATATGCGTCAATCATCTAACTGCCCCCCTTCCCTATCTTTTCCCCCCTTAATCCCCCACCAGGAAGTGAAGTAAACTCATTTTTATCTAATGACTATTGACCTCAGGCTGCTCTGTGGCAGCCATTTTGTGACAATGACATCATCAAGAGGGAGGCGGGTCTAAGCCCTGTTAAGCCAGCCTCTCTTTGTCAGATGACTCAGGTTGATCAGCTCTGATTGGCTGAACAAGATGTTAGCTATCTAACAGTTTTACAGAGTCAGTTAGACATCACAGGAGACAAAGTGCATCATTGGAAAGCCAAAACCAGGAAGGAAAGAAAAAATGAAGCCACCAACTAGAGCTTCAGGGACCTGCAAAATGTGGGAAATTCAAACGGAAACAGACTCAGGAGGGATGGTAAATGTAAAAAACTATGTTTATGATTGTTTTTTTGCGCCAGAGTACCCCTTTAACTGATCACATTTTTTGAGCAAGCTAATAAATCATAGTTTATCGGCCACACATTTACATCTGTGTAAACCAGTGTGGCCCGTAGCAATGAATTTAGATTGCCGCACAAACAATACATGGATTGATCGTGCAGCCCAACTGCTCGATTGGTTGTGTCATATAAAGGGACTGCAAACGAGCACTGATCTCGCAGATTGACGCGTGTTTGCTTCCATTAATAGCCCATAACGGGTCCTCATACTCACCCATTGTTTGCTTGTGGATATGGGGTCATCATTGGCACTCTGACCATTTTGCAGCTATGCACTTTCTCACACCTTCTATTATAATCAGCCATAACTTTATCTGTCTGTTTGTAATGAATGTCTTCTATGTGAAGAGACAGGACAGGCTAGTTTCACTAACATTAATACATTAACAAGCTTCTGGTGCCTGGTTCACCAATTGTCCTTTCTTGGAGCACTTCTGGTAGGTGATATCTACTGTATTCTAGGGACACCCACAAAAAGTTTTGGAAGTGCTCTAACCCCAGTTATTTAACACACATCACTCTTGTCAACCTACACCCAACACATCAACACTTTAAGATGTGGCCGTTACCTTGGATTCCAAAGGGAACGAGGAGACGCTACAGCCTCTTGAACCTCTTGGACTCTTTGCACTAGAGACTAAGCAGTTTTCTACATTCTGGAAGAACAGACTGATATATGAAAGGTACCAGGTGTCTCCTTGACATAAGTTATCTAACAGTGTCAGCAGTTGACAGATTCCCTTCTTCTGCTGCTAAAGGATACCAGGTTGCTTCACATGTGTGGTCCGGGTGTGAGTTGCTGCAAGGCATCGGAGAACAGGCAGACCTTTACTATGTGTGCAGGAATTCAACAATGCTTAGGTAAGGTGGAGCAAGTTTAGGTAGTTAGAGGTGGCTCTGGATTGGCAGAAGGCAGTAGCAGGTGGAGACAAGCTGCCCCTATAAATCCACTTGCACATGCACACCCTAGTGGCCCCAGGTGTCATTGGAGCAGAAGGAGGAAGAAGACTCCAGAAGACACAAGCAGTCCCAGGTGGTTGCGTGCAGCTGCAGGACCTGGATAGTGCCACTTCCAGTGAGTATCATCCGGCAGCGTCACACGGGGTGTTGTAAATATTTAATATCTATAGGGCCATCCTTTACTGATCCCTATAGCAGCTTACATGGCATGTAGCTGGGGTTTTATTGCCTGCATATATATTCAGTTTTATCTACTAAATTCAAAATGACACATAAGTATATATAAATGTTAAAGGGGTATTCTACTCAAACATAACTTTTAATATGTTGCTGTCCATGATGAGACTAATAACTCATTCCATACTTGTTATTATCTATTTTGTCTCCTTCTCCCAGTTCTCAGCTGCTGCTTTCTGCCCAAAAATCTTTTTCTTAGCTTTTCTATGTTTATTCCCCTCTCCCCCCTCCCTTCTGAGACGACTGATTTAAACAAGTCCCTGGCAGGCTTTATCTGTAACGTTGTAGCGTCTTTGTAATGCTGGGAGGGTTATTCGGAGGTCAAGTTGTTAATGAACTCACTGTGATTATCCCTTCTGGAATTACTAAGAAGCTAGGGAGAGCAAGGGACTTGTTTACATCAGCTGTCTCAGAAGGGAGGGGAGGAGGAGACAGAGAGAAAGGCTTACACACAGATTTTTGTGTTTTCAACAAAGCATCAGCTGAGAACTGGGGGAAGGAGACTGAATAGATAATACTATGTATGGAATAAATTGTTAGTCTCACCCTGGGCAGCAACATATCAAAAGTGGAATACTCCTTTAGTAACTATCTATATTATGGGAACTAGAGACTATCTTGGTAAATCAGAGGTTAACTGAATAAACTGGGATGGGATTTATTCCTTGTATCTTTACAGCTATGTAATCTCCATTGTTTCCTGCAGTGATATCAAGGCTGTAGAGAATGTATCATAATGCACAATGCCGTATTATATAATACATTCCCTTCATAGGCTACAGAACAATGTTACCAGTATATTCCTTCCAAGCAAGTGACTACTATCACATCTAGCGCTTGTCACGTCTCCATACAGCGTTCATGGAGACCGAGAACATCAAGGTTATGTTTGTGTCAAGTAGGATTTGTGTGACTCGGTAGAAGTAAGTGAGGGGACGGCCATGAAGGGCAGATTGTACATGGAGAATACACGTCCTCCCACACTCCTCAGCCTCCCATCCTGGAGGAGGCCACGTGCTATCTCTAGGCATGCAATGTCTTTGTAACCGGGTTATGTAACCATCACCCATTGGGAGTGATTAGAGGCAAATAATCCCAATCTAAATTGAGTTCATGACCGATATATATACAGTATGTGTGTGTATGTGTCAGTGGTTGCGGCCTTCATCCTACATGACAGGGCTAATACAATCAGATAGGAAGTGACAGCGTTGTCGCCATGTATTTACGGTGCACGCTGTTATAGTAATCCCCTCATAGCGCCACTAAATGATGAGTGACATGCACATATGGATTGTGGTATACATAGCGGAGAGACGCCTTTACTGGTCACGTTCATGTTGCCAAAGGATGAGGCCTGGGATCTTTCCCCTGTTGCCTTAGCAACTGCATCGGCTGTCTATATAGTGTATACATTCCTGTGTATTTGGACATCTATACAGATACGTGAAGATGAAGACAATGACCATGTGATGACTGGAATGGAGGGGACGGCAATACACAAACACATCTCATGGCACAGGTGTCAAACTGCGGCCCTCTAGCTGATGCAAAACTACAATTCCCATCATGCCTAGACAGGTAAAGCTTTGGCTGTCCAGGCATGATGGGAATTGTAGTTTTGCATCAGCTGACGGGCTACAAGTTCCCAATCCCCTCCTTTCAGTACCATAACCAAACCCTTCCAAGTATCCTTGAATGCTGGGAAAACCACACCCAAATGCTGTGGACAATGATCACATTAAGGCTAAATAGAGCAGCCATTGAATAAGGTGGGTTTACAGCATGCTGCCTTGTGCTGAGCAATGCCACAGGTAGAGGGGCATACAGGGATTGAATGCAGCAGCTGATGCAGACTGTTCTGCTCTATAGAGCAATGTGCCACAACAGCAATGATATCTGCCTCCGCAGCCTGTTTATTTTTTTACCTGTCAGAGTGCCCCTTTAATTCAAGGACTATACTGTATTTCAGAAAGTTATGACTTCACTTTAGGGAATATGCCTGCTACTATTTTATATCCATAGATGCACATTGTATAGTGTCAATGGCTCAGTGTCGGTGTACACCTCGTAGTAATTCTCATTCATTAGTCAGAGTGTGTTATACTTCACATCTTGCAGTATACAGGCAGTGAATTATGACAGAGCTCAGAGCCAATTGTGACCATTCACATTGAGCACTCTGCCCTGAGATGTATGTATGTATGCATTATTTAGCTACACTAAGTGCTCTGCTCAGGAAGTTTAAAGTCTTCACATTCTTCATCTACTATGTTAGAGACTAGATCTAATGGCCACATTCACATACACAATAATTCTGTAGGAAAAACTGACTTTTAATATTCACAGATCTGCACAAAACCCCAACTAAGGTCAATGGTAAATTGCATCTGAGGCACCGAAACTGCTGATGTTGTTTTAAGAAATCTTTCATCTTATGTATAATATACATAAAAAATTGAGTGTATATATATATATATATATATATATATATATATATGCAAAGAAGGGGTCCATAGTTGTATAGACCAATAAAACCCAGCAATTACTGAGTCTCCACTGATCACCCTGAGTTCAGTGATTGTTGTGTCTTGTTGATCAACTAGTGCCCAAAAATTATATAGATATGTAAATTACTTCTATTTAAAAATCTCTAATCTTCCAGTACTTATCAGCTGCTGTATGTCTAGCAGGAAATGGTGTATTCTTTCCAGACAGTGCTCTCTGCTGCCACCTCTGTCCATGTCAAGAACTGTCCAGTGCAGTAGCAAATCCCAATAAAAAATCCTCTCCAGCTCTGGACAGTTCCTGACATGGACAGAGGTGGCAGCAGAGAGCAATGTGTCAGACTGGAAAGAATACACCACTTGCTGCAGGACATACAGCAGCTGATACGTACTGTCAGACTGGAGATTTTTAAATAGAACAAATTTACAGATCTGTATAACTTTCCGACACCCCTTGAATCTGGTAATATAACACAGGACGTTCTCCTCCAGAGATTTCCATTTCATTTCACCATTGTGGCCAAGCTGCTGCTATTTTTTTTATTTATTTTTTTTACATATTTTCCTAATTTTTGAGCCGCAGGGTTTTGAGGAACAATGTAGCCTGTATTATGAGGCTAATATGAATAGATTTCATTCTCATCCAATGCAGAATGTTCTTAGAATAGATGTGTGCTATAATAGCCAAGCCAGATGAGTGACTAGGTAATAGACCCGGGTAATAACAGACTGGGGAACCAGATTAAAGGAATTCATTACAACATGCAAATAATGGACGGTGGGGGCTGGGCCTGTGCTTTCATTTGCTAATTATCTTTGTGTTAGAGATAAAGCAATGTTCACACCATTATTTTAGGGCCGTATCTTTGTGCTGATCCCTGCATATATAACTTATACATAGATCACTATAGATAATCACTCAATGGCCTTAATGTTTCTGGGTAATAAAAGTAATTCAAGTGGAGATCAGCTTATGGGGCAGAAAAAAAAAAAAAAATATATATATATATATATATATATATATATATACTGTGTATACTCTTCTGTCCTGTTTAAGACTGGAAAGAATAACCCACTTCCTGCAGGACATACAGCAGCTGATAAGAACTGGAAGACTTAAGATTTTTTAATAGAAGTAAATTACAAATCTGTGACACTTGCTGGAACCAGTTGATTTGAAAAAAAAAAGTGGTGAACAACTATATATTAGTTCATAGCATTCATGTGGGTGTTATTTATTTAGCTATCATCTACCTAAACCATGTTGTAGAACAAGTACTCCTTTTAAAGGGGACCTGCAGCCAAGCTGCCTCCCCCCACTTCCCCCTAAAAAATAAGATTAGTGTAGGGAGTCTGACAATTCATATAAAGGGGTTGTTCACCACTTTTTTTCCAAATCAACTGGTCCCAGCAAGTGTCAGAAATTTGTAATTTACTTCTATTAAAAAAATCTCAAGTCTTCCAGTACTTATCAGCTGCTGTATGTCCTGCAGGAAGTGGGTTATTCTTTCCAGTCTTAAACAGGACACAGTGCTCTCTGCTGCCACCTCTTTCTATGTCAGGAACTGTCCAGAGTCCACAATCTCCATGTAATTTTTCTTGATTAGATGTACACCATTCTTAATGTACCGAATTAATGCTTGTACAGTTATAACAAAAAAACCTTTATTAAAATATCTTTAAAAAAAGAATGTTACTGCTAAGAAAAAAAAATATTACTGCTCTCCAGATTAAGGTTGTCTCTGGCTAGTCCTCTCTTAAGAGGAGTTTAACTGTGTATAGTGCTTTGGAGTGTATCTAGTGAAGAAGTTAGTAGCAGTGTAGTGTCTTGCGTCCTTCCCATGTGGGGTACTAGCTAAGACTGACTTGGGGTACGGGAACCTGGCAGAGGGCCAGGGCCCAGATAGGACCACTGTGGAGAGCTATCTAGCTTGCGTCCTTCCTCCACAATGTCCAGAACGAAAGACTCCTCTCTTCCTGTCTCTTGTGTGACTCACTTCCTCTCTAGCGTGTATGGTGCGCTATCGGTGGGTGAAAGAGTGCAACAGAAGAAGAAAGAAGGGGGATGATAGGAAAGAAGAAAGCAGAAATCCTACTGGTCTACAGAGTCTGGTGACACAAAAAACAATAACTCTTTGCAATCCTTCAGCTGTGCAGCTTCCATACACATATACATAACATAGCGACACCTAGAGGTGAACTTTGATACTACTTTCATCATAATGATAATACAATAAGTACAGACTTTTGCGAAGGTGTATATAACTGCAACATCCCTAGTGGGACACCACATATATATATTTCTGACTATTTATAATGTGTTATGAGGCTATTAAGCCTAATTGAGCTGTATATGGAGCAGGACAATGTATTGAGCTGGCCTGATCTGACCTCCTTTCTAATATACAGTAGTGGCTTCCGAGATATTCTAGCACTGTAATTTACGGCTGACGTTGCTTTGTATAAGCTGTAGTACCTCCATGGGTATTCATTAGTGCCATAGCCGGCCACTCTGGGGATATTAGAAGACTCCTGTATTGAGTGATAAAGTAGAACAACTGGCCTTTGATGTATAGCCTGATGTATGCTGATGTATAGCCTGATGTATACTGATGTATAGCCTGATGTATGCTGATGTATAGCCTGATGTATACTGATGTATAGCCTGATGTATACTGATGTATAGCCTGATGTATACTGATGTATAGCCTGATGTATACTGATGTATAGCCTGATGTATACTGATGTATAGCCTGATGTATACTGATGTATAGCCTGATGTATGCTGATGTATAACCTGATGTATACTGATGTATAGCCTGATGTATGCTGATGTATAGCCTGATGTATACTGATGTATAGCCTGATGTATACTGATGTATAGCCTGATGTATACTGATGTATAGCCTGATGTATGCTGTTGTATAACCTGATGTATACTGATGTATAACCTGATGTATACTGATGTATAGCCGGCTTTAGATGACTATAGTGAATGTAAAGTGAATATTATTATTGTAATCATGATTTTATCACACGTGTAAATGGATCTTAATGAGAAGTCCTATCTACCCACATCCTAATGTTTACCCCTTTTTGGTTTCTAAAGCTTTAAAGGGAATGCATCATCTAAATTTTCTTTTACTAAAACTTGTTCTTTTATACTATTCTGTTTCTATTTTTTGACTTTAATTCTTTTATTTCACTTTTTGTACATTGTTATGGGGGCTTCCATCTTGCCTGAGCTGTTCTTAACAGCATTTAGTGACATGCTTTACAGCAAGACTCATGGACATAGACAGCAATAGACCGACTTTGTCCCCTTGAGATTAATGTAAAACATCATTGAGCAAACTCTGTGACCTTTGAAAAGGTAATTTCACAGGGAGCTGCTGTTGTCTCCTCTACCTACTGGTGTCACATGACGCTGTAATGCTGTACAGATCACTTTACAGCAGCCTCCTCTAATCGCTACAGACACAACAGGAAGTCTCAGCTTAGTTTTAGCCCCAGTGGTGAGAATGAAAACTGTAAAATTTCAGGATGAGCAAGGTCACGTTCTCCCTGTGCCCTGTAAAGTTTTATATACAATACCCGGGGAGAAAGCTGCCCAACACGATCACTGCCCGCTTACTGTGCAGAAGTCATGCCTGATATACAATACAGGGGGGGAACGTGACCCTGCTCTGTAAAGCGTGTTACAGCAGCCCTAGAACTTAACAGTAGATCAGGAACTGCTTAGCTAGCCCTGCAGTTCCCAACACAAACGTTGGTGGCAGCAGAGGGGTCTTGTCGCCCCTTACTGCTGCCAGTACTGCCGGAAGTCTACATGCAAATAAAAAACTATAATTCTTTAAATAAAGTTATGTTACAAAGTAATTATACCTTATTAAAGCAAAAGTATTAGAATTATATTTCTAGTCTCTGGAGTGTCCCTTTAAGTAACAAGTAACGTATTATACCAATAAATGTTTTACATTTATTTAATTAAATTATATAAAATTTCAATATAACTTTATTAAAGAAAAAGGGCTACACAACCCATCTACTGCCACTAATGGCTGTGTCAGGAACTGCAGGGCTTCAAAAGCCCTGGTCCTGGGATGCGGTTACATATAGCTAGCAATGCTGCCTGCAGTATAAGCAATATTGAGGCTCTACTATTGTCCATTCTAATGCATGTTAGCATTAGAATAGACACTAGACTTGGTGCAGATGTCTGTGTCACCAACGCTGCAGCCGCAGCCCAGTGTAGTAAAGCGAGCAGGAATAAGTGTAAATCACCATTCTCTCTGTTACAGGTGCCATGGCGGCAGCGCTACTGACACAGACAACTTCTCCAAGTGTAATGTCTGTTTAGATTGTTAACCCTAATGAGAACAGAGACGAATCTGATTGCCATACAGGGCTGCGGAGTATGTTGGTGCTATATATATATATATATATATATATATATATATATATATATATATTGGAATCATTATTTTTTATTTGAATGCCAACAAGCGTTAGAATAGACATCAGGGGAGGCTCAGTGTCACTAACGGTGCATGCAGCAATTTTAGTGATATGTAACTATTTTGGGTACCAGGGCTTGAGCAGTCCTGCAGTTCCTGACATAGCCACTGGTGGCAGCAGAGGGACATTGTCACCCAATGTAAAAAAAAAAATTAATTACATTTTAAAAGCATATCTGTATTGTGTTCCATGGAAGCCAATAAAAGACTTTCTTTAACCTTTTTATTTCCTAATCATCTGCAGATTTTAGTTTTCTGTCGATAACCTCACCTCTGATTGAATTAGTTTACACACTGGATACTTAATAGTTACTTATCCCTGGGTAAAATCAGATCATTCACATGCTGATTTGATCAAATAATCTGATTATATGGAAATGGCCCCCAGAGAGGTTCACTTATGGTCAGGTCTATGGTGAGTCAATATACAGATGTGTACACATGATCTGGATTAAATTGCATGGAAACAAATGCAGGCACACAGGCAGCGGTGTGCGGCGTCATCGCTCGCCGAGCTGCTGACAGATTCATGGCTCACTTCTCTTAATTACATCTGTGACGGGGAAGCTGAGGCTGACTTATTACTGGGACTTAATACAGTGCGCTGAATAGTTATGTCTATGCATGTCACATATATGATGTCACACTTCACTATATACTGATGCATCATTTGGTGCAACTTGACCCAATGTAGGACGGGCATATTATTGTGGTTGCGCCACTCCCAACCTTAGATCTAATAACATTTATACTGTTGCTTTTTTTCTCCAGTCTTCTAGTACTTATCAGCTGCTGTTTGTCCTGTAAGAAGTGGTGGGTTCTTTCCAGTCTGACACAGTGCTCTCTGCTTCCACCTCTGTCCATGTCAGGAACTGTCCAGAGAAGTAGCAAATCCCCATAGAAAACCTTTCCTGCTCTGAACAGTTCCTGTCACAAACAGAGGTGGCAGCAGAGAGCACTGTGTCAGACTACTTAAAATATACCACTTCCTGCAGGACATACAGCATCTTATAAGTACTGGAAGGCTCGATTAAATTACAAAGCTATATACGTTTCTGACACTAGTTGATTTGAAAGAAAAAAATTTAATCGGATTATCCCTTTAAATACGTTTTTTAAGAAGTAAAACAATGAGGCCTAGGTGGTAGCACTTGCTGTTGCCTTGAAGTGCTCACGTCCAGGGTTCAAATAAATCTAAGGGCAACATCTGCAGGGAGATTGTATGTTTGCCTGTGTTTGCGTGGGTGTACTTATCAGATATTATTATTTCTTTTTATATAACCCTTGATTCCAGAGCGCTGTACAAATGATAAGAAGAAAACATACGGAATTTACACATTGCAGAACGTAGCGTAAAATCAAGAAAAAACAACATGAATAAAGTAGACTGGTACATAGGGATAGAGGACCCTGCCCACGAGGGCTTACAATCTACAAGGTAGGGGAAGGGAGACTGTAGGTAAGGGGGCAGCCAGTCACAGTGTGGAGCAGAGAGCACTGTGTCAGACTGAAAATAAAACAACATTTCCTGCAGGACATACAGCAGCTGATAAGTATGGGAAGATTTAAGATTTTTTAATAGAAGTAAATTACAAATCTATATAACTTTCTGACACCAGTTGATTTGAAAGAAAAAGATTTTCGCTGGACAACCCCTTTAAGGCTATGTGCACACTTTGTAAGTACTGCAGTAGATCATTTTAATAAAGTTATATTACTTTAAATGTATACATTATATTTTACCTTTGTTATCTCCATTGAGTGGCAGCAGTAAGGAATGACACGGGCCTCTCTGCTGCCACCAACGTTTGTGTCGGGAACTGCAGGGCTGTTCTGTGCCATTAGCACTGGGCTGTAGAGCTTGATCTGTCCGGGAACTGCAGGGCTTAGACCAGCCTGAAATTCCTCACACAAACATTGGTGGCAGCAGAGAGGGCTCCTTACTGCTGCCACTCAACAGAAGTTGATATATAATGAGAAAGGTAAACAAAGTAATATAACTTAATTAAAGCAATGTTTTATTTTTTTCTGGAGAACCCCTTTAAAGGAATCATCCAGGATAATAATGGCACCACTCTTGTCCTCAGGCTGTGTGTGGTATTGCAGCTCGGTTTTATTGAAGTGAATGAAGCTCAGTTGTAATACCACACACAGCCTAAGGACAAGGGTGGTGCTGTTTATGAAAAAAAAAAGAAGACCCCATGATTTACTAACTGGCCCCCCGGCCGCCATCTTGTGACAATGACGTTGTCTTCGGGAGGCCGGCCGAACTGCTCCATCCGTCCCTCATGCCGCCCCCCTATACATGTACTATCCTTGTTAAGTTTTGCTGTGTTCTACTATTTTTATAGCCCTTACAGCTATTCTCCACAGGTATCAGCCACATCAGAAATGCTTTAGAGCTGGGGTAGGGAACTTTGGCTCTCCAGCTGTTGCAAAACTACAACTCCCATCATGCCTCGACAGCCAAAGCTAAAGCTTTGGATGTCCAGGCATGATGGGAGTTGTAGTTTTGCAACAGCTGGAGAGCCAAGGTTCCCTACCCCTGATTTAGAGGAATCAACAATCAGATGCTATTGTAAACATGGAAACCCAGAATGGATATCAGTGTGTTGGATATCAACCGTTTTTGCAGGGTATCGTGGCTTCTTTGGCGGGTAGTCAAAATATAACAGCCATCTAAATGTTGTGATTTAACCCAATTTTCACATTTAAAGGGAACCTTTTACAATGATAATGCAGTAAAATCTGCAGACACCATGTTATAGACCTGGAGGAGCGGAGCACATTGATATATAGTTTTGTTGGAAAAGTCCCATGATAACTTGTTATTTATTCATGTGAACCTCTGCTTATTCTGGGCTAAGTAGTCATATGGGCGGTCCTACTAACAGACTGACAGCTGTGTGTGCAGAAGCATGCATGCAGAGAGAGCTGTCAATCATTAAATAGGATCACCCCCTTGACTACATTGCCAATTCTAAGCAGTCGAGTGGGCAATCCTAGTAAGTAATTGACAGCTATATGGGAATAAGTATGTATAAAGAGAGCTGTCAGTCACTGAGTAGTACCACCCACTTGACTACTTTCCTTATTCTGTTCTGTTGCCCAGTCAAGTGGGCAATCCTACTCAGTAATTGACAAATATAAGTATACATACAGTCACTGAGTAGGACTGCCCAGTCAACTGCTTAGACCACAATGAGCAAAGTAGTCAAGTGGGTGGTCCTACTCAATGTTAGACATCTCTCTTTCCATGCACACTTCACTTACCTACAGATATCCATCAATCTGAGAATAGGACCGCCCACGTGACTACGTAGTATAGAATAAGCAGACATTTACACTAATAAGTGACAACTCTTTCAACAATCTACTCTATAACATGCTGCCTTCAGATTGAGCTGCATTTTTAGTGTGACACGTCCCCTTTAAATGCATTGTTAGTAAATAAGCTGCAGTGCGTTACATTGACTGCATAATTTATAGGGCTTACAAACATCACCATGATTTATTAGTATACTGAACACTACTATATATTACATGGTCGCCCATTCATATATACGGGGGTCATGTAATGCTACCAATCTGAAGGCTACAATGTATTTGCAATTTATTAGAAATATGAAGGCTTCTCCTATCCAGTAGTGTGACGTGCGCCGGAGCATTGGATATAAGTGTTCTGTTTATCTCCCCACTGCGCATGCCCCCATCTCTTCTCCTGTCAAAACATCCAGAGCAGCACACACATTGCTCATAGATTGCAACCTATAAAAAATGCAGGATTTATACCCTGTAAGAAATGAAATCCCCCCGGGGGTCAGTGACGCAGAGAACGTACACGCTATACCACACTTCTCTCGGCACAAGGAGGGTTAAAGCTGGAGCCGCATAACAACATCATGTAAAAAGCCCCTCGCAGGATACGTTTACATGCACTGTTTTAAATAAAATGGCGCCTGCAGGCTAAGCCGTCTCTGCAGTCACCTCGCAAGGGTCTACCTGGCACGGAACCTACGTCGTGGACAAGTTACATAAACCTTTTAGATAAAGGGGGAGCCTTGTATTTGGTTGCAGTTTGCAGATTGATTTAGAATGGATGACAGCGAACTGGCACTAGCCCATTACTGACGAAAGCTGCTTATCCCCCCCCCCCTCCCTCGGTTGCCATAGAGATGAACAGGAGCAGCGGAGAAGCTGCCAGTGAGAAAATCAGCATCAGGCATCTGTGGGGGTCTGCAGGAGGAAGGAGGCAGGATCAGGGAGACGGCAAACATGGACTTGCATTGTGATTGTGCCGAGTCCCCAGCAGCTGAGCAGCCATCAGGAAAGATTAATAAGACTGCTTTTAAATTATTCGGGAAGAGGAAATCGGGCAGTGGCATGCCGACGATATTTGGTGTCAAAAACAAGGGAGATGGGAAGACCATAGGCAAAATGGGCATGGTACGGAGCAAGACCCTGGATGGATTAGCTGACGCCGTGCTGGAGAACAGCAAGAAGGACGAGCAGCAGAGTCCATCGGAAGCTGCCGCCGCTGATACGGCCGCCACTGACGCCAGCAGCCAGGCAGTCACGATAAAGACAGATGTTTCGCCCAGCAGCCCCGTATCCAAATCGCACAGTTTCTTTTCTTTGCTAAAAAAGAATGGGAAATTAGAGAACGTGAAAGGGGAGAACACAGAGCAGAGAGCTGGCAGCAGACAAAAGAAGGGACTGAAGGGCTTGTTTAACAGCATACGGTGGAATCGAAAGGACAAAAATAACAAGGACGATAAAGAAGGGGCCATAGAAAATCAGCCGGGGCTTATTCTGTCCGGTTCTCTGACGGCCAGCTTAGAATGCATCAAGGAGGAGATACAAAAACCTTTGTGCCAGACAGAAGTACCTGCAGAGACTCTCACAGCTGACTTGCCCTGCGAGGAGCAGAGCGGGGAAGTCACCACCTCGCTTGAGGACAATCCATTGAAACCTCCAGAAGAATCCCCTTGCTCATCATCACAGCAACCTGTCAAACCCCAAGATGGGGATTCTGCAGGTAGCCCCCAAACGGAGCACACCGACCAGCTGCTGGAGCCAGTGGTGGAGACCCTACAGGAAGAGAAGGATGAGAACATAACAGGTGAACTTCCCATAACCAATATTTCCTTTGTTGAACCTGAGTGTGATAGTGGGCAAGAAATTGCATTCCCTGACCCTTCTACTGTTGATCCACCCTCTGAACAATCTTTTGATCGTATATGTTTGATGTTGGCTGATGTTACATCACTGAAAAGCTTTGACTCTCTTACAGGATGTGGTGATATTATTGCCGACCAGGATGATGACGGAGGCAGTGGTACCGGCGCAAGGCTTATCCACGGGAATGGCAAGAAAGCTATTGCCAAAAAGACTCCAAATATTATTGCCTATCAGGGAGGTGGAGAGGAGATGGCAAGTCCAGATCAGGTAGATGACAATGACATCCAGGAATTTTTGGGGATGATACCGCAAACGGAAGAGGTGAGCAAAGAGGTGGGAAAAGTGACTGCCGTCAGACAGTCCTCGAGGGAGGAAAAACACCCTGAGACTCCATGTGATACGACTGTGCCGAAACCTTCTAAGCTGAAACAGGTGGCTACCAATGGTAATGAGAAAGGAGACGTAAAAAGTCGAGGGAAAGAGCAGAGAGACTCTGTTCGCAATAGCGATGAAGGTTATTGGGATTCACCCACCCCAGGGCCAGAGGAAGAGCCCACTAAGAGCGTAGGGAAGAAAGCCCTATCCAGAGACAGCTGCAGTGGAGATGCACTCTATGACCTATATACAGAACCCGAGGAAAACACAGGCAGAGCGCATGCGGAAGAGAAAAGACCCTGCCAGGCGCACACCAAGCCACTCTCTCCCGTAACCGTCACATGTCCCGTCAAGACAAATCTTACAAAGGACTCAAAAATACCTATCAGCATTAAACACCTGCCAGTCCATCCCCCCAGCCAACCAGCGGATACTGGTAGTAGCACAACTCCATCAGCTACACATCACCAACCAGTAAAAAGTGAACTTCCCAGAACAAAAATCCCAGTCTCTAAAGTACTCGTAAGACGGGTCAGTAATAAGGTCATAACAGGACCGTCAGGTAGAACAGCAGTGCATGAACCCGCCAGGAAATAACTGGAACTTTTACGGATAACCCAATTTGCTGTGAGCCTCTACTGTCTTATGGGCATAGAGGCAACTAAAGGACCATAAAAAATAAAAAAAAACTCGCCATGCAATCCAGGTCAAATTTTACCCGCTATACAAGAAACAAAAACTTTTTTTTTTTTAATTTGTACATTTTGTGGCTATTCATTTTGGATATGTTAACCCTGCAAGGTTTGTAAAGTTTATGATGTGTGTCTGAGGCCTCTCGAAATGTAATAGACCTTGGAAGATGATGAAGAGCTAATATGTCTGTATTCATCCTGCTTAACCCCTTGTGGATTTCATGTCATAGCTGGTTTCTTTAGAACAGTCAGGGATGCAAATTTCAGCTCGGTGGCAAGAGCTGAATATTTTTGCCAAAAATATTGGTCATGAATGATGATGGTGTTTTTGTAAGTCTCGAATGTATGCATTGGGGCCTTTAGGGCCTGGCGGCAGGAGGAGGCCGCCTATGTCATAGGTAAGTCCTAACCGTTTATGTCCTTGGGTGGTAAAACCTTTGATATGGTGGAATTTGATCCATAGGATAACACCTTTAATACTAAAATGGTGTGTCTAGCTCTCTTTGTTAAAACGTCTCCACCCTTGCATTGTATTGAAGTGTTTGTAGAGTTCACACCAGGTGACTAGGGGGTAGTTTTAGCATAGTCTTTTACCCCCTCTCCCCTCCAGGTAGTCCATACACAAGACTTATCAAGTAACATTCAGCAATAGGTGGTTGATTCGTAGGCTGATGGCCAAAGTAGACAACCCCTTTAAGTGTTTGGTTCTCAAGGGATAGGTCTAGTCTGTGTGCAAGGGAGGAGATCAGAACAAAGCAATGCTATTATTATGGCCAGTAATGGGTTCTCCTACTAACGTTAGTCAAAGTCACTGTATCTTGTAGGGATTTTTCGATGATTTGTTGTTGTGCTTGCAAAACTACAACTTCCATCATGCCCTGACAGCCGCAGGCTGTCAGGGCATGATGGAAGAAGGTTCGAGAGCCACAGGTTGGGGAACACTATTCTAGACTATGCCAGGTCCAATGTCCATAGTCATACATAGCCATTCACTGTAGATACACAGCACTATAGAGTTCTATTGGATGCTCGTTCCTTGCGGGGGGAGACGCAGGCCAGCACTGTACAAACTATAAATCAGATCTATTGTTTTTTATGCACTGCAGCTCCTTTCTATCTGTACAGCACTTGTTTGGACCAAATCCTTTCTTTTTCCCCTGTGTATGCTGTAAATCTATGTACATCTACGGGTGTTGGTTTGTTACTGTGTACATATGCACAAAGGTGACTTTCCTCGAAGGCATCGCAATGCATTACCAGAACGGGCTTCCAAAAAAAAAAAAAAAAAAGGGAGGCCCTCGAAAAATGACCACGATTTAATATGTGTTCCTATTTTTCTATTTACTATGTCCGTCTAATCTGCAAGTCGTGGACTAATGTCATTGCATATCGATAGCAGATGGCCGCCAAGGCCTGAGGCTCTTGTAACATATAATCAGATCTCCTGTACAGGCACCGTATATACCAGACAGGTGTTTCATTAAAGATTACTTTTGGTTAAAAACAGCATGATCTCTGTAATCGCTGATTAAATTCCTTCTGTGACTGCATTAACAATGGCAAAGCAGACGGAGACAGGGGGGTTAATTCGCCGGAGAGAGTCCTGCCCATAATGCATTGCATCATGTTTTATCCTTATTCCCTTGCCTAACAAAAGAAGCGTGATTTACAAATCTCACTTAATGCCCCCTAAAGGCCATAAAGGGAATTACGGGGATAACAGGTGATAATGAGTCCACAATCCAGTACACTGCCGCATCATGGGTCAGGAGGGGATTGACTCTCATTGAGGAGATCAGTGTTATGAGGTCAGGCAGTGCTTCATGGGAAATTAAATATGCAAATGTACTCTCCTTTAAAAAGGATACATTTTCTTTGTACTACAGAAGAGGAAAATGGCATGTATATCTATTACAATTCTCTATTGTCTGACAATGCCATAGACACAGAGGTATTTTGCTACAATCAAATCCAGACTTTAGTGCATTATATCAACTGATTATGTATGGGCACTTATAGCCTATCTGTATATAAGGAATCAGTGTGCAATGAGCTACTCATAGGTTATAGGTGCCTGTATATAATATCTGTATATAAAGCATCATTGTGCATGGAGTAACTCATGTATGGGAACCTATAGCCTATCTGCAAATAAGGCCACTGCGTGCATGGAGTTACACATAGGTTATAGGTTCCTATACATTATATCTATATATAAGGCATCAGTGTGCAATGAGCTACTCATAGGTTATAGATGCCCATATGTAATATCTGTATATAAAGCATCAGTGTGAATGGAGTTACTCATATTATGTATGGGCACCTATAACCTCTCTGTATATAAGGCATCATTGTGCAATGAGCAACTCCTAGGTGCCCATATATAACATTAGTAGTTCCATGCACAGATGCCTTATTTAAATAAAGGTTATAGGTGCCCAATGTGTAATATATCTTTATATAAGGCATCGGTGTGCATGGAGCTGCTCATATCATGTACAGACACCTATACCCTATCTGTATATAAGGGATCAGTGTGCAGTAAGTTAGGATATAGGTTCCCATATATGATAAGCATATCTGTATATATAAGGCATAAGTGTGCAGTAAGTAAGATATAGGTAAGGATATCTGTATAAAAAGCATCAATGTACATTAATGGGCATCTATAAGAACTGGTGAGGTGTGGGTTCACATGTGGGTTGTTTCTTTCATTCTGTCCATTCTATTGGAGCTGGTAGATGACCCATCCGCTGCAGGTTTCTAATATGGTGCCCATAGTGCATCCAGTATTTCGGAGAGAATCTGTGTCGGAGCTTCCCAAGCAAATGTGATCTCAGCCTAACAATAATGGGTGAACACAAGGACATTTTACAGTCCATGGAGCCGCAAGGTGTACATGTATTTCAGTTCATTCAGTTGTAAGCTATATGCTGACATTTATGCTGATGTAGCAGAGCTGAGTTTGCCAATTTATTCCTCTTTTGTGTACTGTAATAATCAACCACATGAAAGGGAACCTGTCATCTCCTTCATGCTGCCCGAACCACCAGTCATCAGGGCGGTCCCTAGAGGCTTCTCCCCGCCCCATTAGGCTTGATTGATAGATGTTTCCCTGTTTGGGATGTAGGGCAGTAGGGCAGGCAGAAGCCACTGGAGAGTGCCCCAATGACTCCTGGTTAGGGCAGCATGAAAATGATGTCAGGTTCCCTTTAAGATAATAGAGGCCTCTATTGGAAGGGCACAAATAGCGCATCATAACATCACTGACAAACTCAGAACTGCTACAGCATGTAATGTTAAACATATGTCAAACGTCACTGCACTGACAAACACAGCTCTGCTGCATCTATATACGTTTTCTTGTATTTAAATCTAAATAATACAGTATTTTTTGACAATTTGCCTCTGTGTGTAAGCAGAGGTCCATGCTGCGGGTATGTCCGGCCTTATGAGGGGTGGGAGATGTTATGCAGCCTTTATGGTAGACAGTCCCTTTCATTGTTCCCCAGGATCAAGCTTTTAGTGATTGAAAACATTGTCTCTGTTGTTTTAATCCTCTGTCTGTCAATGGATTAACACGGTTATCCGCACATTAACCGACTTATCAGCAGTTAATGAAAGATCAGTCTGTGCATGGCTTCTCAATGTGTTGATTCTACAGTTCTGCATATAATGATATAGGGGTCAAATACATGATGGTATCACACCTCACCATACAATGGATGACATAAAATAGGCCTATATTAGTATAAATGCTCTCAATGTAAACTTCACTTGAACTACGAGTCCCAGAATGCATTGTCAGTACATTGATACATTAAGGATTTTAAAAAAATACATAAATAACTTCCATCCACGTTAATGGAACTGAGCTGCAATACCACCCCCAAACTGAAGACAAGTGTGGCGCTGTTAATGGTAGAAAACTGCAGTTTTTTTTTAATCCTGCAAAATCCTGTTAATATTGGTTAATATCAATGATGTCAGTGGAGAAAAGGGTCGGGCATAAGGGATTTTAACTGCCTGACCTTATTGTTCTCATAGGGATGATCCAAACCCAAAGCTGTTTGGCTGTGGCTTACCCCATAGGGAACACATGGCCGAGCTGGATGTTTATGTGTATAGGGAGGAAAAGAGAGATCACTGATTGATCATTACTGAAAATTTTTGATCTCCTTTAGGGGCTGTTCATACTGAGTAAAATCGGCAGAATTCTGCGGGGGAGCTCTCCGCCACGGATTCTCGCCTGCCGTCTGTTTCGATGGGAGGGCTCCGCGCTAATTCTTTGAGCGGAGAGCGGAGGAGAGTGGAGGTACGCGAGCCCTCCCATAGACACACTGGGGGAGATTTATCAAACATGGTGGGAAGTGAAACTGGCTAAGTTGCCCCTAGCAACCAATCAGATTTCACTTTTTATTCCTCACAGACACTTTGGAAAATGAAAGGTGGAATCTGATTGGTTGCTAGGGGCAACTGAGCCAGTTTCACTTTACACCATGTTTGATAAATCTCCCCCACTGTTTGACACCGAGGCGAATTTGCTCAGTGTGAACAGGCCCTTACTCTAAACCTGGCCATACATTTCATATAGCCATGGCCGGCGTTAGGGGGGGGCAAGCAGGGCAAATGCCCAGGGCCCCCATCCCCCAGGGGCCCCCTAACGCAGTTCCAGTAGGAGAGGAGAGCACAGGCAGCGTCCTGCAGCGTCTGGCAGTGATCCCCGGCTGCTGCCATCAGGGGTCACGCAGAGGCTGCAGGACGCTGGGCTGGTGTCTGCTCCGTGTGTGTAGCTCCCCCTCCCCCTCCCTCCAGCTCCTCTCTGCACGTGACTTCCTGCTCTGGTGTGGAGCTGTCGGGACGATGGAGGAGAGGGCTGCCGGGTGAGGATGACAGCCTGCTGCTGCTGCATGGTACATGAGGGGGATTCACCACTACAACCAGCATGCTAGAGGGGGTAAGTATACTGTATATGTAGTGTGTAATGTGTATGAATGTAGGTGTATAATGCATGAATGTAGTGTGTGTTACATGTCCTGTGTATAGTGTGTGGGCTGGATGGTTTGTATCTGTATAATGTATATATATATATAATGTAATGTATATATATATATAATGGTGTGTGTGTATATATATATATATATATATTATATATATATATATATAAAATGGTGTGTGTGTGTATATATATATATATATATATATATATATATAATGGTGTGTATATATATATATATATATATATATATATAATGGTGTGTGTATATATATATGTATATATATATATATATATATATATATATAATGGTGTGTGTATATATATATATATATATATATATATATATATATATATATATAATGGTGTGTGTATATATATATATATATATATATATATATATATATATATATATAATGGTGTGTGTGTATTAGCACTGCTGACTCCAAGTGTTGAGGTGAATAGACTGTGTATAGGAGCTGCAGCCATTCTCTGGCCTCATCAGTCCTATGTAATTGCTGCAGGTGACCACTGAGGCCACTGATTGGCTGCAGCTCCTATGTATATAAGGCAATACGGTGAGAAAAAAAAATAAGGTGGTATTCAGTCCTTAGGTGGTGGTCACTGTATGGCGGTAATATTGGTCTGTATATAGTGTCATTATGCAGTGGTCAGTCTTTGGCATTAATATTGCTCTGTATATAGTGTATATATAGTCATTACTGCCATAGATTGACTACCACATAATGACACTATATACAGACCAATATTACCGCCATACAGTGACCACCACATAATGACTATATACACTATATACAGACCAATAGTACAGCCATAGAGTGATCGCCACATAATATTGGTCTGGATACAGAGTCATTATGCAGTGGTCAATCTATGGCGGTAATATTGGTCTGTATATAGTGTGTATATAGAGTTATGTGGCGGTCACTCTATGGCGGTAATATTGGTCTGTATATAGTGTGTATATAGAGTTATGTGGCGGACACTCTATGGCGGTAATATTGGTCTGTATATAGTGTGTATATAGAGTTATGTGGTGGTCACTGTATGGCAGTAATATTGGTCTGTATATAGAGTCATTATGTGGTGGTCAGTCTATGGCGGTAATATTGGTCTGTATATAGAGCCATTATGCGGTGGTCACTCTTTGGCAATAATATTGGTCTGTATAAAGTGTCATTATGCAGTGGTCACTCTTTGGCAATAATATTGGTCTGTATAAAGTGTCATTATGCGGTGGTCACTCTTTGGCATTAATATTGGTCGGTATATAGTGTATATATAGTCATTACTGCCATAGATTGACCACCACATAATGATATTGCCAAATTGCCGCCATACAGTGACCACCACATAATGACTCTATATATAAACTATATACAGACCAAAAGTACAGCCATAGAGTTACAGACACATAATATTGGTCTGTATACAGTGTATATAGAGTCATTCATTATACAGTGGTCAGTCTATAGCGGTAATATTGGTCTGTATATAGTGTATATAAAGAGTCATGCGGTGGTCACTCTATGGCGGTAATATTGGTCTGTATATAGTGTATATAAAGTCATTATGGGGCGGTCACTTTATGGTGGTAATATTGGCCTATATATAGTGTGTTTTCTTCAATAACGGTATGGAGGTAATATTTGGTCCTGATTATAGTGATTTTTTTTATTTTATTTTTTTAATGCAATTCATATAAATAGTTCTTGTGTTTACACCACTAGCGGCAGTCCTGGCATGTAGTGGCAGTCCCATAATGTAGCGGCAGTCCCAGAATGTAGCGGCAGTCCTGCCATGTAGGGGCAGTCCCATAATGTAGGGGCAGTCCCATAATGTAGCGGCAGTCCCGGCATGTAGGGGCAGTCCCGGCATGTAGCGGCAGTCCTGACATGTAGCGGCAGTCCTGACATGTAGCGGCAGTCCCGACATGTAGCGGCAGTCCCGACATGTAGCGGCAGTCCCGACATGTAGCGGCAGACCCATAATGTAGCTGCAGTCCTGACATGTAGCGGCAGTCCTGGCATATAGCGGCAGTCCCGGCATGTAACCTTCTGAACTGAGTAAGGGCCCTAATACATGGAGCGAAAATTGTCCGAATCAGGACGCTATCGCTCTGAGAGGACACTGGGGAACATAATCAGGTAGTATATATCACAGACAAGGCCTGAGGACACCGGGGGACCTTAATCAGGTAGTATATATCTTTATTGTTTACTATATACAGCAAGGATTGCACACACATCACTAATGATATACTGTATATATACACATAGGGGGGGAAATTTATCAAACATGGTGTAAAATGAAACTGGCTCAGTTGCCCCTAGCAACCAATCAGATTCCACCTTTCATTACTCACATTCTAAGTAGGTGGAATCTGATTGGTTGCTAGGGGCAACTGAGCCAATTCTTCTTTACACCAGTTTGATAAATCTCCTCCATAGCTTTTGCTGCATCATAAAAGAGCCATGTAGTAGGCTCTCTAAGCGAGCTCCATTCTACCAGATTGGCGCTCGCTTCTGCGGAATATCAGGCCGTGTAATACGGCCTTAAAAGTGGCCGTACACTTCCAATAACTGCTGGCTGAACAATCCTTCAGCTGACAATTATCTGTCCCATCCGGTCCCGTCCTCCCCATACACAGAAATTTGGCACATCTGAGTGTTCCTGTGTTCTCTATGAGAGGGGAAAGCCATAGCCATACAGATCTGATGCCGGCTTATCTCTCTGAGAACAAAGAGGTTGGGCGTTGATTTTCCATCAAGCTCGACCCCCTATGTCCACTGATATCATCTGTCAGAGGACTGTCCAGAGAGCCCCATACACCTTACGCTGATGGCCGAACCCACCAGGAGCAACAGGTACCACCAACAAAAGAGTAACATGTATGGGGACCTTAAATTGTTGCTAAAATATTTCAGCATTTGGGGCCCCACCTTTAACTTTGCCCAGGGCCACATCTAGTCTAAAACCGGCCCTGCATATAGCTGTTCCATCAACATCTATTTTCCTATACACATTTACACTTGGCCAAGTGTGCACGTATTGGAAAAATGGTGCTCCTGCCAGACAGCTCTGGCAGCGGCTTATCCCCCTGAGAACAAAGATAAAATCCAACAATTCTCTTCCCTGCCGTGTGCTGTCATGAGGCTACTGTACATATCAGATGGTCATCTGGACCTACTCAGATCACTGGTTTTGGTTGACTTTTCTCTAATATGTTTTAGTTGTGCAGATGTGTTAGCACAGGTACTAAAGGCTCATATACAAGCCCTCACCCTGTGTATTCCGGCTGATGCCTTATGGTGACCCCGTTACTTTCTCTCACATGGAGCTATTTCTAGGACAGAGATCACTCCAACATAAGGACAACCTGCGGTGCGGGCTTTTATGCTGAATGGTCTCTTTCCAGATTGGATCAATAGAATCATTAGGGCAGGGACGTAATCATTTCTGATGCTTGCAGATCTTCCATCGATCATCTCTCTATGCGCTCACGCTTAGCACTTTATTCTCTTAAAGTAACACTTAATGTGTAGTCAGCAGCTCATAAAACCAGAAGGTATAAAAATGACTGCGGATAAAACCCACACATATGTATGTCAATGCTTGTAAGCCTGGATAACCCCATTAAAGGGGTAGTTCACAAAATATAAAAAAATAAAAAATCTTTCAAATCAACTGGTGCTAGAAAGTGCCAGAGATTCTTAATTTACCTTATTAAAAAAAACTCAAGTCTTCCAGTACTAATCAGCTGCTGTATGTCCTGCAGGAAGTGATATTTTTTCCATTCTGGAGAGCAAGAGAGGTTTTCTATGGGGATTTGCTTTTGCTTTGGAAGTTCCTGACATGGACAGAGGTGGCAGCAGAGAGCACTGTGTCATACGGGAAAGAATACACCACTTCATGCAGGACATACAGCAGCTGATAAGTACAGGAAGATTAGACATTATTTAATAGAAATACATTACAAATCTCTGGCACTTGCAGGGACCAGTTGATTTGAAAGAATTTTTTTTTAGTGAGTTACTCCTTTAAGATGGCCATACATCCATACATTAGGAATTTTACACAGCCGTCTTCTGAATCATATGTTGTTTGTGGTGATGTATAAAAGTTATTGTCTTGGACCACAAAGCCATAAGTTAAGGAGGCCATACACGTCCGATAACGTTATCTCTGCCAACCCCCCACACACATAAACAGCATGGCTGAATGTTCATGGTTCGTCGGGTCCAGCTAACTTTAGTCTAAAGATCCCTATACATCCCTTGCGGTGGATTTAGCTATCAGTATTAGGTGTACCTTTTGTTATAACTTTCTAAATCAACAGTAGATGTGAAATAAAGCAAGTTTGCAATATACATAATTTTTGTTGTTGTTATCATGCTGTAAAACAAAGCCGTACTTACCAGAAATCCAGGTCCAGTCTCTGGAAGGCAGATTTTCTGACTTGTGCTGGTTGAAAAAAACACAGGAATTCCGGCCAGTACAGAGAGTCACGGCTCAATGTGTCCATCAGTCACATGACTGCCTTCTATCTGTGAGCGATCAGATGGCCTGGGATACACAGGACTTCCTGTTTTCTGACTGTTTCCTGTTTTTTGATAAAAAAAAGTCAGAAAGCAGGAAGTGCCGTGTCCTCCACGATAAATAAAAAAAAAATTATGAATGTAAATTACAAACTTGCTTTATATCACATCTACTGTTGATTTAGATTCTGAAAGTTATAACGACAGGTACACTTAAACACTCCCCAAAGAGAACACAGGAAAGCTCGGCCATGATGAACTTTCCTGTGTATGGGGAGTATGGGGGCCGGATGGGAGAGATAATTGATGACCGGACCTTCATTCAGTCGCCAGTTGATTTTAAAGGTGGCCATACACCTTTAATGGCTTTCGCCATAACAATTTTTTGGACAACAGTTATCTCTTTTGTCCTCCCTATACATGGGGAACGCTCATGTGTTCCTTAAAGGGAAGGATAGACCGTTGCCAGACATCTCTGGTGCCACCCTATCCCTCCAAGAATAAAAAGGTTGGACGCAGACCCTTATCTCCATTCACATCATCTGTTGATGGAGAAATTGAAGACCAGCTGCACTTCATACTACCCCCTCAAGCCCCTTCTGAATTCTTCCCTGCAGAGCATCACTCCACACATTTCCTGGGTCATCAGATCCCACCAGTCAGCAAATTACACATCCTAGCACCGTAGCTTCCCTCGCTATAGGACTAGGTCTTCCCTCGCTATTGGAATACGTCTTTAATGATTGAGAAGCCTTGGCCGGTCACCCCTGCGTTACACACAGTGACTCCATGCTGATCTATTTTGAATACGTTTTCTCTCCTCTCACAATACTTGTATTCAGCGGGAACACAATTTACAATTATCACTTATTGTTTAGTGTTCGCTATCGCTGGTAACTATGGTAATGAATTATTCTATTCACTGACTGATTCCGCCGCAGTTTATGGGGTCTGTTTTTCCTGGTAGCATTTGGGAACATTAATAATGAGTCTCACCAATTTACTAGAACATTTACACTTGTCAACATATTTGCCTCTGGGCTGTCAAAACGCAAGTGTACGTTATTAATGGTGTTATGGTACCCTCCCAGAGCACAATATTATACGTCAGCAAATATATCTGAGTATACTTATGTGTAGTCTAGAAATAGAAAATTCTGGTCCGATAACGCAAATTGAAGATTTAAAGGAACACACAAACATACAAAGTCATGCTTGGTGACTACACCTGAGGGGAGTATTGAGGCCTTTGAATGGAGGTGGTAGCAAATCTATAACCCTACTAAGACTTGAAAGCAACCATATCTTCTGTGGTATATAAGGAAGCCATTACACCAGGGATGGGGGACCTCCGGCCCTCTAGCTGTTGCTTTGGCTGCCCAGGCATGATGGGAATTGTAGTTTTGCAACAGCTGGAGGGCCGAAGGTTCCCCATCCCTGCATTACACCATTCTTGTGTTTATATGTATATATTTCTTTTATTACCTCCTAACTAGAGATTAGTGCAGTTGGAGCATGCTCCAGTTGGATTGCTCTGTATTTGATTACCAGTGGCTGCAGAAGTTGGATGCATCCCTAGGGAGTTCTGTGGCCTATGTCTGTATCTAAGTTTTCCAGGACTCCCTATCGCTGTTGTAGACATGTCACAGGAGATGTGTTCGAGGGGGTGTACATCTCACCTAGGCTGATGCATAGTGTGAGATGGTAAGTCCAGGAGGGATCTGTTGCTCAGCAGGGTTATGCTGCTGAGTTATTATTTATTTTTACCGGGCCTGGATTTACATGGAATGGCAGGTAGGTTTTGGTAGTGGGACTTGCCATTCCCTCCCCCCGATCCAGTTTGGGTTTTGCCATCAGGTGAGCAATCAGCCTGAGAAGGTAAGAGCTCCACAGAGATGCAGGTGGGGGCTCTCAGCCAGGGTGAACAGCCTGCATGCTGTGTTTCCTGGGAGCAAGGAGTTCTATCGCTGCTGGGGCCTGTTCACACCCTGCAATACTGCCGACTGAAGTGTCAGAGAGGTAACCTGCTTTTGTTAGTTAGCGCCCAGACGGGCAAGACCTTTTGTTTTGTTCTTAAAGCACGGTGTTGCTATATTTCTGTTACGGACTGTTTATGCTGAAAATAAACGCCAAGCTGTTGTTTTACAAGTCCAAGTCTGCTGTGAACTGTGTCCAAACACACCATCCCCCGGGAAGATCCCTACAATTGGTGCTGCGGAGCGGGCAAAAGGGTTGCTAGGGGCAACGGTGTGCATCAACTTGGCTACAGCTGCTTATGTCCTGGGTGAAGGCTGCGGCTTCACTCCAAAAACAGTCAAGCAACATGGAGGAGATGATGAAGCAGTTAATGCAAGTGAGTGTGCAACAGCAGCAGGCTAATATGCAGCAACAACAGGCTCTGACAGACGCTAACCTACGCCATGAGCAGGCTAATCGGCAGCAACAACAGGCTCTGACAGACGCTAACCTACGCCATGAGCAAGCATTGGCCGCACAACAACAGGCATTGGCCGCACAACAACAGGCTCAGGCAGCCGCTAAACAGGATCAGGCAGCCGCTAATCTGCGCCATGAACAGGCGATGGCTCAACAACAGAAACTTATTGAGTACCTGATAGCAAAGCAAGAGGCGTCTGCAGGTGCTAATCCCCAGCTGGTGGCAGCAGCCGCGCCAGAGACTTTGTCTGTGAAAAGAGCCGTGCAGCGTGCGCTGCAAAAGATGACTGCTGATGACGATGTTGAGGCCTACTTAACTGTCTTTGAGCGTGTGGCTGAGCGAGAAAAGCTACCCTCCACTGAGTGGGCAGAAGTGATTGCACCCTATTTAACAGGCGAACCTCAAAAGGCCTACTATGACCTCAGTGAGCAAGAGGTCAAGGACTATGCTCGGCTAAGAGCAGAGATACTCGCCCGACTAGGAGTTACTGCTGCTGTCCGTGCCCGGAGGGTCCGCAACTGGAGCTACAGTCTGGACAAGTCAGCGAGGTCCCAGATGTACGACCTGATTCATCTGGCAAGAAAATGGTTGGAGCCAGACACCTCTACTCCTGCACAGATCCTAGAGAGGGTCGTGATGGATCGCTACCTCCGTGCACTTCCTGCTGATCTGCAACGCTTGGTGGGACAAGGCGACCCTAAGAGTGCCGACGAACTTGTCAACCTTGTGGAGAGGTTCCAGGCGACTGAGGACTACCTCCGTGATGTTCCTGCAGCACCGTCACCTCCCCGGAGTGCCAGATCTGTGCCATCAGCTGGTAAGAGACTTCCATCTATTGGGGGAGTGTGGAGGGGTGCTGATAGAGGGAAGAGCGCTCAGGAGGTGTCTCAGGGGCAAAAGACTGGTGATGGTCCCCGGTGGCTAAGTGGCCCTAAAAAGGACTCCCTGCCAAGGAGACCAGGCCCTATCCAGTGCTGGAGATGCCATGAGACGGGACATATGTCTGCCCATTGCCCTCTTACCACTGAGCCCATGGAGTGTGACGCTAGCCGGCGTCAGTCGCTATTTGCGGAACCGTCTTTTGTTGCGGTCACTGGACTAGAGACTGAACCGCAAATCTGCAACATTACTGTAAATAACTTTCCTGTTAAGGCGTTGCTGGACTCAGGAAGCCTTGTCACCCTGGTGCATGCCAGTCTGGTGACTGGGGACTTTGTGCCAGCAAGACATATGAGTGTGGTATGCATACATGGTGATACAAAGGTTTACCCTATAGTACTGGCTAATGTCGGGACTGAACTAGGCGCTGTACAATATGAAGTGGGTGTGGTTAAAAACCTTATGCATAATGTGATATTGGGGCGTGATTTTCCTTTGTTCTGGGCTCTATGGGGAAAACAACAATCCCCTGAAAGGAGTGAGGAGACCCCTAAGTCTATTGCATTACCCACGGTAAATGATAAAAATGTACAGGATGAAAATGATGCTTTTCCTTTGCAGGTCCTGGCAGGTGAGGAAGAGGCTCCTCCCACTGCGCAGAATGTTCCAGACTTAGAGGTGTCTAAGGATAATTTTGGTACTGCACAATTACAGGACCCCACTCTCAAAAATGCGAGAGAGCAGGTCACTGTTATGAATGGGGTACCTCAGGAACCAGAAGCTGAGAGAAAGTTTCCACATTTTTCTATGGCTAATGATCTCTACTATAGAGTCACTAAAATTAATGATGAGGTTGTGGAACAGCTCCTGGTGCCTAAGTCGTACCGGCGTCAGGTACTCGACATGGCCCATAATCATGTCCTTGGGGACAGATAAAACGCAGGAGAGAGTCCTCCAGAGGTTTTATTGGCCTGCGATTTATGCTGACATAAAAAAATACTGTGAGTCGTGCCCCACATGTCAGCTTAGCGCTCCAGTGTCGCATTTCCGCAGTCCTTTGGTCCCACTCCCCATCATAGAGGTACCTTTTGACCGGATCGCAATGGACTTGGTGGGTCCCATTGTAAAGTCGGCTAGGGGTCACCAGTACATTCTAGTTGTGTTAGACTACGCGACCCGCTATCCTGAGGCTGTACCCCTAAGAAACACTGCCTCTAAAACAATTGCACGGGAATTGTTTTATATGTTTTCCAGGGTGGGGATCCCCAAGGAAATCTTGACTGACCAAGGTACCCCATTTGTGTCAAAGGTGATGAAAGAGCTATGCAAACTGTTTAAAATCTCACACCTACGTACCTCTGTATATCACCCACAGACAGACGGGTTAGTGGAGAGGTTTAATAAAACCCTGAAACATATGTTAAAAAAAGTGGTGGAAAAGGATGGTCGTGATTAGGATCACTTACTACCTTACCTGATGTTTTCTATTAGGGAAGTACCCCAAGCGTCCACAGGGTTCTCTCCCTTCGAATTAGTCTATGGTCGTCACCCTAGGGGTTTGTTGGATATAGCGAAAGAGACATGGGAAAGTGAGTCCACCCCATACAAGAGTGTTATAGAGCATGTAGCACAAATGCAGGACCGTATAGCCACTGTAATGCCCCTAGTAAGGGAACACCTCCAGAGGGCGCAAGAGGGCCAAAGCAGAATTTACAATCGTTCTGCAAGAATCAGGACATTTAGCCCAGGTGACCGGGTACTCATACTTGTTCCCACGGTAGAAAGCAAATTCTTAGCAAAGTGGCAGGGTCCCTATGAAATTGTAGAGAAGATCAGTGAGGTCAACTACAAGGTACACCAACCAGGTAGAAGGAAGCCTTTCCAAGTTTATCACATAAACTTGATTAAGCCCTGGAAAGACAGGGAATCCTTGGTGGCGACAAAGCCTGTTGGTCATCTGTCACCACCAATCCCTCCGGTCAGGATTGGTGACACCCTATCAGTGTCCCAGAAGCAGGAAGCTAAGGAGTTCCTGCAGAGAAATAAAGACAAGTTTTCTGACCTACCAGGGCGTACGCATCTCATTAGTCATCATGTGGAAACTGAGCCTAGAAGCAGAGTAAACCTTAAGCCCTATAGGATACCAGAAGCACGGAGGGAGGCGGTATCATCCGAGGTAAAACGTATGCTTGACCTAGGAGTCATTGAGGTGTCCCAGAGCGAGTGGTCCAGCCCGATTGTGTTAATCCCAAAGCCCAATGGAACTTGGAGGTTCTGTAATGACTTTAGAAAGTTAAATGAGATCTCCAAGTTCGATGCCTACCCCATGCCCAGGGTAGATGAGTTGATAGAAAGGATGGGTAATGCCAGGTACATAACTACCCTCGATCTCACTAAGGGCTACTGGCAGATCCCACTCACTCCTGAGGCTAGAGAGAAGACTGCATTCTCCACCCCTGATGGACTCTTCCAATACGTAGTGATGCCATTCGGGTTACATGGAGCCCCTGCCACTTTTCAGAGGTTGATGGACTTGATTCTGCGACCACATCGTGATTACTCTGCTGCCTACCTTGATGATGTGGTCATTTTTAGCCCTGATTGGGAAAGTCACCTCTGTAAGGTCCAGGCGGTGTTAGATGCCATAAGTGATGCGGGGTTAACCATCAATGCAGAGAAGTGTGCACTAGCCTTAGAGGAGGCCAAATACTTGGGCTACATTATTGGAAGGGGGTTAGTGAAACCACAACTAAATAAAATTGAGGCAATACAGAATTGGCCTCAACCCCTCACAAAGAAACAGGTCAGAGCTTTCCTGGGTATTACGGGCTATTACCGAAGGTTTGTGCCAAATTTTGCTTCAGTTGCAGCCCCACTAACTGACCTGACAAAGGGTGCAAAGTCCGCAATGGTGACATGGACTCCAGAGGCCGAGAAGGCTTTTCAAAGCCTTAAGTCTGCCCTGTGCCAACAGCCTGTGCTAGTTACCCCTGACTTTAGGCGAGAGTTTCTAGTACAGACAGACGCCTCTAATACAGGGTTAGGTGCCGTCCTCTCACAGGTCGTGAATGGCGAGGAGCACCCGGTGATGTACTTGAGTAGGAAGCTATCCCCGGCCGAGAAAAACTATGCCATAGTTGAGCGAGAATGTCTGGCAGTGAAGTGGGCCCTAGAATCCCTGAGGTACTACTTACTAGGCAGGAGATTTAAGTTAGTGACAGACCATGCCCCCCTAACATGGATGAAAATAAACAAGGAGAAGAATGCAAGGGTGACTAGGTGGTTTCTGTCCCTACAAAACTTCAATTTCACTGTGGAACACCGGCCAGGGAAATTACAGGCGAATGCTGACGCCCTATCAAGGGTACACTGTCTGTGGGGACAAAACGCTCAGCCCTCCGGTCTGAAAAAGAGGGGGGGGATATGTAGACATGTCACAGGAGATGTGTTCGAGGGGGTGTACATCTCACCTAGGCTGATGCATAGTGTGAGATGGTAAGTCCAGGAGGGATCTGTTGCTCAGCAGGGTTATGCTGCTGAGTTATTATTTATTTTTACCGGGCCTGGATTTACATGGAATGGCAGGTAGGTTTTGGTAGTGGGACTTGCCATTCCCTCCCCCCGATCCAGTTTGGGTTTTGCCATCAGGTGAGCAATCAGCCTGAGAAGGTAAGAGCTCCACAGAGATGCAGGTGGGGGCTCTCAGCCAGGGTGAACAGCCTGCATGCTGTGTTTCCTGGGAGCAAGGAGTTCTATCGCTGCTGGGGCCTGTTCACACCCCGCAATACTGCCGACTGAAGTGTCAGAGAGGTAACCTGCTTTTGTTAGTTAGCGCCCAGACGGGCAAGACCTTTTGTTTTGTTCTTAAAGCACAGTGTTGCTATATTTCTGTTACGGACTGTTTATGCTGAAAATAAACGCCAAGCTGTTGTTTTACAAGTCCAAGTCTGCTGTGAACTGTGTCCAAACACACCATCCCCCGGGAAGATCCCTACACTGTATACAACTTCGTCAGCCACCGGTAATCAAATGACGAGCGATTCAACTTAAGCATGCTCGAATCCCACTCATCTCTATTCCTAAGGCCCCGTTCACACTTGGCGCCGAGATTCAGTGTGGAAACCCCCCGTGCCGAATCCTGCCTTCAATGTGTTTGAATGGGAGGGCTTGTGCACCTATACTCTCCACGCCTCTCTGTTTAAAGAATTGACATGTTAATTTTTTGAGTGGAGAGGCACGGAGAGCAGAAGTGCGTAAGCCCTCCCATTTAAACACATTGAAAGCAGGATTTGGCCCCGAGTCCACACAAGGGGTATCAGTAACAGAATCTCAGCGCTGATTCCGTAGTGTGAATGGGGACTAACCCTTTGACCTGTTGTGTAACTCTATATTTGACTTCATTTTCGTTGCTTGGTTTGCCTCTGATGATGCACTCTGGGGTACTACTATAGGCTCAGAACTGAGTTATTTCTTATGCTGTATATGTTATAAGAAGACCATGTTACATAGAAGTAGAATAAAGAAAGATGGATACAATCTTGGACATGTTATGGAGAAGTCTGACTAATCAAAGAAGAGGCAGGACATTCTAGAGCTCCATTGCTGTCCATCCAACTCTACTGTCTATATCCACAAGCTGGTTGTACCTAATAATAAATCCAGCCCTATTAGTAGACATTTTGTTTAAAGTAGACCTATCAGCAACTTTTTGTACAATAGGGCTTCTTATCCTGAATCAGGAGAAAAAACTCTTATTGTAAACCATCACTCCAGTGCTGAGATAAAAACTTTATTCATTTCATGCAAATCAAGTCCATGGGGTGTTCCCCTGGGCTGCAAAAGCCCAGCAGCATTTAGCCCCTTCTCTCCTAACAACCCAATGTTTACAAGTAAACGCACACATAGCTGGGCTCTCTGTGGGTTTTACCTCATAATTTGCATGAAATATCTAAAGCTTATATCTCAGCGCTGGAGTGACAGATTGAAATAAGAGTTATAGCTCCTGATTCCAGGTAAGAAACGTTATTGTGCACTGCTATTACTTTAGTCAGTGAAAAGCTGCTGACAGGTCCTCTTTAAAGGGAACCTGTCACCCCCCGTGTCGGGGTGACAGGCTCCCGACCCCCCGTTAGAGCCCCCTATACTCACCTAATCCTGCCGGGTCCCGCTTCTGAAGATGGTCGGGTCACGGAGATCTCAGCCGCTGCAGCCCGGCGCGCGCTCCTCAGATCAGTCCAACACTCATAGAGAATGACAGGAGAGTCCAGCACTCCGTCATTCTCTATGAGCGTTGGACTCATCTGAGGAGCGCGCGCACCGGGCTGCAGCGGCTGAGATTTCCATGACCCGACCGGATCCAGAAGTGGGACCCGGTGGGATTAGGTGAGTATAGGGTGCTCTAACGGGGGGTCGGGAGCCTGTCACCCCGGCACGGGGGGTGACAGGTTCCCTTTAAGATACTATAACCATCTGTGGGTAAGATAATCGTTATAGGCTTAGTCACTAGTACAGCAAGATTCCATTAGTCCTGAAAATGACTG
Source organism: Dendropsophus ebraccatus (assembly GCF_027789765.1). Classification (NCBI taxonomy): domain Eukaryota; kingdom Metazoa; phylum Chordata; class Amphibia; order Anura; family Hylidae; genus Dendropsophus; species Dendropsophus ebraccatus. The sequence goes on along the minus strand of NC_091458.1, from coordinate 34,464,510 downwards.
AAAATGCCTGTATAACTGCATAGTAGCTTCATGTAGAAGACTATCACATATGCAGAAATTATGGAATACGGTAGAAGACTATGCTATTCCATACCTTGGGGTCCTTTAAAGGGGTTATCCAGCGCTACAAAAACTTAGCGACAATTGCTCCACTCTTGTCTCCAGCTCAGATGTGGTTTGCAATTAATCTCCATTCACTTAAATGGAACTGAGTTTAAAACCCCACCCAATCTGGAGGCAAGAGTGGGGCAAAAGTGGCCATGTTTTTGTAGCACTGGATAACCCCTTTAAATATAGAATACTATGGCTGTTCACATAAAAAGCTTCTGTAAGATCGGAGCAGGGATTCTTGAAGCTGAACACTCTTTAAGGGGTTTCACCATGTTAATATGGTTGTTAACCTATAAATATAGGAGAATCGCTATATAAACCTTGCAGGAGGTTCCTAACTATGGAAGATGCCATTATGCTTTTACTGATAGGCGTATTGCTGCAGCTTCACTATTTAGATGGTATATAGCAATTCTCTATTATGCTTTAAGAGAGGGTCCTCTAAATAATACAAGATGGTTATTTATCGGCCATCAATAAAAATGTAATAAATGTATTTGTGCTGTATATTCTATATATATGTAATGGTAAAGCTAAACATTTCTTTCTGCAGGAATAAACCATCTGACACCATACAATGGACTGCATCCTTCACTATGTAATTGCTCCGGATGGGGGCTGCACCAGAAGAGGCAGAATCCCAGAGCGTTTAGCTGATTCTCTGAGTCACAGTATCTCCCCCTCAGCTACGTGTACAGCCTACAGCAGCACTATACGTGGATTACATTATAAATGAATTATCATCTTTGTATACTACTGTTATACATCTTGATGTTGTTTTTTCTTTTTGGTCTGATCTGCAATAGGATTTTCTTCTAGCATTTTGGGGAAGAACGTAAGAAATCAACATTTCCTACATATTTCTATATAGACGGAACCCTTTTTTTGGTGACAACATAGTCACCGTTACACATATCTGAGCTCCTAGGTGTCTCCCTTTCCTTCAAATTATTGCCCACTGTTGTTAGGGGCATTCTGTCTCTAACAGCAGAGAAACCAAGACGGACACAGGAAATGGGGGCAGGGCTTAGATAGTTTTATGTACATGAAAGAGACTGCACTATGTTCATGAAGGTTAATCCCATCGGCCTCCTCCAGAGGGGAAGGTAAATCACAGAGAAATGGCAGAGAGTTCTTTTCATTGCCGTCTTCTGAGCTCTCTATCTAGCTCTCACTCCTGATAGAGGTTGTGAGGGGGCTCCACCTAGGTGGTTAATGATGGTTCTTGTAGTTCTGCCAGGGCTAACTCTCTGATACAGTTGTCTGGTTATAGTGGGGACGCCCTCAGTGTTAGTGGCGTGCAGTTTAAGAAAAGCAGACAACGTTGCGCATATTAATATGGTAACTTTACTGAAAGCTGGAGAGCTCATTAACATAGCTCCACCCCTTACTAGCACATTCCACCCAGCTAGAAGCAGTTCCCTTAGGAGACTGCTGGTGGCACTACTACCTTACAGCTAGGTGTGTGTGTGACAGTCTGTAATTCATATGCAGCCTGTTAACTACACTAGAACAAGTAAATACAATTTATACAATATGGCATTACATTACAACTGAAGAACAGATGCCAATATAAGCCCAGCCACTTCCGCTGAAGTTCATCACACTGCACACACACATAAGTGCTGGGGAGCTGTCCATTGTCCATAGTATAAATACTTGTCTTCTTCTTCCAATGTCACAGTGTTGACTCCTGAATGTAATCCCCTCTACCACTACTGCTTAAACCAGGGATGCCCTTTCCTTGGTATGGTCTTCTCTAGTGTCGGACTGGCCCACCGGAGGACCGGACAATCCTCTGGTGGGCCCGACGGATAAGCCGCTCACCAGGGGTGTCTCGGGAATCTTGGAGCGCACCAGTAAATTGCATGTGCGCCTTTTGCACGCGCACAGACAGCATCTTTACCACATGCTGCCTGTGCCGGAAGAGAGACGAGACCGCGCGCTGGTAGGGCTTAAGCAACAGGGAAGCAAGTTGTGAGGTAAGCTGTTTTATTTCTTTTCACCTTCTTTGCATGTGTGTGTGTGTGTGTGTGTGTGTGGGGGGGGGGGGGGGTCCATCTGTAAGGGGGACACACAGAGGGGGGTTATCTTTAGGAAGACTAAACAGAAAGGGCCATCTATAGGGGGGGCTAAACAGAGGACTGTCCTCATATGTTACAGACACCAACAGGACAACAGGCTCCTACAGTATATACTGAAGACATGTTCTCCCAGGACAGGATCATATTCTCTGCTTATCTAGGTCATGGACTAAAGTTGGCGGCTATGATTACTGTAGTTCTGATTCTCATAATACAAATATCACTGTAGTTCCATTTGACGGCTCACAGCATCTCTTACAGTTATCCTTATATGAACCTAGGAGCAGGAGTAATACATTGTTCTGCCTGGGGCAACATTCAGCCATGGCTACAAACATTACAGTGTCTGCACTAATGTGGCTTAAAGGGAACATGTCATTGAAAAATGACCTATTTTTTAGAAGAATATATATATATATATATATATATATATATATATATATTAGTCCTTGAAGTTTCCATTCTGACCACTAAGCCTAAAACTTACCTGAAACTTAAGCTGCCATTATAAGGACTAAAAAAATAGCTAAAGTTTAGAGTTTAGCCTCCCCTCTGTGGAATATAATTGTCATTTAAAGGAGTTATGCAAAAGTTATCCACTATCCACAGGAAAGGAGATAACCAGCTGATTAAGTGGGAGGTAAGTAAGCCGTCTACATTTAGCTCATATTGTAAGGTTTATCTTGTGAGTTATGGCTCCCAATATGTTAGAGAAGGCCGGAAAACAAGAACTTCTGTTCTACAATTATGGATAGGTCATTGGCACACATAGGACTGACAAACTAGAGCAAAGAAGACATCAGCCTTCAGCTTGGCAGGAAGCCCAGATGGTGCCCCTTCCATGTAAAAGAGGCAAAACAAGAAGAGCCCATCCTGTCTGGCAGATGGTACAAACACCACCCCACCCTCTTAGGTTGGCACGGCATGTGCGTATTCATTCTATTCCCCATTTGGACGATGCTACAAGACTCCTGGGAAATATTGGTTGTCTGGACGGCTTACATTTTAATTACAACATATTTTGTAAACCAAAAATAAAACCAGATTTTTGACTGGCGCATCGGACCACGTGTTCACAAAAGATTTATCATTAGGGTTAAAAGGATGTTATTTATTCCAGAACCAGCGCCATCTATGGATTGTGTCTGGTACTGAAGTTCAGTGCAATATAAATAAATGAGGATGCGCTGCACCATCCTATACAACCTGTACACAGGATGACTGACACAGACTGACACAGACACTGACTGACTGACACTCAGACACTAACACACAGCACTTATAGCTCTGTCTTCTCCCTCTTCCTCTCTGTCTGGCTGCTCTCCACACTGTAGGGTATAGGACCTTCGGGTCATGTGGTCAGGTCCTTCACCCTTTTCTCTCTCTCTGCAGGTCCTGCTCCGTCTCTTGTGTCTTCTGATATTCAGCCCCTCACTCTGCACTACAGTAAGCAGGCTGAACATTATAAGAGAGGGCCCCTCTTCTCTTTGGGCCCCGACTCTTGCCCAGGTAAACCCTGTGCTGATGCCGGCCCTGGCTGTAAAGCATATCACTAATAGCTTATCACTAATCTATCTATCTATCTATCTATCTATCTATCTATCTATCTATCTATCTATCAATCTATCTATCTCTCTTCTATCTATCTATCTATCTATCTATCTATCTATCTCCTATCTATCTATCTACTATCTATCTATCTATCTATCTATCTCCTATCTATCTATCTATCTATCTATCTATCTATCTATCTATCTATCTATCTCCTATCTATCTATCTATCTATCTATCTATCTCCTATCTATCTATCTATCTATCTATCTATCTATCTATCTATCTATCTATCTATCAATCTATAAGAGAAAAAGCTGCACAGCTCTGTAGGGAAGCGTTGATGCCAGCGGGCCTAAGTCAACACTTCAGACCGTATTAGTATAGCAAATAGATAGTCCACGGCACTCCAGGAGTTAACACACTGCGCTTGAAAATGGTAGCATGAAGCTGCTGAAACGTCACGTCTTATGGAGTGTTGCACTTTGTGTTTTTGAATAAATCACCGACTTTTGACTGTTAAAGGGGAACTCCAGGTGGAGGTTTAAAAAAATGAAACTTCTGCAGAAGCATATAGCATTGCTTACCTATCTATTCCAGTTTTGAAACTACCAAAAATCCATTTGCTTTGGGGGTTTTGTTTTGTATTGTGTGGTTGCACTTCCTGGTTGAGTAGTTGTACACAGTACTACAGGTTCCAGAATGCAATGCTTTCCCTCAGCTGTTCATCACAGTCCTCCACCCTGCACATTCCCCGCCCAAATCTATTGCAGAACATCTAGGCTGTGTTCACACATTGCAGTTTGATTGTTTTACTGAATTATTTGCAGTACTTTATCATTTCATTGTTGTCCCACCCACACAGCACACTGTATTGTCTACCTGTAACACCACACAGCACACTGTATTCTCTACCAGTAACACCATACAGCACTGTATTCTCTACCTGTAACACCAAACAGGACACTGTATTCTCTCCCTGTAACAGCAAACAGCACGCTGTATTCTCTACCAGTAACACCACACAGCACTGTATTCTCTACCTGTAACACCACACAGCACACTGTATTCTCTACCTGTAACACCACACAGCACACTGTATTCTCTACCTATAACACCACACAGCACTGTATTCTCTGCCTGTAACACTACACAGCACGCTGTATTCTCTACCTGTAACACCACACAACACACTGTATTCTCTACCTGTAACACCACACAGCACTGTATTCTCTACCTGTAACACCACACTGTATTCTCTACCTGTAACACCACACAGCATGCTGTATTCTCTACCTGTAACACCACACAGAATGCTGTATTCTCTACCTGTAACACCACACAGAATGCTGTATTCTCTACCTGTTACACCACACAGCACGCTGTATTCTCTACCTATAATACCACACAGCATGCTGTATTCTCTGCCTATTACACCACACAGCATGCTGTATTCTCTACCTGTAACACCACACAGCACACTGTATTCTCTACCTGTAACAGCAAACAGCACGCTGTATTCTCTACCTGTAACACCACACAGCACTGTATTCTGTACCTGTAACACCACACAGCACACTGTATTCTCTACCTGTAACACCACACAGCACGCTGTATTCTCTACCTGTAACACCACACAGCACGCTGTATTCTCTACCTGTAACACCACACAACACACTGTATTCTCTACCTGTAACATCACACAGCACGCTGTATTCTCTACCTGTTACACCACACAGCATGCTGTATTCTCTGCCTGTAACACCACACTGTATTCTCTACCTGTAACACCACACAGCACACTGTATTCTCTGCCTGTAACACCACACAGCACGCTGTATTCTCTACCTGTAACACCACACAGCACGCTGTATTCTCTACCTGTAACACCACACAGCACACTGTATTCCCTACCTTTAACACCACACTGTATTCTCTACCTGTAACACCACACAGCATGCTGTATTCTCTACCTGTAACACCACACAGCACGCTGTATTCTCTACCTGTAACACCACACAGCACGCTGTATTCTCTACCTGTAACATCACACAGCACGCTGTATTCTCTACCTGTAACACCACACAGCACACTGTATTCTCTACCTGTAACAGCAAACAGCACGCTGTATTCTCTACCTGTAACACCACACAGCACTGTATTCTGTACCTGTAACACCACACAGCACACTGTATTCTCTACCTGTAACACCACACAGCACGCTGTATTCTCTACCTGTAACACCACACAGCACGCTGTATTCTCTACCTGTAACACCACACAACACACTGTATTCTCTACCTGTAACATCACACAGCACGCTGTATTCTCTACCTGTTACACCACACAGCATGCTGTATTCTCTGCCTGTAACACCACACTGTATTCTCTACCTGTAACACCACACAGCACACTGTATTCTCTGCCTGTAACACCACACAGCACGCTGTATTCTCTACCTGTAACACCACACAGCACGCTGTATTCTCTACCTGTAACACCACACAGCACACTGTATTCCCTACCTTTAACACCACACTGTATTCTCTACCTGTAACACCACACAGCATGCTGTATTCTCTACCTGTAACACCACACAGCACGCTGTATTCTCTACCTGTAACACCACACAGCACGCTGTATTCTCTACCTGTAACATCACACAGCACGCTGTATTTTCTACCTGTAACACCACACAGCACACAGTATTCCTTACCTTTAACACCACACAGCACGCTGTATTCTCTACCTGTAACACCACACAGCACTGTATCCTCTCCCTGTAACACCACATAGCACGCTGTATTCTGTACCTGTAACACCACACAGCACACTGTATTCTCTACCTGTAACACCACACAGCACACTGTATTCACTACCTGTAGCACCACACAGCACGCTGTATTCTCTACCTGTAACACCACACAGCACGCTGTATTCACTTCCTGTAACACCACACAGCATGCTGTATTCTCTACCTGTAACACCACACAGCATGCTGTGTTCTCTACCTGTAACACCACACAGCACTGTATTCTCTACCTGTAACACCACACAGCTCACTGTATTCTCTACCTGTAACACCACACAGCACACTGTATCCTCTACCTGTAACACCACACAGCATGCTGTATTCTGTACCTGTAACACCACACAGCACGCTGTATTCTCTATCTGTAACACCACACAGCACGCTGTATTCTCTACCTGTAACACCACACAGCATGCTGTATTCTCTACCTGTAACACCACACAGCACTGTATTCTCTACCTGTAACACCACACAGCACGCTGTATTCTCTAACTGTAACACCACACAGCACACTGTATTCTCTACCTGTAACACCACACACCACACTGTATTCTCTACCTGTAACACCACACAGCACGCTGTATTCTCTACCTGTAACACCACACAGTGTGCTGTATTCTCTACCTGTAACACCACACAGCACTGTATTCTCTACCAGTAACACCACACAGCACCCTGTATTCTCTACCTGTAACACCACACAGCACGCTGTATTCTCTACCTGTAACACCACACAGCACGCTGTATTCTCTACCTGTAACACCACACAGCACTGTATTCTCTACCTGTAACACTACACAGCACACTGTATTCTCTACCTATAACATCACACAGCACATTGTATTCTCTACCTGTAACACCTCACACAGCGCTGTATTCTCTACCTGTAACACCACACAGCACTCTGTATTCTCTACCTATAACACCACATAGCACACTGTATTTTCTACCTGTAACATCACACAGCACGCTGTATTCTCTACCTATAACATCACACAGCACGCTGTATTCTCTACCTGTAACACCACACAGCACACTGTATTCTCTGCCTGTAATACCACACTGTATTCTCTACCTGTAACACCACACAGCACACTGTATTCTCTACCTGTAACACCACACAGCACGCTGTATTCTGTACCTGTAACACCACACAGAATGCTGTATTCTCTACCTGTAACACCCCACAGCACACTGTATTCTCTACCTGTAACACCACACAGCATGCTGTATTCTCTACCTGTAACACCACACAGCACGCTGTATTCATTACCTGTAACACCACACAGCACACTGTATTCTTTACCTGTAACACCACACAGCACACTGTATTCTCTACCTGTAACACCACACAGCACACTGTATCCTCTACCTGTAACACCACACAGCACGCTGTATTCTCTACCTGTAAACCACACAACACACTGTATTCTCTACCTGTAACACCACACAGCACACTGTATTCTCTACCTGTAGCACCACACAGCACTGTATTCTGTACCTGTAGCACCACACAGCACACTGTATTCTCTACCTGTAACACCACACAGCACACTGTATTCTCTACCTGTAACACCACACCACACTGTATTCTCTACCTGTAACACTACACAGCACACTGTATCCTCTACCTGTAACACCACACACCACACTGTATTCTCTACCTGTAACACCACACAGCACACTGTATCCTCTACCTGTAACACCACACAGCACGCTGTTTTCTCTACCTGTAACACCACACAGCACGCTGTATTCTCTACCTGTAACATCACACAGCACGCTGTATTCTCTACCTGTAACACCACACAGCACACAGTATTCCTTACCTTTAACACCACACAGCACGTTGTATTCTGTACCTGTAACACCACACAGCATGCTGTATTCTCTACCTGTAACACCACACAGCACGCTGTATTCATTACCTGTAACACCACACAGCACGCTGTATTCTCTATCTGTAACATCACACAGCACGCTGTATTCCCTACCTTTAACACCACACTGTATTCTCTACCTGTAATACCCCACAGCATGCTGTATTCTCTACCTGTAACACCACACAGCACGCTGTATTCTCTACCTGTAACACCACACAGCACACTGTATTCTTTACCTGTAACACCACACAGCACACTGTATTCTCTACCTGTAACACCACACCACACTGTATTCTCTACCTGTAACACCACACAGCACACTGTATCCTCTACCTGTAACACCACACAGCACACTGTATTCTCTACCTGTAACACCACACAGCACACTGTATTCTCTACCTGTAACACCACACCACACTGTATTCTCTACCTGTAACACCACACAGCACACTGTATCCTCTACCTGTAACACCACACAGCACACTGTATTTTCTACCTGTAACACCACACAGCACGCTGTATTCTCTACCTGTAACACCACACAGCACGCTGTATTCTCTACCTGTAACATCACACAGCACGCTGTATTCTCTACCTGTAACACCACACAGCACACAGTATTCCTTACCTTTAACACCACACAGCACGTTGTATTCTCTACCTGTAACACCACACAGCACTGTATCCTCTCCCTGTAACACCACATAGCACGCTGTATTCTGTACCTGTAGCACCACACAGCACGCTGTATTCTCTACCTGTAACACCACACAGCACTGTATACTCTACCTGTAACACCACACAGCACACTGTATTCTCTACCTGTAACACCACACAGCACACTGTATTCACTACCTGTAGCACCACACAGCACGCTGTATTCTCTACCTGTAACACCACACAGCACGCTGTATTCACTTCCTGTAACACCACACAGCATGCTGTATTCTCTACCTGTAACACTGCACAGCACACTGTATTCTCTATCTGTAACACCACACAGCACTGTATTCTCTACCTGTAACACCACACAGCATGCTGTATTCTCTACCTGTAACACCACACAGCACACTGTATCCTCTACCTGTAACACCACACAGCATGCTGTATTCTATACCTGTAACACCACACAGCACGCTGTATTCTCTACCTGTAACACCACACAGCTCACTGTATTCTCTACCTGTAACACCACACAGCACACTGTATTCTCTACTTGTAACACCACACAGCACGCTGTATTCTCTATCTGTAACACCACACACAGCACGCTGTATTCTCTACCTGTAACACCACACAGCATGCTGTATTCTCTACCTGTAACACCACATAGCACGCTGTATTCTCTACCTGTAACACCACACATTGCGCTGTATTCTCTACCTGTAACACCACACAGCACTGTATTCTCTACCTGTAACACCACACAGCAGGCTGTATTCTCTATCTGTAACACCACACAGCACACTGTATTCTCTACCTGTAACACCACACAGCACCCTGTATTCTCTACCTGTAACACCACACAGCACGCTGTATTCTCTACCTGTAACACCACGCATTGTGCTGTATTCTCTACCTGTAACACCACACAGCACTGTATTCTCTACCTGTACACCACACAGCACACTGTATTCTCTACCTGTAACACCACACAGCACTGTATTCTCTACCTGTAACACTACACAGCACACTGTATTCTCTACATATAACATCACACAGCACATTGTATTCTCTACCAGTAACACCTCACACAGCGCTGTATTCTCTACCTGTAACGCTGATATTGGAATAAAGTAAAGAACGGTTAGAATTATTTTTTCTTTTTATTTCCATGCTCATATTATGATCAAGCATCTTTTATCTTTGAAGTTGAGCCCCACAATAAGGCTCTGATCCTCTCTGCCATTTAGTATCATTTACTTGTGTTACTGCATCATTTTTGTGAATACGCTGCAGTACTGCAATGACACTCCAACATGTGTGAACACAGCCCTAATTTCACTGCACACTTCTGCATAATCAGAGCAATCAGTGCAACACCTGCTTCTGGCTGGTAAGAGATGGTGAATCACTCAGGGGATTGGGGGATCCAGCCAAGCCTCCTGTGACATCACGCCCTGCCCCCTGTCTGCATCATCAGCCTGTGCTCAGCAAACACACACAATGTGAGACAGAGGCACGGAAGATTTGTCTCCTAAGGTGGGAGAGCAGTGGGATCAGGAGACAATGTGAATTGGCACAGAGGCCATCCATCCATCCATCCATCCATCCATCCATCCATCCATCCATCCATCCATCCATCCATCCATCCATCCATCCATCCATCCATCCATCCATCCATCCATCCATCCATCCATCCATCCATCCATCCATCCATCCATCCATCCATCCATCCATCCATCCATCCATCCATCCATCCATCCATCCATCCATCCATCCATCCATCCATCCATCCATCCATCCATCCATCCATCCATCCATCCATCCATCCATCCATCCATCCATCCATCCATCCATCCATCCATCCATCCATCCATCCATCCATCCATCCATCCATCCATCCATCCATCCATCCATCCATCCATCCATCCATCCATCCATCCATCCATCCATCCATCCATCCATCCATCCATCCATCCATCCATCCATCCATCCATCCATCCATCCATCCATCCATCCATCCATCCATCCATCCATCCATCCATCCATCCATCCATCCATCCATCCATCCATCCATCCATCCATCCATCCATCCATCCATCCATCCATCCATCCATCCATCCATCCATCCATCCATCCATCCATCCATCCATCCATCCATCCATCCATCCATCCATCCATCCATCCATCCATCCATCCATCCATCCATCCATCCATCCATCCATCCATCCATCCATCCATCCATCCATCCATCCATCCATCCATCCATCCATCCATCCATCCATCCATCCATCCATCCATCCATCCATCCATCCATCCATCCATCCATCCATCCATCCATCCATCCATCCATCCATCCATCCATCCATCCCATCCATCCATCCATCCATCCATCCATCCATCCATCCATCCATCCATCCATCCATCCATCCATCCATCCATCCATCCATCCATCCATCCATCCATCCATCCATCCATCCATCCATCCATCCATCCATCCATCCATCCATCCATCCATCCATCCATCCATCCATCCATCCATCCATCCATCCATCCATCCATCCATCCATCCATCCATCCATCCATCCATCCATCCATCCATCCATCCATCCATCCATCCATCCATCCATCCATCCATCCATCCATCCATCCATCCATCCATCCATCCATCCATCCATCCATCCATCCATCCATCCATCCATCCATCCATCCATCCATCCATCCATCCATCCATCCATCCATCCATCCATCCATCCATCCATCCATCCATCCATCCATCCATCCATCCATCCATCCATCCATCCATCCATCCATCCATCCATCCATCCATCCATCCATCCATCCGCCTTACTGCAGGATCTTACAGCTCTATAATCCATACATAACACAATATAACATCATGGAAATTTACTGGATATTTACTTAGCTAAATATCATCAGCTAAAATAATTTTATAACCGAGTAGAAATCCAACCATTATATAAGAAAAACCAAGGGCCGTGTGTGAAACTCCTCCAGCCTCTCCAGCCACACGTCTCATGAATACTTTATCCCTCGTGGGCCCAGGAGACAGTCTGCTTTTAAACCCAGGCAAAATTGTTCCCAGTCGGTACAAGTGCGGCGGCTTGAATTAATCCACTTTTATGGTTTTTGTTATCCCCCTAAGCTAAAACCAACTGGTGCAAGATTTATTAAGAAGGAAACCACTGTGGCGTTTTCAGCTCCTCTCCTCTGATGGACAGGGCGCTTTTGTCTTTTCTAATCTGCCTCTCCATAAATAAATAGGGAAGAATTCTGCTGCTGTAATCAGATTAGCCAGAGAATTCTGTATAACAAACAGGCCCCAAATTCTGTGCCGATTACTACCTTTATAGAGGTCAAAGCTGTATCCCATACAGAGCGGCTTCTCTTCTCTTCATGGATTCGACCCAATTGCTGTCAGAAGGTTTTGGGATAATTTTTATACCTGATTTATATAATGTTCATATTATAATCCAACTACCATTGTCTGAAAGCAGATATCTACCACACTGCGCCTTCATGAAATTTTGAGAAAAAAAAAGAAAATAACTTGTTGTTTAAATTTAAATTTTATGTTAAATATATTTTTTATCATTTTCCATTTCACTTTCAATATTATAAAATAATCCTGAAATCTTGCAGTTTCCATTCTCGCCACAAGGCCTAACACTAAGCTAAGACTTCCTGTATTGTATAGATCATTTCCCAGCTGTGTCCTCCTTATCATCACATACAGGAGTACAGTGAGAGAGGACACCAGTATATAGATAACATGGGTACAGAAGTAATAGCTGCTGCTCACAACATATTCCCCCCCCCCCCCCCCCGCCCACACACGCACACACACTTCCATACACAAAGAATATGTTCTGGAGATGTTCATTGTGTCTATGTCCATGAGACTGTAAAGCATGTCACTAAGTTCTGTTGAAAAAAGCTCAGGCAACATGGCAGCCCCCATAATATTGTACTACAAATAAAGTTGATAAATTACTATCAGAACAAAGAAACAGCCTATGGCTATGATCACACATAGTATTTTGGTCAGTATTTTTTCAACCAAAACCAGGAGTGAGTTGAAAACACAGAAAATGTGCAAATATTTCCATACGTTTGATCTGTTAGTTCCACTCTTCTGGCTACAAATACAGACCAAAATACTGATCGAAATACTGACCAAAATACTATGGCTGTATCCATGTTTTTCAAGCAGTCCTCGGGCTGCATCCAACTCCTCTAAGCAGCGGGATTTAAAGGAAATCTGTCAGCTCCTGGGCACTACCTGGGGTGCTGACAGTGTGCTGTAGCTGGCAGCCCCCAGTGAGCATGGTGCCTTTTCGGTAATTTTCCATGCATCGAATTCTGTACAATCTTATGTCTCCTACTGTCCTAAAGAGTCACAGTGCAGTTGTTCGTGCCACACTCTGGTATGCATCTTCTTCCCTCTTCATGAGTAATCAATGCTGCCCGGCCTCCTGCTCGCTCAGCTGTCAGATTGCAAATCAGTCCTCTGATGGCCATCATTTAATGGCAAATATTGGATGTTGTTTTAAAATAACAGTAATAATTTGCTATTAAATTGCAGCCTTCCAATTAATTTCACCAGTGTGTGAACATAGCCTTTCTGTGTTTTCAATCCACTTCTGGTTTTGGTTGCAAAATACTGACCAAAATACTGAGCATAAATACTGTGTGTGAACATAACCTTAAAAATGATACAATAATGAGAAAAAAAAGACATCTATTTAATTTTCATCAGGGGATTCGAACCAGAGAATGAACTGCTGGCAGGTCAGTTACCCCTAGACCACAGCTCCAACACATTAGGGAGAAGAGATTCAATTATACCTGAGTGTTTCTTTCAGACATAAACTGCCTACAGAGGACTGGTCTGCAATCTGACAGCTGAGCGAGCAGGAGGCCGGGCAGCATTGATTACTCATGAAAAGGGAGGAGGATGCATGCCAGAGTGTGGCATGAACAACTGCTCTGTGACTCTTTAGTACAGTAGGAGACATAAGATTGTACAGAATTTGATGCACGAAAAATTACCAAAAAGGCACCATGCTCACTGGGGGCTGCGAGCTACAGCACACTGTCAGCACCCCAGGTAGGGCCCAGGAGCTGACAGATTTCCTTTAAAAGCTGATCGACCTCGTTCATGTGGACCCGAACCTTTGGCAAGTTTGCTAATCTCTAATTCCCTTTAGGCTGGCCATACACTTTCAATATCTGCTCAGCCGACAGCTATCTTTGCCAGCTTCCACATACATGTAGCTCAGACTGCTCTGTCACTGGCTTATCTCTCTGAGAACAAGAGGGTCAGGCAGTTAAATTATAACCGTCATCTATCAGGAGAGAGTGAGGAGGCTACTACAATCTATAGACAGCTGTCCTGTCCCATTGAAGGTGGTGGGTTCATATGACTTTTAAGAAATTTTAAAATAAAATTTTCGGATTTAGTTGTCAGCTAAATGCATTAGGTAGTCTGTGCTTAGATTTTTTATGTGCTTAAACTAACTAGTTAATGGTAGATAATGACAGATAGTGGTGCACAATAGGCTTTGTTCTCCACATACACGCTGTGGCGGGCACACACACAATTTTTACCCAATTGTGCTCCAGAAATGTCATCATTGTTAGAAAAATTTGGGTATGATTCACAAAAGGAAAATGAGCAAAGTGTTACGTATGGGGTGAATCTAGGAGCGGAGGTCAACCTCACATAACCCACGCATTCATTCATTCTGAGAAGGTCAGGGAATTCATCCACATTGTTATACACAGCTGGGGGCCGGAGCTGGGATTTCATAATGGAAATTGCCAGTCATGGAAGAGCTGATAGGACACATTGTGGAGCGTGAGCTATGGAAGGCTACAATGGGCTAAATGTCTTCTCCTTGGGGAAAAAAGTCTAGTGAAGAGTCCTCGGTATCAAGGGTCTTCATGTTGCACATTACAAGCCGAGAACTAACTAAAACCGGAACCAGCCCTCTATATCATCCTAGAGACTCGACTGATGTCACTGGGGGAATTATTTAACATTAAAGGGAATGTATGGCCTGCATTTGTTTTGACTGATTAGAGCCAGATACTGAAACTAATAAATTTCTTTTTTTTTTTTGTGCTGCAATTTTTATAAAAAAAAAAATGTTTACAATATGTGTTATTATGCTAGCAGCCATCTTGCCTGAGCTGTTTTTAACAGCACTTGATGACATGCTTTACAGTAAGGCCCACATAGATGAGAATGGATGAGACCTGTCCTATTGACATGGAGGAAAATCATTACTGTGATCTTTGAAGAGGTCATTCCATAGGACAGGAAGGGGGAGGCTGAGCTGTGAACATCATCCGTTGTCTTCTATAACTATTGGTGTCACCTGTCGCTGTAATGCTGCACTGATCAATTTACAGCAGCTTCCTCCTTATCATCACAGACAGAACAGGACAACTCAGCTTCATCTTAGGCCTAGTGGTGAGAATTTCTTTTCTCTTTTTACACCTTGGTAAAAGTATATCTCTCTAGTGTCACAGGTTAGGACAGGTGGCTGCTGTTCCTTACTCCAACCACTAGATGTCACACTCACACAGAACAGCTGCAGCTAAATCTTAGGTCTAGCTATACACACTTTTCCTTTTTTATGGTAACAGCTTCCCTTTAGCCAGGCAGAATGTGTATATAGTTGTTCCTGCCACTCGTTACCCAACCAATATGGGTTGCTAGATACCCTAGGGAAACTGGAGACAAGGGAGTCTTCACCCTTGCCTATGCTGTGGATTTGCTTTCTAAAACAGGACGGTCAACCACCTTAGAGAAAGGGACGTATAACTCAAGACTGGACCTGCAGTAGAGCACAGTGCCAGTAAGCTGCTCTCTACTGACAAGATGCTCAGCTCTGTAGGAAGGACACTACAAGCCAGCTCCACCCAGAGCAGAGACCTGGGACTTGTTCTACCCCAATAGGACGGAAACCCAACACTGTGGGGCAGAAGGCAGTCAGGTGAGATAAATGGGACTCCATATGTATAGTATATATACAGTATATAGTATATATCCATATGAGAGTATGATGATTTCTTCAAAAAATCTAGAGACACTTCAACAAATCCTGGCAGAGTACTTACTAAATTAGGCAAGGGCACCCCTATTCGGTCTGTGACTCCTGTTACCTTACCGTTTCTTCTATCAACTCACCTATCTATCTGTTGGAGAATTAATGCTGATTATTTTTTGCACTAAGTACCTAAGCACTATTTGTAACTGTTTTTGCACTAAGATACCTTTTTCAAGTAAAGTCTAAAGTTGTTTAAAGTGGGACTTTGTCATCTCTACCAGTGCACTTAGACCTCGCACGTCACCTTAGTCCTAACCAAGGTTTGGTGGTCGGTTGTTCGGTTACCACTCCTGGCCACCGTGACAAGTAGCCTCAAAAAACACTAAAACCCACCAGCAGGCCCAACACTTCCAGCAACCCGGGCCATGTCACTTGGAGCACTTCTGGTTGGTACTAACCATCACATACTAAGAACAGTGCACAAGACCGGCTACTTTGCTGACCCAGATATCTGTTACATATAATTGTTACGATACAGATAACAGATGTTCTGTATATTGGGGGATAGAACATAGGGAATTTCCAAATGTTTAACCTCTTAAGGACGGAGACAATTTTCGTTTTTGCATTTTCGTTTTTTCCTCCTTGTGTTTAAAAGGCCATAGCACTTGCATTTTTTCACCTAGAAATCCACATGAGCCCTTATTTTTTGCAGACTTAATTTTTGCATAAAATACACTGCGAAACCAGAAAAAAATGATGTGCGCGGTGAAATTGAAAAATAAACGCAATTCTTTTTCTTTGGGCGGTTTTCGTTTTTACGCTGTTTGTCCTATGGAAAAACTGACATGTTATACATGTTCCTCACATTGGTATGATTAAAACGATATGTAACATGTATAACTTTTATATTATTTGATGGCTTTTAAAAAAATAAAACCTTCTACAGCAAAAAAACATTCCCTAAAATTGCTCTATTCCCAGGCTTATAACGCTTTTATCCTTTGGTCCATGGGGCTGATTGAGGTGTCATTTTCGCGCAATGATGTGTTCTTTCTATCGGTACCTTGATTGCGTATATGCAACTTTTTACAATGTTTCTGGATTTGATGTGACCAAAAATGCACAATTTTTGCACTTTGGTGGGTCTCTGCAATTACGCCGTTTACCGTGCAAGATCAGGAATGTGATAAATTAATAGTTTGCGCGATTACGCACGTGACGACGTGACGATATTAATAAAATGGAAAAAGGGGGGTGATGCAAACTTTTATTAGGGGAGGGGGCGTTTTATTAATGAAAACTCTTTTTTTTCTTTTACTTTCACTTTAATTTGAAGTCCCCCTAGGGAACTTCTAATACAGTTACACTGATCTCTCATAGAGATCAGTGTAACTGCATAACACAGCACCGATCCATGAGATTGGTGCTCTATTGCTTTGGCCTGCTGCAGGCCAATACAATAGAATACCGAGTCGGGATCAGCGTCATTATATCGCTGAGGCCCGGCCCGGTAAGATGAAGGGATCCCCCCTCCGCAATTGCATTGCCGGGGGGGAGGGGAGATGGATGTTTGACAGCTGCATCCAACAGTGTTAATTGCAATTGGACCGCTCCCACTAACAGCCGCGGTCCCGTGCTGCAGATAGCAGTCGGGGCCATGGCACGGCCCCCTTCTGAACACCTCTTGGTGACATATGACGTACGGGTACATCATATGTCCCTAAGAAGTTAAAGAGTCACTGTTGTTAATTTTTTTTTGCAGAGATCAATAGTCCAGGCGATTTTGAGAAACTTTGTAATTGGGTTTATTAGGCAAATATGCCATTATCTGCATGTAAAAAGCCTTTCCCCAGGTCCCCCCTCCTCTCCTTTCTGTCATCCACTGCTCAGAATCAGGAAATATCGACTGTTTTTTCATCAGTCCGATCCTGTCTGAGCTATGGAGAGGGGAGGTGGAAGGAGCGAGATTAGTTGGCAGCAGAGAGCAGAGAACAAAGGATAACACAGTGGGGGAGTTATTCAGAGTGCTATTTAAAGGTCAGAGAGGTCAGTGGTGACTGGTAGAGGAGAGAGCCCGTGATGTGAACGTAAATTAATAACTCTTTGTTGTCCTGTTTTGGTGCCTCTACTTTCTAAAGGGGAACAAAGAAGACAGGGGGGAGAGCTTCAAACTGCTTTTTTATGATAAAAGATCATTTTTCAGCTAATAAACCCAATTACATAGTTTCTTAAAATCGCCTGTACTACAGATGTTTTTGAATTACAGATATCCTATCCGGATTTAAGTATTTGAGGGGTTAAAATCTTGCTTGGCTCTGGTATAACAAGGCCGTTCTTCATATTGAGGTCACTTTATTCCATTAACATGTTAGCCATGCTAGGACAGACATAGTAACTAGGTCTCAGGCTCAGCATCATCTGTACTGATTTTCTATGCATCGGTGAATCCTCCTCTGTTCATCCATACCAGAAAACGACAACTTACGTTTATGTCATAGACCATGTCCCAGATTACAAGAAGAAGATCTCATGTCCTTACTGGTTGTAGGCTCTGCACAATGACCACACCATCCCCTCCTTCTACAGTATATAGGGGGGATCATGGCCAGATCTCTGCTAGGGCCGCAGAAGCAGCTCACTAAAATGGTTATCTTTAATAGGAAGTTATTACGGCCAGAGCAGCAGGTTCCCATTCACACCATTCCTTGATTGGCCCCATGGGTCGATGAGACAGATAAACAGAAGTAAAAGTTTTTTGTGCAGTATAGGGAAAGAAGTCATGTTGCTACTTGTAATACATTAGCTAATAGGTCAGATATTAGAGTGAGTGCATACATAAACTGGTCTACATTTGAAAAAAAAAAAAAATTCTGCTGATCTAAATATTTTTGCTGATTTTACACAAATGAAAGGTGCTGATTCCATATTTGAAGGCAAAAAATATGAAATGCGTCAAATTTTTTCACAAATGAGAAATGTTTGATTAACTGAGCCAATTTTAATTTTTGTGCTTTCATTTTGTCTTCCTTGTGCTTAAATGGCCATGGAGCTTGCATTTTTTTTTAACTACAGACCCACAGGTGCCCTTATTTTTTTGCGACACCAATTATACTTTGCAATGCCAGACTTAATTTTTCCATAAAAATATGCTGCAAAACCAGAAAAAAAATTATTTCTGCACTGCAACTGAAAAAAAGTGACATCACTGTGTGTATTATCCCTGTACTGTGACATCACTGTGTGTATTATCCCTGTGCTGTGACATCACTGTGTGTATTATCCCTGTGCTGTGACATCACTGTGTGTATTATCCCTGTACTATGACATCACTGTGTGTATTATCCCTGTACTGTGACATCACTGTGTGTATTATCCCTGTACTGTGACATCACTGTGTGTATTATCCCTGTACTGTGACATCACTGTGTGTATTATCCCTGTGCTGTGACATCACTGTGTGTATTATCCCTGTACTATGACATCACTGTGTGTATTATCCCTGTACTGTGACATCACTGTGTGTATTATCCCTGTACTGTGACATCACTGTGTGTATTATCCGTTGCCAGGGGCGTTGCTAGGGTCCTAAAAGATCCGGGGCCCCCTGCAATTCACCCCCCGGGTCCGGGTCAGCAGAAAGGAATGCTGTGTGAAGAGAAGTCCCTGCTTGTGTAAAGTAAACAAAAAAAAAAAGTCACTAAGTACCAACCAGTAGTCTACTGTCACTATTGGGGGAACTTCCACTTGAAGTTTCACCTGTTCCATTGATTCATTGAGTTTTCTCAAGTGCTGTGCAATCGTGGATTGCACTTTAGAAAACTCAATGAATCAGTGGAACAGGCGGAACTTCAAGCATAAGCTGTCTCCACTTGAAATTCCTTGCTGAATTCTGTAATAAGAACATACCCTAAGCCTCCTATCCAGACGACCCCTCTACTCGCAACTCTCTCCCCCACCACACACACTACCCCACCTGACCCCCATCCCCACACACACTACCCCACCTTACCCATCCAAACTCACTCCCCCCAATCCCTCCCCCACACACACTACCCCACCTGACCCCTATCTCTACACACACTTCCCCACCTTACCCATCCACACACACACTCCCCCCCCCACACACACTTCCCCACCTTACCCATCCACACACACACTCCCCCCCCCCCCCCCCACACACACACCTCTGACCCATTTCCCCCTCCCCGCGGTTACAATAATCACCAAGAGGTAAAGGAGCGCAGCGGGGTAGGAGAGTGGTGCCGCTACAGCCACTGGATGTAGTCACTGGTGTGCGGCCATGGCGCCAGTATGCAATGAACAAGTGACGTCACTGGAGAAGCGCCTGGGAGGTACGTGGGGCAGGCGGAATTACTGTTGGGCCGCAGCTACTGTTATCTCAGCGCTGGTGGTGGGAGTAGGCGGCCGGGCCAAAAACCTTTCAGGGCTAGGATGAATTTGTTCGGGCTTAGGCCCTGAATGTACCCAGCACAGGGAGCTCTTAAACCAAAGCAATGCTCTTAAACCAAGTCACAATTTAGAAAAACTGTGAGCTTTTCTTGCTACTTTTAAACCAAGGTACCACTGTATTTTCTTATTCCAAGAGCCCTTATTTTTATAGTCTTTTAACCACAGCTACATGGAAGTTGTTAGTCAGTCTCAGAAATGAATGGAGAAAGTGACTCCCAGATGCTGTGCGATTCGGGAAGAGCTACAAAAAGTCGCAGTGCAGCTCTGGCCGTAAATAAATTCCGTGGCTATCTCCTGTTACCTATCACTATGGACACACAAAGGCTTGCACGGAAGCTGTACAGACACAATAATAAAATATATTTAACTAAGGCTACTTCACTTCTGATTTTAAATGCAAAATGCTCATATTATGAAATGGGAAAAATAAAAATGTTCATAGCGCCTCAGTTTTTTTCTCTTCCTCGCCATCTAATAAATAACAGATTGAAATACTAATGAAAAATGACATTGTGTCACCACCAGTTTCCCTAAACTCTCCCAGATCTCCTCTTCTAAATTACCTTATTCATTTATCATTTAGTTGCAGTAACTTAATGGTGACACCTAGTGGCAGGAAGTAAGTACTGCAAAAATCTAATTTGGAAAACAGTTGCCAAAGGCTGAAGCTTGCTTGGTAATGCACTAATGATATCATATTATTATAATATATAATAAGTGATAAATAAAATTCACTAAAAATAAAAGGGCTGAACCTTCAAGACCTCCAAGGATCAGTGATCAGCTTGAGCTTGTGTCTTTGGAAATGTTCTCTTGCTTATAAAGCTTGTGATCTGAGGACAATGTTTGGTTCTATAGTGTTGTTAATGCTTATATTTTCACACTGCATGTCCGATGTAGTAAGGTTAGGGTTAAAAGCACCTATACAGGCATAACTTAGATACTTTTAGATCCTTGGGATCCTTAGGAGCTAAGCAACTTGCATTTTTTAGTATATGAAAATGTTTACAGGGCAGAGCATATTGTCTCAGATGAACACAGGGTCAATTCCCTCAGTCAATGTCCAGAGTGTCCAGACACTTGGTTCAAGTGGGAAAATTCAGGGCACCCACTATGAAAGACCCCACTCCCTGGACACTTGATGTGGCAGCGGTCAGGAGATTAAAAACAATTCTGTCGATCGATCATGCAAAGTCTTATGATTGACTCTCTCATTTATAAGTTAATAAAAGTTTTTGCAGAAATAGGCAATAGGGGTAATTTCCCAAAGGCATTTACCACCTTTCAGCCCCCCCCCCCCCCCTTAAACATGCTGTATACTTTTTATGTCTTTGGTGATAGAAGCTGGTGAATGAACATTATTATTGTTATACGTGGCACTATGGCATTGGTGGGTGACTGGCCATAGCGGTCAGATGCTGTGGATAAAAGTTCACCATCTCCACTGCAGGCCCGGACCGATAATCTGTCATGCGGGCAGATTCCCGGTGGGCTACTGAATGCACACAGGAAGAAGTGATGACACTAGGAAGACCACTGAGACTTATCAGTAAGGCATAAAGTGTATTGTTATCAAAGTATATCCAAAGTTTTCTTACTTGTTCTAGTATATATATAAAATAAAAAGATATTTGGTGTATGATGCTCCCTAGTCCAATGCAGTATAAGACTCATAACTAAGACTATATACAGTTCAGTGGAGGGTAGTATACAGGATCAGTGCACTATTTTACAGTCTCTTCTCTTCTATATAATGAAATTATGGTCAGGATAAGTTCTGGATAAGGACTGATATGTTTATGTCATGCCATGTTTGACCAGCAGCTCATAAGCTTTATTCATTGGTCCAGGCTACGCCGTTCTCCTCAGTCCTACCCACAAAGAGATTCATTGTCATTGGGTGAGTAAATGTCTGCATTTCCCTTCATGGATCACAGAGCACTGCAGCAAATCACAGACACACAGGGAACCATGATGATGTGGCCACCTCTACCGCGGGATGGCCGCGCTATAAATCTGACTACAAAGGAACAATTTCATAAATCACAACATAAAACCAACGTTCACTGTTGTATATTGTAAGATATAGTGTCTGATAATATAGTCTGAAGTGGAAAATTCACTCTCGGGTGACACTCGATTAAAACAGGGCCTATGGAGGGTGACTTATTGGGATAGACTGCCGGAAGAAGACTCTTCTATTAGACTCTTCTATTAAATAGAAGTATCAACTGTGTTTTTTTAATGAATTTAAATAAATCTAAATTTAGTCAGTATTTGGTGTGACCGCCCTTTACCTTTAAAACAGCATTGATTCTTCTAGGTACACTTCCAGGCACAAAGTCTCTTTAGGATTATAGTGAGGTGTATGATTGACTAGTTATATCAATTGGGTGATAGTGATCATCATTCTCATATATGGAATGGAACACAGTCATTAACTGAAACAGAGAAAGCTTTGCAGGAGACTTTAAACTGGGCAAGGAATAGCCAAACTCTGCGGTTTCATATCACAGGTCATTATACTGCATCAGTAAGGGTCCATTTACACAGAAAGATTATATGACAGATTATCTGCCAAAGATTTAAAGCCAAAGCCAGGAACAGACTATAAGTAGAGATCAGGTCATAAAGGAAAGCCTGAGATTTCTCCTTTTTTTAAATCCATTCCTGGCTTTGGCTTCAAATCTTTGGCAGATAATCTGCCAGATAATCTTTCTGTGTAAATGGACCCTAAGTCTCTCCAAGCCAAAGATTGGAGAGCAGAGCAATTGTCGGTAACCTAGAAAACAAGCTGTAAAAAAAGAGGAGTAAAAAAATATGAGGAAAAGGAGGCAATTTAAATTTGACCTATCCTACAAATTGACCTACATTAGATGAGATAGGAATACTCCTTTAAAGGAGGCAACAAATATTCACTTCGGCAGGGGGTGGGGGGAACGTAATACAGAACTTATATTTTCCGCTTCCCGACACCACTGCAGTCACTGATTGGCTGATGGGGCATCCACAAACTGGGCCAGACATGACGTTATAGGAACTTGGGGGAAAATGCCTTCCGGCGGCAGCCCCGGACCTCACCAGCAGGGGGAGAGATAGGTATTTTCTTTGCTACTGGCCCTAGTGGCCTTAAAGTGTCACTGTTGTTTTATTTTTTTGGCAGCAATCATTAATACAGGCGATTTTAAGAGATTTTGTAATTTGGGTTTATTAGCCGAAAAATGCATTTTTATCATAAAAAAGCAGTTTGAAGCTCTTCCCCCTGTCTTCATGGTTGTCTATGGAGAGGGGAGGGGTGGAGGGAGACGAGGCACCAAAACAGGATAACAAAGAGTTAATTTACAGCTACATCACTGGGCTATCTCCTCTAAAGTCAGCACTGACCTCTCTGACCTCTGAATACCGGTTTTCACACAGCTCCCACTGTCTAATCCTTTGTTCTCTGCTGGCGACTAATGTCCCTCCTCCCCTCTCAATAGATTAGACAGGGCCCAACTAATGTAAACTAGTTGAAATTTCCTGATAATGAGCAGTGAATGAGAGGGGGGAGGGGGCATGGGAAAAGTCTTTTTGAATGCAGATAATGGCATATTTGCCTAATAAACCCAATTACAAATTTCTTAAAATTGCCTGGACTATTGATTTCTGAAAAAAAAAAAAAAAAAAAAAAGAAACAACAGTGACACTTTAATGAAAAAAACGATTGGAGTGTTTTCTTGTAAGATGCATCTAAATGTTATGTATTCATATTACTTGTTCTTTTTATCTTTTTATGTGCACATTAATTGTATATAAGACTGCAGAGACGCTCCCGCACCTGTACTATCCTTACCCCTCCTTGTGATGATTTGTTTGAATTAAATCACTGAAGACTTCCACATCGGTGAGTGCTTTGGACTTGTTTCTTGCTTTGGACTTGTTTCTTGCTTTGGACTTGTTTCTTGCTTTGGACTTGTTTCTTGCTTGCTTTTGCCGTATACAGTCTTCCCTCTTGCCTGTGCTCCCCGATTTACAGTTCAGTGTGCTATTGCTCTTCCTACGTCGCCCGAGTTTCTGTAGCCCAGCCATCTCCACCGGTAGCGCCGACTTCTGTTTTCTATTTGTACGCATCCAAGTATTTTCTTATGATGTTCCTCCTTGCCCCTGCCAGATTTTTAAATAAAAAAAAGTCAAAATTCTTCTTTAAATGGGTACTCCGGGCTGGGGGGCTTTTTCAGCTATGACCGGGGAGGTAAGGGGTCGTCATTGCCCTCATCCACCTCCTCCCCGGTCATAGCTGAAAAAGCCCCCCAGCCCGGTTCCAGGGCCAGGTACCGGATCGTATAGCACCGGTCCGTGCTGCGCGGCCGCTTCCTGGTCTGTTATGTGGGCTTGAGACGTGACGTTTCAAGTTTGCTCAGCCAGTCAGTGGCAGGGCAAGTTAAGTCAAGCCCCTGCAGAGACCAGGAAGAAGCTGGGCAGCGCAGACAGGAGCAGCGCGATCCAGGACACGGCGCTGGAACCGATGAAGTAAGGGGACGTCATTGCCCTCTCCTACCTCCTCCCCGGTCATACCTGAAAAAGCCCCCCAACCCAGAGTACCCCTTTAATTCTAGAGCAGTGCTGGAGTCCAGCATTTCAGTGAAGGTGTAAATGCAATCTATAAAAACCCATGTGGAGTCATAAGTACAAGAGGGAGACGACGTGTTTTGATTGTCATATCCTTTTAATGTTAGCAATTGCATTCATTGCCCACCACCTGTTATAAGTGGCGCCATCAATAAAGACGTCCCAGAAACCCCTTTAATTATAGCTAGAGAGACATGGAGAGAAGATAACACGCCTAAAGCCAATGAGTCCAGATTGTCCACCTCTCTATTGTAATTGACACAATACACTCCATATGAAGGCAGACTGCTTGCCCCACATTTCCCGAGCATGCACGACATCACGTATGGCTGTGGCCGTGCTCTCTCTCTGGAGCTTTACTCAGGATGTTGATAAGAGCATTCAACCAGTCAGTCTGGAAAACAAAGCATATAATGTGCATGAGCGCAGCCCGCCAGACTCGCGAGGACATTTGCATACTTGGCGTAAAGTTTTTGCTGCCAGATTGCTGTGCATTATACTAAATGGCTGAAATCTGCTCTGCATGTAGCGTCTGGGAGGAAGGATGGAGACTCTGCTCTGCTGACAGGTCCGCTTTAAGGGGGGATTTTAGCTGACAATCTGCCAGAATTGTGTAGTGATAAATATTTAAAGAGCGGCTGGAATTGTAGATCCTGTACAACATGGCAGCGGGGCGGCGTCAGAACATGAGAAGATGGAGCTGTGGGTCACCGTGCCCCTGACCGGCTTTATACGACCCCTGCAGGTTTCATCTGAAATACATGGAAGGGATTCACTTGGCCATTGGTTTATATATCATGTATTATAAATGTGACAAAGGGCGATGGTGATGAACTAGGGGGGAGTTTAAAACTATAAGGAAGACTTTTTAAGAATTACAGGGTTATCTAGAATTTGGAAAACATGGTGGCAGTCTTCCAAAAACAGCACCACCCCTGTCCTCAGGTTGTGTGTGGTATTACAATTCAGCTCCATTCATTTTAGTGTAACTGAGGACATGGTATATTGTTTTCAGTCAGACACAGTGCTCTCTGCTGCCACCTCTGTCCATGTGAGGAACTGTCCAGAGCAGGAGAGGTTTTCTATGGGGATTTGCTACTGTTCTGGACAGTTCCTGACACGGACAGGGGTGGCAGCAGAGAGCACTGTGTCTGACTGAAAACAATATACCACTTCCTGCAGGACATACAGCAG
This sequence comes from Dendropsophus ebraccatus, assembly GCF_027789765.1. NCBI lineage: Eukaryota > Metazoa > Chordata > Amphibia > Anura > Hylidae > Dendropsophus > Dendropsophus ebraccatus. The sequence continues at coordinate 34,438,052 of NC_091458.1, read as the reverse complement.
CTGATAAGTACTGGACTTTTAAATAGAAGTAATTTAGAACTGATTTACCTCCCAACCGTCCTGGATCCACCAGGACATTCCCAACCTTTGGGTGATATAACACCAAAGTCGGAATGGTGGAATGAGCCTTATGTGTCCCACACGGGATAGCCAGATATCTCTAGCCTGTTGCCGCGGGGTGCCTCCATGATAGGGAGAGCACCACACCCCCCTGATAAATAGCCCCTTAAGTCCCACTCGGTTGCGAGTATTGGAACATAAATAGGGAAACACCAGGGTGGCCCCTTCGCAACCGAGTGGGACTTAAGGGGCTATTTATCAGGGTGGTGTGGTGCTCTCCCTATCATGGAGGCACCCCGTGGCAACAGGCTAGAGATATCTAGCTATCCCGTGTTTTGAGACTCGCAACCGAGACTCCACGGACTCCTGTTTTGAATATTTAAATTTTTGGGGGCATCAGTGGAGACTCTTGATTGAGTACTTCATTGGAATTTTTTTTTTTTCACTGTTCTCCTTGAGTTCAGTGATAACTGTGTTTTGTTGGACGATTTGCTATTGCCCCTACTAGCCAGGGTCCTGCTCCACACTGGCGAGGGGCAAGGGCCCCGGGGCGGCTGTCTGTGGATGGTAGCCTGCCTTGGCAAGCCCTTGTCATGATCGCAATACTCGCACCTTGAGTTAGACATTGACAAAAAGGGGCCACCCTGGTGTTTCTCTATTTATGTTCCAATACTCGCAACTGAGTGGGACTTAAGGGGCTATTTATCAGGGTGGTGTGGTGCTCTCCCTATCATGGAGGCACCCCGTGGCAACAGGCTAGAGAGATCTGGCTATCCCGTGTTTTGAGACTCGCAACCGAGGCTCCACAGACTCCTGTTTTGAATATTAAAATTTTTGGGGGCATCAGACTCTTGATTGAGTACTTCATTGGAATTTTTTTTTTTAACGGTTCTCCTTGAGTTCAGTGATAACTGTGTTTTGTTGGTCGTTTATGTGTCCCACACCCCTAGTGTGCGAGTGGCCAGTTAACTGTGAGTGCTCCTAAAGAGTGTTCACAGTTAAATGCAGTGCTTACACTGACAGAGTAAGGAGATATAGGCTCCCTGCTCTGCCAAGTACTCCTGTAGCCGCAGGCTCCCTCACCCAGTGCTCTTGCACGTGAGTGATGTCACTCATGCGTTCAGATCAGGGAGAGGAGACACCAGACGTGTGCTGGCCGGACCAGATGAAGAAGGAAAGTAGAAGTGAGGAACTCAAATCAGAGAAGACGTCCCCTAAGAGTCACTTATGTAAGACGTCACTTGTGAATCACTGGGTGTAACTGCACTGTAATCACTTTGTATGTTATGCAGTGCCTGTGTACCATTAGTATCTACCTCTGTATGGGTCAGTGTATAGTGGATGTTAGTTAGTAGTGCTATGTTGGTATTATTCATTATTTGGTGACAATGGTTGTGGTCAGAGTGTGGTGATATGTTTTTTATATAATGGTATTCTTAATATTGGTTTTGGTATACTGGATTTTGATAACGGTATGGTGGTATTAGTCACTATGTTGTGAAGTTGCATTACTGGTATTATTGTTCTTGGTTTACTGGATTTGGTCAGTGACAGTGTGACGGTATGGTATTAATCCATTTCTGGCTTTTACCACATCTGCTACTGCAAAAAATCAGCAGCGCATGGCGCTACCCTATGACTGTGTGAACAGCTGTGTAAAAGTGTTTGGGTGTGGCAGTGGGGCATGGCACATTTGATGAATGTCTCTCTGCTCCCGGAAAAGTTGGAAGCTATGGAATCATGTTCAAGAGGTATGCTGTCAGGATTTTTTCCATGATTTTCAACTTGTATGTCGGGTATCTGGCTTGGATTTGTTCCTAAAGATTCTACTTGTGGAATTTTACCCATCTGAACATACCCCGATTAAATGTATAGAGGAACCATAGAAAGTATACAGTATGTGAATGTTGGTAGAAAATAAGCAGCAAAAAAATAATTAAAAAAATAAATGAAATAAAATCACACTACATCAGCAGTTGCAGGTTGCTTGCTAAAATAACAAGCCTTTTTTTAAACATGTTTAAGAAATATTCCAACCAGAACTTCATCAAAAGTCCAGCGAAATGTAACAGTAAAATAAAGTCCATCATGAAAGTCACAAAAAACTACAGTTCATTACAAACAAGTTAAAAACGGGTTGATAGTATCATATTAACACTGAACTGAAAATAACACATTCCAGTGCTAACACGGGTGAACAAAATCCTGGGACCCAATCAGGTGGGTCTTCTGCAAATCAAAAATCTCCTCCGCTCCTTCTTGGTTTGGGGGTGGGGGGCAGCTTTTTCATTATGAAAAATAGACACAACAGAATAATAAAACTGTTTGGTTAGCTATACAAAATAAATAACAAGTCTAGTGACCGGAGATACACGTGCTTTAAGGGAAACATTCGGAGATGTACAATGATTTCACCAAGGCAGCCATTTTTTCTTCAAGGAAGATCATTGGTTAAAAAATATGGAAATTCCTTTAAGTAGCTCCTCTACTACAGTGAGGCGATTTCGACAGAGCCAAACCATAGGGTTATATACAGCTATTTCTCCCAGCTTCGCCATTAACATGCAAGGTTGGCCCGGCTACACATACAACTTTAGCACTAACAGACTCTTCTGGCATCAGACTATCTTGTAGAAGAATAAATAATCAGGTGCGTTGGAATCCATCCTGCCCAATCCCTCCTTAGCTGACCACACACACGTTAGATTATTGTTGAAGAATATGCTCAGAAACAGCTTCTCTCTACCAGAACAATAGAGTCAGGTGGTAATAACAATGCTTTTTTTTCCACTGACTTCATCGATCGGTAGAGATTCGGGAGGCTGCCATTCACTCTAGATGACCAGATCCACCAAAGTTAGCTGGTTTGGCTGACTTCACTCGTGGTGTATGGGCACGTTGACGGGAAACCATCAGCAACTTATAAGCATCTTACCTCCTGGTATGTCCCTGTAGCGCACAGGTGCTGAGGATGAAGGTAAGAAACTTGGTGTTGTTTTCGTGATAGTAAGAGTTTAATCCCTATGCTAGTAAGTTGTTTTGGTGCACTGGGTAAGCCGGCCCACTCTTCCTAATGAATAATAGCAGAATGGGCTGGCTGGGGCACTGGCCGGGGTGGATCGGTGCACTAGGTAAGGGGACTACTACCACCAGTAGAGGCCCTCTCCTCCTAATGAATAATAGCAGAGTGGGCCAGCTGGGGCTGATCAGTGCACTGGGGGTTGGTAGTCCCACCCGCATTGCACCAGTATGCTTCAATAGCATGGGGAATAAACTGCTAATATCACAAACAGCGCAGAGGATGAAGGTAAGAAACATACCTTCATCCTCAGTGTCCTGTGCGCTCTAGGGACATATCAGCAGGCTAGATACGACTTGTTTCCCTTTAATCCCTTTGAACAATCTAGATTCCTCATCATACAGTCAAGTCTTTGAAAGAATGGCTGAATGGCTGGAGTGAATATATACATAAGACTCTGTTTACACTTCCATTAGGTTTCCAGTTTTCTAAAAAAGAAATGGACCATCATTGACAAAGTCAATGGGATCAGTAACAAGCAGGATTTAGTAATAATGGAGGTCTATGTTTTTATCTGTATTAACTGCAGATACATCTATAGACAATACTCAGACTCCCCCTCCCCCCAGAATACGAATGTTAATAAGTTAGTGCACTGGACTGATACAACCCTACCTGCTACAAGCTATCTAACCCCTTGTATGAATTACTGCATAGATCTTTACTGGTGTAAATATTCCCCGCTGTACAGGATCCCTCTTTGATCTGACTGGTAGACTGGAATATAACCAAAGCCAAAGCCTCAAATTAGCATTTTACAAAATGAGAAAATTCCTTTATGTAATAATTCATTTGACTCCTTTAATAAAAGGCTCCTGTGTCTAGATATTGCCGGACGTGGTATGGCGTCCCCTGCCGTTCATTCAATCAGATCATCCACCTGAAGTGCCCAGTACTTAAAGCACTTTTTTGACTACCTTATAGACTGAGCATGTGTGACCACTGACACATTAGGTGGACGTTCTGAGAGGAAACTAAGAACGTCAGCGAGCGCTGTAACAAGTGTGTGGCAGTAATATACACAGACAGGAACTCTTATAAAAAAAGGATTTGAACTGAAAAATTGTTCTCTTACTTGATCTAACAGAGACAATTAATAGTTAATCACAAGACCGCCCCTTTATGTCAATCTAAAGCAGCCAACGTTTTCAGATTTTTTTTGTTATTCCTTCCGTTTTGTGTAAAACGATTTTGATCGATAAAGTGACAATGAAAACGGACAACCAATATGGCTGCACTTCCTGTTTAAAGTTTTGTAAAAAACAGAGGCCACAACAAAACGGAAAGGCCAAACTTTGTATATTGTAGACTTCTAGAATAAGGAAGGATCAGACAGGAGTAGAAGGGTTTATAAGACAAGCATATTCTAGTCGGGACACTACATCTTAAATAATATAAGAACATGTAATGCAATGTTACCATCTTAAACCGGGATTTTTGAAAATTTTTAACTAGTGTTGAGCGGAGTTGCTGAACTGTTTGGGTTCGGCATTGTTCTCCAAACCCGAGTGTTTGGCATTTGACTCCCGGCATCCGGAGAAGTTGGATGCCGCCCAAGGGCGGCATCCAACTTCTCCAGATGCCGGGAGTCAAAACCTAACTCAATCAGTTCAGCAACTTTGCTCAACACTGGTTATAACTCTAAATGGGAAATAAATTCACCAACCTAGTCCGTTATAATAAAACTTGAGCTACAGGGAACCTCTCTCTCCAATTTACTCTTGTGGACTGCAGCGGTCACTCAAAAAGTCCACGTAGCTTGAGCTCTACCATCCTATGAGGGTGCTATATTCCTAGCTCACAAGTTTCTTGGATCCTTCATTAACATCACTTCCTTAAAGAAAAGAAAAATGGCCGCCGGTCAGCACTACTATCTAAAACAGCCGTGATTACCAATGTTTTTGGCAGACTCAACATCTCATTGTAACCAGACTAATAAAAAAAATTATATATTTACATATTTAAAAAAAAAAAAGTTCCATAAAATCAAAGTCCAAGAATAAATAAAATATTCATCAACAGCAAGTACTTTGTATGGCAATATACCCCCACAGTACCAGATCACCAGTTTCACATTATTGTGTTGTTTTTTTTCTTCCCACCCTCAAGGAAAAAACACTAGTTACTTAGAAATACAGGTGACCAAAAAAATTCTTCTTGAAATACTGTAAGTGTCCTTCACGTAAATACAGTAGTTCTCCTTCATGTCGGAGGTCCTTATTTCTTGAAGGGTGTGAGCTTAGTGATTGTGTTCCAGAATGGAGAGGTCTTTCTCTTGGGCTCCGCAAGGGAAAACACCTGCTGTTGCGGAATGCTGGTGGGCACCGTGATGTGGCGCTGGTGGAGCGGGTGCAAGTTTTGATGTGGAGGGACTGCAGGGATTCCATTGTAAGTGACACCTGTGACAGAAGACAGATATGGAGTTGTATTAAACATTATATATATATATATATATATATATATATATATATATATATATATATATATATATATATATATATATATATATATATCGTACCATTAGGTTCAACAAGTTGGCCTGTTAAGGTTATGCAGGCATAGAAAAACAAGGCCGTTTTCTTGTCCTCCTTTTGGGATAGGTTTTTGCACTTATTTCCATTGAAGTGAATAGAGCTGAATTGTAATACCACACAAAACTTGAGGATAGCGGAAAGCTTTGTGTGGGGCAACACATAATTTTATTTATTCTAAAGTGCTATTAAAGGGGGTTGTCCAGCGGGGAAAAAAATCTTTTAAATCAACTGGTTTCAGAAAGTTATATAGATTTGTAATTTACTTCTATTTAAAAATCTCAAGTCTTCCAGGACTTATCAGCTGATGCATGTCCTGCAGGAAATGTTTTTTTCTTTTTAGTCTGACACAGTGCTCTCTGCTGACATCTCTGGCCGAGACAGGAACTGTCCAGAGCCGTAGCAAATCCCTATAGAAAACCTCTCCTGCTCGGACAGAGATGTTAGCAGAGAGTACTGAGTCAGACTGAAAAGAAAACACCATTTCCTGCGGGACCTACAGCAGCTGATAAGTACTGGAAGACTTGAGATTTTTAAATAGAAGTAAATTACAAATCTATATATACTTTTATGAAACCAGTTGATTTAAAAGAAAAAGATTCTTCCTGGACAACCCCTTCCAGGGCACTTGAAGGAGTGACAAACTGGTCCAGGGGGGAGAGAGGTCCTGGAAGGCTTACAACTACAGGGTAGGTATCGATCCATATAGCAGTTTAATATCAGCAGGTTTTTATAGGTCGTAGCCAGCGGTGAGTGAAACTACAGTAACCTCAGCCAAAAACCAAATATATATATATATGTATGTTATACACAGCACTATGTAACTAAAGCAGTGATATCCACCTTACGTATCTAATGAATATTGGTAATGACAGGGTGCGGGGTGTCTGTCTCCTGAACCGCTGCTTGGTAACAGAATACAGAGAAATAGTCAATGAACTGCGAGTTACCCCACATACACAGTGACAGCGCCAATGCTGGGGAAGCCAATTATGAAGATGACTTCTGAATGTCACAGTGCCGGGGTTAGATCCTGCCCCGGGCTCCAGCTATGCTGGGAATCCGGCTCTGGCAGGGCACACATAATTGAGAGAAATCTACAAGCGTATATTGATTTACATTGTCTAGTGGTAGTATCACATTTTATCTAGGTCTGGTGCATTTGCTACATGTCGTGTATTAGTTACATGGATAAGGGGGTCACCTAAATACAGACATGAGAGATCTTCAAGGGGTTAAAGGGGCACTAAATCTTAAAGGGGACAAGCTTATAGAAGTAATTTTTATAAGCACCTATATGTATGTTAATATCAGATTCATGGATATGGTAATAACCCCAGAAGTAGAGAGCGCTGTGGAATACTAATGAGTAGTACAACCTGTCTGAATTGGCTGAAAACAGGGAACAATAGACTATATAACTGCACAGGAAAGAGATGCATTACCATGGGACACCACAGTGTCTGTCAGTGGTGTAGCTACCATAGAGGCAGACCACATGACAACTACAGGGTCCGTGCCACAGAAGGGGCCCCCGGTGAGGCATGGTCTTCCTCTATGGTTTTTACAGCTCACGGAACAGACTGACAGGGCTCCCTGCTAGTCTCTCTTGTGGCCAGAGGCAGCATTGCACCTCCAGCCACAAGAGCCCCCCACCCACGCGATGCTTATACTCACAGGCCCCTGTGGCCAGCGCAGTCCCACATTGTTCCATTCTTCCAGCTCTCCAGCATCTCAGCAACATCACTTGTGTACCCGCAGAATGAGAGAACGGAATGTTGCGGGACTGCGCCAGCCACGGGGTCCTGTGAGTACAAGTGCAGTGTCCCAGAACAGCCCTTCTCATGCTCATACTTTTATTATAACCAGTTCTGTTCTGGAAAGCTATGGTCCACTGCAAACTGCGTGTATTGTGTTACCCTTCTCAGTATTCAGGTCTGCTATTTCATTCATTTATTGCATGTATATTCAGGTATCAGTGTCTAATGGTATTATTTCACCTCCTAGTGTTCAAGTATGGTACTTCTCATGTATATTCCTCTGTATATGCCTAATGGTGTGATGATGCAATGGCTGGATGTCACGTGACTGTGCCCTGCTTCCATGGTAACTCCAATGGTCATCGAGCTTTTGGCTGGGGTTACCATGTGACTTCCTGTGCTACCTCAGTCTTGTCCTCCACCTTCAGGAGACAAGTTCAGAGTCTATTCCCTGCCCCATAGGGAATAGGTTGTGTGCCTGTCCTCTCTCCCTGCCAAGGAGAGAGGCCTGCGTGTGCTCTGCTGCTCCAGTCCACTGGCTGTGTTCCTGTCTCAAATCTCAAGATTCTCATCTGGGTGTCGATTCTTCAGTCATTCCTCAGTTCATCTCATCATCATCTTCTCAAATCATCAACAGCAAGTATTTTATTCAAGTCTCATTCCACCCAGCATCTCAACTTCAGTTTCACTACTACTCCCATCATTCAGCACGCTACTCTCACAGCCTATTGCAGCATCACCCATTACTCTGCTTTATTCAAGTCTGCCTTATTCCCGGTTGCATCCGGAGAGACTGTTGCTATTGGTTACCACCGTTACAATAAATATACAACTACCGTTGTTTCTGAACCTTGGCATTGGTGTGATAATTGGTGCCCTGACTAAGGACAACGAAGAATCGCATGCCCAGTATTCCCGCAGGGTCAGGAGCCCGGTTTCCAGCTGTATCACCCTCGTGCCTACACCGTGACCACATTATCCTACAGCTGCCCTGGTTCCTGCCTGTTAGCACCATCTATACTGCGGAGTGGCCCCTAGGGGCCAGGGCATAGCACAAGCATCGTGGAGGCTGTAAAGGATTCATGGGGCCCCGTACAGTTCTTGCTATGGGGCACTATAAATCCTAGCTATGCCCCAGGTGTCTGTAAAAATAGATAGATGGATAGATAGATAGATAGATAGATAGATAGATAGACAATATGCTCACCTTTCATCTTTCCCTGCCTTGACTTCTTTGCATTGTTCATGGCTTGTTTCTTTTGGTCTTCTGAGATTTCCATTCCTATTAAGAACACAAAAGCATATAATAGTTACACAGGAATTAAGGTAAAAGTGTTGATCACAATGCTGCTTGGTTATACAAAATATATATATATATATATATATCGATTCCCTAATGCTCGGTTATGCATAGTACATAGTATAGTAAAGGGCTGGTGCAAAAGTCTTTAAGAATCCATGTGTCCCACTCCACCCCCTTAGGCCCAGCACTTGGCATAACATGGTTACAGTTTTGTTAGGAGCTTTCCTTTAAATCTACTGCAATTAAAGGATCTAATATACAAACTACAGCATGACATTACACTCCAGAAGATTATATAGTTACCAGCCGTGATGAGAAAATAAGGAGTCGCCAAGTGCGGTCTCAGACTTGCTGGCATTTTCTCAATGTAAGGAATCCAGGCAAAATAATGCCTTGTGTGACCAGCTATCAGTATATATACATCTCACGAGGGGAGGAGATAGAAGCCTCATACTGTGGTTGCTTCATTTGGAAAAATTCCGGCTGTCGGAACATTCCAGGATGGGAACCCCTCCGCTCCGCAATGCTTAACCCTGCTTAAGCCAAACGTGACTCAGCCTTATCACACATAGGAAAGCCCAGCTCTTCCAGGTAATGTTTTCCATTGTTATTTAAGGCAACGGATGATCAAGAGCTTAAATACGTCTTCGTCACACCGGCAGTGTTTACTCCAACGGTCTGGGAATCACTCACACAGCATCAGATAACAAGACTAGTAACAACCTACTCAGAGTATACAGTATCCACCAACCATCATAACATTCAGGGTAAGATCAATGGAGGCACCTAGTCATACAACTGGACAGAAGTTATTTTTTTTTAAATGAATAAAGTTAATAAATGAACATATATAAATATAAAATTACCCTTCCCGCTTTACCCTTGACTACAGCCCCTCCAACATAGTGGAAGAGACTGGAGTTGGCTGAGTTCCTGGCTAGAGTGTCCTGTTACAAGATGTATACCAGATAGGAAGTTGGGCTAATTCACTTGATTAGTTGGGTCTCTCTCTAGTTTTCTGATTGCACTCAGGTCCCTCTATGTGGTTGATTTGGAGGTTTGTGACTCCACAAAGTCAATGGGAAGGAGGTGTAACCATCAGGTTCCACCTCCCTCCTCTTCCAGAAAAGTATAGCCAATTCTCTATCAGTATTGGTCAAGGGGAGGTCATTTGTCCCTGACTCTTGTAGGGATCGGAAAGGGTTGTAGTTCAGGGGCCCAGTCTCTTTTTGGATACCATACTACTGCTACCTCACTCCACACTTACCCATAGCTTTGTCTTCCTGGACTCGCTTTCTTTCGTCTAAGAACGCTTGGAGCCATCGCTGCTTGTCCTCCGGCTTCTTGGCACAAAATAAATGCACTTCATCCGTCTGCCTATTCACCATCTTAAAGGCGTTCTTGATGTTAAGGTTGAAGTCCCTGTCCTTTCCATCCTCCACGTCTGTCAGTTCCATCTCGTCCATGTCTATCCTGCCTTTATAATACAAAATGTCTCTACGCAACAAGTCCTTCTTGCAGAAGACAAGCTGGTGGTCAAAGAGGAAGAAAGTCCTTTGCTGGCTCTTGCCTTGTTTGAAGAGCTTTGTTAGTTCTCCTGAATGGATCAACTCAGAACTCCTGGCCAAAATATCTTGTCCCTAAAAAAAAAGGGACAAAACCAAAAATCAAAGATTCAAAACCAATTGTAAAACAACCATGGTGGTAACACACGGGGATGAGTAGTTGGTGAATAGTCACATCCTTGCTCTGCATACTTTTACCATAAAATTCTATCTACACAGCCTCGTCCTTACAGATAGTTAAAATTGCACTTAAAGGGGTACACAATTTTTTTTTTTTAAATCAACAGGTGTAGAAAGTTATAGATATCTGTAAATTACTTCTATTTAAAAATCTCAAGCCTCCAAATACTTATCAGCTGCTGTATGTCCTGCAGGAAGTGGTGTATTCTTTCCAATCTGAACCAGTGCTCTCTACTGCCACTGCAGTCCATGACAGGAACTGACCAGAGCAGTAGAAAATCCCGATAGAAAACCTCTCCTGCTCCGGGCATTTCCTGACATGAACAGAGGTGGCAGCAGAGAGCACTGTGTCAGCACCAGCAGAATTATATAGAGGTAGTAGAATCCACGGCACTCGATATTATGCAGAAGTGATAGTCTATTTTACAGTGATAGACAAATAGTGTATACTCCGACCAATACAAAATACTATGCAGTAGAGACCATATATATAAAGCAAGCTTTCGGCCCTTCCCGGACCTTCCTCAGGCTAATGGATCTCACAGTAGTAAGTACGTCTGGAGTCTGGTGGAGAGCACCAGCAGAATTGTGATTACAGCTCTAGGTTATAATTAATGTTAAGCCAACATTTATCTCTCATGATTGCTACATACAGGTAAATATTAGGTTCATCCAATTGATCATGAGGAAGGGTTAGCAGCTGCTTTAATCCTCAGACGGCAAATCCTCAGATCTCACCAAGACCAAATGATTGGGCAGCTAAAATCAGACATGTCTGATCCTTCTTAAGACCCTATTATACGGGCCAATCTGCAAGAGCAAGCGAATGCTGACCTGTCAGATCAGCGCTCGCTTACTGTTTGTTCCCCGCTCACTGACAGCGCTATTACATACTCCAACGGAGAGCGCGGGGAGGGGGCATCGAACTGCGGGATGGGCTCCCGGATGATCTTTAGATTGTTCGGGAAGCTGTTGTTGCTCCTATTGCACAGAGCGATTGCCAGCAGACTATTGTTATCATTCTATTTTTAACAGGAGCCATAACACCAAGAAATTATTGGCCGTAATGGCCGATAATCGCTTGGTGTAATAGGGCCTTTACTTGTCAACTGCAGATGCCCTTCATTACAGGTCCCACAGAGGTTGTCACCCAGCTTTCCCAGACTCCTGAACAGCTAAACTGTTCATTTAAAGAAGTATTCAGAAGTGCATGAAATCAGGATGAAACCCCCTATAGGATCTCTAATTCTAATTTTAACTTTTTAACATCTTGCCGGGAATAGAAAACTAAAGGAGTTTATTATTTTTTACGGGTAATATTTTTTTCATGCTATAAAGTGGATTCTCCAGAGCGGTTCCAGTCAGAGATTATCTGCCGGGGTTACACAATCACCAGTAACCTGACTGTAGGAATTCTCATTTCCTGGTACGTGGATTCATTCTCAGTGTCTCCAGCACGAGTCCGAGAACTCACCTCCCACCCCACTATGGAGACCTGCCAGCAGGCGATCTTGTCGATGCTCTCCAGACGCCTTTTCCGCTCATTAATTAAGCAGGCAACATTTTTCATGGCTTCATAGGCTTCTTTTATTTTGTTGTAATCCCTGCAAAACAAACAAGCAGATGTGAAACGTGCGGGTGCATAACACAGGGGCGATTCCTGAAACTGATGGAAGTCACTGACTAGCGCAGCCACTTACTGGCCTAGTAATAGAAATATGGGGGGAGATTTATCAAACATGGTGTAAAGTGAAACTGGCTCAGTTGCCCCTAGCAACCAATCAGATTCCACCTTTCATTCCTCACAGACTCTTTGGAAAATTAAAGGTGGAATCTGATTGGTTGCTAGGGGCAACTGAGCCAGTTTCACTTTACACCATGTTTAATAAATCTCCCCTCATGGAATCTGTGGATGCTTTTTTTTCGTTGATATGAACTGTATGACATAGTGATTGCTACCAACACACAAATATGCAGCAGGGACCAGGTCACATTAGATGAGAAAGATACACTGACAAGTGGGCGATACCCATGGGGGTGTGTCCTTATATTGTCTAATTAGTGCTGACAATAAGAGGGACACACCCATTTGACAAGTGATTGGTAATACCCAGTTGTCAATTTATTTACACGTTTCTAGGAGGAACAGCGGGAGGAAAAGAGGGTCAGAATTGTCTGCTTTGAATAACCCTTCAGCATCTTTGATAGGTAATGGGGCGTGTACACAAAGAGATTTATCTGACAGATTTTTGAAGCCAAAGCCAGGAATGGATTTGAAAAGAGGAGAAATCTCAGTCTTTCCTCTATGACCTGTTCTCTGTTTATAGTCTCTTCCTGGCTTTGGCTTCAAAAATCTGTCAGATAAATCTGTCTGTGTAAAAGCACCCTAAGGCTTGGCTTCCACTTCCAAGCTCATGCTCAGTTGTTGCATATCCTCCGCAATCACTAGATGTGGAGATTTCACCCCGAGACGCTGAGTACTGGGATTCAAAACAGAGAGTCACTGAGGACCACTGGCCACGCCTCCTTGACACTTCAGTGGTGGATTGACATTGATGCAAAAGATTTACAGTGCATATGATCAGTATTGCAGAAACTCTTTCACTTGCAATGAAGGCAGACTGTCATTGGATTTGTCATGGAAACCCTGTGTGAACATGGCCTACCACCACCTAATTCTGAAATCAGTCGCTTTTCACACTTTTTATCCCCTATAGAAGCAATTACTGGCTGTATCAGCATTGGCGTTTTATGGAGCAATACAAGGTTCAGCCATGTTCCTGACAGACAACTCTTTGCGGTGACCTCCCACTCTGGTCGGTAGAGAGTATTATATCCATATGGCCCACAAAGAGAAAAATGGCTAAAGAAAATAGTTTTTTTCAAAACTAGAGAATGACAATTTTTGAGGGGCGGGGGCAGCTAAATTCCCTTTGAATAATAAATAATAGCATGAAATTCAGATTTTAGCAGGAGAATGGAGCTTAGTACTGTAAGCTATGAATGATATGTACATGCCACATAGCTGTGATTGGATCCCACTGTTCTTGCTGGTATTTATACCGTGGATCTGAATCTCTAATTCATATTCATATTTTCCTATAAAGAAAATTCTTAAAGTGTAGGGTCAGGAAGGCTGCACTCTCTCTCCCGGGACTGGAAGAATAGAATACTCTATTTAGCAGCCATCACACTGAAGACCTTCTCCACTTTCCCCTGCTGAGCTCCAACACTGGCCAACACTACTCCCATTGTGTTCCTGTGAGGACCATGCGCTCGGCCAGATAGAGTGAGGTCCACGGTCACACGATACACCGAGAAGTATGAAGCGATAAGAGGGAGAGAAATTAAGGATATCATTGGAGGCAAGGGAACCGCAGCTACGAGAGACATCAAAACAACTCTAAAAGCCGAGAGAGATGAATGTGTCAATTCAAGAGCGAACACTGACAGCTTGTACTTAAGGCTGAGAAATAACTCGAGGATTGTTCCGGAGGAGATACACAACAAAGACTGTGTACTGGATACATATATCTTTCTTTCCTTAGAATTTTAATGAGAAGTCCTATGGTTGGACACTCTCCACTTCCCATCAGTTCTACCTATCTGTTGGTGCTTCTACATTTCCTATAGACTCACCATGAGTCGTGCCTTTAAAACATGTAAAATGGCGGCATATGTCTATATAGCCTAGAACCCATAATGGAACCCTTCTAATATATAGAGGAGAGTAAAGCCAATGATGGGATTATACGGAGGCTGGGTTCACACTATGTATATTTGAGGCTGTATTTGGTCCTCATGTCAGGTCCTCATAGCAACAAAAATCAGGAGTGGATTGAAAACACAGAAAGGCTCTGTCCACACAATGGTGAAATTGAGTGGATGGCCGCCATATAAAACGGTAAATAACTGCCATTATTTCAATATAACAGCCGTTGTTTTAAAATAACAGCACATATTTGCCATTAAATGACGGCCATCCACTCAATTACAACATTATGTGAACATAGCCTTTCTGTGTTTTCAATCCACTCCTGGTTTTGGTTGCTATACAGTCTCAAACATACAGCCTCAAATATACGTAGTGTGAACATAGCCTTAAAGTGTAAAGATACAGTAAGCATTTTTCAGAAACCATAAGCCATTCCCATGCATAATGCTTCCCATTCCTATAATAAGAGTCATTTAGCAGCCGAGCCCCCACCTGTGGTCCTGGGTTGTGTACTTGAGCAGCTCAGCCAGTTGCAGAGGATACTTGCAGATCTTCTGGACCGGAGTCAGCAGGAAGCCATCAATAGCGATATCGATCATCTGCTGCAGCAGCCGGCAGGCCTCGAAGAAGTGTCGATATCTGCTGTGCTTCATCAGGTTGGAGAGCTCCAGGCAGGCGTTGGGGTGGTTGTTACAGTACTCGGAGTAAATTGAAAATCCATCATGCTACAAATGTGCATGGACAAAAAAAAAAGGCGTCACAGCATAGGCCATTACCTTTCGTGTAAATACTGCGATGAGTTGATTTTTTTATAATTATTTACCAACTGATGCGATTAATTAAAAAGTGTGTTACTTAAGCAGTTTTTAGTTTTAAAATTTAATGGCTGATTTGAATTTGAACATGAACCTAGAATTTTATAAAAAAAGACAGGTGTCCCTGTTCTTACAGGTAAAGAGAAGAGACGCATACAGTGTACGCCTCACTGTTCTGCTAACAGTCACTAGGCCGGAAGCAAAGCGCTGAGATAATATAGAGTGTAAGTGGTGATGTACAGAGGCATCATTGCTTACTGTGCAGGGACAGTGACACCTTTCTATGACAGGAGTCCCTGCTTCTGTGTATGGAATCAGTGGAACGTGAAGCTATCCACTTTCCAGTACATTTTCTGTATCAATTTCTTTCAGTTTTTAGGATCTCTGCTTGCAGGAAATAGGAACCTTCATCATTTACTGCTAGTGGATATAAATATGCCCTGGTCATGTGATGGACACAGTTACATGTTTTTTTTGTTTTTTTTTACAGTAACGAAAAATAGAGTTATGTTGTGCAAGAAGTAGTGTACCAGTGTGTCCGACACATGACCTGAACAGATTGTTACTATCCATTGAAAGTAACCAATTTACTTTTGAAAGACTGGAAGTTGACATCTTGAAAACAGAAATTTATCATCATACAATGAATAACCCTTACTTCAAAAAACCAGAATACCGCTGAGTTCAAACTGGTAACCTGTTGGCCTCCTTGGTACTTTGAAATGCTTACGAAAATCAAGTTCATGTACATGGGGGGGGAAAAAACCTTAAGAAAAACTCACATTTTCAAGGAAGCAGCCCCCAATTTCGCTCAGATGAGGTTCTTCTTTGTTGTATTGCCTCTCCAAATATTTGTAGAAAGTTTTCTGGAACTTGTAGACCTCTTCAATGTTTCCAAAGATGGTTTTGAGTTGTGCTTCAGTGAACATGCTTGTGTGCTTTCGACACTGCTTGATATAGCCCTGAAATCCAGAACCGCAGAATTAGAATTTCCCCACAAAAAAATCTAACAATCGCAACAGGAGCGAATATTATACAGGTATGGGGATCTGAGCTCAATTCATTTCGTGAATCGAAAACCTCACTCTAGAACCACCGGGAATAATTCTAAAATTCCTCTCAGCAGAAGTATTACCGTACTTTTCTTTAGGCTTGTATCTGAAGCCGCATACAAGACAAATCCATAAACTGTATATAGGTTAATCCATGATGTATTTTGTGGGGGGGCGGGGGGGGGGGGAGCGTGTAGTATACCTCGCAGATGTCCTTCAAATGTTTGATGTAGACCCGTTCTGTGTTCATTATTTCTTGAATTACATTTGTTCGCATCTGATCCTTGTTTTCAGGGCTCTTAAGGCGAAATTTAGCAATATCAGGGTCATGGTCTTCATCATGAAGGCTACCAGAGTTTTCGGAAACATCTTCTTGATTTACTCGTAACTGGAAATATAGATGGAAAAAAAAAAAAATCTGTCATGAATTTGAGGTTGGCGGCGGCGGCACAGACATTATAATCTATTCAGCCGGCCAAGCTGTTACCTTACCCTGACAAAACTTGCTGGAAACCAGGCCTCTGCATCTCCAATGCGACCCCACCACCAGTCCTTATTTGAAGCTTCAAGGACTCGTATGACATCTCCAGCTTTGAAGGCCAACTCTTGATCATCCATGGTGACATGATCCCATAATGCTTCTGCATAAACTGTGCTACCATCACTTATCAACTGCAACAACAAACATCAAGAATAAGAGCTTATTGTATGGATTAAAAAGGGATGTGCAGCAGGTAGACAAAACATTTCGTATAAACATGCAATGCAATGAGGAGTCTTTTTGGGTGATTAAGAAAAGGACTTGACCATAAAGACTAGACCAATGTTCACTGATCTGTGGCTCTCCAGCTGTTGCAAAACTACAGCTCCCATCATGCCTGGACAACCTTCAGATAACAACAGCTTAATAGCCACTGGACTACATAGGAGAGATAACCTGTATTCATCTTCCAACCAGGGCTGAATCTGCAATGAGGCAAGATGAGTATCTCGCCTCAGACAGCAGACTGCAAAGTCCCTGGGGGAAGACATGTTCCATGTGGCTATAAAAAAATTCTAGCATGTTCTACTACACACTACTGGTTCCTTTGACCCCTATGATCTGATGCAAATAATGTCTGGACACAGAAGGCGAAGGCAGAACAGTAATTTAGTGGAATGCACTAAAGTGGGGCACCATTTTAGTTTCCGCCTTCAGTGTCAGAAATGCAATTGTTTCAATACAAGTACTAGGTACAATTGAACCAAGTCAATGACTGCAGATAATATTACATTTGATATAATCATGAAATACATAGCAGCAAACCCATTTAGAACGATACACAGTGGACACCCCAACAATGGTTGACAATTAATCCACTATTGGTATGTATGTATGTATGTATGTATGTTTCTTTACCTGGAGCAAACACACAACATGGCCAGGAGCCATAGACACCTTAGCTCCACATAGTGTCAGAGTACAGGCTACAGAATCTAATGGCGCATGGCACCATTTTTTCCATTAATTTAATATAAATTGTAGATATGCAGAAGCACAGCATGGGCCCATAGAAGTCTATGGGTGCCATATTATAGCTCTGTACAGCTCGCCCAAGTAACAACTACATACAATCTCTATGTACAAAGAGGAGATAATGAGTAGATACAAAGAGACACCATTGGCATCATACATTCTGTGTGTTTGATGGCACAAAGGTAACTTATATACTCGCCAGACTGTTCGGGTTACGAACTTTTAACTTTTTTTTTTTTATATTCTTATAGCACAACATTACAATGTATGGGTACTTGAATTTTGGGAGTAGGACACCAATCCAGAGATATATTCAGCATACAATGGCTGGAGTCGTGACAGAGTTGGTCTACTATTATGGGCCTATTTTGTTTGCCTTCCTCTAGATCAACACAATATGGTTATAGGTGGCACTTGATGGACATTATCAACCATGTAAGAATACAAAATCTTTACCTCATTGATGGCTAACTGCTCTCCTCCTGGCTGCAGATATCTTGGATTGGCTTGGTAGCGATCATCAAAGCTGTACTCCTCCTCACTGCCATTGTCGTCAACCAGTGTCGTAGACTCTGCTCCTCCATCTGTAGAAACTACAGAAGATCCAGGTTGTAAGTAGGTGGTCACCATTGAGATCCCTTCCAATATACCCTTGTATCCTGCTACAAGTTCACTGTGATCTGTCTGTGAGGCTGATGTATAGTCACCAATGTACAGCAAGGCAAGAAGGTAAAAGTGACCATCTAAGTCAAGCACTATCAAACCAATGATCATGTATAGAAGTCGTTGAGTAACTAAAGTGCAGGACACATCCAGATATGAGACCTCAGCAGATTAGCCCCAGCTCCATTGTATGCCTCTTACTGGAGATGAAATCATCACAACACAATGGGGCTGTTGATTGTCCCTAATGCGGACTGTAATCTTGTTATGAATTAATTATAGTAGATCATTAGCCTTGTAAATCCCCCAATTCTTGTCTTCTATGAGGCTGTGTGTTCGGTGTATTGTGGACATATCTGTATTGAACAACTTTTGGATTTATAGGATTAAAGGAGAAGAATTTTTACTTAAGTATTGTATCGCCCCCAAAAGTTATACAAATCCCCAATATACACTTATTACGGGAAATGCTTATAAAGTGCTTTTTTCCCTGCACTTACTACTGCATCAAGGCTTCACTTCCTGGATAACATGGTGATGTCACTTCCTGGATAAAATGGTGATGTCACAACCTGAATTCCAGAGCTATGCAGGCTGTGGCTGCTGGAGAGGATGATGGCAAGGGGACACTAAGGGACACAGGACACTGGAGGGACACTGAGCCTCCCTCTGCCATCATCCTCTCCAGCAGCCACAGCCCGCACAGCTCTGGGAGTCAGGTCGTGACATCACCATGTTATCCAGGAAGTGACATTACCATGTTATCCAGGAAGTGAAACCTTGATGCAGTAGTAAGTGTAGGGGAAAAAAGCTCTTTATGTGCATTTCCCATAATAAATGTATATTGGTAATTTGTATAACTTGTTAAGGGTAATACAATACTTTAATACATTTTTTAGACTTCTCCTTTAAGATTGTCTATACTGTATACAAGATTGCTACAGGCCAAAAGAATGTTATGGGGAGTATCAAAAGGGGTACATAGGTGGCAGTCTCACCTGGGACCTGGTGTCCCCTACTACATGGGGAGATGGGCGGCTAAACATTTTAAAGCTTGTCAGAATTGAGTAATAAACCGCCTGTTTGAGCAATAATCGGCATGTATAATAGGGCCTTTAGTGTAAGATGGTGTAGACTGATCACAACTGATAGGTGGTGTAAACCTAGACTAGATAGAACGATTCACGATGATAAATCTGATTTGATAAATGTTATATTATAGAACCGAGGATGAGACAGTATTATTAAATCAGCCTCGTCTGCTAATTGGTTAGGCGGGGCTGACACGTCACGGCCAGGGCAACGGGAATCGGAGCGGGTGACAGCAAACCCCATCGCTGGAGCAGGGGAGGTAGGTGCATTTTGTTATGTTCAGCCACATCCTCCCCTGGACTTCTCCTTTACAGTGAACAGAGCTGAATTGTAATACCACATAGAACCTGAGGACCTGAGGGGTGGTGCGGTTTCGGAAAGAAAGTAGCTGTTTTTTTTTCCAATTCTGGATAAGCCCTCTTGCATATTACTAGGAGTGTCTGCTTTTCAATGGCAGGATGCATATACTGTCACTATACAGTATCTTATGTTGAGTTTATATCTGGTCCAATCAGATTTTTTTTTCTTCAGGAAGACAATATGATACTACTACAATCATACATTCACCAGTCAACGTTTCAGTATTCAGAATCACACTGATGACCATTCAACTCGGATAAAACATGCAGGATAATGTGTATGGGGGAGGACGCAGGCGGCTCATATAAATATTAAATCTACAGAAGCTGGCTCACTATACACCCTGGGGTCAAGCAGCCCCCCATACACATTAGATATTCATGAGAACAGGAGCTGATGACATCATCCTCATGTAAATAACTAGGTTTACAATAGGGATCTATGGGGAGCCAATGTTAAAGCAGGGCTGGATGTTGCTGTCCTAAATCATGAAAATGTGAACATTCTCCAACTGGGTTCACACTTTGCATTTTTGTTACTTTTTTAACATTCTGTGTTGTTTTTGGAGATTAACTCTCATGTCCCAAGGAGGCTTCACTACCCAAAATGCAATAAGTATGATGTGAAGGAGACCGCTATACACCTACAATTCTATCTCTATGATGTGATATCAGTCAGGAGCTGTACACATATGAGGGGCCATGTCATATGGGGATTTATAAGATGTTGTGACTGCCGCATAATGTCGCCATCTTCAGCATCTACTTGACATGAGCCTTTCATTAGTATCCTGTTCTTCCATTCTGTCTGTGATGACACAAGAATATGATGATCAAAGCCTGCGGTAGACTAATATGTGCCCATTATGCCAGAGGAATCTGTTATCTATGCACATAGAAGCAAAGCACAAGAGCAAACAATGAAAACATAGGGCACAATACAGAACAATAGAATAGACCCAGAGTGTGACTCATTGATCTACATAATAAATGGAGATTATAAAGAGATTTTATGTATAAAGTGTTCTTATTCCCGGGTTAAAGCTTTACAGTCACTTTTTTTTAATTAAATTAAAAAACACCCTTTTAATAAATTCTCCCCCTGGAAGACACGCTATGTCTATGCAGTATATACTTTTACACAGACTGCCTGTTGAAATCAATGTGTGTAATGCTTCTTCTTTCCTGCGGGGGTGCTGTTGGATAATTCAACACTTCCTGCTGCAGGTTCCCCTGATCACTGAGGATCCTAGAGGCAGGAGATCATGTGATGTGCTTATTATAGCAAAACCCCTATAACAAAAGGTTGTGGAGAGTCAATAACTTTTTAATGGATACTTCCAGAACTCCATTTTAACTATTGTACCCAAATTAAACTTTAAATCAGCAGCCAGTCCCATTCGGTGAAAATTTCAAAAGGTGTTAATTGTTTTTGTACATCTGTAATACAATCCCATCACATAGCGATAAATGGGATCAATAATATGGAAGGGGGAATGAAGCTGCTATGGGTCCTAATCAGGGGCAAGAACACTGTCCCTTTCGTGGGGAGCAACATGTTGGTAAAACTAGGTTCTTTTATGTAGTGCTATTACCCATACATTTAACTATTTCAAGTTACGCTGCTGTTTCAGTTTCCTGCCTATGAGTGGTGGGAGTTCCTCTAATATTGCTATGGGGCACCAAAATTTCTAGTTATGCCGCTGGATATTAGAACCCGGGACCAATGGAAAAATGTAAGGGTCCTATTCCACTAAGCGATTTTTCGACGATTAACGATCTCAAAACGACCGCTATGTCAAACGAGCTGAAATCATTCACCCAAATACACAGAACGATGATCGTTACTTATGATCGTCCTTGCGGTCATCCTATTTTCGCTACTGCAAACCACCGAACGACGTCTTATTACAGCGACCAATTTGCAAACGGTCAACAATAAAAATAAGTCCAAATTTTCTTATTTTCTCGTTGGTCGTTTAATCGTTGTATGCTATTACACAAAACTATTATCGTTCAATTATAAACAATTTAACGATTTTTAGAACCATAATTGTGCAGTGGAATAGGGCCCTAACTGTTCCCAGTGTATAGACTGGTTGGCATGCACCTGAATGAATTTTGAGGGGTGCAGCAAGGAAGACCCCCAGAAGCCCACAGCATTCAGTAATATTTAGGCTGCTGAGCTTTCTTGGGGTCAGTTTTGATAGTGGATGCCTAATGTATGCAGAAATAGTCATGGTCCCCATGGTACAAGATACTAGGTGAAAAGGCTCCAGTTCAGTCCTATCAGTATAATGAATGAGCCATAAAACTGCAGGATGCAGAGTCCAGACTTTGTGTAGCACGTGGGGAAATAACATGGTAAATGGCATTATTATCACCTGCTTGCCTGACCCATAGAGCAGCTACAGTCTATTACAGACAGCCAGAGGCTGAGGATACCGCAGTATACTGCAGCACCACATCTCATCATCACATAAAGTGAGAAATGTAGCCTCCAATACGGCAACACTGCTGGAGTCTATACATATGCTGTGGGTATTACAAGTCCCAGCATGCCCTGTTAGAAGCTTTGTAACCATGGCATGAATACACATTGAGCTGGGTAAGCATACACATCTATTGTGGGGTGAGGCTATAGATCTTTACTGTGAACATTTAAAGAGGTAGTGCGGCGCTAAACTTTTATTCACAAAATAACACACATTACAAAGTTATACAACTTTGTAATGTATGTTATGTATGTGAATGCCCCCCTTCCCCATGTCCCCCCCCCCATAGACCCGAAAGTGTGGTGCATTATACTTACCGCATTCGTGTCGACCGCTCTAGCCGTCCCTCATGCCGGCCCCCCTCTGCCGCGTCACCAGCTGCTCAGCCGCAATAGGCTGAGCATAACATTGTCACAGGATGGCGGCCGGGGGTCAGTCAGTATAATGCACCAACACTTCCGGGTCTAGCGTGGGGGGGGGGGGCATGGGGAAGGGGGCCATTCTCTTACATAACACACATTACAAATTTGTATAACTTTGTAATGTGTGTTATTTTGTGAATAAATGTTTAGCGCCGCACTACCCCTTTAAAGTCTTTGTCTAAGGTTAGAAAATGCGGCAACTATCTTCAGGAAACAGCGCCACACTTGTACACGGGTAATGTTAGGTATCACAGCTTAGTTCAATCTGTGGACAGGTGTGGTATGGTTATAGGAAGAAATCTGGACAAAGATAACTACACCAGTGTTTGTCCGCAGTTCTGACTCCATCGATTATGGAAATTGCCACCCAGCATGGTCACTGGGGAGCTTTACCATAAGACAACAGGAGGGGGTCAACGGCGGTGGGCACCCTGATGGTAGGGGTGGGGTCATATATGGGGAGTGGGGCACATATGTGGTTGGCACCCTGGGAGGGCATATATATGCCACCTATTTGCACATATTGAAGGGTGAGAAAATGTTCCGGAAAGTGGAGATAAGCAGCTCATGAAATGCACTGGGCCCAACTGTGACATTGTGGCATTGTGAAGAGGCAACAGGGATCACCTGCAGCAAGTACTCTCGGGAACCGCCATGGGGATATATATGCCCCTTATCTACTTCTTCAGAGTGAGAATATGTTCCTGAAAGGGGAGGAAACACTAGCACTAGGCCCGCCAATTTACTAAAATGGCCCAACGAACCCCAAGACCAGTATCCAGCAATGAACATAAGCCATCAAAGATCAATCGTAGCCTTAGGACTCCGAAGAAGGTGTCCAATTAGAAATGAGTGCACACAGTAACTTAGGGACTATATTGGCATAGAGATGGTTGTTTTTCCTAACTCACCTTAACTTGGCCAAAAAGTGGTGGATACAAATAAAACCATGATGCCCAACCTCTTGTATCCAGCTGAAGATGGAGCGTTTATCTCAAATAGTTTTTCTTCATGAAACTGTCACATATATTCATCACCCTCTGACAGTGGACTGAGAAAGGGGAACACATATTCATGATATTACCGCCTATTCAGTCCTGAGGTGTTAATGACATCATCAAGGCGTGAGGTGACAAATGCCTCGCACCCAGTATTACAGGATTAGCTCCCAGGCTGCATTAGGTTCCTTAGCTCTATAGAACAGAACATTGGGGCTAATCACAGGTTCTTATATACCCCAAAGGTGTCCAGTGACCCCCAATAACCTTAGGTCTGCAACCCCTTCTCTGCATGCCAAGCAGCCTGAGCCGCCCGCAGCTGCAGTGCCAGCTATGAAAGGTGTGAAAAGCTTACAGCGGCTGACAGAGCTCTCACATAGGCCCTCACATAGCAGATGCTGTGAAAACCATTTGTTCCACTTCAGTTCTACCTGCAGAATAAGATCACCCCGGGAATTATCTGCTGCCGAGATACGAGATATACAGCCTGGCAGATCCTCACTAAGAAGTGCGCGGCACACCGGACCCCGGATTATGGATTGCTTCCTAATACTCTGTAGAGCACATCTGTCAGGAAGCCCGTGCATCCTTGTCTTCTCAGTACAGGGCCCTGATCCGTTACTGAAAAGGTTATTTTTTTTATCCATTTCTAAATAAAATTATAAAACATTCCAATAACTCACCTATTATACCCCATCTGCTGGGTAGAATAAAAATAAAAAGGAAAATAAAAATAAACATATAAATAAATAACTAAACAAACAAATCAGCCCACCCCCTCTAAAAAAAAAAAAAAAAAAACACAAACATTGCCACCCTTTCTCACAGGTTGTACCTGGTACTGCAGTAATTACCTGAAGGGCTCAGCTCAGCAATATTTGAAAGTCCCTTAGAGAATGAACGGTGAGCTGGTTGTTATACCCTATTCTGTTGATATGGGATAGCTTCTAGAGTTGAGAATACCCCCTTTAAATAATTGGTAATACCAGACAAGGCCAATGGCGGTGCTATTTCTAGGAGGGGGGCTGACTTTTTTTTTTTTATACTGGAAAACTGCTCTACAGGAGAGTTCACACACTGCAGCTTTATTGTAGACATTTCTGTAATGAAACATTGGTTCCATCATCTTAATGGTAATTCTTCATAGGAGGGGGGGGGGGGTGGGGTAGGGTTAATGCAGTCCAGGTCTGCAGACATCATGTTATAGAGCAGGAGGAGCCGAGCAGATTAATATATAGGTTTGTAGGAAAAGTCCCAGGATAACTTGTCATTTATTCATGTAAATTTCTGCTCATTCTGGGATAAGTCATCAAGTGGGTGGCCCTACTTACTTAGTGACAGCTCTTTTATGTGCATGGATATACAGATAGCTGTCAATCACTTAGCAGGACCGCCCACTTGACTTCTCAGCCAAAAATGGTCACAGATTTACATGAATAAATGACAGGTAATCCTGGAACAACTTATACAAAACTATATATCAATCTGCTCAGCTCCTCCTGCTCTATAACATGGTGTCTGCAGATTGCACTGCCTTCTCAACCTTCTCAACCTGACAGATTACCTTTAAAGTTAAAATTAGATGTAAAAAAAAAATAAAATGTATATATATATATATATATATATATATATATATATATATATTTTCATATTCTCCCACCCAAAGCACATATATCCTTCGAAGTAGATTTTAAGTATAGGAGCCACTAGTTACATGTAAGCACTGGCTGCTTTTTGGACTAAGTGATTAATCTTTGTAACCAATAGTATTAAATACATATTGGTGATTGATAGATATTGATACTCTCTGGGTTACGGACTGGTTCAGGAATTTACAAGGCATAAAGCTGCAGCTCACCTCACACCTTTTCATATACTGGCAACTACTTAGCTAATATTATATCAGTGAAAGGGTTAAACATATACAGATGTCAGCCTCTACACGAACCGCTCAACTTCTAGTAATAACGTAGAAATAAAATCTGGAATTAGAGCAGCAATAGATTCTTCCCTGTGTATAAGGAGAGCTGATCCATGCAGTAATGCAGAGGACAAATCCTAATCCAGATTTCTGGCTGCTGCCGCCGGCTGTCTGCAGCACATCCCATCCCAAATCATTCCCAGCTCATCAACTACTTCCCAAAAGACCCCGACATCTGCACACCTACCCATGTGAAGACTTTCCAGACTCCAGAATCGTGCCATTTCCCCTCTGGCCACCATGCTTTCATTGGAAACGGAGAAAAAAAAAAAATGCACGAAAAAAACGGGGCTTGGCTTGTACAGTAAAAAATACACAGCAGCTACAAAAAAAGAAGGGAACGGTAGTCGTCAGCGACTATAAGCCGGCTGTGGAAAGAGCTTATTCATTGCCTCCATCCTCCACGCCTGCGGTTCAGGCCAGACACTAGGAGGGAACTGACAGATCAACATTATGTGTTGCTGCAAATTTGGCTGCTTAAATGACGACACGGTGGGGTACCCTTAGGGAGGAAGCGAAAAGACTAAAACATCAATACGAATGCAGTCTACAGCCGGATCTGCTGCCAACTGAACCTCCGAACATCAGGAGACACATATCAACTCCCAGCATCATCTGCAGCTGCTGCCAGACATAGGAGAAAGTTCATTCTTGTAGAATAGAGAAATTTGGGTTTAAGGGGTTTGGTTGATTTCATGCATTTACTCTCCAGATGACATCATAACAACACACAAGGTAGTGATCAATGTTGTCTATGGAGTCACACCTACAGGGAGTGGGTTCTCGTGTGGCTGTGGTCTGTATAGGAACAAGATGCACATATAGATATCACAACTTCCTACTTGCAGAGTTTCTACCCTCTAAGGGAAACAATTGGGTTGCACACGCTCAACTTCAAGTTATAAGATTTCAGATATAACTCCATCTAGACACTAAGGGGGACATGTATCAAGTGGCGGAATGTGTTTTTTCGGCGGAAAGTGCCGATTTGTGAATGATTTTATTAGCACATGGCCGATTTGCAAATGAAACATTAGCAAATGGGCACTTTCTGCCAGGTACATGGGGGGGGGGGGGGGGGGGACAGTCCGCCTCTACATAAATCTCCGTAGTGCCAGAGCTGCGCGGACATTTTTAAGTCCAGAGCAGAAAACGCCAGACTTAATAAATTTCCCCCTAAGGGTCTGTTCAGATGTAGTCGATTTTTTTTTTTTCAGTATGTGAATTATAAAATCTGATGCAAATTAACAATATACGTGAAATTCTGCAGTGAACCCTAAAAATTCTCAAGGCGTTAAACGCATAAACTGTTTTTTGCAATCCTGTTTTGTGAAGATTTTTCTAATAAGGAAACTGCATCTAACCCGAGGAATGGGTGCTGGACATTTTTTATAATAATATTTGCGATCCTGGTTCCGGGTTTGCCGTGCACCTGTGTCGGGACTGCTAGCTGGGTGAGCTGACCACTACCTGTTTAAACTAAAAATTCTCTTGGTATACGGGAACTTGTAGAACCTCACTTACTAGCAACGTATTACACAATGCAGATCGGAGTCCTGTAACATATCCCCCAGGTCTAAAAAGTTTATCCAAAGCCTTTAGATAAGTAGGGTCCATAAAGTATGGCTGTCAACTATACCGTGTCTCTAAAGGCCCTATTACACAAAACAATTATCAGCTGTTCTTTGCCGACTATTGGCCATTACGGCCGATAATCACTTTGTGTAGCTGATCGTTGTCTTTCAATATGTTGAAAAACAAACGGCTTGGATAGTGATGATCTGCTGCCGTCACTCTGTGCAATAGCAGTGGCGGCAGCCGTGTAAAGATTGTCCTGAGAGCCCCCCCCCCCTTTTACCAGCTCATTATAGGGGCGAGTGGGAAGCAAGGAGCAAGCGAGCTCTAACATCACAGGTCGGCGCTCGCTTGCTCCCGGTAATTGCCCCGCATAATAGGGGCTTAACTTGTATACGTGTCACTTAATGGGGAAAGAGAGAATACACAGTGTGAACCTAACCTCTTTTTAAATTTGCATAATTCATTGATTGATTACTCAATAGGTACTGTCCAAAGGTAGGTCAAAGAATGACAAACAAGTAAAGCTTTATATTCAATAATGGTATAGGTACAGCAAGTCAGTCCATGGAGCGGTTATAGAGCCCATGGAGGGAGGGAACCCAACCCTTTTCTCTCCTGATCTCTATTGTTAGCAAACAAGCAGGAAGGAATAGGCAAAAAGGTCACGGAGGGGGAAACAAACAGTATTTACATGTATCAAGAATGGCTAAACCTGTCAGTTTGATCTTTGCTAAAAAGGGTCCAACTAGTCTGCAAACAAGGCGGCAAGGCTTAACATGTGGTCCAGGCTGCAATGTATTGTAGTCATTTGGCCCACTCTTCTGACACCACCGGTTTTCCAAGTGTCTGTTTTCCATCGTTGTCCCTTACCGGTGATGTTCTGTGCAAATAGGAAATGCCCACTTTGCTGCTAAGCAGGCATAGGGAACTAGGAAAGAAGGAGGACATGGAGACGGGGACACTGGAACCTGCAATGAGGGGAATGGGCTGGTAATATACTGCTTTGTTAGTTTCAATGTAGCCCAGGCCATAAGGCTAATTTCAGCGTGTACCTGGCCAAACCCACATTACATTTAGTCATATACATGAACACTGCACGGTTGACCGCGGTGTTAAAATCTAATCACTGTGTACATTAAAATTGACTGTATGTAAATTCAAGCCTTACTCGCCTACTATTCTTCGAAAGAAGGCATTTCCAAAATCACTACCCCCTAGATCACAACGCACTGCAAGAGAAGCATAGTCAACCGGATTAGACCATAGAGGGGTCTCGCAGGTGTATGCCCAGGTAAAGCCCCCTGATTTATAAGATGGAGTCCCTGATGCAGAACATACTGTATCCTGCAGACTCAGCCCCATGATATATTACATGGCCAAGGACAACCACTGTGTGGGAAATGAATGGTGGACTGGTGGATCGCAGCTTTCCCCGGTTTTGGGTGCAGATTGCTGGGGAGTTCTGAAGGCGCTTTTAAGAGCTGTCCTTTAAATTAGAAGTTAAAAAAAAAAGTCTTGAAAGTGAAAGAAAATCTACAATGAAGTGTATAACCACAAAGGACAAAATTACTCAGCATTTATTATAGATCAGGAAGCAGTCACGCCATTTACTGTAATATCTAATCTGCAAATATCACCGGGTCTACAGTGAACTCGATGTGTACCTGGAACGAAGCATTGACTGATAGCCTTCCAACTCTTACATAAAACTGTGCAGGAAGTTCAGGTTTACCATTCTCTTACTATGGGTGTGAGTGGCTTAAAGGGAACTGGCCATTAGTTTCAGTCTGAGTAGCTGCACTTCGGCTCTGAACTTTCTACTATTATATCGCACATGAAGTCATAACAATTGCCATGGCCTATGATAATCGATAGATTAGAATCCATTAGCATAACTCTAGAAAAGAGCACCATGATGCTTTCCCCACTCTCAACATTACTGGGGATACTTAACAAGGAGACCACATATTGTTCTATGACATCAATGTCCATCTCCAATTAGGAATGTGGTAGCGTCCATCAGCCCGAGAGAGGTTCCTTGCCATTCACTGACATGAACCGTCTTCTATTTACACCCCCTTTTGCGAACATACATGACATAAAGGAGTCTAGGTGTACAAGCACAGGCCAGCTCTATTTCAGGATGTAGAGGTTAGAAAGTGGAGGGACAACAGAGGCTGCAACTTTCTGAGAAACCACCAAATCGTGGTAACACAAAGTTACTATAGAACTTCAGTTTTTATGCTACTCGGCTTCAGAGCAACGAAAAGTATAGGAATAAAGGAATAGATAGCTTACTGTTAGAGATCCGTATATTCCGCTTGCGTCCAACGCGGTCAAGGCCGATCGGTGTGCTTTGTGAGAAGGCACAGGGCCGTAGGCGAGCAGAGACAGCCTTGTATGGAGGCACTTTGTGTGATGGAACAGGAGGACGAGGGATTGGCTACAAATGGGACACAAAGAGCAAAATGTTAGTCTGGTTAGTAGACACATTAAACAATATCCACCATTAGAATCTATACTTAATGTTATCTGCTGTCCCAACAAATGACTGCTGTGGTGGTGTTAGTAAGGTTCATGTCAAAACTGTGGCCATTGGATGACCGCCGTGGTCATGTGTTAAGACGTTATCAAAGACTGGCCAATAGAGATGAGCAAACCTTGAGCCTGCCCAAGTATACCGATTTTGTAGGAGAAAATGACCTTTGCACTTTTGCTAGTCTACCAAAGTTTGGGACGCTTATGACACAGTGAAGTGCCATGGTATAAGATGTAAAAGAAGAAGAATCCCAATGTACTAAGTGAAAAGGGACATGGCACTTCCATTAGATCAGACTTACCTCTGTACTAAACAAACCTCATACAAAAAGAAGAAATAAAAATGTGTATACACAGAAAGAAAAAAAAAAAAAGAAAAAAAATCACATTTTTAGAAAGCTCACACAGTACTGGTTATTATAATTTTCTTAAATATAGATTTCCATGCAGTTAAAAGAAATAGAAGAGAAATTTTAGTATAAAAACAACCCCAAACAAACATACACCATCTTCTGCTTCTAAGCAGCCTTCGGTGTACCATTGGTGTGCCGAGAACATTCCTATGTTAAAAGACTACATTTATGGGGTTATCCAGCGCTACAAAAACATGGCCACTTTTCCCCCTCTCTTGTCTCCAGTTCAGGTGTGGTTTGCAATTAAGCTCCATTTACTTCAATGGAACAGAGTTTCAAAACCCCACCCAAACTGGAGACAACAGTAGGGGGAAAGTGGCCATGTTTTTGTAGCGCTGGATAACCCCTTTAAGAACTCAGAATACAGACTGCCATATACAGACGGTCCAGGAGGATTCTCATTGCTTTGGCTGGGAATATATTGTGCCACTTTTTATTACTGGAAGGATAGGATAACAGGATTATATATAAGAAATGTCATTTATACAATCCAGCATGGAGCATTAATTTTTCTCATCTTCATTAAGCATAACTGGCTATACATGAATATTTCTGACCTTTCAAAACTGGCAAAGCGAGAATGGGAGAAGGAGAATGACATTCAACATTTTATGTTCAATCCGTTCTATCGTGAGAGATGACAAGCAATGCTTATACAGGAAGAATATAAGAACTGCTGTAAGAGATCCTTACTGTATAGCACAGACAGGTACCTAAACATGGCTGTACATACAAGGTGTCTATCTGGATATCTCTTCAACTAGATCAGCCAAGTTTGCATATTTACCACCACGGGAAGTGGGAAATGATGGGATACCAGACACATCTAGCAGCTTCCTATGTCCAGAGGGAACAAACATTTGTGCATGGTAGAATCCAATAATCCTTACTTTCATAGGACAGGGGGTCTTTAGGACACCGTTCTTTAGTAAAAGGTGTACAAAGTAGCTCTCCTCTAGAAGTCTCATCAGTAACACCTATAGGTGGCTATGCTGTAAGCTATTTCGTATAACTAATAGGGGAAAATAGCAAAGCTGGACAAAGGCATAAGATGGCACCATGATCCTCTTTTCTAACTCCAACCTATTAAACATTATATAGCAAAGAAAAATAGAGCCAACATATAATAGTAGGGGTTTCCCAGGAGCAGATGGTCCCACTGGACTATCTATGGAAGTACTTATCGGCAAGTGCAGTCAGTATTTTAGTGGTGATGTAGTTGTAGTGTTTTACCAAATGGGAATGGTTTTGTTGGGGAGAGGAGCTACCACTATTTCAATAAGGATAGTGTATAGTTGTAGACGTTTCCCAAGTGGGGATGGTCCCACCGGACCATCTTTGACCCCGGTAGACAGTAAAAGCAAGAGCAGTCAATATTTTGGTTGGGATGGTGTAGCTTTAGCATTTTCCAAAATGGAGATGGTTTTGTTGGGTTATGGTAACTAGAAGAAATACCACTGTTACAGTAAGGTTGGTGTAGTTTTAGGAGTTTCCCCAAGTGGGGATAGTCCCATTGGACCATCTTTCACCCCAAAAACAGCAAGACCAAAAGTAGACACTATTTCAGCTGGAATGATCTAGCTGTAAGGTTTCCCCAAATGGGGATGGCTTTGTTGGGCCATGGCATCTAGAAGAGTTACCACTGTTACTGTAAGGATGGCGTACTTGTAGACGTTTCTCTACATAGGATGGAGCCCTCTATAGCTCCTAAAGACAGAAAGCAGTGGTCACCAAACAGTAGGGAGGGGGTAGTTGTAGAGCTTACCCGAGAACACACATTTCCTTTGCGCTCTCAGATGTACTTATAAATAAGGGAAGACAACTCCTATAAATCCACCTATTAAACTATTGACATATTGGCAAGCCATCTTTCTTTCAAGAATACGTTATGAACTTTGAACAGGTATTATGAGGACACAGTAACAATATTATTAAAGGATTAGTACTCAGACGTGTAATAAATGATTAATATTCAACCACATGCAGATTTTTGATAGCCCCAAATCAACACGTCATACCGTATGTTTTATTGATGTCTGAAGATTGGTGGAGAAAGCGAATACAATTAGTGAGGAAAATCAAGAGACTGGAGTTAGTCCAAGAGCATGCATGTTTTATTGTGAAGGAAAGAAATTTTAATACGATGAATGTTAGGACACCATTCAAGAGAGGATTCAGAAGACCTGTCATTCTGCAGAGGTCATGCTTCACGGCTTACTTTTTGAAGCATATCTACATTCTCTTCATCCTCGCTTGTCCCATAAAGGTTGACGCCACCTATTACAGAAATGGGTCTTCTTTTATAGTTCCCTTGGAATTCCATGCTAGGTTTGCAAACTTTTCCTTCCTCCCTAACAGAATGTGAGGGAAATGTACAGTTCCCACCATCTGCGTTTTGGCAGTCCATAGGAACAGAGTCTTCTGGGATGGAGAAACTGCGAATGGCCATCTGACCATAGTCCGAAAGGGGTCTTGGCCGACATCTGCTTTTTCCAGTGACCCATTTCTGAGATGATACCTTCTGAGATTCTGCCTTTTCCTCATCTTGAGATGGAGATTTGGTCCAGGAGTCTTCAGTCGTAACCTTTTTTAAAATGTGAACAATGCAAGTGAGGTAACCTGGTGAATGTTAGTTCCATTAACAAAAGTTACAAAAAAAAAGGTTTAAAATGACAATGACCTGTGCTGATAGACCATACTCACTTATGACTGCTGTAAAATAAAAGTGTTCACCACTAACAAACCAAAAATATTTCTAGAGGACAAAAGGAACGAGGGTCTGACCAGTGGAGAACCCTCAGAAGTCATCATTTTTAGCATCATGGACAAAAAATGTTAAGCAAGTAAAAATAACTATATAATAACTATATACTACTAATAGACCTAAATAAATACATCTATCTAGAAAATAGACATGAGCACCATGTGAGCCTGATCAATAGGCATTGGATTACCCATGGCTGAAGAAGTTGGATGCAGCCCTAGGAAGTCCAGGAAGACATGGATTTAGCCATAGGCCATTTCTTTGTTTCCTCTAGTTTGCAGTCCTTATGTAGATGGGAGTCTTGCAAAGTTCTCTCTTCTTAACATCACTGGAGATGGAACCAACCAAGACTGAGCTCCCTCTCATAAAAAGACTATCAACAGGCATAGGGGCACTTTTATATCCATAAAGGCCACGATTATATGTGGTCACCACTTTCATGAGATAACATGGTGTATGGAGGGGGGGAGGGGTGATGACAGGGGTACCTGTCATCATGGCTTCTACAGAATCAGTTAATTCCACTATTCACCTGGAGGTTTGGGTACCTATAGTTACGAAAATGCAGAGACTGTGATGTGCAACCCCATTCTGATCCAGATAATGTAAAGCTAGGGCTGCGCAGACAATGTTAGTAAAGTCTGTGCAGCCCTTGCCTAATGAGTATAAAATAATACATTTATACATACCTCTCTGCACTTCCTGATGTCCTGCTAACTTCGGCCTGCTCCCTGCAGTGTCTGAAGTGACAGGCCGCACAGCCAATCACCAGGACAGTGCCGTGGCCAGGCTGAGCGGCCTGTCACTTTAGACACTGTGGGGAGCATGCCGAAGCTAGCAGGACATCAGGAAGTGCAGAGGTAAGTTGTTTTTTTTTTACACAGCCATCAGCAGTCGGCCGTGCATTGCTATTACACGTAGTGATGTGTGCCTGGTGGACGATGATTTTAGGTCAAGACCTAAAGACATGATCAGCCGATTATCATTGTCATTGGTTGATCTTGTCTTTATTACAGGGAGCGATGATCTGCCAAATAGGCCTGATTCAGCAGATTATCGCTCCATGTAATAGGGCCCTAAGGCTATGATTGTATTTTAAAGCATAATAAAACATTCACTGTTCAGTTAATTCCCCCCCCCCCACACAGTTTTTTCTCAATAAATTTAGTGGAAACAGGTCACATGTCATTTAATGGCACTGCTGTAATTATAGAAATTCTACGTAAAAATATATATTTTTGAAAACGTTTTTGTGTACTTTTTGTCAACATACTTGAAAACTGCTGATTAAGACCTTATTGGTATAAAACACCCATAAAATGTCCAAAAAGCCTTGGAAAAAAATTAATCAATCAGCAGCTGGTGGGTAGAGGGAGCTGGTGCTCATAAATATTGAGGACTTCTGAGCACACGCATATAATGGAGAGGACTAGTGTGCGGAGTTCTTGCTATTTCGGAAGATATCTCCAAATCAGCTGTACGTCATATCATTGATACCTCATTCTGTTCAGCTTCTCTGTCACTAGTTTATGCTACTCTTAGATAGGGCAGCCGAAACCTACTGACAGAGTCTCTTTCATCTATACTTCATCAGTAGATGGCATGAATCCTTAGCAACTTGCAGTCCCCCATGGTGATTAGTGGGACAGTGTACCACGACTTGCCGATGATTAATGGCAGCTGTAGATGAAGTACAGGTAAGGCACGATGCTACTGTATGGCGAAATCACATTGCGTAAGATCATAAATTGCCTAATAAATCATGTTTTGTGTTTTTTTTTTCTTAGAGGAAAAAAACACTCATAAGTTGTATCATGCAATCTGACTAGGTCAGCACAAGTTCTATCCGGCCTCACCTTCCATATAAGCAGTCTTAAGCCACATCACTGAAAGCTACATAAATACTTCAGATAAAAAGAATTAATTAATAATAATAAAAAAAAAAAATAATTTATATTATATATACATATACATATACACACACACACACACACATGTACATACATACACACACACACGTAAAGATATACAGACTGAATAACAATACCTTCTGGTCTGTAACAGGCAATGTGGCCCCGCAGACACACTGAAACAAGAGACAACTGACGGTCGGCATCCCGACCCCCGGTCACTTAGTGCCAGGTAGTCACTCCAGACGCCGCCATATACGAAACAGATTTTCTCCAAGTCTCCTTGTTATTTGCTCACTAGGTTTGCAGGTGGACCTTGTACTTTTCACAGGGCTGCTCCTATACCCAAAGCATTTTTTAACTCATAAAATGCCAGTCTAAAGGAGAAATGCTTCTTAGACATGTGATGTCATCTGGATTTGGGGTAAATCTAGAGAACCTTTTACCGAGTAAACTCCAAACACACATTAGAGCAGCGTTCAGCAGGTTATAATGTATAGGGGCTTCTGCAAAGTCACCTAGCCTGTAGAACAAAGCCTATACAGTCAGGGTAATTGCTTTATACTGGTAAGTGCAAAACATCATTATACCTATCTATACAGCTATGTTGAGTTCTTGAAAAATAATGTATACATGAGTGTAGAAGTTCTAAAAAAACGACAAAAAAACAAAACAGTGATGGCACGAACAAATATAATATGATTCGCCCATAAAACAACATGTAAAATATGCAAGTCCACTAATAAACCCGACATGTATCACCACCACTAGGGCTTCCTCAGGGGTGACTTCTCACGTTTCTTGCCATACACATTAGTTATTAGTGCAAATTATTTATATCTTTCTAAGCAAGACGGAGCTGGGCCAAGAACCATATCATAGCCAATAGCCTCACTTGGCGCTGGAGTCAGAATTGCAGCACCAACTGGACTTTGGACTGGCAAACTAACATTGCCA
The DNA here is from genome assembly GCF_027789765.1 of Dendropsophus ebraccatus. Lineage (NCBI taxonomy): Eukaryota > Metazoa > Chordata > Amphibia > Anura > Hylidae > Dendropsophus > Dendropsophus ebraccatus. Next base: position 34,402,306 of record NC_091458.1, on the reverse strand, counting down.
CGTAGATTTCTACACATTAAAGACTCTGTCAGTAGGTTTATGCTGCACTAAGGGCAGCATAAACTAGTGACCGAGAAGATGAACAGAATGATGTAACCCATACATTGTTCTGTGCAGCTGATTCAGAGATTTCCTCCTGAGCAACAGAGACAATAAGTAGCCCTCTCCATTATGTGCACGTGCTTAGTAATCCTCTATACTCATGAGCGTCAGCAAACTCCGCCCACCAGCTGCTGATTGACAGTTAATGACCTCAAGGTCATTCTGCCACCTAATATGCCAAATCATAGTTGGGGGCTCTGTTAGAAGAACAACATGTGAGATACAATACTGATTACCTATCCTTTGGACAGGCCTTAAATATCAGATTGATGGGGATTCCCGGCACAGCCACCAACAAGCTAAGCATCATGGCGTCTTCAGCGTTTACATAGCTGTATTCATCTGCAAAACATACTTGGCACTCCAAGGGGACCATTTGTGTGTAGAGATAGTATGGCATCCTCTGGGCAATGCATCTATGCTGGCACAGTCAACATTAAAGCACTGTAAAGATACGAAGGGGACCTCAGAGATGAAGACTGTAGCTGGTAAACTCTCTTAGGGTAAATCCTGTGGCCACCTGCACCCCCCCAAGCTGGGAGTGTCACCAAGTGGTGGTGCTTGGTGTAATGTATCCATTTTTGACATTCAAAAGACTAGAAGATGGAGTTCGAACAAACCTGAACGCTCAGTATTTGATTACCGATGGCTGAAATAATAATAATAATAATAATAATAATAATAACAACAACCCCCACATCAGCACATTAGATGTATGAAGAAACCAAGTAGCAAGTGCTCAATTTCCCTGCAGTGCCCCCACAGGAGAAATGAAGTATTACACAATACATTGAACAGAACAAAATCTCATCAAATGGCCTTTCAAATGGTGATTCAAATCATGACACTTGCAGCTGCCCCATGTTAAGGTGAAGGCCCTAGTAAAGATAGTTAAGTAAACTTTGTTTCTTACACTCCCGCACTTGGATTTTTGCGATTTTTTTTTTTATGTCATGCGACTTCTCCTATAACATTTGATTGACTGAGGCCTCATTTCTGAGATACAATGCCTGCACACAGCTCGGTAATAAAGTCATAGAGTATCCTAGTTTTTTCAAGGTCATAGCCGGGCCAGACTACTCACTCAGTACTAATGTAATTGGACATAAATGAGATTTTTGCTGTAGATTTATCTAGCGGGCACGAGACAATTTAAACAGTGGTAATACATACTATATAACCTGTCACTATACTGTCACCAATGCATTATAGTGTCTGGAAATGGTGAGGAAATACAGTTTCGCACATTAGCAACAGGTCTCACCCAGATATAGTGTTATTCTTCTAACATTGTAAAGGTTGGCTACAGATGAACAATTAGTATTGTTTTTTTATGTTTTTAGCAGTCATGTTCTACCTCCATAGGGTAGGGTGGTTAGAGAAAAAAAAAAGGACATAAGGAATAGCGCTATTTCTGAGCATTATATAACTTGTTTAAGGCATTTTTGACCAGTTTTACTGTATTTTTTAGCTGTCCCCAAGTTTGTGGGTGATGTATAACCTCTAGAATGTCTCCCATACAAGGGGACCTTGCTCTTTTATATAGCATACCATCAGATGCAGCAGCATGGAGGACATTATATAGCAGTAAGCACAAGATACAGATGACTGGCACCAGCCAGTGAACAAGTAGTCCTGCCGGTGCCAGGTGAAAATCATAGATAGGTGAGGTCAGCTTAACATGATCACTGTGGGGTGCTCAAGAATAAAATAAGTGTTCAATATGAATAGCAACTAAGAAAAACATTCGACAACATCATTGCGACCAATCATAATTTATTCCATAATGGATATGTAGCAGAGAGGGGGATACACAGGTAGCACAATCCTAGGACTGCTGTTTCGGGCTGGCTGACCTCCATGGAATCCCCCTCCCTGCTGTACATCTGCCATGGAACAATTTATGATTGATCGCAATGGTGGTGCACGCTAATTTTTTTTTTCTTAGTTGCTAGTCACATTATATAGCAGTACTGAGCAGTGTAAGCTGTGAATCAAGCACAGTTATGTGGCTGGTGGCTCAGGGGTTAGCAATGTTGCTTTGCAGCTCTGGGGTACTGGGTTCAAATTTCTTAACATCTGCGTGGAGTTTGTATGTTCTCCCCATGTTTGCGTTGGATTCCTACCGCATTCCAAAATATTAATATGTTAATTTGGAATTTAGATTGTGAACCCCAGCAGAGACGCATGTAAGTAACAGTACAGAGCTGCACACAATATAAATAAAAGAACAGTAGTAGTAATATTATTATTTCTATAAAACACTACAAGCTGCCGTAGTGTCTATTGTGGTCTCCTGTCTCACATCTCAGCTGACACAGTGCTCTCTGCTGACATCTCTGGCCGAGACAGGAACTGTCCAGAGCAGGAGAGGTTTTCTATGGATATTCATGTAAAACCGAGACAGAGTTCCTGTCTCGGCCAGAGGTGGCAGCAGAGAGCACCGTGTCAGACTGAAAATAAAACAACACTTCATGCAGGACATATAGTACCTAATAAGTATGGGAAGGCTTGATATTTTTTAATCGAAGTAAATTACAGATCTATATAACTTTCCTTTAAGGTCTGTTCACATCTGCATTGGAGAAAGTTGCCTATATGATCTGCCAGATAAATCTCTCTGTGTAAACGCACCCTAAGAGCGCTCTGTTCGCTATTAGCTATTTCCTTTAAATGCAGTAAAATATATTACAAGCAACCAAGAGGAAGTTTGTTTTACATATGTTGGTATTGTGGTATGCATTTTCCCACCATACAGTAATACTGTGCTTGTAGGATATAGACACCAAGGGGGAGATTTATCAAAGGGTGTAAAATTTAGACTGGTGCAAACTGCCCACAGGAACCAATCACAGCTCCTCTTTCCTTTCAGCACTGCCTAAAGCTGAGCTGTGATTGGTTGCTGTGGGCAGTTTGCACCAGTCTAAATTTTACACCCTTTGATAAATCTCCCCCCAAGTATACTTGTCTGCATCAGAATTAACTAAGCCAAACTATTCATTCTATGCAAAGCCTATACCACAAACCTCATTTATCAGAACCATCACCAACAAATCAGACAGATTGAAGTGCTTCTTTGATCCTTTAAAGGAATTGCAACACATTTTTTTTCTAACAAATCAACTGGTGCCAAAAAGTGCCAGATTTGTAACTTCCTTCTATTACAAAAATGTCAAGTCTTTCAGTACTTATCAGCTGCTGTATGTCCTACAGGAAGTGGTGTATTCTTTCCAGTATGACACAGTGCCCTCTGCTGCCACCTCAGTCCAGAGCAGTTGCCAATCCCCATAAAAAAAAACCTCTCCTGCATTCAAGACTTGAAAGAATACCATGTCCTGCAGGACATACAGCAGCTGATAAGTACTGGAAGAGTTGAGTTGAATTACAAATCTCTGGCACCAGTTGTTTTAAAAGAATTTTTTTGGGGGTAAAATACCCCTTTAAAACAGCCAATCACAATGGTGTTTTTAAGCAGGTTTCTTTTATACAATGTGTTTTACTTTATGCATGTATTTGCTGGATACAATAACATGGTAGACATGCAAATAAAACATATACCATATAAAACATATTTATGGGCTGCAACCCCTGGACCCCTCTAACCACGTCCCTGTGTCTGCCCGAACAGCAAACAGTCATCTTGAATGTAATAAACACAACTTCATTGTCCAGGGATTATCCAGGATTTAAAAAAAATAAATAAAAAAGTATTGCCAACTTCTTTCAAACACACCACTATTTTACTGTGTGTAGTATTGCAGCTCAGCTTCATTAAAGTGAATGGAGCCAAGGTGTAATACCACACACAACCTGATAACAGTGGGTGGCACTGTTAGTCCTATATAAGCCTGGAAAAATGAAAGGGAATGAGAAATCTAATATGATGTTATTTAGGGTGCGTTCACATAGCGGAAAATAGGCGGAAATCCCTACACGGACTTTGCTCAGAACCCCGCCTGCCTTGCTCTCACGTGTCATTTCTTTGAGCGGAGAGTGGAGGCGCCCTATACATAACATTGAGACAGTGAGGCAAGCAGAATTCTGAGCGGAGTCCGTGGCAGGGATTCTGCTCAAAATTTCCACCTGTTTTCCGCAGTGTGAACGCACCCTTACACCACCATAACACCCTCAATAATTGTGCCACCATTCACAAAGACTAAAACCTACCCAACAAGATGGGGAGCATCAGACTTGGTGGTGAGATCTCCCCATCTCTGCTCAGAATATTGTAATCTCAACTCACCAAATGCGTAGGGACTTTCCTTCTCCCAGACGTTGTATGTAGGTCCGTCATCCCCCAGATTACAGGGGTCTGGTCTATGGCCCCCACCCAGTAGTACGCCACACAGTACGGCCTGCATGCAGCTGGCACTAAGAGGTGACACAAAAGCGAACAGATTCCTCCCACAGAACAAGTGACAACGCTCACATCTTAAATTTTGCAATTAGTCTTTAATGTGTAAGAAGACTTCCTTCCTATCCGGCTCAGACAGACGTGTATCACTGGGTCTGTCATACCAGCGAGCTGAAAGCTACAGCAACGTATGGGCAACTTCCACATGCACAACAGGAACTATGTATGCAAATGCAAATCACATACCTGAAAGGGGGGTTCCGCATTAAACTGGAGAGCAATTGAGAAACTTTGTGAATTACATAGATTACTACCGATGCCCAGCGCTACTTACGCAATTATATCGGCTGCTACCAGGCCACAAGCTGGCGGCAGACACTCTGGTCGTACATTATAGAGTGCTAGCACACAGGAAAGGCTGCTAAAAATCCTGTCTTGTGTGAAAGAACCCTTAATCTAGGCTTAGAAAAAAACATGGCCGTATTTTTACAGAAACAGCACCACTCTTGTCCTCAGTTTGGGTGTGGTATTGCAGCTTATTTCATTGAAATGAATGGAAGACTGGAGAAGAGTTGTAATACCACTCACAACCTGAGGGTGGGGTGGTGATATTTTTTTTTCTTGCAGAAAAGTATCTGTATTGTTTTTAATCTTGGGTAACCCCTTTAAGGAGTATAACATGGCATTAGCTCCAATCTCGTTGTGTGGCCCTGGCTTTTATCAGCTGTCAGCCTCACATCTGCTATTACACAGAGAGATGTGCAGCTGACTGCTTTTTTGATATGTTAGAGCTGAGCGATCAGCCTGATCTGAGAGATACTTAGCCCATGTCATAGGTTTTACAGGCGAGGAACACACATTGAGAAATGCTGCAGCAGAATTCTTTTCAGAAGTGGAACCAGCAAAGCACAATTTCTGCAATGCATTTTCCTAGCCTTAGGGTATGTTCACATGATGTGGATACACTGCAGATTTTCTGCAACTGGATATTAAACACATTGCTTTTGTTTTTTTGCTTTAGTGCAGAGACGAAGCAGTTACTGCAGTTATAGGGGTACTCTACAGGGGATTTAACAAAAAAAATCAACTGGTGTCAAAAAGTTATAAAAATTTGTTAATTTCTCCTATTTAATTCCAGTCTTACTAGCTGCTGTATGTCCTGCATGAACTGTCCAGAGCAGTAGCAAACCCTTATAAAAAACCTCTCCTGGTCTGGACAGGTCCTGACACAGCAGAGAGCACTGTGGCAGACTGGAAAGAATACATCACCTTCTGCAGGACACACAGCAGCTGATAAGTACTGCAATATTTGAAGTTTTGTTTTGTTTTTAAACAGTAAACAGTAAAAAGTAATTTACTTTCTGACATCAGTGGATTTAAAAACTTTTTTTTGAATCCTCCAAAGTACCCTTTTAATCTGTGACAACTCTGCATCATGTAAGCATACTTGTGGTGTCCCTCCACGGGTGTTGCTAGTCTGTACACCCTCGCTAGTATGTATCTCTGTACTTGTATATTGCTCAGCTGTAGTGAGCAAGGGGTTATTGTTTATTTGTGATCTGTGCACCAATGAGAGCTATTCTTCTTCACCTATCTCTATTCTCCTTTCTCTTTGCACTCTCTTCACCACTCACAGGAGTTATTACATACTCTGTAGGAAGTTGTCACATGGGGAGAGGAAGTGTACACCCACACTAGTGGAGTTCTTCTCTGGTTCTTGTAGAGACAAGACACACAGACCAGAGTCTCCTGCAGAGTTTAGCCAGGAGCCTGGCTCTGCCAGGTTCCCCCTCCGGGACAGACCAGCTGTATTGTTTCTACATGGGAAACACAGAGACTCTTTTCTTTCAAGCAACACTTATTCCAACTATGCAGTGTTAAACTGCTCAAGAGAGGACAAGTCAGGGATCACCCCAACCCACACCGTTAAACGTCTCTAAATGTGCAGCACAGTGTGCTAAAAGCTAGAGGAACTGATACGGATAGAGCAAAGTTGCTTCAAGCCTACGTACTATCTCGCAGCACAGGTGTAACCAGGTAATCTTGGCCACCTAACTCAACTCAGGTAACAGGGACTGGGGCTTGTGTCCCCTTGTTAGGATGGGTCACCCGACGCTGCAGGGCAATAGGTGGTATCACGACAGAGGTCGAAACACGGGCACAAGTATTCTTCTACTCTCAAGTATGTTTCTTCTTCTTCTTCTAAAGTTACGGCAGAGCATATTACTAAATTGGGTTGGGACTTTCACAACCTACTCCTCTCCTCTACTCTGAACTCACTCTACTTCTCAGCACGCAACTAAGTCAGCACTACGGTAGTTAAACCGTCCTTGGGTCATCTCCCCTTTTTCTGGGTGGCAGTACCGACAGTCTGGGTGGGTCATAACTCCACTCCGGAACACCGGAATAAGCGCCCAAGGGACCCATCACAACCCGGCACCAACCACAGGGGAAAGGGTATAGCCAGCCATCCTAAACTAAAAGCAGGTGTGCCTTATCCCTGTGTCCTAAATCGGCACTGGCGTCACGACAGTACAACCACAGGCTGCGCTCTACTCCACCGACCAACTACCACAGTAGTGACGTCACGCAGCATAATCTAGCAAGTGACCGGTCGCGCACATGTGACATACTTACAAAGCTATTGCGGCTACAGGGCCTGGTAGTCTGCTCAGCTCTGTAATGTCCCTGGTTAACTTTTCAGGACCTTTATCCTGACTCTAGTTAACATGAGATAGGGTGTCCTGTACCCGGGCCCCCCACTACACTAGAGGGCCCTACACTTCAGACTCTTCTTCTCCCAGCTCCTATGACACTGGTGTTCAGGCATGGCAGGGGCAGTACAGAGAAAGAGAGAGAGAGAGAGGAGAAAGACCTGATCACATGACCCGCAGCCGGTCCTCTAATTTACTGTGTGGAGATCTGCCTGACTGCAGGAAAGACTGAGCTGCCTGTAATTGCTGATTGTTGGTCAGTATGTGTGTCAGCCGTTTGAGAGTGTGTGTGTGTGTGTGTGTCAGTAGGGTCTATATCAGTGGCGTGTGGGTCAGTGGTGTCTGTGTGTGTGTCAGTAGGGTCTGTGTCAGTGGAGTGTGTGTGTGTGTGTCTGTCAGTGGTGTCTGTGTGTGTGTGTCAGTAGGGTCTGTGTCAGTGGAGTGTGGGTCAGTGTTGTGTATGTGTGTCAGTAGGGTGTGTGTGTGTGTGTGTGTCTGTCAGTGGTGTATGTGTGTGTAGGGTCTGTGTGTGTGTGTGTGTAGGGTCTGTGTGTGTGTGTGTGTGTGTGTCTGTCAGTGGTGTATGTGTGTGTGTGTGTCTGTCAGTTCTGTGTGTGTCTGTCAGTGGTGTGTGTGTGTGTGTGTCTGTCAGTGGTGTATGTGTGTGTGTGTGTGTGTGTGTGTGTGTGTGTGTGTGTGTGTGTGTAGGGTCTGTGTGTGCCTGTCAGTGGTGTATGTGTGTGTGTGTGTGTCAGTAGGGTCTGTGTCAGTGGAGTGTGGGTCAGTGTGTGTTGCTCACGTCTGATTTGCAATGCTATGATCATCTACCACATGGATTGTGACTGTGAAAGGTGTTTCCCTCTATCATCTCTTTTCACCATTCAAAAGTTTGCTATGGGGTCCAGCCATTTCTAGATACGCCCCTGGAAGCATCCATAGGATCTCGAGAAACATGGCTGCCAATGCAAAGTGCTGCTCCAGGCCAGAAGCTGTGCAGGGATCTACACCACAGACCTATTCACTGCAATGACATTGTGTTGCTGAACCCTGCACAGCATGTGACCTTCATTCTCAGGAACAGTGGGTGTCGCAACAAGTTGCACTCCAGCAATCTAGAAGTGACAGTGTATCCCAGCAATATGTCTTCACTTTAAGTGATGCAAATACCCATCTAAGAGCCGCAGCCGCCAAAAATAGCAGAAATTAGCATGTACTTCCCATTGTACAGAAAGCAGCAGTATACCGAGTTCTAAGAATTTTCTCAATACACGTAATGGCTTTTCATGCTCTATTTCTTTAGTACAGAGCTTATATCCTCCATTACGCCTACAGTTACAGTAGTAGGACGCCCCCTTTCACATGCACACAGCGACTACTGACCTCAATAGATAGAACATCCAGATTCCTCATAGGCAACTGCTCTTTATCTCAGATAAATCTCCCTCTGTCCACTCTTGTCTATGTATTCCCCAGTTCTGGAGCATTGTTTCTCATTCCTCTAGTGTTCCCCTGCTATTATGAATAGTTTGACAAGTGGGTGTTACCATCCCCCCATTCAACAAATAGGTGTGCACCAACACAGTGTGGCCACATAAGCACTGATTGGACAGCGCCAGACTGTGAAAGGACACACCCCTTTTTACAAGGAGAACTGCAACTCCCAGTTGTCAATTTATTCATAAATATTAAGGAGTAATAAGAGCATGATGCACAGTGCTTAAAATTGTTATTTTAAAGGGAATGCAAGCATTTAGTAAGACAGACAGGTCAGGAGAGGTAACAAGTAAATGCCTGATAATATTGTGTATATGGCAAGAATACATTGGTTATTATTAAGAACCTGACAACAATCCTTAAAGGGGTTGTTCCCCTCAATTTTGACTTTTAAAATCAACTGGTGCCAGAAAGTACCAGATTTGTAATTTATTTCTCTTAAAAACTCTCAAGTCTTCCAGTACTTATCAGGAAGTGGTGTGTTCTTTCCAGTCTGGAGAGCAGGAGAAGTTTTTTTATGGGGATTTTCTACTGCTCTGAACAGTTCCTGGCATGAACAGAGGTGGCAGCAGAAAACACTGTGTCAGACTTGAGAGAATACACCACTTCCTGCAGGACATACTGCAGCTGATAAGTACTGGAAGACTCAAGATTTTATAATAGAAGTAAATTACAAATCTTTGGCACTTTCTGGCACCAGTTGATTTAAAATAAAAACATTTTTTGGTGAACAACCCCTTTAACAGTCCATCTAAAAGGAGAACTCATTAAGAGATTGTTTACATGTTCTGGGCATGATCTGGAATTACAGTCAGTACAGTAGCGCAGGTTTTTTTTTTTTAGCATTAGATAAACATGGCCACTTTTTTCCAGAGACGACAACTCTCGTTTCTCCAGTTCAGGTGTGGTTTGCAATTAGGCTCCATTCACTTCAATGGAACAAAGTTGCAAAACCTGGACCCAAACTGGAGACAAGAGCGGTGCTGTCTCTGGAAGAATGTGGCCATGTTTGTCTAATGCTGGATATCACCTTTAAAAGGTTTCAGAGCTCACAGCATCAAAAAATCCCAATGATTAGTACTTTCCATTAGGGGGCGCTGCAGGTACATTTCTCTTGGACTATAGTACTCATTGGTTTTAGGCTAGGTTCACACTGCGTTTTTGCAATCCGTTTTTTTTTCAAAAAACAGATGAAAAACGGATGCATTTGTGTGCATCCGTTTTGATCCGTTTTTCCATTAACTTCCATTGTAAAGAAAACTGATCAAAACGGGTCCGTTTTTTTTGACGGACACAAAAGTAAAAAAAAAAAAACGGATCCTTTTGATCCGTTTTTTTTTTACAATGGAAGTCGATGGAAAAACGGATGCACACAAATGCATCAGTTTTTTTTCATCCTTTTCTTGTAATAAACGGATGAAAAAAAAACGGATTGCAAAAACGCAGTGTGAACCTAGCCTTACATACAAGTCCTTTAAAATGTTTACGCAGATGTGCAGCCATAAATGAGAATTTTTGGGGGGTCACAAAGTCCCAGTAATTTGCTTAGAAAAGAGGCACTGCTTGTTCATTAGCTAATCACTGGATATTTTCCATAGGGAGTGTTGACCCGATAATCACCTTGTGTAATATGCCCTCTAAAAGAGTTATCCAGGATTGAAAAAACACAGTCGCGTTCTTCCAAAAACAGTGCCACCCGCCCACCCCTGTATTACACATCCTTGTGGGTAATAGCACAGCTTGGCATTATTCACTTCAATGGAACCAAGCTGAAATACCACACCTAAACTGAGGACAAGAGTGGCGCCATTTCAGTAAGAAAGTAGCCCTGCTCTATATCAATCTTAGGGTACTATTACACAAAGCGATTTTTCAACGATCGACGATAAAGGAACTCAAACGACCATTATGTCGAACGACCTGAAATCGTTCACCCAATTACACGGAAAGATGATCGTTACTGATGATCGTTATTGCGTTCGTCCTGTCGTCGCTATTGCGAACGACATCTTATTACATGCGAACGATCGACGATAAAAATAGGTCCAAATTCTACTAAACGGCCAACAATTTCTCGTTGGTCATTTAATTGTTGTCTGCTATTACACCAAATGATTATTGTTCAAATCCGAACGATTTAACGATTTTTCAGAACGATAATCGTTCCGTGTAATACCCCCCTTACAATAGTTGCATTCGTTTTTAAGTAAAATGCTAAATCAGTGTCCAACATACTATGGATCTCTAGCTGTTGCAAAACTACAATCCCCATCATGCTGTCAGGTCATGACTGTAGTTGTGGTTTTGTAAGTACTGGGAGTGACAGGTTGCGGAACACTGCAAAAATGTAAACATTTTTTCTAGTGTAGTTATACACTTTGTCCACTAGAGGGAGCCACAGCTACAGGATGATTACATGTAACACAAAACAATGCCCTGCATCGGCTTTGTCTCATGTAATTCATTTGAAATGACGTCAGTAAAGCAAACAAATACACCAGCTGCCTAAAAGCTGCCAGGACTGGGCATTAAGGAGACTTGTTGTGCCCTGTTTATAAATAAAGCTGTAACTCAAACAGAATGAACAGGAAACGCAAATCTGAACTTTGCCTAGACAACCCTATATGTTTAGAGACAAGCCTATTACACCAGATTAGATAGGGATCTAAACTAGCTGCACGCTTCTTTATAGACAAGAGACCAAAGGAACCATTCACGTCAAGCCTCAGGATAACAGCACAATGAAACGAACGTTCATGATCGCTCTATAAAGTTCCATTGAAGGGTCTCAGCCATTATCATCAAGGGAAGTGGGGCTGAGAAGTGTTGGCGGGTAAATATTTACCCCAATAGGATGAGCGCTTCCATCTGAGCACACCGAAACATTCCAAAATAATCTATATGGCTGCATTCACACATTGAGCCAAGTGATAACGCTGCAGTACGCCAACGTGTGTGAACACAGGCTAGTATGGCTTTGTACAACTTGGAGCTGTAATGCAACCGTGTGCATGAACCCTAATGGTATAAATCTATGTAGTGCTAACACTGTGCTTACAGGTCTCCGGAGGGCGTTCTGGACGGCACTGCCTAATACATAACAAAAACTACTGTAAAACAATAAAAATAAAATACATTTATATACACAGGGTGGTCTAAAAGTAGGTGGACAGTATGTGTAATAGGGTTATGAAGAGGGAGACTTATCAAACATGGTGTAAAGTGAAACTGGCTCAGTTGCCCCTAGCAACCAAGCCAGTTTCACTTTACACCATGTTTGATAAATCTCCCCCTTCATAACCCTATTACACATACTGTCCACCTACTTTTGGACCACCCTGTATGTATGTATGTGTGTGTGTATATCTATCTATCTATCTATCTAGAATCCAAAAATATAGCGGCACGTCCAATAGTGAATAAAGTGAAATTTATTTGCTCATAAAAATACAGCAACGTTTCAGTCCATACTATATGGACCTTTCTCAAGCCACTATGGCTTGAGAAAGGTCCGTATAGTATGGACTGAAACGTTGCTGTATTTTTATGAGCAAATAAATGTCACTTTATTCACTATTGGACGTGCCGCTATATTTTTGGATTCTATATTGTTCCGCCTTGAATCGGGCGGTGAAGAGCGGGCACCCACCCTCACCTCTAGTGCCGTGGAATATTTTTGATTTCTATCTATCTATCTATCTATCTATCTATCTATCTGAGAAGTTATGTTATCAACAGCACAAAGTACTGCACCAATGTCTGGCCTTTACACAGAGCATTGGGCCATCCAATAAGGCACTATGGCACAGGTGTCTAACCCATGGCCATAGAAAAACTACAATTCCCATCATGCCTGGACAGCCAAAGCTTTAAGTTGGCTATGTTGACGCACATTGTAGTTTCATTGAAATACTGTGACAATACTGCAATGAAACTGCAATGTGTGAACACAGCCTTATAGAAAAGGGCATGGTATAAAAACGTTGTTCTGAGTTGTATTACTCAACCTGTGTCTCTCAGGACAACCATCATTCATCGGTCACCAATTTTCCTGTGTAATAGAGGATATGTCTCCAATGATGGAAGCAAAGGGTTACATTAATGATCCAGTGATCGTTCTTGAAGCCTTCTTAATCGGGTCTTTATACGAGAGCCGATGTACAAGATCACAGCTCATGTATTACACATGGGGTCAGGCCCTATGATAGGGCCTCATTCTACACTAGTACCAATAACCCAACAGAATAAGAAGTAAAGGATCCAGTAGGCCTCATATATAAAATATAGTGGAATCTTTGCCGATAGCAACTAGATTACAACTATCATTAAGATGAAATATGACCCTGGTGATCTGGTCACCATCAGCAGGAACGCCATGTCTATGGAGACTTGTATAGAAACCATCACTATGATAAGGAACTGTTCTTACCTCCTCGTGTTTTTCTTCATTAACCACATTGAGACTCAGCTGGGAATGGCTGCTGACCCCACTATCCTCATTGCCATCATCGTAATAAGTAAGCTTAATGGTATCCTTAAAGGACTGGGGACTTCTGTCCACTTTTATGGCACATAATTCCGCCCTTTCATCACTTTCCATAGAGCTCAATGATAAAGTGCTGTTGCGGTTAGTACAAATGATAGAAGTACTGGGACTCTGAGGCTTGGGAGCGGTTGGTCTCATGGGGGTCCCGGGAATTCCTAAATCTGATGCAGAATGAGGGATGGATTTAGGTTCCTCGGAGTCTGAATAAAAGACATCACTGGCCAATTGGCTCAAGCTACTGCTAGTAGGAGACGGACTACACATCTGAGAAAGGCATTCAGAAGAGGACATGGTCAAACTGGTAGGCGACACGTGAGTTTCGAGATTGTTCATCTGGATTCTGGTGGCATTCTGAGGCAGCTTAGGATCAAAAGTTGGGGAATATGGATTTTGTGGACACTTCTTTTTTTCGGTGTCAGCATTGCTAGAAACCCTCCTGGAATAGTCATCATGGAGGCGACTATTTGGTCTACTCCGATGGGAGTCTTCAGAAGTCGGAGAGCCGCACTTGCTCCCATCTCTTTTCCAATGTCCATCTGTAACATTGCTCATGATCTTTAATACTCTGTCGAAGTCCTTGGCCCTGATGGGACTTCTCCATCGCTTTGACCTTCTTTCAGGAGTCCCCCCAAGAGTATCAGCCTCTGCAGAGGCATGGAGAGTACTTTTCTGTAGGATCTCCTTCTCGCTGTTGGATTTGACATCTGTCAGATTGGAGGTAGATTTCCTTTTGAAGGAGCTCTTCTTGAGAAAGTTGAGGTTGTCTGTGCTTTTGCTTCGTCTGTAGATGACTTTGTTGCTTTCCAAGTCCTTCACTATGATTTCGCACACGTTGTGTTCCTTCCCAACAGGCGACAAGCTTAGGGGACTGTGGGCCACCCGCATTTTGTCATTGTCCAATAAGTTGATTCGGCCAGCTCCATAGGCGCGTCTAATGCTGCGGGACCTATGAGTGCTTCTTAAGAAGGAGTTATCAGACTCCTCTATATCAGAACCATCCGACTGGAGGCCGTCCACTGAATTACAATGATCAGGGGAAGATTTCGAGCTTGGCAACCTACAAGTAGTCTGAGAAGAAGTCAAACACTCGGAAGACAAGCACTTGTGCACATCGCCTCTACGTTCACTTAAGATATTAGAATTCTCTTTTGCTTGAATTCCTTGCAAAACTGAGGACTTCAGTTTTTTGAAAGAGCCCATCTTCCTCAGCGAGGACAATGCATTCCAGGTCGAGGAGTTTCCCACACCGATCATGGAACGGGGCCTTTCAATATTAGGACTTAGCCGTTGTTTGGGGCTAGTGAAGAAGTTGGATGACTTGAAGGAGCCCTGATCATCCTGGGAGTCCTCTTTATTGCGGCATGTCCCATTGTGACAGCTGCCATCGGAGAGAGTTCTTGAGTTCTTGTCTATACCTTGAGAGGTTACTATTGGACTGTTCCCACAGCCCTTGGAGGGTGACGTCATACTCTCAACCATGTGAGCATCAGGATAAATTCAATCTATGGTGCTTGTCCACAGCGTTATACCATAAGCCGGTCTGGAGATGCAAAGTGTCATCTGCTGAAAGTCTTTTGTGTCGTCTATTGTCTGCATGGAGGTTCCCAACTGCAGCCCTCCGCTCGCCCTTAAAAACAAAAACAAAGCCAGCATTTAGGGAAACCTTCACATTACACAATTCTACCAAAGTGGAGATGATGGGGGGAAGGGGGGCAGGGGAGTGCGTCCTACTTTATTAAGGAGTACTATGAATTGGAGAAAGCCTGGTCTCATGAGAGTAAAAGTTGCAGCAGAGCAGAAAGCCAGCTGAGCAAGACCCTCCTAATGAATGTCAACTCAGAAAATGGGGCTTTCATCTCATTGTTAAGGGGCAAGTGGGACCATGTGAAAAAGTTTTTACTTTGTGGGACAATTCTGAGGAGGAAACAAAGCAGGAAAACCTTACGTGTCAATCATACCATAGACATTGCAGATCTGTCAAGCTGGGGCTATAGAAGGTTATTTGCAGCAATTGACATTACTGGAGGAAATACCATCAGGAAATATTAAGACTGTCAGGATAATTTTAGATGGGGTGGACTATGCGAACTGGAAAAACGGTGTAAGCACTAAAATACAAGACTTGAACAAACCCTCTGTTCACAAACATACCTAAACCGGCTACATCGGCCAATATTTTACAGTGACTTTATATAGAACCCTTAATAAAAAGAGGAAAGTAAACCTCATACGGATATTTACTTGGTTAGTCAAAAATACCGAAATCATGCCAGAGCAAACTAACCTGAAGTAGGATGACACGGGAGGGGGGCCGGGGCGGGAGGGCACACTGCTTCATGTATTTACAATCCAGTTATTCATTACTGGCTGTGGGGATACACCTAATCCAGAATTAGCTGCCAGCACCGGCAGTGAGTTACTTCTGCATACAGTGAGACATTATAATCCATATAAAATATACAAGTGTTAGCTAAACTAGATAGGTGCAAGGTGGCGGAAAACAAGGACGAAAGCCCCCTGCCCCCTTATATCCCTATGGTTACTGGGGTAAAGTAAGTGAAAGTATGCAGAGTTTACAATTCACCAATGATCAAGTGTTAAGGAGACTCATCCATGTGAACTTTCAGGACTGAGACAAGTCAAACAGGAAATGAAGCCCCCTTAGCAACAAGATAAAGCAGAGAAGTCCCCAGAAGCAGCAGGAGGGCCACTGGCCACACACTTGACTAGTCTACAGAACAAGCTTTCCCAGGCTAGACTCTATTTTTTACAGAGTGTTATATCCTCCTCCTCCTTGTAGACATTGTAACAATTTATAAATATTTTAAGAATTACCCATAATATTAAATATTATGTTTACTGAGATACAATGTAACAATGCAAATCACATTTCAGTGGTGGATCGGTGTCCATGCATCTTAATACGTCCTAGGAAATTCTGGGATTTGCAGTTCCACAATCCTTTTATAGCTGCAATTAGTCAGTGTAAATCAGCCATGCAGGCAGGGTCTACTACCTTCCACCTCCAGGTAACAGGTGCACTGCCAGCTCACATCTACACCTCCCTATGGGAGGTCACAGCCCACAGATCACTTCCTCAGGATCTCTTTATTCCACACATTATCCTGTATTAATCCAGATTGGGCATATGTAAAATAAAATGCTAATGTAATCCTTTAGACTGAGGCTTCAACCAATGTCCTATATATATATATATATATATATATATATATATATATATATATACACTCATATCATATAGGTTGCAAAGTGAATCATGTATCCAAATCTGGGGAATAGACAGCTGGCTGTGTCTTAGGAAGCCTACCTGTTACATTGATGCAAGGTGCCTAGAGACAGTCTGTCTGGTGGTCTCCTCCAGGGGTAGCTCCTCTGTCTTGCATTCTTCTGCAGCACATGCCATTTGTAGGAAAGGTTAATATATATTCCTTATGGATTTGGAGAAGTCAAGGAGTCCATGGCTAGAAAAGTCCAAAGGAGCAGAGTGTGATGTGCAGCAGGCTGGAGCTGAGGAGCAGCCCAGGATTGTGCAGCTAGCAGCAGAGAGTGCACTGGGGAGGAGGAGGAGGAGGCTGGGAGACAGGGGGAGGAGAAGCTACTACAAGGGGCAGTCTGGTTTCCAACTCTTCCCACACACAAGCCTTGTCCCTGGTGCAGACTAGGGCTGAGGTGTCATGCTGTGGGGAAGCAGCACTATTACAGCTATCAGACAAGGGCTGATGGGTTGCATTGAATGGGAGGAAGGAGGAATGATAGGATTAGAGTCCAGCCTCTAGAACTCCCATGTGTTAGAAATGACAGTGATGGGATGTGCTGTTTACTTGGCTCAAGCTGCTGTTCCAGAGCCGCCAGGCATGTCTTTCATACTACTAGGATTATTAGTAATATAGCTGTTGTGTCATACACAATGCACTTTAATAGCTTATTATGGAAGATTACACAGGAGACAGTTAAATACCCCACAGCCACTTGGATGGCTCGTCTTCTTCCTGTTACTGGATAGGAAGGGTTATGGTTATGTAGGAGATGCTCAAAACTTTAACAAATAGAGACATGATTCCTAGCATTATATGTGTTCATCAAGATGCAACATGTATAATGTATCACCTTTTCTGCCTGTTCCTGTCTATGCAATCCAATACATGGAGTACTGCTATATATATATATATATATATGTATGCAGAGAGAGGCATAACTTCTTTGTCGCACCCCCTGATAGCTATGTCCCTGCACTAGTGGCATTGCATGGGGAGGTTGCTCTGGCCACAGAGTATATATGGGCACACAATCTGACAATAAGGCAATCTGCCAGTGTGAATAAATGATGTAGGTACACTGGCATATCGCCTGCTAAATGGGTAGCGGTATCTCCCCCAGCCAATCTGGCTTGGCAAATGTAATGTGAGCGGTGATGCATACAGTGTGTCAGGGTGTGCATCATCGCTCTCTACATGAAGATTATGTTCACACTTTTTTTTTTTTAGCCATATGTTTAGGCATTTTTTTGGCTTCAGCTATTTTCACTCAAAATATATTTGTGCCCATTTATGGCCTGACACCTGACGCCAGACAATTGAAACATGTGCATACTATTGAAAAGTAAAAATGACGGCCGTTGTTATGAAAGACGGCCATCATTTTTACATAGTGTGAACCTAGCCTTGTGCTTTTTTTGGGAGTGTAAAGGACCCAAAAACACTGGGAACAAAGCCTAGGAGTTCAGTTGCCTGTTCCTGCAAAACATTGAGCAGTGATGCATACACCATATGTGCAGTAGCGGATTATAATAGTCCGTTTCGGGAGGTAGCCCGGGGCCCTGAGCTCCTGGGGGGCCCATGGCTGCCCAAACACACTTATACTTTTAGTGGTGTATTGTTCCTGGCTACAGTTCTGCCATGATTTGCAAACAATCACTGTTTTTTTCCGCAATTTTGCACAAATCAGGGCATCATGACATTTTTTATCCTGTACTATGAACACCACGCTAGTGTTCCTATAGTTACAGTGGGGTGGGGGGGCCCAGGCTTGGCGAACAGTCCGGGGCCTATGATAAAGTTAATCCGCCCCTGCATATGCATTACCACTCACTTCACCTTGAGGGTGTGTTCACACTGAGGAATTCTCACGGAAAAGTCCCCGCGGATTCCGTCGCTCACACCTGCTCACCCCTTACGACGTCCATCCGACATGTAAATTCAGAATGGAGTCTATGGGCCGGGCAGAGATGCGTGTGGGAGTGAGTGAGGGAATCCACAGGAGCTTCTCTGCGCGGATTCCTTAGTGTGAACCCACCCTTACTAGGCCAGGTTAGAGGATGCAATTTTTACCATACCCTGCATGCTGGCAATCCATGCTACACGATTGTACTGTACAGATAGTTTTTGAAGGTAGAAGGAGGAAAGATGGAAAAACTTAAGGATCTGAGCTACTGAAATAGATTAAATTGTGATGACTAGATGACTGTTTCAGAGAATCTCCAATATGGCAAATCTTTTTGGGTATTGCTGCTACCACAAGTGATCCAAGGAATGACAACTGCACTGGGTGGGGATCAGGGGCGTAACTAGAAATGGCTGGGCCCCATAGCAAACTTTTGATTGGGCCCCCCCCCCCCCGACTGACCACTAAACGGTCAAGTGAAGTCATAACTACATAACTGCTAGCTCTGGTCAGGAGTGCTTGCAGTCAGTGGCGTAGCCACCGTGGTCGCGGGGGTCGCCGCCGCGACCCGGCCCGCCACAAGGGGGGCCCGCGGGGCCCCCCGATCAATCACTCTTGTGACCGCAAGCATTGTTTTGCTTGCGGTCACAAGAGACTGGCTCCGTCTTTCCCCCGGCTTCTGCGCGGCTGCCGGGGGTGTCGCGTCTTACCCCCGGCAGCGCGCGCATCCCAGAACTCCCTGCGCGCCTTGGGCCCCGACTTCCTGTTTCCGGCGCGCAGGGAGTTCTGGGATGCGCGCGCTGCCGGGGATAAGACGCGACACCCCCGGCAGCCGCGCAGCAGTCGGGGACAGACCAGGAGGAGTGAGGATCAACGTGGGAGCGCGATGTCAGGTGAGTTAAGTTTTGTTTTTTTTATCAGCCTGTACGGGTGGGGGGAAAGAGGGGGACATCTATGAGGGTGGGGGGAAAGGAGGGGGCATCTATGAGGGTGGGGGGAAAGGAGGGGGCATCTATGAGGGTGGGGGGAAAGGAGGGGGCATCTATGAGGGTGGGGGGAAAGGAGGGGGCATCTATGAGGGTGGGGGGGAAGGAGGGGGGCATTTATGAGGGTGGGGGGAAAGAGGGGGGCCATCTATGAGGGTGGGGGGAAAGGAGGGGGGCATCTATGAGGGTGGGGGGAAAGAAGGGGGGCATCTATGAGGGTGGGGGGAAGGAGGGGGCCATCTATGAGGGTGGGGGGAAAGAGGGACCATCTATGAGGGTGGGGGGGAAGGAGGGGGGCATTTATGAGGGTGGGGGGAAAGAGGGGGGCCATCTATGAGGGTGGGGGGAAAGAGGGGGGCCATCTATGAGGGTGGGGGGGAAAGAGGGGCCATCTATGAGGGTGGGGGGAAAGGAGGGGGGCATCTATGAGGGTGGGGGGGGGAAAGGGGACCATCTATAAGAGAGGGAGGAAGGGGACCATCTATAAAGGGGGGGAAAGGGGACCATCTATAAGGGAGGGAGGAAGGGGACCATCTATAAAGGGGGGGAAAGGGGACCATCTATAAGGGAGGGGGGGAAAGGGGACCATCTATAAGGGAGGGGGGGAAAGGGGACCATCTATAAGGGAGGAGGGGGGGAAGGGGACCATCTATAAGGGAGGGGGGGGGGAGAGGGGACCATCTATAAGGGAGGGTGGGGGGAGAGGGGGCCATTCATAAGGGAGGGTGGGGGGAGAGGGGACCATCCATAAGGGAGGGTGAGGAGAGAGGGGGCCATCTATAAGGGAGGGGGTAGAGGGGGCCATCTATAAGGGAGGGGGTAGAGGGGGCCATCTATAAGGGAGGGGGTAGAGGGGGGCATCTATTTGGGGGGGCAACATAGGGGGAGAGGGAATACACAGAGGGGGGCATATATTATTAGGAGGTCACAGAGTCAGGGCTACCCACTAAATGAGGGTGTAAAGGGGACAGTACAGATGTGCAGTGTGTAGAGAGATGGAGATGGTGTCAGAGTGTGGAGCCTAATATGTCTGTCTGGCAGATTCTGTGGATTCGTGGCTTGGAGAAGTTCTCATAACGGCCTAGGACGGATGGAGAAGAAGATGAAAAGGAAAGAACTCCGATCAGAAAAGACGTCTCCTGTGAGTCACCTGATATAACTGCACAGTAATGTATATGGTGTATAGAGCCTGTGTAGAGCTGGGGCCACCTCTATATGACTGGATGAGGTGATTTAGTGTACTGGATTTGGTCAGTAACAATATGGTGGTGGTGGTTGTGGTGTGGCAGTAATGTTTCCTCCCTATATACTGGTATTACTGGTAATATTGGTCTCAGTATACAGGATTTGGTCGGTAACAGTATGGCGGTAATAGGTAATATCTGTCTTGGTGTGTGTGTGTGTGTATATATATATATACATATATATACAGTGGTACCTTGGTTTAAGAGTAACTTCGTTTAAGAGCGTTTTGGTTTAAGAGCTCACAGTTTTTCAAAATTGTGACTTGGTTTAAGAGCATTGCTTTGGTTTAAGAACTTCCTGTATTGGGTGGGAGCGCGAGTGGAGAAGGGGCATGGCCTGCATAGTGGGGTCTACAGCACTGTACTCTAAACACCTTCCAAATCATAGCAGATCCCCTTCAGGCTGGGGCTTACATCAGGGGACAGGACTGTGGGGGTAATCTCTCCATAGCTGTAACCCCTCTCTCCCCGGACAGAGAGTGCTGCATGTATGTGCCCACATCTGCCCTGCTCATTCCTTCATGCTCCCTGCAGTCTCTGTCAGCCCTTGTGTTTCCCATCCTCTCCATTACTGTACAGTACAGAATAATAAATATATTTGGGGTGTGGAACCAACTGTCTGCATTTACATGATTTCTTATAGGAAAATTTGCTTTGGTTTAAGAGTGGATTTGGATTACAAGCACGGTCCTGGAACGAATTATGCTCATAATCCAAGGCACCACTGTGTATGTATATATATATATATATATATATATATATATATATATATATATATACACACACACACACAACAATAGCATCACTTGGTCGTGAAAGGAGGGGGGGGGGGGCCCAAGTTGGCCTCTCGCACCAGGGCCCAGGAGACATTAGCTACGCCCCTGCTTGCAGTTAAAGGGACATTTACAAAACCCAGGAGACCAGCAGGGCCACCCGGTGCTGCAAATGATAACGGCTTAGGGGGCTCAGTGTATTGCAGGAGCAGGCCATGGGGCCCCCTGATGCGGCGGGCCCCATAGCAGCCGCTATGGCTGCTATAGAGGTAGTTACGCCCCTGGTGGGGATAGATTTGGGACTGTCAAAGTCTTATTTATATAGAGAACAAGGGGTGGCCTGCCTGGATCTATCCCACATAACTGCGAAATTATAAATTTTAGCTTACAGTATAATGCGGATAAAAAATCACCAAAGGTCACCATTTCATTTTTTTATTCACTTTGTGCTATTAAAAAGTTTTATTTAATGAAAGCAGACACTTGTTTTTGTTTTTTTACTTTTTTACCACAATATCACAAAAATAAAAATGGCAAAATAAAGCCCTATGTATTAGAAAACAGATGTCAACATGATTTGATTAAAGGCTCTATTGAATGGGACGACGGTATGCGGAAAGTGAGGGGCGATCAGTGAGATTGTCACTTGTTTGCAAAGACTTTACAAGGCAGAATCAATCTTGTGGCGGAGCTGGTGATGGTTTTATGGGCTGCTGGAGTGTTCCTAAGAACAGAAAAAACTGTATAGCCTGTAAATCCACATGTACTGAAAAAATGGATCTGGTCATGAATGGAGAATACGGTTTAGGAATGGTTAAAGGGGTTATGCAGGCTCCACTCTTGTCCTCAGTTTGGGTGTGAGTTTACAGCTTAGTTGCATTAAAGTGAATGGCGCTGAATTGTAATACCACAAACAACCTGAGGACAAGAGTGACGCTGTTTCTGCAAGAAAGCTGCCATGTTTTTTAAGGGTCCCTTTACACACACAGATACCAGAAATAGACTATAAACATTCCTGGCTTTGGCTTCAATAACCAGATATCTGTGTGTCTAAAAGGACCCTAACCCTGGAAAAACCCCCTTATATGAGAGGTCTGGCCAGGGGCCAAATGTTTCTAAGAGCAGGGGGAACATAAAAATGACACAAACTGACGTCTCCTCGTGCCTCTCCAGTGCAGGACCCCGGGATCTCCACCAGAGACAACATAAGGACCCGGCCAGTCACAGACTGGGGTGGGACGCCGCTACAGTCACTTATTTCATCACATATCTCCGGCGGGGGTCCTGGGGTAAGTCAAACAGCGGAGAGGTAAGCAAAGGTTGCTTGTTATTTTCTCCCCTGCCACCTGTCAGAATTTAGACAGGGCCGGACTTCCCCTTTAAGCTTACAATGTATATGTAAAGGTAATCATGTGGGCCTGGTTGATTATCTGCATCTAAACACCGTCCTCCCAGTCTACAGCTCTAATACCATTTGTGTCCTGCAGAACAATTGCTCATTGTCTTATCATTAATCATATTAAATCTACCTTTGTCCATTCTCAATAAATCTGAAATAAAGTGATTTGCCACACAGATCAGTAGATTATGGTGTTATTACGACTCAATACAGCAACCAAATCACTTTCCAGAGCACTGAAGCTTTTCTGCCAATCATTCTGAAATCCCTTAAAGGAGTCGGATGAGATAGAAAGCTTCTTCTCATTTACCATACACAGTCACATTATAAACCTCTTTAATTTCAGCTTTAATGGACGTCATATTCAAATCAATGATTAGCTGTGAAATGTCCATTCAGAACGCTATGGGACGGTTTTATTGCACACCCTGGCGTGTCATGCATTTTATCAGTGATATAAAGGACCATTGTTTGCTTATATGTGTTTATACTCTAAACAATGTAATAAATGACCTGAATGGTGGCATTCTCCAGCATAGGAGCATGTTGTCTGGATTGGTAGTTTGCAGTAGTTGGAAAAAAAAAAAAACTTGGGAAGTGTGAGCGAGACATAGTCTGTGACATAGCGGGTGCTAAAAATAAAGAGCCTGAATTCAGATAAGTGGCTGTATGCGGGAGCCTGACAAGCTGCCTGGGACTCAGTCTCTAATTTTCTTGATGGTAAAATGTGGAGACAGAAAGACGATATACTCTTAAGTCCTCTTAAAGCGAATGTACCTTTTGGTACATTTCCTCTAAGTGTTGCACATGAATAGAATGGCGCTGACGTGGGGAAGCCAGTGCCGGGATCCTTTACCTGAACCGTGGCCCGATTTCCACGCACAGCGCTGGTCTTTTACCGAGCACCGACCCTGGCTTAAGCACCGGAGACGGGCCGACCCACCCCCAGTGGGGGGAAACCCCTGCTAATCTATGACCCAGCGCCATTGATTCTAATGGAGCTGCATCATAGAGGGGCGGGGGTTTCGTCACACCGGGGGGGGGGGGGCCACCTGCCTCCAGTGCTTCAGCCCGGGTCGGTGCTCGGGAAAAGACCAGCGCCGTGCGTGAAAACCAACCACGGTTCAAGTAAAGGACCGAGGCACTGGCTTCCTCCACCAGCGCTTTTCTACTTATGTGCAACACTTAAAGTGAATGTACCATTAGGTACATTTGCTTTAAAAAAAAAAACTTTCATATTTTGTGTTGAAGATGCTGTGTTCACACACATTGCAGTTTCATTGCAGTACTGCAGTATTTTCAATGAAATGACACAGTACCCTGACAGTACTGCAATGACAAGTATCCTATTGGGCCCTGCCACAGGTAGGTAGGGCCTGATAGTTGTACTATGATGGCGTACATGAAGGCCTTCATTGGGTCCCCAGTTGCCAGGACAACCCATAGGCACAACTGATTGTGTTGGGGGAGGGGGTCAGGATTGACATGTTAAATGGCCAGGATCAGCGTTAACTCCAATCCCAGCCATTAGAATAGGGTGACAGCTGTATAATACATAGCTCCTATGCCTACACCATGATGTACTACATTAGTTTACTGCTTAATACTTATGATGTAATAAAGGGGTGTAAAATTCACACATCATTGTACTCTCCGTAGCCGTGGACCCGCAGTTAAAGACATGACTACATGTGTGTCCAAAACTGTCTGTATTTGCATGGACCCACACAATGGCCTCACAATTGCTTGCTGTGGTGTTTTGCAGGTGCCCATGATAGAGAATGAGGACTTGGATGGTCTGGCTGCTGTCATCTGTGGATAAACTGTTGGGTTTTGTTGAGGGCCTCCAACTTTTAGGTAAAACAGACAGACATTATAAATGCATGGTTTACCAACTCGCCCCCAGCTGCTATACAACCTGTTGGATTATAAGAGATCGGTCAGTCATGTAGTGCAGCCTCAGTCCCTTCTAGATACAACACTGTGATTGACAGCAAGGGTTGACTGACAGGTTGGGAAACAGCTGCAAGTTTTACATTGTTATTTTATTTACTCAACCTCCATTGGTGGTCTACCACTATTCATCTCCTCTAAGTGAAAGTATGGGAGGATATGATTGTATGTATGGGACTAATACCGAGAGGGTATTTAATAGACGTCTTAAAAAGTAGAAGATCAGTTGATCAGTCTACACCAGAATGTGTTATCACGAGTCAGGCCACATTCACACACCTGTAGTGCAGTTCGTGGCCGCGGACCGCACTACCGAATGTGCATCCGTAGTGCTCCGTGCTTCACGGAGCACTACGTTCACACATCATTACCCCAGCGATCCGTGCCGCAAGAAAACGGTCCGCATTACAAAATGTCAGTTTCTTTGTGGCACGGATCACGGCCCCGTATACACATATGGATGTGTGAATGGGGCCATAGGATAACATTGGTTTCATGTTCTGTCCGCAATTGCGGACAGAACAACGGATGTGCGAATTAGGCCTTACACAAAACCTCTCTGGGTAATTGGCCAATGCTCATGCAGTCTATATATTGTAGAGTTGGATGTCTATAAAGCACTCGGGCTGGTAATGGTTACTAAGAATACTCTACAGTATACTCCACTCTACATACTCTACAGTCACAACAATTTGTGACCCGATCCTCTGCCAGAAAGGAGACCAGTCACGTAAAGAGAGCTAGGAAGGCAAAGTTGAAAGGGTACTTCAGTAAAAATGGGATTTTTAATTTACTTTACTTAGAGATTAGAGATTTTACAAAAAATCTCTAATCTTTTAGTACTTATCAGCTGCTGTATGCCTTGCAGGAAGTGGTGTATTCTTTCCAGGCTGACATGGTGCTCTCTGCTGCCACCTCTGTCCGTGTCAGGAACTGTCCAGAGTAGTAGCAAACTCCCATAGAAAACCTCTCTTGTTCTCCAGACTGGAAAGAATACACCACTTCCCGCAGGACATACAGCTGCTGATAAGTACTGAAACACTGGAGATTTTTTTTTTAATAGAAATAAATTACAAATCTCTGACACCAGTTGATTTGAAAGAAAGAAAACTCCTCTGTAGTGCCTCTTTAAGACTGGCCATGTTTCTGTTGCATGGATGTTGAACACACTGAAGATGTCCACAGCCCATATGCTGGCGGGAGGAGGTTCCACAAGGAAAGGCTAAGGTGGGTGAGAGCCGGAGTATGGGGGAAGCTCGGAAAAAACGTTGGGGGCGGTTGTGTGAGGAGGGGACAATAAGAGAGGACAGACAGAGGTCTTCTGAGGATCGGAGGCTGTGTGAGGGGCAGTATCAGGGTATTAGATCTCATGTAGGGAGACTTACTTTCTTCTTATGTGACAGGGGAGACTTTACGACTTATGGTATTTTTACACGGTGCGATAATTCGCACGATCGCACGATTAACGATTTTGAATGAACGATGTTTATTTTATAACGATCAGTGTTTAGACGGAACGATACATTGTACGGAAAATTCGCTATGCGATCGTTTTGCGATCGTTTAAGCCTATCTCTCACAAAGGTGAAATCGCTGAAAGAATGTTTACACAGAACGATCTGCGAATTTTTTGCGAACGATCAACGATGATTTGAGAACATGTTGAAAGATCAAAATGATCGATTTTTTGCTTGTCGTTTGATCGTTCGCTGCGTTTACACGTACGATTATCATTCGAATTTGACCGTTATCGTGCAAAAACGAACGATCAATCGTCCCGTGTAAAAGGACCATTAGTTCCAACTCTTACCTCCACATTCACCTTATGCAGCTGGTAGCTGCACCCAGTAGCAGATTATAATAGGTCTGTTTCAGGCGGTAGCCTGGGGCTCTGATCTCCTGGGGGGCCCATGGCCACCCAAACAGACATAGGGCCCTATTCCACCGGACAATTATCGTTCAGATTATCGTTAAATCGTTCGAATCTAAACGATAATTGTTCGGTTGAAATGCAGTTAATGAGAAATCGTTGATCGCTTTATAAGACCTGGACCTATTTTTATCGTTGCTCGTTCGCAAAACGTTCGCAAATCGTTCGCATTGAATAAGACATCGTTCGGCCGTTCGCAATAGATACGACGAATGCAATAGCGAACAAATATAAAAAGAAAAAACGATCGCAATTACGATCATAAGTAACGATTATCGTTCCATGGAAATGAGTGAACCTTTTCAGGTCTTTCGCAATAGCGGTCGTTTGAGATTGTTAATCGTTAACGATTATGCAAACGATAATCGTCTGGTGGAACAGAGGTCTTCAGTGGTAAATTGTCCCTGGCTACAGTTCTGCCATCATTTGTAAATAATCCCTGCTTTTTTACCTCGATTTTGCACAAATCAGGGCATCATGACATTATCTATCCTGTACTATGGACACTACGCTAGTGCTGCCATAGTTTCAGACAGTTGGGTTGTGGGGGGCCAGACTTGGTGAACAGCCCGAGCCTATGGTAAAGTTAATCCGCCCCTGGCTGCACCCTTGCCCTTTAGTCCAGTTTCCCTGTAGACATGTCCTTAGACTAAAGCCTATGCTCCTTACTACAAGCTGTAGTAAAACTAAATTACTATTACCTCGCCTACATGTATAGCAGGTGGATTGGCTATATGCACCATAAGAATGTAGAAAGCCTCTGTTTTTTACCATCTACTTCAGTACTCCCTATGGTATTTTAAGTGATGGGCCCTGTTACGTGCAGCAGCCCTGTAACCATTATGTGAATGAGGTAAAGAAGGATAATTACTATACTGATGACGTGTACTATTCAGCCTTCAGCTGCTTTAACACCACTTACTATATGACACCTTCTCTATGAATGTGCACAAATGGGTGCTCACAATGCAACACCTAGTAGGAGATGTGCTCATGCTATGAGATGTCCTATAGTAATGCGAAGGAATGAACCAGTCATACAATGAATGATGTGCAGTCTTGGTTTATATGTTGTGTGTGTGATTCCAGAATAATAAAAGTAACATAAGGCCATGTTCACACTGTACTTTTCTGTAAAACAAAGGCTGTTGTTGCAGCGTGCAGTATATAGAGAAAGGGATGTGTGATATATAAATATTATGTCAATATAAATAAATATAGATTTATGTTTATATAAATATTATAATATATATACAAAAATAAATAAATATAAATGATATTATATAGTAGTATAGACTGTCTGCACAGACCTCCAAACACTGTCAATCACAGTGCACATCCCCGCCCACCTCTCAGTTTGTAAACACTGGGCACAGCACCGCTTAGCTGGTATTATAGTATATGGGAATATTTTATATTTCTGGCCAACCCTGTGAATATTTTAGAACAGGTTCCTAGGATTAAAACTATCAGATTCGTATGGTATTGGTAAAGTAACGTGACAGCTAGGCTTTCCTTTACCTGGGGCAAAAGATTCAGGTTGCTGACCTATATACTTATATACCCTAGGTAAAGCAGGGTAGCTTGCTGGCACCTTCCTGGCATCCACCAAATGCCAGACCAGCCTCTCTGTAGCAATGAAATGCCTCATATTCATACAATACACTGGCTGACATATTGTGACGTGCACAATGACTTTGCTCTGAGCAATCGTCAGCCCTTATGTGTGTGAATACATCCAGTTCTTGTAAATGGTTTTCTGGATGGACGTTGCATTGTTAGCTCCTGGCCGTTGCTGGGGATCATACCAGTCGGGGTTTATGGGCACTGTGTTTCACATGTTACACCCTTCTGTTCTGCACAGGATAATAGATGAACCTCTGTCAGACAATGACGCCTGTAACCTAACCTGCCGCTCTGCTGACATTCTAAACTCTGGGAGATCCAGCCCAGGACACGCTGAAATATAGAGCAGCGGGATACGGTTACAGGATGCTGTTTTATTCAAGACTTCATCATCTTCTTAATGATTTTCTTTTTCTGCAGATTTATATGAATCGCCTCGGGCAATCATATAGTGAAATACCGCCAAAGCCTGAGAATGGCGGTCATCATGTGCTGCAGCAATTCTGCTTAAATACTGTACATAGGATGACTCTCTTCTCTATATTAACTATTGCACCACCATACAGCACTACTATAGCTATACACGTGTAACACACCACTTTATATTGTTGAGGTTAGCTGGATTCTCAAAGAAAAACAGCCCCACACCTGTCCTCAGGTTGTGCGCGGTATTGCAACTCAGCTCCATTCACATCAATGAAATGGAGCTGCAATACCACACACACACTGAGGACAAAAGTGGTGCTGTTTCTCAAAGAAATAGGGGATAACCCTTCCCCATCCCTGCAGTAGTGTACAGAGACTTATTTTAGACAATGTTACATGGTAAAAGTTATGCATGTTTGCTTTCTCCCTGAAAAAAAGAAATTGACCATGTTCTCCTATTAATACTTATCTCGGGAATATTCTGTGAACATATTGAGTTGTCTTGTATGACTGCTCTGAGTTCTCTCAGTATTTCCGTGGGTTTCCTCCCACACTCCAAAGCACTTTAAAATATTAATTGGCGTCATACAACATTGGCCATAGTATATAGAATCAGGCCCACTAAGGGACCAGGGGATATTCTGGTGGGTCCAGGCACCAACCAGGCCTAGTGTGTTTCTCCAGGGATCCAGGGAACATGCCCTAAGGGGAGTATTACACGGCCCAATCACTAATATAAACAAGCACCAATCTGATAGATCGGCACTCACTTACTGAGCCTATTACACAGCTCGATATAAGTTATATATTGTTAGTGATGTCTGTGCAGCCCTTGCAGTATATAGTAAATAATGAAGTAACCCTTTCCATGCTTCACGGTGTTCTCCTCGCTTGTTCACGCTGTCTGCAGCTGCTGCTGGAACTTCAGAGCCTTCTCTGAAGTAACAGGCCACTCAGCCAATCACTAACCGAGATGGGACAGCACTGCGGCCAGTGATTGGCTAAGCAGCCTGTCACTTTAAAGACTGGTGTAGAAGCCTCAGCGACTGTGGCGAGCTGGCAGAAGTAAGAAGAACATCGGGGAGTTTAGTTTACGTATATTTTTTTACACAGTCATAAGCCGTCACTACTGCATGTATCAATGCACGCTCAAATGTTGTTTTTCAGGCAGCACCAAAAGACACGATCGGCCAATGATCACTGTCATTGGCCGATCATTGTCTTTATTACACGAAGTAATAATTTGCCGAATGTGCCTCATTCGCCAGATTATGGCTCCGTCTAATAGGGCCCTAAAAACACAGTTGAAATCTATGAGGGAACAGAGAGTCATTGGCTCAAGCTTCAAAGCACAGGCTGCATGTCTATTCATTACACTGTCTGCTTAGTGTGGGAACAAGGAAGAGTGAGTATGAGGGGCCTATTACTGTGTGAGGTCACAAAGGTGCCTATTACTGTGTAGGGGCACAACATGGCCATGTATAGTTTTGAGGCCTTAAATACAATGTGGGGGACAGTGTGAGGCGGTTACTGCATCGTGGGAGCTTACCTATAGCATGGGAACCCAAGCAGGGTCAAGTATAGCGTGAGAGCATAAAGTGGACTCTAGAAGTGTGTATCTAGATGTGGGAAAGCGAGGAGTCTAAAATTTTGTAGTGGTGTGGGTCGGAAAGAGAAGAAAATGAAAGTGGGATAACCCCACCCCAGATGTCATTTATAGTCTCTGGACGTAATCACTTATACGGTCTAGAGAGCCTGTGTATCGCTGGCAATGTTCCCTCTAAGGATCAGCAGCCGCTGAGTGGAGTGGTTAGAGAGCTGGGCAATGCTCCAGCAAAGGTGGATGAACTAAAACCCTATCATAAGAACATCAGTACATCAGTCAGAAAGGTAGCCTAACCTAGTCCTCTTACTCACTGACAGCCATGCGGGTTTCTATACCAGAGACTCCTCTTCCTCCTCTTGATTGTAAATGATAGCTGACACTGAGCCAACTCCCAGTGACTTCATCCAGGCTGTGCAGCTGCTGCCTGGCACTGAGCATGGGACATAAAATGATTGACATGTCTTCTATAACCCCATTTGTAAGGAAAAGAACAGCTTGTACATCACCGCCTATGATTTACATTACCAGGAATATATTCCCTTTGGAATGTTTCATCAGTCTATTGTATCCCCCCCCCCCCTTCCTATAATAAATAATCCTAATATCGTCTATGACCTTATCCACCGTCTCCTTTAGAAATGGCTAATTGTGCATTGTGTGGGATTTGGCAGGTATTGTTCTCGCAGTAGGAACTTCTCGCTATGTACAGTGAATTGCTCTTGTGTATGCAGTCCTTGTTTCTATGGTAACCTCCGCTAGGTGTTTCATTTGCTGTCATTGTTGTTTTTGATGTCGGTGTGCGAGGTGGGAGGTGCCTGTCACCTCCTTCATGGGGGATCGTGTTTGGGTTCAATGTCCTAGCTGAGAATGTAACTCCCTTTACATACACTATGGAAACGCTATGCCCACGCTGGCGTGACATGAAGGAAATAGCAGCTCCCAGATAAGGACCAGATGCTAATCGGATTGCAAATGCGTTATATCACATATGACTTCGCATATCAAAAAGCTATGGCAGCTGTTTAAACAGGGTTAATATACGGAGAGTCTTAAAGGGTAACACCTTTAGGGGACTGCAGTGTAAGCATTTGTCTAATATATATCCGTGATGGAAACATGTGACCTTCCTGGTTCTGCTGCAAGCACATTGATGCCATCTAGATCATCCAGTCACCAAGGCATATCCATATGTACCATTAACTCAAGTCTTCCAGTACTTATCAGCTGCCGTATGTCCTACAGGAAGTAGTGTATTCTTTCTGACACTGTGCTTTCTGCTGCCACCTCTCTCTATGAGAGGAACTGTCCAAAGCAGGAGAAGTTTGCTTTTGCTCTGGACAGTTCCTGTCACGGACAAAGGTGGCAGCAGAGAGCACTGTGTCAGACTGGAAAGAATACACCACTTCCTGCAGGACATACAGTAGCTGATAAGTACTGGAAAACTTTTTATTATTTTAAAATAGAACTAATTTACAAATCTGTATACCTTTCTGACCCCAGTTGATTTGAATACAATTTTTATTTTCTCCACAGTAACTAGTTATATGGTACATAATCCAATCCTCATCCTAAAGGGTACCTCTTGTTTTATTGCGTGGCAGGATCCAAGGGCAAACTCCCAGCAACTCCGTAGTCCGCTGTTAGAGTAGCTTCACACATATCGTATCGCAGCGGATTTGATGGTGCGGATCCGCAGTAGATCCACAGCAGATTTGATCTAAATAACTGAACACAGCTTTAAATCTGCTGCAGATCCTGTACGTGTGAATGTACCCTTAGGCTATGTTCACACAACATACATTTTTGTAAAAGTACGGCCGTTGTTGAAATCGGCAACAACGGCCGTACTATTTGTGAAAATATACGTTGCCTTGTCTTCTATGGAATCCCGGCCGGAGCATGCACACATAGTTAACGCTCCGGCCGGGATGTCTCGCGGCGGTGTAAAAAAATCTGACAGTGAATAGTGGCTGCAGAAAACTGTCAGTGTGCACTATGGAGCGAGAAGCTCCGGCCACACGCTCCATAGTGTGCTGTGGGACGTTCTGATGTGGGCGCGCACAGATGCGCCCGCATCAGAACTTTGCGGCTGTTCTGCAGCCCAGCCGGTTCAAGGAACGGCCAGTCTCTTACGTAGTCTGTACATGGCCTAAAGAGAGCGGTAGATAAAATTGCCGGATGCCCCATAGACTTTTAAGGACTTTGTCCCATAACTGGGCTAGCTGTATAAAATATCCTAAATTACTGGATGGTGTTGGACATGTAAGGCAGTACTAGTCTATGGCTTGTGTCTGTACAATCCTGATGTAGACCTATTGACCCTTGTAAGGCAGGAACAATATATAATGAAGAATTTTATATATTTTCACAGATTATTATTAATAATAGGATATATATATATATGAGTGTACTCTGCACGTGAGACAGGATGTGTGGTCCATTGTGCAATACTGTTTATCAATAATAATGGAGATAGATTATATGTTGTGGTGCAGGGTGTGAGAAAAGCTCCTTTAATTGTATTGATGTCTTGCAAAAAATAAACATTAGAACAGGATTGTTCGCATAGTGGAGGTAACCGCATTAGATGTCCAGGTAAAGGATAACAATGGAAACCTTTTAAGTTGTATTTCCTGTTTGTAATCACAATATAAACAACAAAGGGTTCACGTTTTTAAGCTCACCGTACACAAGACATAGCTTTGACGTTATTTCTGCCACTAACGTGCAGTGTACAAGGATTATATTATGGCCCCTTGCAACCAATCAGATTCCACCTTTCATTTTCCAAAGAGTCTGTGAGGAATGAAAGGTGGAATCTGATTGGTTGCTAGGGGCAACTGAGCCTGTCTCACTTTACACCGTGTTTGATAAATTTCCCCTTATCTCCCTACATGCCTGAGCCATTCTAGAATTTCTCTCATTCCTATGTGCCAGGGAGGAGAAAGCTGAGATCTAGAGAGCGTTTTTGTCAGTGACTAACCAATGTTGGCGAAGAGTAAACACTAAGGTTGCGGCATGTTGCAGCAGTTTGCTTTCAGCTTTATTTACCCCTTTCAACTGGGATCAGATCCAAAAAGAAAGAGAAAGAGAAATTAAAAGAACCTAAGGCCTTATGCACACGTTCAGTATTTTTTTCATGTCCGTAGATTCCTCCCGCTATGGACCCGTACAATCCGCAAAAAATTACGGATTCGTCATCTGTACTGGATCCGTAGTTCCGTAAATCCGTTTTTTAGACACACGGGGAGATTTATCAAACATGGTGTAAAGTGAATCTGGCTCCGTTGCCCCTAGCAACCAATCAGATTCCACCTTTCATTTTCCAAAGAGTCTGTGAGGAATGAAAAATGGAATCTGATTGGTTGCTAGGGGCAAATACGGATCCGTAGATTATGGGACGTGTGAATAAGGCCTAATCTATTAAAAATGGTGAGCAGACTTCCATTCTACCATATATATCAGGGATGGGGAACCTATGGCCCTCCAGCTGATACAGAACTACAATACTCATTATGCCTGGACAGCCAAAGCTTTAGCATGATGGGAATAGTAGTTTTGCAACAGCTGGAAAGCCAGCGGTTCCCTACCCAATCTACCTACGCATTCATCGCCATATACAGGTCCTTGCTTCTTGTGATATAAGTTTTTATATTATGGCCCTTGACATTGATCCTCAGGGAGCTGACCACTCTTGTTAATGCATCTCTATAACTATCTCGTATAGTGAGACAACCATTAATCCTTTATTTGTATATGAGTACATTCTATAATTGTATCTTCCTCAGTCTCAGATATAGATTGAATGTTCATTAACTGCAATAATCGATGGTGAAACAACTTGTGTCTCCAACCCGGGGATCTCTGGACTGGAGTTATATTAAATGTGACACAAGAATAAAGTAAAAGTGTACGCCGCACAAATCCAGCCGGACCTCTCATCTCATCCCGGCATTGTGGCCCTGTAGAAAGTCAATAAGAACTGAAGAGCCTAACGTGCCGAGTGTATTGATTCCTAGTAAAGTCAATAGTCCCCCAAGCATCACTGCATATTGAGTACCCTGACTCAGTGGTATTTAGTATGGATGCTATTCCATTGACACATTAATGGTTTTTGTTCTCTTTTGCAGAAGAATCATTTGATCGCTTTGTCTACATAGACTACTAAGCTGTCATGTGTTTCTGTAAATGGTAAAGGAAGGAGTTGTGAATTAAAGGGGTTATTTAGCTAAAGTCTTTTTCTTTCAAATCAACTGCTTTAAGAAAGTTATATAGATTTGTAATTTACTTCTAGTTAAAAATCTAATTTCTCATACTTATCAGCTGCTGTATGTCCTGCAGGAAATGTTGTTTTCTTCTCAGTCTGATACAGCGCTCTTTGCTGCCACCTCTGTCCGAGACAGGAACTCTCAAGAGCAGGAGAGGTTTTCTATGGGGATTTTCTGCTGCTCTAGAAAGTTCCTGAGCACTGTGTCAGACTGAAAAGAGAACAATATTTACTGCAGGACATACAGCAGCTGATAAGTATGAGAAGACATAAGATTTTGAAATAGAAGTCAATTACAAATCTTTATAACTTTCTCAAACCAGTTCATTTGAAAGAATTTTTTTTTTTACTGGATAACCCCTTTAAAGGGATTATCACAAGAATAAAAGTTATCCCCTATTTGTAGCATAGATAGGGGGCAGTAGAAATCCATTCTGCTGGGACCTCCACTGATCATAAGTGTACAATGTCCCCTAAAAGGCAAAATGTCCCCTGAGTGACTAGAGCGGAAGAGGAATGCTTGGTCACCACTCCATTCATTATTAATTCGACTAGTTCTAAGCAATATTCAGAGGTCCCACAGAGAATGAATGGAGTTGTGGTCGGGCATCCATGCTTCTGCTCCATTCGTCTGGCCACAACTAAGAACAATTCGAGGGGTTCCGGTGGTTAAACCCAAACTGATAAGCTAGTTATCCCTATCATGTAGATCAGGGATGGGGAACCTCAGGTTCTCCAGCTGTTGCAAAACTACAATTCGCATCATGCCTTGACAGCCAAAGCTAATTTTTTGGCTGTCCAGGCATGATGGGAATTGTAGTTTTGCAACAGCTGGAGAACTGAAGGTTCCCCATCCCTGCTGTAGATAGATAACTTCAAAATTAAAAGCCATCTCAAATTTCTTAAAGGAAGGGTCTGGTCAGGAATCTATCATCCTTAGCAGAGACCACCTCCAAAGAGAGTCTCTTCTTCTAATGTACCTGGTAAATGCATGCATTACACACACCATTCATTTTAATGGGCCCCATGTTAGGCTGTTACTTTTTTTTACGTGGAGCAAAAATGCAGCTTATATGTGGCCATGAATCGCACTTACATGCCAGTCAATGTGGCTGCCTTCCACTTAAAACAATATCATTTATAAAAATTATTCTCCTGTACAAAGTATCAAAGAGGTGTTTCTGAACTCCTGAAGTGCTTAGGGCTGTAACACCTCCTCATTCCCCCTGCCATCCCTATAAGGGCTCGGTTTCCAGATGACTGGGATATGGATGGGAGGGGGAGCAAGGAGTTGTTTCAGCCCTCAGCACTTCAGGGACTTGGAAACAACGCCTCGCTGACACTTTGCATTTTTCTACATTCTGGAAACACAGCTGGATATGATACCATGGAGGAGATTTATCAAACTGGTGTAAAGTAGAATTGTCTTAGTTGCCCCTAGCAACCAATCAGATTCCACCTTTCATTTTCCAAAGAGTCTGTGAGGAATGAAAAGTGGAATCTGATTGGTTGCTAGGGGCAACTAAGACAATTCTACTTTCCACCAGTATAAAGGAAATTGAGGACTTGTAGATTACTAGGGTTCCTGTGATGGGACACACTGGGGGAGATTTATCAAACATGGTGTAAAGTGAAACTGGCTCAGTTGCCCCTAGCAACCAATCAGATTCCACCTTTCATTCCTCACAGACTCTTTGGAAAATGAAAGGTGTAATCTGATTGGTTGCTAGGGGCAACTGAGCGAGTTTCACTTTACACCATGTTTGATAACTCTCCCCCGCTGTGACCTACTTGTTTCTGGGGGACCCTTCTTACAAGAAGATATTGTAAATCCCCCATTTCAGCCGCGTAACCTATAATCCTATGACCTCATCATCCTATTTTGTAAGACTTGTTAATTTGCCTATTTGCCTTTCAAGTCGTCTATGAAAATATGACAAACTGGAAACCACTGCAGGTTTTCCTCACAAAGTTTCCATGTGTGTCAGCTGTGGCTGGTGAGGACATAACCCAGAATGATTTGCCATATATCTCTGTGAATATTAATGTGATGGTCACAATTCTATTTCCTTTTACAGCTAGATAACATGATGTTCTTATGTAAGGCTCATATCTGCCTCATGGCCGTGTACTGAAAGGGGCTGAAAGTATAAGTCGTCATCTCATTTCCATTTCTTAATATAATGTAAGATGATATTCTCATCAGGCTACGTTATATAAGACACATAACAGTTGTCTTATAGGGTGCCAACGTATTTCTCGGTGCTGTACAGCGATTGTCATCACCCTCTGTCCCTAATGGGGCTCACAATCTGGACTCCTTATCCCAAGCAGATGAAGATACTAGGACCAATTTATAGAAGGTGTGGGAAGAAACTGAATGCAATCTCTGGAGGAAACCCACACAAGCATGGGGAGGATATAGAACTCCATGCAGATCTTGTCCTCGGTCAGATTTGTAGGATCCAGGGTTAAAAAGGGATTGTAATGAACAAGAATATATATATATATATATATATATATATATATATATTTGTACATTTTTAACAAAGTTTTATAACTTTGTAAAGTAACTTTATTAAGGAAAATGTATTTTTTTTTTGCACTCTCTGCTGCCACCAATGGCTGTGTCAGGAACTGCAGAGCTCCTGACACAGTTTTATGTCAATATATAATTTAAACAATATCTTCTGATAATATGTGCCTTAAAGGGATACTCCAGTAAAAATATTTTTCTTTCAAATCAACTGGTGTCAGAGAGATATATAGATTTTTAAATTACTTCTATTTACTTATCAGCTGCTGTATGTCCTGCCGGAAGCAGTGTTTTCTTTTCAGTCTGACAAAGGGCTCTCGGCTGTCACCTCTGTCCATATCAGGAACTGTCCAGAGCAGGGGAGTTTTTTTTTTATGGGGATGTGCTGCTGCTCTGGACAGTTACTGACATTGACAAAGGTGGCAGCAGTGAGCACTGTGTCAGACTGGAAAGAATACTTCCTGCAGGACATATAGCAGCTGAAAAGTACTAAAAGAGAGAGTTTTAAACAAAATGTATATATTTTATATATATATATATATATATATATATATATATATTTTTTTTTTTTTTTTTTTCTTTTTTCTTTTAAACCAGAATATGTTTTTGGGTTGGGACAGTTCACCTGATTCATTGTTCCAGTAAAACTCTTTTACAGAGTAGTAGGACAGAAAAAAATCACTAGTTAAACATCTTGGGAGGAGGTGTTATCCGCTAAGTATACATATATGTATAGAGAAGCACTATAACTGATATTGACCATGGAAGTCTTATGATAATGTAAAGGTCAATGTACATGTTTGTGGCTCCTGTAGAACATACAAGAGAATTGCATGTGCTTCCTCTGGGAGGCGCCGACTTCCCCTAATTCTCCCTTATCTCACCGTAGGGAATGGATACCTCAATCATTTCTGATGGGGCATGCAATGGAATCTGTGACCAAATACCTTTCCCCCTATAAAATCAAAGCATGAGATCTATGCTAGAGACACATATAAATGATCCAGGGATTTCAACACAAATTTTTGAACACTACATAAAGACAAAAAGGAGAGAGATGGAATATACTGATACCGTTTACAAGTCTACAAATACACGCCTAGACAAACCCTGCGGTTGTACCGCCTGCCCTAACTCAGGAAAGTACCCTAAGGACACAACCCAAAGATCACTGACAACAGAAAGTACCTGTTATAAATGCACTGTGCTAATTCTACCATTATGTACAAGCAAACATCTTCTTACCTATGTTCTTCTTTACCTGGTTCTGGTCTGGACTAGAGATGAGCGAGTACTACTCGATAGAGTAGGTATTCGATCAAGTAGTACACTATTCGAAAAACAAATTTTGATTGAGTATTTGATCAAAACCTCAGTAAAAATTTGCTTCCCTTCCCTACTTCCCTGGCGTTTTTTTTTAACCAATAACTATATGGGGTGGGGGTGGGGGTTACAGGTACTAGGAGCACACAGGCAGTGAAAAAAAAAGCATCTGCATTCATTGGCTGGCTAAACCATGTGACCTTTACAATAATAGAATAGTGGATTTGAGATTCGTTTTCAGATGCTACTTGGAGCTAAAAAGGAAGACAGTGTGTAGCATGGACAGTCAGGTATTAAGATTCCATGTATTTTTCCATGTTTCCATGTATTTTTTCCACTAGAGGTTATATTGTGTTTGGAGTGTATAGTTCATAGGCTGTGATAATGGGGTAATGCTGCGACTTTGGCATGTTAGATGCACCCAGGCATGCTTCCCTTGCTGTCCCAGTTGCATTTCAGAGGAGTTGGCATCATTTCCTGAGGTGTCATGGTGGACTTTGTGACCGCCAAGTGGTCGAATTTTGATTTCCAAGATTCAAGCATTTTTCTCCCATAGACTTTAATGGGATTTGATATTCAATCAAATAGTCAAATAGTCAAATATTGGGGTCTACTCGACCCGAATATTTCGCTACTCACTCATCTCTAGTGACGACCTCTTCCAATATGTAAGGTGTCTATCTTCTGGACAAGGTGCAGATATCTCAGTTGGATGTACTATTGAAGTAATACATTGCACTAGCAATTTAAAGCGACTCTGTACCCACAATCTGACCCCCCAAACCCCTTGTACCTTCGGATAGCTGCTTTTAATCCAAGATCTGTCCTGGGGTCTGTTCGGCAGAGGATACAGTTATTGTCCTAAAAAACAACTTTGCCAAATGGGAGTATCTGTGCCCTAACTTTGTACCACCCCTCCGTCCCTCCTCCCCACCCTCTTCCTCATTAGGAATGCCACTGGAACATTTTCTGCATGCTGAACATTGCACAGGTGTCCTAACGATCCAGCCCATGTTCCGGGCTGACACAGGTGGGGAATAGGAGGCAATCTGCCTGGAGCATTCCTAATGATAAGGAGGGTGGGGAGGAGTGACGGAGAGGGTGGTGCAAAGTTAGGGCACAGATACTCCCGTTTGGCACGGGCTGCAAGTTTAAAAGTTGTTTTTTAGGACAATAACTGCATCACCTGCCAAATGGACCCCAGGACAGATCTTGGATTAAAAGCAGTTATCTGAAGGTACAAGTGGTTTGGGGGGGTCAGATTGTGGGTACAGAGTCGCTTAAAAATTTTTATTAAAGTATTGTATTGCCCGCCAAAAGTTATACAAATCACCAATATACGCTTATTACTGGAAATGCTTTTTTCCCTGCACTTACTACTGCATGAAGGCTTCACTTCCTGGATAGCATGGTGATGTCACTTCCTGGATAACATGGTGATGTCACTTCCTGGATAACATGGTGATGTCACGACCAGACTCCCAGAGCTGTGCAGGCTGTTGCTCCTGGAGAGGATGATGGCAGGAGGACATTGAGGGACACAGGACACTGAGCATCCCCCTGCCATCATCCTCTCCAGCAGCCACAGCCCGCACAGCTCTGGGAGTTGGGTTGTGACATCACCTTTTTATCCAGGAAATACTTTAATAAAAATTTTTGCTTGACTTCTCCTTTAATCAATTTAGCTCTATAGACTTTGAAATCCAAAAGCCCCAAAACATCAATTTACTTGAATACGATCTGCCTCGTACGATCCCTTCCTATCCGCTACTAGGCCACAGCTCAAGCCTGAGCCGACTATGTCAATATGGCAGCATTTACATAATAAATAATGATAACTACCTCCTCCTGGACTCTAATAGGATATTGGTACTGAGTATGTTGGGGTTATGGTGACATAATACTTATATTTTATGTAAAGCTACACTATTGATTGAGCCCTATAAGACTTTGCAGAGGATCTCACTGATTTCCCCTAATTTACAGCGTTAGTCGGGTCATGTAAAAGTGATCTAAGTCAGATTGATAAATTTTACTTTATGTGTGAACATGCCTGAAGGTAAGGACATACGACCACCTTCTCATTTCTCTAACTGGAGTTATTCTTTAATTGCTGGTGGTTGGACTGCACATATAGAAGTGTAAGAACCTTACATTACATTGCAGCTACCGTGTAATAGCTACTTCTGGCGCCAAACCCACAATAATGTAGGTTTGTTAAAGAAGAAAAAAAAAATCTTTGTTTGACAAACTTTTCTAAGTCATTAATCACCATAATGCTACAGTGTGCAGAGTAGACAACAAAAGCCATTGACTTTTGGCCCCCTGTGTCACACCCCTTCCTAGATAGAAACTGATATTAGTCATGTCATCGGGGACTTACAGTATAATATACAGTCTGGGAGGTTGAAATCATGTAGGCGATTCATAAAAAAGGTCAACTTCCCGAAAGATAAGGTGGTGAGCCTCTAGACTGTATATGAAGCATTATATACAGGTTATGCTTATATTGTCTATCATGTTAGCTGCTTTGTTATGTGTTCTCTATGGGCTGGGGAGGGGTAACATATTCACCGGGCAGTCAACAAATTGAGTACACGAGTACAGCGACTACTGTAAAATCATTACAATGGAACCCAGACTATATATGAATACAAAGACCAATGTGACATCATTACAAAAGAACATGGACAAGAAGTTCATGTAAACAATATTGTGACATCATCCCAATAGAACACAAGATAAAAGGACTACAGAGAATATTGTGACATCAGCACAGAAGAACCTCACCTGGGAACATGGGCAGAATCTAGGATGATATCATCACAATAGAACACAACCTACAAATGACATTACAATAGAATTCTGCTAAGGAATGAATAAATAAACTGTGGTTGTATTCCATTGTAATGGTGTCACAGTACCTTCTACTGTATCTGTATTTCTAGGCAAAATTCTCCTGTTATGGTGTCACAGTATTCATGTAACGGTTGAGCTCTAGTATTGTGGTTGTGACGAGAAACTTTTTGACATTATGGCCTCTGTCCTCCACCTGCACCTGATTTATCATGCAGGTGTGAATCATGGCAAAAATCTACACCAGCTCCGGAGCTAGTGTGGACTCCCATGCCTGCCGGGTAGCCAGGTGGTGTTAGTTAGGGTGGGTGGTTTACCTCTTCAGCTCTTGTCACGGGGCCTGAGTGGTATGGGACCTCCCGGGTACCAGACACATGCCGTTAGAAATTAGAGCAGGTTTAGGTGTATTGCAAGGAACCACAGAGCTCAGGATAGACTTAAACAGGTGTAACTTTTACTCAAAAAGACACAATGTACAATAAACAGTCTTTTTGATAAGGTGCAAGAATACAGTGATGGAAGTTACTAAACAGCTAAATGGAGTCCTCTTCGTCTTGCTCCCTGCTCCAGGCCACCACTTTCCAAGAGGTGGATCACATGTCCCCCTCTCTTCAATGGGTAGTGTAAAATATGTCATACAGGCCATGTTACCTCAGCCACCAGCCCCGGCACCTCAGCCATTGACGCCGCCCCCCCCCCCCCCCCCCCCCATGCACTTCAGCCACCAACCCCAGACACCCCTTCCCCCAGCACCTCAGCTTTCTGATTGGGCAACAACACATCAGAAGATCCTAGAGCAGGGGTCCCCAAACTAAGGCCCGCGGGCCGCATGCGGCCCCCCGAGGCCTTTTATCCGCCCCCCGCCGCACTTCCGGAAGGGACAACTCTTTCATTGGTGGTCAGTGAGAAGACTGCTCTCACTGAGCACCAATAAAAGAGTTCCCCCTTCCGGATCATGCCAGCCCCTGCCCCGCATCCACACTGCTGCCGACATCCCCGCCGAAGGGATCCCCCAGCCGGTACAGCGACGTCATCACTGCCGCTGCTGGAGGATCCCTCAGAGATCATGTCCAGGTTACATCCAAGGCGGGGGGTTGGTGGTCCGTGCGGCACGGAGGAGGTTGGCGGCAGGGCTGACATCTCACACTGCTCCGAGATCTGCGGTCCTGCTCCGGGATCTGCGGTCTGGTGCAACGGACCGAAGATCCTGGAGCAGTGTCAGATGTTATCCCTGCCGCCAGCCTCCTCCGCTCCGCACGGACCACCAGCCCCCCCGCCTGGGATGTAACCTGGACATGATCTCTGAGGGATCCTCCGGCAGAGGCAGTGATGACGTCGCTGCTCCTGCTGGGGGATCCCTCCGGCGACTGACCGGCTGAAGAGGTTAGAAGAGATGAACACAGTATTAGGTGAGTATAATTTTTTTTTTTTGTAGCAATGCAGGGGGGCATAATAACTATATGGGGGACATTGCAGG
This sequence comes from Dendropsophus ebraccatus, assembly GCF_027789765.1. Classification (NCBI taxonomy): domain Eukaryota; kingdom Metazoa; phylum Chordata; class Amphibia; order Anura; family Hylidae; genus Dendropsophus; species Dendropsophus ebraccatus. The sequence continues at coordinate 34,359,513 of NC_091458.1, read as the reverse complement.
GGGACAATATAACTATATGGGGGACATTGCAGGGGGACAATATAACTATGGGGGACATTGCAGGGGGTCATTATAACTATATTGGGGACATTATTACTATATGGGGGACATTGCAGGGGACAATATAACTATATGGGGGACATTGCAGGGGGGCATTATAACTATATGGGGGACATTGCAGGGGACAATATAACTGTATGGGGGACATTGCAGGGGGGCATTATAACTATATGGGGGACATTGCAGGGGGACAATATAACTATATGGGGGACATTGCAGGGGGACAATATAACTATATGGGGGACAATGCAGGGATACATTATTAGTATATGGGGTGAGGGGGCTGGTTGAGGGTGTGAAGGGGGAGTTAGGGGAGGCTGGTTGAGGGGGGAGTGAGGGGTTGAGTGTGGGCTGGGTGAGGGGTGGAAAGAGAGGGATGCTTTTACTTTTTTTTTTTTGGGGGGGGGAGGGGGGGGGGCGTTGTGGCATTTTGCACTGGGATTTGATTATAGTTTTTTTTTTTTTATAGTCCGGCCCTCTGATGGTCTTATGGGTAGTGATCTGGCCCCCTGTGTGAAAAGTTTGGGGACCCCTGCCCTAGAGCATACCTCTGATAGGCTAGAAAGACAGAAGTGGAACATGTGTGAGTTACCTAGCCAGGGATTGGTTCTCAGTTAGTTCCACAATGCAGTTGCATAGACAGTAAGGGCCCTATTCCACTGGACGATTATCGTTCGGTTGAAATGCAGTTAACGATTAACGACCGAACGAGAAATCGTTGATCGCTTTATAAGACCTGGACCTATTTTTATCGTTGCTCGTTTGCAAAACGTTCGCAAATCGTTCACATTGAATAAGACGTCGTTCGCAGTAGATACGAACGCAATAGCGAAGAATTAGCGAAGAAAAAACGATCGCAAATACGAACATAAGTAACGATTATCGTTCCATGGAAATGAGTGAACGTTTTCACAGAACTGTACTTGCTAAATAGCAGTGGCACGCTCGCTCTGGAAACAGCACAAACACATGCAGAGACCCCAGTGACATTGCCAGAATAGAACACACATACAGAAAACCACTGATATGATATCAGCACCATTATGGGCATCCTCATAATTTATTTATTTTTTGAAGGGCGAAGGGATCAAACAGCAATTCCTAAATTGTATTTTGCATTGTTTTGTGCTGTTTGCTGTGTAGTAAAAAGAACAACGTAATGGTATTTCATGACTTGGTATGAACAAGGTGTTTTTATTTCACTGCCTTCTAAAATCTGTATTTTTTTGTATTACATTTTCCCATCAATTTAGTCATTTAAGGGCTTGATTGTTACTGCGTGTGTTATTAGGGTAACATTTTGGGGTGCACATTATCATAAAACATTTATTTTATCAGCCATTACTTTTGCTTCTATACCAAATATCTTCTTTTATGTTATGTTTGAATTTTTTTTAAACTAATTTTATTGTTTGTGTGCCACTAGGGAACGTCAAGCTGCAGCCACAGGTGACAGAAAATCCATTAGGCAATGCCTCTATATTGGTCTAATAGGCAGAAGCCTATAGCAGACCTAGGGGTCTTCAATATTCAGGGGTTAAAGGGACAGGATTATAGATTTCCTTGATCCCTGCTGTTACAGTGGGTGCCTGTCTCTCAATCCCTGCCAGGCATCTGCTTATGATTGCATGAGGACGGCTTCTGTGCCCGCTCGATGACATACTCTTATAGCTCGGACACTTTAGACAAAGCATTCTGTGATGTGTGTTAAAAGGCTAAACTGTGCTGCGCTATACTACTCTTATTCTAGATTACGTCTGATGGAGCGGCCTTAGATTGCTAGCTCTTGAGGTAAACCCTCCTAGCATTGAGATGTATGCAGCCCCTAATACTGGGCTGTCCTGTGTGGTAAAAATATAGTTCTATGAATAATAGGTAGTGATGAGCAGACCAGTGGGTATTTGGGTTTGACGGGTTCGACCGAATCAGAAAAATATCTGATTCGGGAACCTGGACTGAACCCAAACCTGGACCCGAATATTTGGGCCCAAAAAATTACAGTCGGCTAAGTTAGCCCTCTGGGGGCCAGGCTATATAAAAGTGATCATAGCATTTATTATTTAAATTATACCATTTAAATTTAAAAAATAGGAAAGTAAGACGTGACCAAATCACAAAAATATGGTGTTAAAGTTGCATCTGCTCAAAGTTGTTGTGTAGTGCTAGTCTCATCAGGGGAGATTTATAAAACATGGTGTAAAGTGAAACTGGCTCAGTTGCCCCTAGCAACCAATCAGATTCCACCTTTCATTCCTCACAGACTCTTTGGAAAATGAAAGGTGGAATCTGATTGGTTGCTAAGGGCAACTGGGCCAGTTTCACTTTACACCATGTTTGATAAATCTCCCCCATAGTTTCTATTGGTGTCAGACTGGATGCACCAGAGGAAATTATTTTTAGGGTCACCCTCCATCTATAACCAGGATGAGGAACCTTCATTTCTCCAACTGTTGCAAAAGTACAATTCCCATCATGCCTGGACAGCCAAAGCTAAAGCCTAGATCTGTAAAACCCATAGATCCCTGATCTATAAGATCTAATAGCTTATTTGTGGATTATTACATTAGGGAGTCTTCCCACATTCAGGTTCTTTTATGAAGATTTTGAAGCCAAAACTGGAATGGGTCATCGGGGCAGGACATGTAACAGACAGATTGTGGCTTCTCTACTTAAAGGGGTAAAGGGGTGTTCCAGTGAACTTTTTTTTTTACGTTGTAATATAACAAAAAAAATATATTTTTTTTACATTTTGATACTAGTAACTGAATATAGATATCCTAACATAATAAGAAAGGAAATACTATAAGAGCAGACCAAATGGACCATGTGGTCTGGTTTATCTGCCAACAATCTTCTATGTTTCTATGAATAGCAGCAGTAAAGAGTAACATGGCCTCTCTGCTGCCGCCAGTGGCTGTGCTGGGAACTGCAGGGCTGCATAAGCCCACAGTCCCAGCACTGCTGCATGCAGATACTGATCCTACCCTAATGTCTATTTTAATCCATAGTAGAATTTGAATAGATAAAACAGTTGCGGAATCTGTTTGCTTTTGGTTCAGCAGGACTGCATGGGTCCAGGCGTTGCAGCTGTACTGTAGCCCCTAAATTATAGACGTGTTACAGTTGTGTGAAATCGGCATGGAGGTTCTCCATTGTCTCTTGGTGTTTTTACTATAGCTGAGCTCCACGGTTTGTAGGAATGCTTTTGTCGATGTACAGTACAGAAGAAGCTGTGAGATGTCTGGCTTTCTGAATGGGTCAAAAACTGCTCAAACTGGAAAAACATGGATTATTTCCCACCTGTCGGTCAGGACACACAAAGGTGTCTCAGCTGGACGCTTTGTGATTAGTGAAAGCACACGTGCTCAGTAGCCATCAGAGTGGACAAACCAGTTTCCAGAAGCCATTATCCTTCATGTAGGGCAATGCATCAGAATAGCTGGTCAACATTTACACTGTGGAAATAACTACACAAAAACGTAAAGCGAATAATGCAACTACTGTAAGTGTCGTATTAGTATGGCATCTTATCCTTTAAAAGATACAATACAAGGTGCAGCCAATGTAGAAGGTAAAGGCCATGATTTATTCAATTCATTGCCTAAAACTTCAATTATACACTTGGGAAATTAAAGGGGATATCCAGGACTAGAAAAAAAAAAACAGCTACTTTCTTGCAAAATCAGCACCATCCCTGTCCTCAGGTTGTGTGGGGTGTTACAGTTCTGCTCCATTCACTTTAATGGAAATAAACTGCTAAATCACACCCAAACTAAGAACAGAAGAGTGGTGTTCGTTCTGGAAAAAAGTGGCCATGTTTTTCATGCTTGCCTGCCTTGCCTGATTCCACATATGACAGAAATGTGTCAGAACATCAAAAGTACTTAACCAAAGACCAGTTATAAAATCCCATCCACCACTGGAAGTGTCTACAGTAAATAGAGTGGAGCAGTAGTAGCTATAAAGTTTATGCCGAGCCCCGTCCACCACTCAAAGTGTCTACAGAAAATACAGTGGAACTGCCCTTTAAAATTCATGCCAATTAGTCCTTTCTTTTGCCCGGACAAAGGACAAAGTGTAACTGAATCATGCTTCACCTACACCTTACTGCATACAGCTCCATCCCCTTCACGAGAGTAAATATTAATGGAGCCATCACATGAGATTTCAGTAATCGTACTGGGGATAAATCATTAACTAAAATCATGGAAATAAATAGCGATTCTACAGAACTGGAGCTACACTAAACAGAATAATCTTGGGCATTATTACAAACATCTATTCCTGACTGATAGATCTTAAATGGTCACCGTCATTATAATAAACTTTGCATAACTCAATAGAACAAGTTAATGTAAAAAACTTTGTAATACATCATATTATAGAAAAATTCCTGTGTCTCCTCTTATCCAGCTCACCAGAATTCACACTACGTATCAGATAACGGCCGTTGTTTATACGGCCCCGTGAAAAATGAACATGTCAATTATTTCCGGCCGGTAATACTGCAACAACGGCCGTGGATTTCAATGCGGCTGCGAACGTAAAACTTATATCTGCCGAATTAAACTTGATTTTGATGTAAAAAAAATTCTGAGTGGTTTCTCGGGCTGGGAGCAGTATTTAAAGTAAATGACTTGTTTCATCCCGTTTATAATCATGCTAGGAATCAAAATTAAACAACGGCCTGTTTTGGCCTCAAAATAACGGCCGTTGAGTATAAGACGCCACCAAGTGCTTGATTTAAAGCTTAGACTGTTCAGAACTTCTCTATAATGTCCTCTATGCTGCTGCTGCTTCTGAAGGTGTGCTTTATGGATACAGGTTCTCTTCTTCTGTGTGTGCAGAATATGGAAGATATTGAAGAGACCTGCAAGCACAGAGACAACTGAAGATTAGAGATAGACATACACAATATCTAAAGGCCAGAAATGGTTCTAATCTTAAAGGAGAACTCCGGGCTGGGGTGATTTTTGGTAGAGTGCTGGGAAGGAGGAGGATGAAGAAACATCATGCTCTCACCTCCCCAGCTCCAGCGCTGTTGGCAGTATCCCGCAGCTTTGGTCCCGGCCGCTTCTGGGTGAGGACCTGGGACGTAACATGTTATGCCCGCTAAGCCAGTCAGCGGCTGAGGTGGGACCTCGTCTGGCACATCACGCCCCAAGTCCCCACTCAGACCCAGAAGCTTCTGGAACTGGGGAACCAGAGCTGCAGAATACCGACACCAACGCTGGAGCAGGGATGTGAGAGCATGTTACTTCTTTCATCCTCCCTCCTCCCAGCACTCTGCCAGAAATCACCCCAGCCTGGAGTTCTCCTCTTATGTCTTGTTGTGTGGCCATCAGTGTTCTAGTTACACCATGGGTGAGCTGGGTTCCACAGACTGTCTAGAGCCATATGGAGTCCTGAAGAGGCATAACTTAATTTCATAAGCCCCAATTCTAAAACTGTAAAAGGACCCATGCCTACTCTATGTCAATTATATTACTATTACTGGCATCTCAAGTGGCAGAGAGCCCCACTGAGGAATCAGGGCCAGGGTGCGTTCTGCCCCCATAGCTATGTCAGTGGACTCCTATGTGGCACCCTATTACAGGGTTACTGTCCTCTACAAGCAATGACTGTACTTTGCTATCGATACCTAAGATACCCACAATAGATTCAGTATGAATCTGCGAGAAAACAATTGTGGCATGCGCCAAACGTACTGTATAGAGGAACTATCTCCCGGACAAGTTCTAGAGTTATAATATAAAGGATAACTTATGAAGATATAATCCAAAATGTAATGTGTTACGATTACACAGTGTATGGCTAGTACTGGATGCAAGATCTATGGCTGTAAACACTAACATCTTTACAACAGGGCCATCATCAGAGCCTAGGTGTGTGGTCACTTAGTGTGATACTGACTGACCTCGGGTTCACTCTTCCTCAGGCAGGTCGACATCTAAAACTAACATAACAAACTAGCCAAATGATAGGTTCATTCTGTCGTAAATAAGTGAGTGTGCTACCCAATCATCAGTGATCTACCATTCATTCCAATACCCAGACAAATATAGGGTGGAGTGGAAGGTAATGTTCACTTAGGTAACAGAATTGGCAGGAAGACAAGAAGTCTTAAAGCGAATGTACCACCAGGTACATCGCTTGGTGTTTTTTACATTAACAGTTTTTTACATTAACTGGGCAGCCTTCAAAGAAACAACCTTGCCATCTGCATCCCTGGTGCTGGTCTGTTCATGTAAAAAAACACCAAGCAATGTACTTAGTGGTACATTTGTTTTAATATGGATACCCCTGAACTTCCCCATTGGATTACTGGGTCACAGCTTGGCACTTCATAGAACATCACGCCAGTAATGAACAAAATGTGAGGACCCACTGTGCTACCAAATTAGTTTAACTTTGGAACATAACCAGGAGTGGATTTTCAGTACCCTCTAGTAGTGCTGAGCGATCACCTAAATACTCAAGTTTTCCTTACTCGAGTTGAGTATTTTTCAATGCTCGAGTAATGAACCCCATTAAAATCAGTGGGAGACTCAAGCATTCAACCAAGTGCCCCCCACTAATTTTTGTATATTTTGTCCCTTAGAACTCTGGCGGTATGGCGGCTCTTGTCGGCATACTGCTGGAGTTCCAAGGTGTCTTGCAGAAACCTGTTACATTTTTTGGTTTACATTTTTGTATATTTCATTTAAACATCCCTTAAAGGGACAAAATATACAAAAATTACAACGAAAAATTGTAGATATAACTGACCACTGAACGATTGTTCCGTTGTCAGTCATTGATTGTGTATGGCCACCTTTACACAAACTCCAGCTCAACACTACCCATTGTCCACGAGTTGAAAGTGGAGTTCTGCTGTCTAGTCGCTCCACATATGTGGTCCCAGTATGGGTAGCAGCTGCCCCAGCCAAGCAGATAGAACTGGTGTGTGGCACCAGTGAGTCATGTGGTACGAGAAGTCAGCAGGCTGGGTCATACACTGGAGAGATGTAATCAGATTAAGGTAACTCAGTTACAGGTCAACAATCAGGATAGGCCACAGGAGGATTCAGGAAGATCCTGAGTCGGAGAAACAGACGTGGATCAGGAAACACAAGACAATGAATTTGCAATGAATACCGGGAACTTGGGCCTTAGAAACTTCAAGTTACATTTCTAGCAGCTTGACTTTATACATACCCCAGGGCAACTATACTATTTGGGCAAATATGTGTTGAGTTGTAGTGGTGGATCCATCCTGTTCCACTATTGTATGGATGGCCAGGCAATGTATACAGGCTAGAAATGTATACCTGGTCCCATCTTTCTGTAGTGACAACAGATGCCTGAGGATTTTAGAAAGCAGCCTGGTGAAACATGGTGGGCATGGTGAAACAACACTTACCATACATGTGCTGGCACACTGGGTCTGTTATATGGCTCACACTTTACACTTCTCGTGGTCTAATGTAGATATAATATGCAATAAACCAGTGAGGCTGCTGTAAGGAATTCAGCCAGGAATGTGCTTTCTCTCACTATTACAGCTGATTTGCTCTCTCTTATCTTATAGATGGAACTGTAAATATTACGGCAATTGATTCGGATCTGGAACGCGGGTCAATCGCCTTTCTGGAATTGTGTACTGTAGCTTGGGAGTCATTAACATCTGGGTCGGGTGCTGTGGATCCTTTGTGCTCCTATGTGATTGGACTGCACATGTCATCTATGGAATGTTTCTAAATTTATTGGCCAAACAAATTAAAATTTAGCCACAACCATTACAGAAAGCTCCAGCAGGAGCTTTATAAATCTGTCTTCAGGGATCTCCCCCTAGTGGGGACTTTGGACATTCAGAGGTTAAAGAGAACCTGTCAACCCCCTGTGCCGGGGTGACAGGCTCCCGACCCCCCGTTAGAGCCCCCTATACTCACCTAATCCCGCCGGGTCCTGCTTCTGGAGATGGTCGGGTGACGGAGATCTCAGCCGCTGCAGCCCGGCGCGCGTGCTCCCCAGATGAGTCCAACGCTCATAGAGAATGACAGGCGAGTCCGTTGGACTCATCTGAGGAGCGCGCGCGCTGGGCTGCAGCGGCTGAGATCTCCGTCACCCGACCATCTCCAGAAGCGGGACCCGGCGGGATGAGGTGAGTATAGGGGGCTCTAACGGGGGGTCAGGAGCCTGTCACCCTGGCACGGGGGGGGGGTGACAGGTCCTCTTTAATTGTTTATTATATATACCAACTGCTTTTATAGCGGAGTGGTGGCTGGTAACCTACAAGTTTAGTTTTGTTAGTAAACATGGGTATACGTTTTCCTGGTAACAAAAACAATATTCAAAACAAGCCTCCTTCCCAATACCACCATATGTCTAATATAGATATATAACCTATCTTGCACCCTTTCCCTGTTTTTTTTCTCATTTTTATCTGCTGTGGTTATGTAAAACCCTCCACTCTGGGTCTGCTGTCTATTGACTTGGTAACCCGACCCCCAGGAGACTATATCTGCATCATCTCCATGCACCTGTGCTGCTTCCATAGACTTACATGTGTTCCTGAGCCTAGGTCTCTGTAATATGAAAAGTTATAGTTCTACCTCTGCTTGCTGTGAGTGAATGCAGGCATATGTACCTGTCGTTGTGTCACAGCTCTGTATATTGTGTTATAGATCTAGTTCTTAAGAGTCTGGATGGAACTAGAATGTTTTCATTCGCAGTCAGCAAGCAGAAATCTAAATCTTCACTACACCCCCCACCCCCGGTAGACAGATGCCCGTTATGCAGCACATAGCTACACCATGCGCGCGTCAGCTCTGCTACACCATCAGCTAGTATGGAATACATATTGGGGTGATGTGATGTAAAATTAGTGAAAAAAAAGTCCTGTGTTTACTGTGCAATAGTAATAACAGCAGTGGGCAGGAAAGAAATTCTCCAATGCAGACAAAGGTATAGTATTGGTATTACTCAGTTTACACAGGCAGGACTGCACGTACAGTTTGGATTGGATGTAACAAATGAATGTGGCTGATCTGTTGTACACAATATGCTATACTGTACACATAAATAGAACCGCTATACCAGACCCCACATTCTTTGCAAAAGCAGGTGGCAAATAATGAACATCCTCACTATTTCAATGGTCGTTTGTTATTCTATACTCTGTGAGGACTGGTGGTCAATTTTTATTTTATTTGACGGCTGTATTTTTATTTTATTTATTTACAGTATGTGAACATAGCCTAAATGTTCCCTATTGAGGGACCTAACTATGTTAAACTGATCCCAAATTAATTTAGACTAAAGACCAGACCCCTAAACTGTCAACGTTATGCAGATTTGTAATTTACTTGTATTTAAAAATCTAAAGTCTTCCAGTACTTATCAGCTGCTGTATGTCCTGCAGGAAGTAGTGTATTCTTCTGGTATGACACAGTGCTCTCTACTGCCACCACTGTCTGTGACAGGAACTGTCCAGAGCAGTAGCAAATCCCCCCAAAACCCTCTCCTCCTATTTAGACTAGAAAGAATACACCACTTCCTTTAGGACATACAGCAGCTGATAAGTACTGGAAGACTGGAGATTTTTAAATAGAAGTAAGTTACTTTCTGGTACCAGTTAATTTGAAAGAATAATTGTTCACCCCTTTAAATCCAAATTCAAAATTAAATTTACAATGTCCATAATATATAACAATAATACCATAAATTTTATAGAAAATAATATAGATTTCTAGCACCACCTAATATATAGCATTTGTTTTTTTATTAGTGAGTTGCTTCATACTATGGATTATTCCGGTGTGATGGAGCAGACATGCCAGAGCTCTTACCATGACTCCGTGTTACCATGCTCACTATCTTTCTGGCTTGTGAACAAACTCTTTTCAGAAACAAACCAGCCCCAACATTGAACTTTAATCTGCACTTGAGTCACCCGGCTCGCTCCATGCCATGACTGTGTTTGAGTAATCGGTTAATAAGTGACAAGAACAACAAGCTCAGTATATAAAGGGAGAATGCTAAGTCCGGCAGCAGCAATTATAGATGTGACTGCCACCTACACACATAACACATTACACTGATATAATAAAAGAAGAAACTCTATACAGTACATGTAGTGTGACACCAGATTGTTTTCTAGACTATAGGATATGTTACTAGTAGATACATCACAACAGGCTGTCTTCAATACTTTTTTTTTTTTTAACACACAGGTCTCTGTACCCACAATCTGACCCACCCCAAACCACTTGTACCGTCAGATATCTGCTTTAAATCCAAGATATGTCCTGCGGTCCGTTTGACAGGTGATGCAGTTATTGTCCTAAAAAATTACTTTTAAACTTGAAGCCCCGTGTATGTGTGCCCTAACTTTGCACAACCTCTCTGTCCCTCCTCCCCACCCTCCTCATCATTAGGAAATGCTCCAGGCAGATTGCCTCCTATTCATCAGCTGTGAGAGGACGACACATGGGCTGGATCATTAAGGACATGTGCAGTGTTCAGCATGGAGAAAATGTTCCAGTGGCATTCCTAATGCTGAAGAGGGTGGGGAGGAGGGACGGAGGGGTGGTGCAAAGTTAGGGCACAGATACTCCCGGCACTGGCTTCAAATTTAAAATTATTTTTTTTAGGAGAATAACTGCATCACCTGCCGAACTGACCACAGGGCAGATCTTGGATTAAAAGCAGCTATCTGAAGGTACAAGTGGTTTGGGGGTCAGATTGTGGGTACAGAGTCGCTTTAAGGAGGTTCTCCCGCATTAAACATAGTTGCTTGCTTCTAACAAAAAAAACAGCTCCACACCTGTCCTCAGGTTGTAAGGGGTATTACAATTCTGCTTCAAGCACTTCATATCTTGTGTATGTATATAAGGAATAGGACTATATCTGGCCCTTCTATCACTAGAATATGCCATTTTCCTTCCTAGTTACCATCCTGCCATCTATGTGTCTCCTTTTCCTATGTTCAGCTGCAGTGTGGATGCAGACTAACCTCTATATACCTCCTATACACTATATACACACTGACATCATCCCAAAATCCAACAACATCCTGCAATCCTACCTCACTGTAGCAAACCTTCAGAAGTTCCCAGATCAGCACTAAGCAGCCTAACATGTGAATCTAGCGTTTTCTGTGGCCACAAAGTCTGCACATTGCACAGGCTGCTTTTCATCTCTTCCTGCTCACTCATTCCCTCAGCCCCTCCCACCTCAATAGATTATAATAGTAAATGCAAATTGTCTTCACTTTTCTTCTCTGCGATGGATATGGCTTTTTCTTTATAATGAACAGATAAGAAGTGAGGTGGGGAGGAGGGAAAACAGCATTGTGAGTACAGAAGGAAACGCTTTTGCCTAATAAAAACCTATTGCACACTTTCTTACATTCGCTTCTACTATTAATTTCTGTAAAGTTGTTTAAAATGACACTAAGGGGCCTATTCCACGGAGCGATAATCGGCCGAGTCGGCCTGATTCGGCCAATTATCACTCCGTGGAATAGAGAGAACGGTCAGCCGATAATCGTGTCATCGGCTGATCGTTCATTTAGGTGCAAACCTAAAATCATTGGTCGCCATCCGTGCATCGCTACCTGGAATAACGGTGCGCGGTGGGCGACCGGGCCAGTGATTGGCTGATCGGTCTGTCAGTTCAGAAATGCCGCTCCGAAGCTGCTGCTGCGTGCAGGAGCGGGAGAAGGAGCGCTGAAGACCTGCAGCCTGGATAGGTAAACAAGGGCTGCATAGACATGGGTAATGATGTCCCTGCAGCCCTCGCTTAACGATTATTGGGCCGTGGAATTGGCCCAGTAAACGAGTGCCGATCTAGCAGATCGGCGTTCATTTACATTGTTGATCGGGCCCCCATCGACCCGTGGAATAGGACCCTAAGGCCAAAATTGCTTTGGTTTAAAAGGGGTTTCATTGATACTGTCACTTAAAAAAAAAAAAAAGTTTGTCCTGCCCTAGGCAAATGTTAAGTTTTGTTTCCTGCAGTAAGAGGGAGATTTCATTGACCCATGGAGTGAAGCACTCAGTTAAACTCATCTCTTGGCTCTACTTAATGACCCAAACCTCAAAACTTTTGATGTGTCTAGGATATGTCAAAAGTTTTGAAAGTGATAGACACACTTTTAGGCAATATTCACACAACGTCTTTATAGGCAAAAAATGCCTTTTCTGTTTCTTCATAGTGACGGACGTTAATAATGACTATTATTTACAGCTGTCATTATAAAATAATGAACATTGTTTAGCCTAAAAAGACGTTGTGAGAACATGGCTTACATAGGAGCAGGTGTTTCTTTATGAAGACTGCTTTATTTCAGGTGCAGTTTAGGGTAAAGACATGCACTAGCCAAAAAGCTTTCCTCTAGCTAAATATTATTGCTGCAATTGTAAATCCTCACACTATAACATAAGCAGTTTTCCTAATCTATACCAGTGTTTGCATGTTACAACTGACCTTAGACCCTGTATCTGGAGATTCCTGGTATTCTTTGCTGAACATGGTGACGCTTCACTGTAAACCATTGGCTCCGCTCAATGACGTGTAATATATTGTAAAAATACCAGACTACAAACAACTAGTTCAAGATGTGATCTCCCAGATTCACCGGGGTTTCCAGGACAGTGGTTTGTATATCTAAAGTAGATTTACTTATGTTAGTATTCTGGAAGGAGATCACGTATGATGAGTCTGCACCAAATAACAACCACCAACACCACCACGTTTCTGGGGCAATGATGTCCCAACCCTAGATTGCCCTTCTTATTATGAATTATAACCATTAAAGGGGTATTCTGCTAAAAAATAACTTTTGTGTCACTGTCGTATTTTTATTTTATTTTTATTTGCAGAAATCAATAGTACAGGCGATTTTAAGAAACTTTGTAATTGTGTTTATTAGGCAAATATGCCATTATCTGCATTCAAAAGGACTTTCCCCAGGCCCCCCCTCCCTCCTCTCTCTCATCCACTGCTCATTATCAGGAAATCTCAACTCTTTTACATCAGTGGAGCCCTGTGTAACCTATGGAGAGGGGAGGGGGAGGAGGGAGATTAGTTGGCAGAAGAGAGCAGAGAACAAAGGATTGCACAGTGGGAGGTGTGTGAAAGCTGCTATTCAGAGGTCAGAGAGGTCAGTGCTGACTTCAGAGGAGATAGCCCGGTGATGTAGCTGTAATTTAACTCTTTGTTGTCCCCTTTCCATAAGAGAACCATGAAGGGGGGAGAGCTTCAAACTGCTTTTTCATGATAAAAAAAATTCCATTTTCTGCTAATAAACCCAATTACAAAGTTTCTTAAAATCGCCTGTACTATTGATTTCTGCAAAAAAAATTTAAACAACAATGACAGTTTAACATAATACATGTTGCTGCTGATGGTGAGACTAACAATTCATTCCAAACTTGTTATTATCTATTCAGTCTCCTTCCCCCAGTTCTGAGCTGCTGCTTTCTGCTGTAGACACAAAAAACTGTGTGTGAGCTTTTCTCTTCATCTCTCCACCCTGCCACCCCCACTTTAAGAGATGGCTAATATAAAAAGTTCCTGGCAGGCTTTGTCTGCAACTTTGAAGCTTCTTTGTAATGCTGGGAGGGTTAATCTGAGGTCAAGTTGCTGTGATTAATCCTCCCAGCATTACAAAGTTGCAGATAGGGACTTGCTTACATCGGCTGTCTCAGATAATACCAAGTATGGAATGAACTGTTCATCTCACTAAGGGCAACATCCAGGGGTGTAGCTAGGATTCATGGGGACCCCCCCCCCCACACACACACACACAACAAAAAGCACACTGTGTGTATTTACTGGGTGATGTGGCCAAAGAATAAAGTATCTTGTGGCACAACAGAGAGCCAGTCGCTGCTAACTCTTTCAGTCCACTGCATTTAACTACAAGGGCCCATTAGGAGCCGTTATGGTTAAATACATAAGTTATGTTTTGGCGTAATACCACCTTTAGGTTGGCTTGACTCTTGTACATTTTGTCCCTAATATCTCAATGTTGTTTTTTTTCTATTCTCTTTTTTGTGCATTTAGATGTGGACTAGGATCAGTCTCCAAGCGATCCAGTGTTTTTAGGCCTTATACTTGCCTGCCCTGATCCCCTGCCGGGTCCCTGGTCCTGGTTAATAAGCACTTCCTGCTTCCCTAATAATAAACAGGAAGTGCTTACAAGGCCATTTACTAAGCTGTGTTGAACAACCCCTTTAAAATTAATCCACACAAGAGGGTGCAAAACTAATATAGAAGGTGTAACATCTGCATAGACTCCATACCATGACCAAGGGCTGAGGCCTATCTAGTTTGAGACTCTCTCTCTTCTAAATCCATCATTGAATCCACTATTATATGACAGGCCTAATCCTGGATAATAATGACAGTCAGATGGTAGTGATACTGTATATTAATAGTCCACAGAGAACAGACTCTACACTGTACACTTTCCCCTTTGTGACTGACCCATAATTGCCCCCATGTCAGCCTATGCTTCATGCAGATACCAGTATAAAATAAGGGGGAAGGATGAATATAGATAGTAATGTCTAGCTCTGTGCATTGGCATGAGGATGACATCTCCTCTGATGGGAATCAGCTGCAGAACTTATGGGAAAACAATGACCTCGGAGAATGAAGGCAATTCACAGCCCCGGCTCTTTCCAGATACGTCTTGATGTCTCACGTCTGTAATGTCCTTACATGCTAGACTGCTCAGAAGACTCCCAGTGAGGATATACTGTGGGGTTTTTGTGGAATTGCGCCATGTCCTATCTAATGATTTGTGGCATTCTCCCTCCCCTATATTAAAGGAGTTCTAGGAACATTTCCTAAAACTGCCTATTAAAAAAAACAGGACAAAAAGGATCTCCACAAAACCACAGCAAAAATCTCATCCTTAACCCATTCATAGATATAACTGGTATTACTGTGGTGATGTCCGTGTGTCGCTGTGATAAACCCCATCTAATAAATGCCCTTAGAAATACAAAGCTGCTAGTATTGCTGCACTGGCCATGTGGCCCCTGTCTGATTAGCTGGTGGCCCCAACCCAGTAGCAGATTATAATAGGCTCATTTTGGGCGGTAGCCTGGGACCCTGAGCTCCTGGGGGGCCCATGGCCACCCAAACAGATATACTTCTGAGTGGTGTATTGTCTCCTCGCTACATAATTTGCAAGAAAAATCCATCCCATATCTATGGGGGGGCAGCCTTGTTTAACACAACGGGGCCTATAGTAAAGGTAATCCGCCCTTGCCCCAACCACGCAGGTCTTCTACACTAAACTTACACCACCAAAGATCTTAAAGATGATCGAAGTTTTGCGCAGTAAACCGTGGGTGGCCCAGACATTGCACCTTTTAAAGGGGAACACCAGAAAACATTTTTTTTTCTTTCTTATCAACTGGTTTCATAAAATTATATAGATTTGTCATTTACTTCAATGTAAAAATATGGCCTGGACAGTTCTTGTCATGAACAGGGGTGGCAGCAGAGAGCACAGTGTCAGTCTGGAAAGAATACACCACTTCCTGCAGGACATACAATGGCTGATAAGAACTGGAAGACTGGAGATTTTTTTTTAGCAGCTGTAAATGACAAATCTCTGCCACTTTCTGGCACCAGTTGATTCTGATTTTTTTTTTTTGCTGGAGTACCCCTTTAAATGGTCATAGTGATTTTAAAAAACTTCCCTCTTTTTCAAAGACAATGCGATTCCTAATTCTCTAATAACAGCTAGATCCGGACAAATTAAAGGAAGAGGGGTATACCATGTGCTGTGTGCAAGAGATAGAGAAGTTGGGCTGTGTACTTGCCAACTTAAAGGGGTGGCCACTAGAGATGAGCGAACTGTTCGGACTTTTGGTCCGAAAGCAGTTTGCTCTCGTCATGCCTGTGTTCCCAGCCGCATAGTTGCGCTTTCGGGAATATGCGGCCAGGATATTCCAGGGAATCGATGTTTAAATACCTGGAATATCCTGCCTGCATATTCGCGGGATCGCAACTGTCCGGTCATCTCTAGTGGCCACTTTATACAAAAATGGTTCAGTGTATAGTATTAGTATATGTACTCACTGCCCTTACTGACAGCAGCTCCCAGTGTACCTCATAGAGCTAAAATCAGACTCCCCCCTCCAGGCTGGGCTGCCCTGCTGTGTGGTGTTTCTGTCTATAAGATGGCCAACATGGAGGAGCATGTGACCATGCCCCGCCCCGCCCCCAGTGTCCTCCATAGGCATATACAGGCTTAGGGCGGGTTCACACTACGGAATTCTCGTGGACAATGTCTGCGGAATTCCGTCAGCTGTCCACCCGCACATCTGGGCGCCTTTCCGCCGGCCCCATAGACACCATTCTATGGGCCGGCGTGTCATGTAACTTCTTTCAGCGGATCGCGGAATACGCCGGCCCATAGAATGGTGTCTATGGAGCCGGCGGAAAAGGGCGTGCCCATGTGGGCAGACAGCTGACGGAATTCCGCGGACATTGTCCGCGAAAATTCCGTAGTGTGAACCCGCCCTTAGTGTTGGACACTTGGGGGTGGGGCACTGTCACATGCTCCTCCATGTTGGCCATCTTATGGACAGGCTCACCACAGAGCAGGACAGCACAGCTGAAGAAGGGGTGAGTCTGATTTTAGCTCTGTGAGGTACACAGGGAGCTGCTGTCAGTAATGGCAGTGAGTACACTTACTAATACTGTACACTGAACTATTTTACTATAAAGTGGCCAACCCCTTAAACCAATCTACCTATTGAAGATGATCCACACTGTTCCTGAAAAGTAAATAAAGGCTTCTTTTTCATCATGGAGTTGTAGGCAGCCATATTTGATCTTCTTGATACTACCAGCGCATTCTGGCATGTTCCGTAGATTCCTAAGAGAGGACTTCCCCCTCTATGAAATTCATATGATCTAATAAGGTATATGAAGCAGAGTTGAGTCCCCACCATTAAACACCTTCATGATATATATATAGAGAATGTGTGAGAGCTACCTTTTCCCCAAAACATTTGGGGCTGCAGTACCAGACCTGACCAGTTTACCAGAGCAGCGCCCATACTGCAGCCTCCCGTTCGTACGCTTAGTATGGGGTTATACTTTAATAGCCAAGAATATTTCCTCCATAACATCTTCCAGATGCTGCTGCAATGTATGGTATGTGTTACAGTCCCCTGACATGCTGATCATATTAGCTACATGTAAATTTCATGATTTTTCTTTTCCCGCGTATAGTGCCTCTTCCCATAGCATTCCCATTGTGTTCTCTGTTAGTTCACTCCACGTCATCGCACTCCGTAGTCAGGTTATGTATAGGCAGTGATTTGTGGCCGCCGCTATCCCATATGAACAGTAAAGTGTCTGTAGTCTTTCTTATAAGTCCTGCACTTTGCCTTTAACTAGTGAGGTCTTATAGGGTCACATGTGGCGAACATAAAATTTAAAGGTCTGTAAATTCCATGTCATATATTAGAGGATTCGGAATGTCGGCTAATGCTAATGGTCAATGTATATAGCCTGGAGGGAGTATTATAGAAAAGGAACGGAAGAAGATGGCGTAAATAAAGCAGAGCTGACATTGTTATTAACTGCTTATTTTTTATGAATAGTGCCTCTCTAGTAATCCCGAGTAGGTGTATCCGAAACGTTACACAATTATTATGCCATTGACAGTACCTAAAACTACAAACACCCATTGGCTACGTCAGAGATGAGGAACCTTCGGGCCTCCAGCTACAATTCTAATCATGGCTTGATGGGAGTTGTAGTTTTGCAACAGCTGGAGGGCCGAAGGTTCCCCATCTCTAGACTATGTTGTACACATTTTGTACTGTTTTCCCAAAACAGTGCCACACCTGTACACAGGTTGTGGGTGGTATTGCAGCTAGGTCCCATTCACATGAATACATCTGATCTGTGAACTGGTTTAGGAAGGGACTAAACTCTCTGTAGTTCTATGAAGTAGATACAGGTTTAGGCTATGTTCATACAACGTATGTGTTGTAGAAATCACGGCCGTTGCAACAACATAAAAAATGTAGAATACCTAAAAACATAGAATCCCGTCCAGAGTGTATACACATAGGGGGAGATTTATGAAAGGGTGTAAATATACACCTGGTGTAAACTTCCCACAGCAACCAATCACAGCTCAGCTTTCAGCTCTGGTAGAATAAAAAAGGAGCTGTGATTGGTTGCTGTGGGCAGTTTACACCAGGTGTATATATACACCCTTTCATAAATCTCCCCCATAGTATACACTCCGGCCAGGATCCCTAGTGGCGCAGCATAAAACTAACATGTCAGTTTTCTGCGGCCGCTATTCAGTGAATAGCAGCAGCAGAAAACCCTGTCAGTTCACACAATGGAGAGTGCGTCTCCGGCCGCGCGCTCCATTGTGAGCAGCAGGGAATTCAGATGCACACAAATTCAACGGGATGATCTTTTCTGACACCGGCCGATCCGTCAACCGGCCGGGTCACGGAACGGCCGGTCTCTTACGCTATGTGACCATGGCCTTAGTTTGGATACTACATTGCTTATACAGGTATGGGCAGCAGTTTCTGGTCCTGCAGCTCAGCCCCATGTATACCAGGCCTAGCCCTCTGCTATATAAATAAGAAAATTATTGCTGCCCTTTATCCTAGGGGTGGACTACAACAGACCATATATCAATGTCTTATAAGATAAATAGGCTATCGATATTTAAGTACCTTAAAACCCCTTTAACACCCCATCTTTAGTTATGTAGAGGCAGTAATTTTTAAATACTAAACTAGTCGTCTGATCTGTCTGTTTTGTGGGAAAATACTCAGTATAGCTTGTATTTTATTCATTTATATCCCTGCTTTCTGTGTTCAGGAGTCCAGTGGGTGGTCCTACTTGCAGTTCTGTTCAGGAGAAAGCTGTCAATCACTAAGTAGGGCCACCCACTTGACTCCTAAGCATAGAAAGAGCAGGGATGTTCAAGGAATAAAAGTTTTACTGAATATTTTCCCATAAAACTATATATCAATCTGCTCAGTTCCTCTGGCTCCATAATATGCTACCTGCAGATTGGACTGTGATTTCAATGTCACAGGTTCCCTATAATATCTAAAGCTAATAGCACAAACTACTAAATCATGGCATTTAAAGAGGTATACGGACTATATATATATGTATATATATATATGTGTATATATATATATATATATGACTTCTAGGTGTACAGTGTTCTTTATTGTCTCTTTCTTGTATACGTCAGAGAAGAATTCATGGTAGTAAGTATGACTATTGACCAATCTCTATTACACGGCAATAAAAGGAATGGTGGAGGCAGCACCAGTCATCTCCATGGTGGATGGATACAGCAGACTGCTCCCATGGGGCCAATGCTTCTGCTTAGATAATCACTATCCATGTCATTTGTTCATTTTTACCTAAACCTAAAATCTAAGGAGTAAATTATAACATTGGGTGCCTATAACAACAGATAGAAATGAGACCCTGCTCCAATACGACCATGGGAAGATTCAGTACATGGAAATCTTCTGATGTTTTAGGTCTCTAGCTATTAAATTCTCCAATAATCCACATCATCCACAGGGATCAATAACTACATTTCATGTGTAAGCGAGGATACCCCCCCCAGCAGCTGCAATGTCAGCTCCCCCGCTAAGTAGATGTGTAGGAGAGGTGGAGGGCCCCACATGCTGACCTCACTTCAACATCAAGAACATGTGGGATTTTCTTTGCTGACAGGATACTATTAATTCCAGGATGGTTTTATCCCCATTTTCATGGTTGGTGAAAACCTTCAATTGTTAATTTCCATAGGTGTGAAGATGACAAACAGCTCTTTGCTATAGACCAGAGGTCCCCGAACCCGGATGCCATTGGCTCCCTCCCTGTCAGTCACTCTTGTGGCCGCAGTGTTCACAAGAGGCCGACTTTGGTTTCGGTGCTCAAGTGACGTCACTGCGCCGATGCCAGAACAAGGGGAGAGCGGCCCCTTGTGACCGCTGCAGTGTGGCCACAAGAGTGAAGAGAAGAGGAGATGCTGGACCCAGGTGAGTATAAGTGTTTTTTTTTTTTATGCTATATGGGTGGGGGAGAGTGCACAGGGGGGCTTTATACTACTGGGGAGAGCGCACAGGGGGGCTATATACTACTGGGGGAGAGCGCACAGGGGGACTATATACTACTGGGGGAGAGCGCACAGGGGGGGCTATATACTACTGGGGGAGAGTGCACAGGGGGACTATATACTACTGGGGGAAAGCGCACAGGGGGGCTATATACTACTGGGGAGAGCACACAGGGGGGCCATATACTACTGGGGGGAACGCAAAAGAGGGCTATATACTACAGGGGGAGAGCGCACAGGGGGGCTATATAGTACAGAGGGAGAGCGCACAGGGGGCTATATACTACTGGGGGAGAGTGCACAGGGGGGCTATATACTATTGGAGGAGAGTGCACGTGGGGCTATATACTACTGGGGGCAGTCACCCCCTTTGTACCTAATTTCAAAGGGCTGGTGAGAGAGAAAAAAAATGCCAGTTTTCCCACTAATAAGCTTCAATTCTGTATGTAAATAGTTCAACAACGTTTGTAAAAAGTTAACAAAACACGTTTCCTACTGATGTTCAGCTCGGACCTTCACCTGACAATACACCCTGGTAAGTGGCCCTTCACTAAAAGTTGTTGAGTACTCCTGCTATAGACGGTGCACTTGGGTACCATATTTTATCTTATGTTCACTTATCCATACTTACTTATTCAATCTACCACCATCATGTTATAGACCAAATTGATATATAGTTTTGTTGGAAACAATTCAGTAGAACTTGCAACCTATTGGTAGAAATCACTGCTTATTCTGGGATTAGGAGTCCAGTAGGTAGCAACTTACAGCTGTCAATCACTGTTAGGACTGCCCACTGGACTCCTAAACACAGAATGAACAATAATATTAGCCAATACTGAAAATTTTCCTACAAAGCTATATATCAATCTGCTCAGTCCCTCTGCCTCTATAACATGATGCCAGTAGATCGGACAATTTTTTCATAGAGATGGATTCCTTTAAAAAAAAATCTAACATTTTTTTACTTATTGATCGACACAATTTTGTCTAAAGTGCTCAGGCTTAGCTGTCCTCTAAATCACTGTTACTGCTTAGTGCCCCGCAGATGTCCACTAATAGATTGACAGAACTCATATATTAGGAATGAATGACCATTGTCCATTATTAACTTTCCCTTTTACAAGACGCACCAGCGCACCATTTCCATAGATATAGCAAAAAATAGATCCCGCTAACAAAAGGCTTTTCTTGCCTAGTGTTCTGAACAGACAAGTAACATGGGCTATAAGAACGGATGAATGGTCCATTTATAAGGATAAAATTCCATATCCGACCATTGCTGGAACTGATGTCATCGCCGCTCTGTAGACTTGTGTTATGGTTTGTCTACTACCATCTCCTCTTATTATTAGGCTGTATTATGATGTACTAGATAGTTCCAGATCTATGGATCACTATAACTGGTTAAAGCTTTTATGTTGGGTTTATGACATGTTTCATAAGACTTTTCCTTACAGGAAAGAACGGCTTAAGGTTACTAATGTGTTCCATTCCACTGGAGCAAAGTCAGGAAAAAAAACCAATGGTATCTATGTGCCGGGATGTAAATCTGACTGCTTATTTATTACGTATCTCCCAAGCTGCCCACACAGAGTGGGTTTTCATTGCTTGTGGCATATGACCAGAAAAATCTCTTTTCCATTATAGTTACAGAGTAAAATTAAAGGTTTTCCATACATTTCTACAGCCCTGAGCTGCATTATACTGTTAATATACATAGATTTAATCTAGTTACTTAACCTCATACATTTCATTACTAGAGAAGAGCTCAACAAGTCCAGTGGTTGAGCATCTGAATATTGATGGCTAAAGAAGTTGGATGCAGCCCTAGGCAGTCTAGGAAAACATGGATACAGCCATAGGTCATAGGTCACCGGTATTTAAATGCCGAACAATTGGACTCATTGCGCTCACATTTTAACAGATTGTTCTTCTTCAGAGCCACTTTCTTAGATGTCACAGGTGTTGTAGTTGTCACGGATGTCACATTCCTACCTTTTCCCCCTCGGTTCACTTCTTTCCATGGTCTGAACGGCAGTTTCATAGGCCAGGACTTGTTTCATAACCCCTTAAGGACGGGGCCAATTTCATATTTTGCGTTTTCGTTTTTTCCTCCTTGTGCTTAAAAGGCCATAGCACTTGTAATTATTCACCTAGAGACCCACATGAGCTCTTATTTTTTGCGTCACTAATTGTACTTCGCAATGAAAGGCTGAATTTTTCCATAAAGTACACTGGAAAACCAGAAAAAAAAATTGTGGTAAAATAGAAAAAAAACAAAAAAAACGCATTTTGTTTATTTGGGGGATATTTGTTTTTACGCCGTTCGCCCTGGGGTAAAACTGACTTGTTATATATGTTCCCTTAAGTTGTTACGATTACAGCGATATATAACATGTATAACTTTTATTTTATGTGATGGCTTGTAAAAAATTCAAACCATTGTTAAATATATTCCTTAAAATGGCTCCATTCCCAGGCTTATAGCGCTTTTATCCTTTGGTCTATGGGGCTGTTTGAGGTGTAATTTATTTGCGCCATTATATGTACTTTCTATCGGTACCTTGATTGCGCATATACGACTTTTTGATCGCTTTTTATTACAATTTTACTGGATTTGATGCGACCAAAAATGCGCAATTTTGCACTTTGGGATTTTTTACGCTTACGCCGTTTACCGTGCGAGATCAGGAATGTGATAAGTTAATAGTTTGGGCGATTACGTACGCGGCGATAAAAAACATGTTTATTTATTTATTTTTATTTATAACATGGGAAAAGGGGGGTGATTTAAACTTTTATTAGGGGAGGGGGCTTTTTATTAATAACAACACTTTTTTCACACTTATACTAGAAGCCCCCCTGGGGGACTTCTAGTATAAGCTCTCTGATCTCTCATTGAGATCTATGCTGTATAGATATACAGCATAGATCAATGAGATGGGCACTCGATTGCTTCCGGCTGCTGCAGCCAGAAGCAACCGAGTGCCGAGCCGGGATCAGCGCCATTACGGCGCAGACCCTGGCCCGAGCCGGACATGTGGATCGCGATCCACCCCACTAGACACCAGGGAACAACTGCATAAGGTAATCGGATGCAGCTGTCAACTTTGACAGCTGCATCTAATTACCTGATTAGCGGGCACGGCGATCGGACCGCGCCCACTAATAGCCGTGGTGCGCGGCCCCGCTCTGAACTCCCTTACCGACCGCAGGGCGTAAATATACGCCCATGGTCCTTAAGGGGTTGAAGGAAACCTGTCACCATAAAAAATCTACCTAAGCTATCATCGTCATGTTATAGAGCTGAGCAGATTGATGTACATCTTAATGGGAAAAGATTCAGTTTAACCTGTAATTTATTGACTGAAATGTCTGATGTTTCCAGGCTAAGGAGTCCAGTCTATTGAGGGACACCGCCCACTGGACTCCTTACCACAGAATGAGCAGGAATTTAAATAAAAATATTACAAGTTATACCGAATCTTTTCCCACAAAGATATATATCAATCTGCTCAGCTCTTCCTGCTCTATAACATGATGCTGATAGATTAGATAGCATTGTCTTGGTGACAGGTTCCCTTTAAGCCACAGGTCTCTTATAACCAACTCAGCTATACTTACTATACATCACATCAAGGGCAGCTAGCCACAAAGAACGCTGTGCGCTCTCATTGATTTACTAGACACTCTCCCAGCTTTGTGGGAAAACTATCTATTTTATGCAAGCATTGGGACTTGCCCATGAGACTCAATATTCTTTCAATCCCCGTCATTCCCATCCTTCTCATTCTAGCACCTGCTAAATTGAAGTACTCAGCAATGACTCATCCTAATTTTAGTGCCTTTATTTCAGATTCGGCATTAGGAACAGTCCCCTTTCGATCCTGAGAATATGGTAAAACACATCTCTCCTGCATAGCTAAAATTATCAAATCTTTCTTCTATTTCTTCAAAAATGTCAACATGCCAACGCATTTCGGGCAGTTCTTTTTTCCTTATTCATGGCTTAGCGTTTATAGTCTAAATTTTCAATGCGCAACATGTCACGTAAAGGTATAACTTGTACAAAGCACAACTTATCATGTAAAGGTATAACTTAATGTATAATCCGCAACATATCAGGCATAACTGATTAGTATGTACACAGAATAAAAGGTACAAAGCACAACATGTCACATAAAGCAATAACTGGTTAGTATCAACATAGGAGTTGACAATGCCATTGTGTCTTGCACAATTCTTAGGTACCCTGATTCAACCTACTTAGTATAATACTGGCTGTAAGTCAGGATCAGTTCAAGATAAGCAATGTAATATACCTACACAGTTACTGAACTCCAGGGCCGCCTTCAGGAATTTCGGGGCCCCATACAACCAAAGTGTCTGGGCCCCCCACATTAATAAAAAAAATAAAAATTGTGTGTTCGACCCACGCCTTGCTGGGAGGTATAATTTGGTTCAGATCAATTCTAGAGAACTGGCTCATATACCCCATTTTTCCCAGTGGCTTAAAATGTAACCTCTGTTATACAGTTATAAAATTGTAGAAACTAAATGTGAACAAGGTGCAATTTAAACTACTAATAATGCCCCCAGAGCTGCCCCCATATACTAATAATGCCCCCAGAGGTGCCCCCATGAGCTAATAATGCCTCCAGAGGTGCCCCCATGAACTAATAATGCCCCCAGAGGTGCCCCCATATACTAATAATGCCCCCAGAGGTGCCCCCATATACTAATAATGCCCCCAGAGGTGCCCCATATACTAATAATGCCCCCAGAGGTGCCCCCATACACTAATAATGCCCCCAGAGGTGCCCCCATACACTAATAATGCCCCCAGAGGTGCCCCCATATACTAATAATACCCCCAGAGGTTCCCCCATATACTAATAATGTCCCCAGAGGTGCCCCCATATACTAATAATGCCCCCAGAGGTGCCCCCCATGAGCTAATAATGCCCCCAGAGATGCCCCTAAAAAAACAAACATCCTACTCACCTAATCCGCGCTGTGGCTGCAGGCAGCAGCTCTTCCTCCTCTTCGGGCTCCATCTTGCGAGCCGCAGGGATGGGACTTCCGGCAGGCGTGATGACGTCACATCCTCACGCCTGCCGGAGAGGTCACGGCCCGGCCTCCCATAGGCTGCTGGTATGAAGTGCCGGCAGCCTATGGGAAGGAATACAGGAGGAGGACGCTGACAGGTCCTTCTCCTGTATTCTGATCGCTTTAATGTTCCGCCCGCTCACTGTGCGGGGGGAACATCAAAGCGATCAGTGCATCCCGAGAAGCTGCGCGGCCGCAGCTTCTCGGGATGCTCAGAGACAAGTGGCAAGGGGGGCCGTGCGGGCCCCCCTAGCGTAGCAGACGGGGGGCAGCGGCCGGCTGCCCCCCCCCATGTCTCTTAGGGTCCGGGCCCCATATGGCAGTACCACTTGTACTGCCCTATCGGCGGCCCTGCTGAACTCTATAATAAAGATTACTTGTATGTGTGTAGAATTGTGCTCAAAGGTGAACATATGTGGTGTGTACTCAACTGGTCACCTGTTGAGTCTTTCCGGGTGACGCCATTTCTATGGTGATTGGTCGGTGGAATATAGCTCAGCCACGGGGTATGTTAACGTGATGCCAGTGCTAACTTAACACACAGGTATGGAGGCCCACCTGTTTTGAGTTGTATGTGGCTGGCTATACCCTTCCCCAATGGTTGGTGACCTGCCGGGTTGTGATGGGTCCCTTGGGCACTAATCACGGTGGTCCGGAGTGGAGTTATGACCCATCCGGACTCTCAGTACCGGCACCCACAGAAAAGGGAAATGACCCAAGGACGGTGTAGCCTGTGTGTAGGTGCTGGTGCAATAACCACTGAGTCCCAATAGAATAAACTCTTTCTTTACTGATAAATCTTCTGTGATACAGGTGAATAATACTTGACTGATACAGACTTGACTTCACTGGATCTGTACTGAGAGCTGTTGAGGTAGAGTAGAGCAGCGTAGCAGTGCTGACTTGGTTGCACACTGAGAAGAGTAGAGAGAGTTCAGAGAAGTGGAGAGGAGTAGGTCGTGAGAGTCCCAACCCAATGAAGTACTGTGCTCTGCTGGAACTTTTAGAAGAAGAATACTTGAGAATACTTGAAAGAAGAAGAATACTCGTGCTCGTGTTTCGACCTTTGTCGCTATACCACCTTTTGCCCTGCAGTGTCGAGTTACCCGTTCTATCAGGGTGACACAAGCCCCAGTCCTAGTTGCCTGAGTTGAGCGATGTTTCTGAGGGTGTCCCAGTGTCACCTGCATTGCGAGATAGAGTACGTAGCTACTTTGCTCTATCCAGATCAGTCCCTCTGCTTTAGGATACTGTCCTGCACTTTTAGAGATGTTCACAGCGTGGGTTGAGGTGATCTCTGACTTGTCCTCTTTGTAGGTGTTTAGCACTGCATTGTGAGGCTAAGTGTTGTTTTAAAGAAAGTCTCTATGTTCTTTATAAGGATACACTACAGCTGGTCTGTCCCTGACAGGGAACTTGGCAGAGCCAGGCTCCTGGCTAAGCTCAGCAGGGATGCTTGATCTGTGTGTCTTGCTCCACTGAGAAACAGAAAGGAACTGACTAAGTGTGGGTCTACACTTCCTCTCCCCATGTGACAACTTCCTACAGGCTTTATGCAACAGCTCCTGTGAGTGGTGGGGAAGAGAGTGTGAGAAGAAAGGAAAATAGAGATAGGCAGAAGAAAAGAGTAACTCTCATTGGTGTATAGAATCGTACAATACAGTAACCCTTTCATGACTACAGCTGTGCAACATATATACATGAGTATACATACTACTGACATCTAGTGGCAAACTTATACAATACTTCATCACCACTTTGCTTTTGAGGCACCAGGCTTTTGCGAGGGGTGTCCTAAGCAGAAACACCCGTGGAGGGATACTAAACACAAACTCTAAGAGGTTTATACTTATAAACTGTGACATTTTTGTCCTGCCTTTTTGTATACCTTATATATAATATCATCTGATTTACAAGCCTGATCACTTCTCATATACCCGCTGTGCGAGGTCGGCAACACAGCGCTATTCATTTCATCAGGTTAGATTGAAAACAGCCGTGAGTACATGTTTTCCATGGAGTACATGACACTCAGGAGAGAAAACAGTGCAAAAACACAAAAGGTAATAAAAAAGTCAGTGTAAACGTTTGTAAGCTTTATGTTTTGAGGCTACTTCTCCCAGCCATTTATCTAATACAGTGCTTCTCACAAGGCGTCCCCCTATTATCAACGAGGGAGAGAATTTTGGGCCAAGAGAGAAATTTTTAGTCAAATTAAATTAAAGGGGTTATCCGGTATTATTTCTATTTTGAAAAATTATCACCCAAAGATATATAACTACAAAACATTTATTGTCTCCAGCTCATTCTTCTCTCCATCATCCTCTGATGTCACAGGACGCTTGGCGGGTTCTTGCTCTGAGCTCTGAGTGGTCACCACCTCTGACCAACCCCTCCAGCCAACATCACCATTTCCTTGAGCAGACAAGGAGTGAAAGAAGCAGGTGCTGCAACTTCCCTGATGTTCAATAGTCTGCAGTGAAATTAGATGTTCTGCAAAAGCTTTGGTTTTGGAACTGGCAGGAGTGCTGGGGGAGGGGAGTGGGCCAGGTGGGAGGACTGTGATGGATAACTGAGGGAAAGCAATGCATTCTAGAAATTGTAGTACTGAGCAACTGTTCAACTGGGAAGTACAACAACAACATACAGAACTAAGACCCCAAAACAAATAGATTTTTGGTTTGAGAACTAGGGTAGACAAGTAAGCAATGCTATATGCTTCTGTGTCATGTTTAATTTTTTTTTTACCGGATCTTGGAGGTAAAGTAATTCTTTGGAGGGCATGGAGTCATAATTAATAGTGAAATCCAAGTAGGAAACAGGGTAAGAAGCTCTGATGTAATGTGTATACAGGGGTGGGTACCAACGGTGGAGTGCCCCAGTGCAGGAACACATTGTGCACTGTTGATTATCATACTGGTGGCAGTGTCCCATTTGCCCATTGGGTCCCCATGCAACTGCATAGGTGGCACATATACCATTCATATTAACATTCACCCCTGTATAGGTATCTTAGATATATTATGTTGTAGGAAGGAAATTATGTCAGACTTATTATTCATTACCTTAGCAGTACTTGTATTTGTGCCAGAGAATCCTGTCCAAACAGGTTATTGGCATGTGAATGGATAACGTCAACCATTCATCCTATCCCGATGATAAGGAGCAGTCTAAATGATCAACTGGTGTCAGAAATTTGTAATTTACTTCTATTAACAAACTCCAATCTTCCAGTACTTATTAGCTGCTGCAGGGAGTGATTATTCTATCCAGTCTGACACAGTGTTCTCTGCTGCCACCTCTGTCCATGTCAGGAATTGTCCGGAGCAGTAGTGAATCCGCATAGAAAACCTCTCCTGTTCTCCATCCAGACTAGAAAGAACACACCACTTCCTGCAGGACATACAGCAGTTAATAAGTACTGGAAGACTGGAGATTTTTTAAAAGAGATGTAAATTACAAATCTGTCACTTTCAGGCACCAGTGGATTTGAAATATTTTTTTTTTTTTTTGCTGGAGTACCCCTTTAAGGTCAATGGAACTGAAGCTGGAATATGTTCAGAATGTATAGGCATGTATTTCTGTGTACAGTTTTAGTATAGTTATATGGTAAGAACAGCTATAGGACCAGCATAAGGGGCAGGCAATGAAGGCATTTGCCTAATACGTCATTGGGTAGAGGGGGGTACAGTTTATTGATTGAAAAAAACCCAACAACAATCTGACCTTAAAGTTCTTTGCACAGTGCAGCCATTGTGTCCTGCTCATCCAGCTGTATATCTCTGGAGCACCCATTCAGCAGACCAGATCAATGGATAACCTATGATCTGCTTATAGTTGGAGAGCGGTCTAAGAAAAAGAAAATTCCAAGTTTGAAAACTCCTTTAATCCCTACTGTTTTATATTGCACATTTGGTCCGTAAAGAATTTAGACAAATTCTTTGTACATTGTCTGTGACACATGGCCGTGATTGTTCCCATGTGAGCACATGTAGGACAGGACCATATGACTCTTCTTAGTTATAGTATGTTGTGTCTATGGAGGCTTGGCCAACTACTGCAGGTTCTGCTCACAGTAGTGTCATGGCTTCTGTATATACAGATGTAATCTCCACCAAAGTGTTGGGTGGCATATATGTACAGGAGCATGGACCCGAGTCTGACACAGTGCTCTCTGCTGCCACACCTGTCCATGTCAGGAACTGTCCAGAACAGTTGCAAATCCCCGTAGAAAACCTCTCCTGCTCTGGACAGTTCATGTCACGGACAGGGGTGGCAGCAGAGAGGCAGTATTTGCAGTATTTATCAGCTGCTGTATGTCCTGCAGGAAGTGGTGTTTTTTTTCAGTCTGACACAGTGCTCTCTGCTGCCATCTCTGGCCGAGACAGGAACTGTCCAGAGCAGTAGCAAATTTCCAGCCAACCTTAAGGGCACACAAATGTTATAATTTTTTGTCAGATTACTGTTACCAACAATGTGGCTCTCTACAGAAGTTCCTTCCATACTTACCTGGCTCTTGAAAATAGACTAGATATTTAGGCTTAAAGAACTTTGCCAGTGGGAATCTAATACCAGACTTAAAGGGGTTATCCAGTGCTACAAAAACATGGCCACTTTCTTTCAGAGACAACACGACTCTTGTCTCCAGTTCAGGTGCAGTGGGTCTGTCTCTGGAAGAAAGTGGCCATGTTTTTGTAGTGCTGGATAACCCCTTTAAGTTCTTAAATATGTGGGCTCCTTGGATTTCCTATTGTGAATCAATACTTCCTAACTAGAGATGAGCGGACTGGGTTTCGGCATTTGATTATCTGGGGCTGCTGATTGTCTGGAAAACATGGATACAGCCAATGACTATATCCATGTTTTCCACATAGCCTTAGGGCTTTATCCAACTTCAGCAGCCACCGCTAATCAAATGCCGAAAGTTCGGGTTCGGATCGACTCCAGCATGCTCGACGATCGCTCATCTCTATTCCTAAACCAACTTAACTTTAATAGATCTCAATGCAGTAAGTAACATATTTGGGTATTTATACGTGTCTAATATTTGACATCTTTTATTTTTATTTTTGATCCATTTTACAACATCTTTCAATGTGCAAAATTAATGTGCCTACATTGTTATAACAAAAAATCTTTAATAAAATATCTTTAAAAAAAAAGAAAAGAAAACCTCTCCTGCTCTTCAGACTGGAAATGATACCACTTCCTGCAGGACATACAACAGCTGATAAGTGCTGGAAGACTTGAGATTTTTTAATAGAAGTAATTTATGCTACGTTTACACGGAACGATAATTCGCCCGATCGTACAATTAACGATGTCGGAGTAATGTTTTTTTTCTTCATAACGATCAGCGCTTAGATGGTACGATATATCGTACGGAAATTCGTTTTGCGATCGCTTAAGCCTATCTCACACATTGGTTAAATCGTCGAACGACTGTTCACATGGAATGATCTGCGAATTTTTTGCGAACGATCAACGACGATTTGAGAACATGTTGAAAGATCAATTGTTGATCGTTTGCTGCGTTTACACGTACGATTGTCGTTCGAATTCAACCGTTATCGGGCGAATTCGCACGATAATCGTTCCGTGTAAACGTAGCATTACAAACCTATATAAATTTCTGATGCTAGTTGATTTAAAAACAAGGTGTACTTCTTTAACTGTATGGCCGGGGAGGGGGTGGATATAGATGCCGCCGGTCACTTACCTCCCCGGTTCCAGCGACGGGTCCCGGATTGCGCCACCCTGTTCTTCCGTACCGCTGCCGCTTCCTGGTCTGAGCTGCGGCTACGTCTCAAGGCCACTCAGCCATTCAGTAGTTGTAGTGGGGTCCCGCCTCGGCCACTGAATGGCTGAGCTGCCTTGAGACGTCACGTCTAAAGCCGCAGCTCAGACCAGGAAGAGGCAGCGGGACAAGAGAAGGGGGTGGCGCGAAACGAGACCCAATGCTAAAACTGGAGAGGTAAGTGACCGACGGCATTTATATCTACCCTCTCCCCGGCCATACACTAAAAATACCCCTAGCCTGGAGTACCTCTTTAAGTTTTGCATTTGGCATTTTCCTTTTGCCTGTCCTTATCAGTAATAAAATGTAACATTTCAGAGACATATCGTCCATTTACTCATAGAATCTATAATTATGATTAGAGAAGAACACATCTCCGGCTGCTCCCGTATCATGCAGCTGTCTGTGAGACAGAATGTGCCGGGACATGGCTGATGAATCACTGCAAGATTACAGAACATTTGGGAGACTGTGAATACGGACTCTAATTAATGGTAATTGGAAGATAAAATGGAGCTAACATTTGGCTCTGGCATTGAAATTCCTAGGTGTCATGTGATAACCCTGCATGGTAATACATGACATTACAGAAGACCCTCAGATGTTCCTGACAGAACAGATTTGTATCTGCTAATGTGCAAGATATACTACAGAATGTCTATATGTCTCATCCAATATGGATGACTTTATTGCTGCAGCATTTAATGAACTAAATTAATGTTTCCTTTGGAAAATAAAATATACTATGAACTTCACAGAACAAACAAGGGACACGTGAATACAGCTTAAGGCTATGTTCACTCAGATAAGATCATCCCAGCCGCTACTGCAGTACCGGCCGGATGATCTTTAGCGCCGCTGAGTTCTGATGCAACCGGACCCGCACGCTTCATTGTGTGCACTGACATGTCAGTTTTTTGTGGCGCCGCTAGAGATCCCGGCCTGAGCATATACTATGGGGGGGATTTACGAAGACCGGCGTACCCTCTTTTCCCCGGCAGAATTCACCAAGAGGTGCCAACCGGGTGCCCGAATCTGCACCCGACGTATGAAATCTACACCTGCTCCCAGCAGGTGTAGATTTTGATCATGATTTATGCCTGCGAGCAGGCGTAAAACATGATAAATGAGGCGCAAGAGGAGACCATGCCTCTTTCCCACCTTGTCACGCCCCTGCAAGCTCCGCCAGCCCGCCCATCGGGCGAACGGGAGGCGTACGCCAGGGAGAAGGGGTGAATCTGCACCCTCTATCTGGCATACGCCTCTGGCGTATGCTTTGTGAATCCCCCCCCTATGTGTATACGCTCCAGCCGGGATTCCATAGACTGCAACGTAACGTATATTTTCTTATTAATCATGGCTGTTGTTGCAATTGACAAGAACGGCCGTACTTCTACCATAATATAGTATTTTGTGAATTAATCACGGGCGTTGCAATTAATCACGTTTGCAAATTGCAAAACCGGGCATGACTAATTCAAAAGATACGTTCAATTGAATGCATGGAATCCCGGCAGGAGGGTATACACAGGATTTTAAGCGGCCACACGAAAAACTGACATGTCAGTTTTTTGCAGCCGCTATTCATTGAATAGCACACGCACAGAACTAACAGCTCACACAATAGAAAGTGCGGCTACGGTTCATAGCAAATATCAGGTGGGATATGGACAGTTCCATACTGTATATCATATATAACATCACATATAACATATTCATTAACTTATATTAATTAATCTATCTATTATTTCACAGATCATGGGATTGTTTGAAGATTCTTTGTTCTCTCTTTGGCTCTGAAAACATTGAGGTGCGGCCCTTTAGCTGGGACTTGTCCAACTAGGTCAGAACTGGGTCCGGTTCCAGACTATATCTTATTCCATGATAAGTCGTTCTCAGCCATGGTAACTGTATGTAGTAACACTAGAGGAAGCCACAACAAGCTCACCACAGTGCTGTGCTATAATGGAGGCTTTATGTGGTTGTGGTAAGGTTGTGAAACTGTGCACGTGAGCTGGGATCAGTGTCATTGTCATAGCTTGTGTACAATTCATTGGTGATTAAGTGAAAATTAGGCAATACAATTAATGTCTGCACTAGCAAAGGGCAACCGGGTCGTTGATCCATGTGAATAAACTTCCTACTGTCTGTTCATTTCACTAGTCTTGTCTTCGTCTAGGTCTACCAATGTGAAGGTTAACAACCATTTGGATTGTACTATTTACCTGGAGGAAAGCTACTTTGCATTTTTACTGTACAACGGAGCTTGCATGGCCAGTTGTAGCACAGAAAGTCAGCGAAGAAACATAGAATAATTTGATGAGCTGGGGAGGTGCAAGTACGTAGTCGTAGTCAGGACATCTGAGAATAGTAAAGTGTGGTACGGACCTGGTAGGGGTATTATGTTGGGTTACAGGTGTAGTGGTTGTTGTGACAGTTCAGCCAAAGATGGTATTGTCGTGATGCCAGTGCTAGTCCAGCACACAGGTGTGATGGTGGTACCTGCTTTATGTTGTGGCTGGCTGTAATCCTCAAAATGGTCAGTGACCTGCTAAGTTGTGTGGGTCCCTTGGGTTCTTGTCACGGGTTCATGTCTCATCCATAAGGAGGAGATACCCAATTGCAGGAAAGCTTCCTCCAGCAAGAGGCACCAGAGCGCTCTCTTCTCTTCTGGGGAAGAGCAACTTTGCATATTCTTTTTCCAATGAGCATTGCATGGCCTATTAGACTTTATATACCAGTTTGGCACCCTCCCCAAGGAGAAACATTACTCCCTCTACCCCACAATGCTAGCAGGCCAGATCCCTGTTCTGTATTGATGAGAAGCAAAAACCTAGAAAAAAAACTGTCTGCAGATGGATAACTCCTTCATATGCATTGTAGCATAGTTAATAATCCTTGGTCACTTTCTAAGGCTTTCAATAGGATTACCCACCTTGTCCCGGGTGTGGCATGTAGCCCGGGGCCGCGGCTATTAGCGGGCATGGTCTGGTCCCCGTGCCCGCTAATCAAGTCTTCAGATGCAGCTGTCAAAGTTGACAGCTGCATCTAAAAACTAACTGCAGCCAATTCCCTGGTGTCTAGTGGGGCGGATCGCCCCCCGCAACATACTGTACCCACGGAGGGGCGATCCTTCCATCCGGCACTGGCCCGGGTCTGCGCCGTAATTGCGCTGATCCTGGATCGGCACTCGGTTGCTTCCGGCTGCAGCAGCCGAAAGCAATCCAGTGCCTATCTCATTGATCTATGAAGTATAACTATACAGCATAGATCTCAATGAGAGATCAGTGTGAATATACTAGAAGTCCCCCAGGGGGAATAACCCTAACCCCATGGGGGCTTCTAGTATATGTGAAAAATAAATAAATAAAGTGTTATTATTAATAAATAATCCCCTCCCCTAATAAAAGTTTGAATCACCCCCCTTTTCCCATGTTATGAATAAAAATAAATAAATAAACATGTTTGGTATCGCCGCGTAAGTAATCGCCCAAAATGTTAATTTATCACATTCCTGATCTCGCACGGTAAACTGCGTAAGCGCAAAAAAATCCCAAAGTGCAAAGTTGCGCATTTTTAGTCGCATCAAATCCAGAAAAATTGTAATAAAAAGCGCTCAAAAAGTCGACTATGCGCAATCAAGGTACCGATAGAAAGAACACATCATGGCGCAAAAAATGACACCTCACACACCTCACACACAGCCCCATAGACCAAAGGATAAAAGCGCTAGGCTATGTTCACACTACGTATATTTCAATCAGTATTGTGGTCCTCATATTGCAACCAAAACCAGGAGTGGATTGAAAACACAGAAAGGATCTGTTCACACAATGTTGAAATTGAGTGGATGGCCGCCATATAATAGCAAATATCTGCTGTTATTTTAAAACAACGGCTGTTATATTAAAATAATGGCAGTTACTTACTGTTATATGGCGGCCATCCACTCAATTTCAACATTGTGTGAACAGATCCTTTCTGTGTTTTAAATCCACTCCTGGTTTTGGTTGCAATACTGACTGAAATATACTGACTGAAATATACGTAGTGTGAACCCAGCCTAAGGATGGGAATGGAGCGATTTTGTTTGTTAACAATGGTTTGAATTTTTACAAGCCATCACATAAAATAAAAGTTATACTTAAGGAACATTCATAACAAGTCAGTTTTACCCCAGGGCGAATGGCGTAAAAACAAATACCCCACAAATAAATAAAATGCATTTCTTTTTCTTTTATTTCACCACACATTTAAATTTTTCCTGGTTTCGCAGTGTACTTTATGAAAAAATTCAGCCTGTCATTGCAAAGTACAATTAATGGCGCAAAAAATAAGGGCTCATGTGGGTGTCTAGGTGAAAAAATGCAAGCGCTTTGGCCTTTTAAGCACAAGGAGGAAAAAAACAGAAATGCAAAAATGCAAATTGGCCCGGTCCTCTAAGGGTTAGGCCTTACATATGGATACCTGGAAAACACCTTCAGGGTGCATTCACACCTACAGGATCTGCAGCAGATTTGATGCTGTGTTCAGTTATTTAAATGAAATCTGCTGCAGAAAATCAGCTGCAGATCCTGTAGGTGTGAACGCACCATTACTCAACTAAAGAATGTGTCAGGCTCTGTATAAGTCACTTTATACTAATATATTACCCTGGTTTTGTTTGCGATACGGAACATGGGCCAAGTTGTCACCATCCACACCCAAACACTTAGCAATGTTATTTCTTGCCTAGGACGGCTCGGACGCTGCTCTTCTCCTTCTTTCACAGTAGGGAACACTGTAACCTATATGACTGATGAAAGGACACTATGGGGGAGATTTATAAAACATGGTGTAAAGTGAAACTGGCTCAGTTGCCCCTAGCAACCAATCAGATTCCACCTCTCATTCCTCACAGACTCTTTGGAAAACGAAAGGTGGAATCTGATTGGTTGCTAGGGGCAACTGAGCCAGTTTCACTTTACACCATGTTTGATAAATCCCCCCCATTGTTTACAGAGTGAGTGATGGTGGCAGACAAAGCCACGCACTGTGCTCGCCCTGCTAACTGTGCGCTCACATCCATCCTGGGAAAGTTAATGATTGAGGGCTGGACTTTCCCTGCAGACCCGGAGGTGGACGTCCTTCTTCAGTCCCGGCTCTCACTGATGTTACCAGGCCCCATTGTCTGCCACTTTGATCACTAAATATGTTTTCAGTTCAGAAACTCCTGATGCCATTTCTGTGATCCATAAATGAAAGACAGTCACTGGGAGAACTCATTGAGAAACAAGCATTTCCTTCCCTTTGAACCCAGTTTGGATAATAATAGTGTCTGCTGTTTCCGAAAATACTGTTGGCAGATAAAACAACTGCGAAGGCTTTGAAGGTAAAGTCTAAGGAATTACAATAAGCGTGGAACGGACTATTAAAAGGGGGTCTTAAATACCGAGAAAGAACCAGCACAACTACAATACATAGATGGCACCGACATAGTCCTCAGCGCTGTAAAACATTCACATTAGTCGCAGACCCTTTGGAGACTTACAATAAATTTTTCTCGTCTTTGACACATGTGGATACAGCATGTTAAGGAAGCAACTTAAAGGGGTCAATCTCTTGCCTATATTACTCATTTGGGCACGTATACACTATAATACCATATCATCAAGGCAGCCCTTATCTAGATTCCCTTAAAGGGGTAGTCCAGTTAAAAAAAAAAGTGTCAGAAAGTTATATAGATTTGTAATTTACTTCTATTTAAACATCCCAAGTCTCTCAGTACTTATCAGCTGCTGTATGTCCTGCAGGGAGTGGTGTATTCTTTCCAGTCTGACACAGTGCTCCCTGCTGCCACCTCTGTCCGTGTCAGGAACTGTCCAGAGCAGTAGAGGTTTTCTATGAGGATTTGCTACTGCTCTCGACAGAGGTGGCAGCAGAGAGCACTGTGTCAGACTGGAAATAAAACAGGACATACAGCAGCTGATAAGTACTGAAAGGATTAAGACTTTTGGGAAGACTTGAGATTTTTAAATAGAATTACAAATCTATATAGCTTTCTAAAACCAGTTGATATGACAAAAAAAGATTTTCGCTAGATAGATGGAGTGCCCTTTTAAGTAAGGCTAAGGTGATCGCAGCCCATAGTAGATAGCGGCGGTCTGCTGCTGCCACTCCTATTCCATGGGACGACAGCAGCAAATCTCGGCTATCCGGATCATTGTTGTTTTAACATGTGCATGTCGGCTGATCGTTGTCTTCTATTACACTAAGCGATTAATGGCCGTACTGGTCGGTATCGGCAAATATGGCCGATAATCACTTCATGTTATAGGGCCTTAAAGGGGTAGTGCGGTGCTAAACAATTATTCACAAAATAACACACATTACAAAGTTATACAACTTTGTAATGTGTGTTATGTATGTGAATGGCCCCTTTCCCCGTGTTTCCCCCCACCCACGCCACCCCCGGAAGTGTGGTGCATTATACTCACCGCATCGTGTCGACCCCCGTCCGCCATCTTGGGACAATGGCGTTGTCTTCAGAAGGCCGGCCGAACCGCTCCATCCGTCCCTCATGCCGGCCCCCCACAGTTATGCTCAGCCAATTGCGGCTGAGAGGCTGATGACGCGGCAGAGGGGGGCCGGCATGAAGGAGGGCTGGTGCGGTCCGGCCGGCCTCCCGAAGACGACGTCATTGTCCCCAAGATGTCGTCTGGGGTCGACACGAATCAGGTATGTAGAGTGCACTACACTCCCGGGGTGGGGGGGGGGCACAGGGAAGGGGGCCATTCACTAATATAACATACATTACAAAGTTGTATAACTTTGTAATGTGTGTTATTTAGTGAATAGTTTTCTAACACCGCACTACCCCTTTAAGGGTATTAGATGATGAAAGCCCAATGAGAAGATTATGTAGCATGTACAGTACCAGTAAATGTAATGCTACATCACCCCTGCAGAGTTTCATATAAGTTGGACGTCATTAGAATAGCCGCCTTGTAATACTACACTTCACCTGCAGTGGCCGCTGCAATGGGAATGTCTGACCTCACTAGGGTTCCTCTTTCTTTAAAGGTCACTTATTGCCCCAGTAAATCATTGCCCCAGCTGTGTTCACTTTTCCATAATTTCCCCGCTATATACAGTGAGAAATCCAGAAGGCCGAAATACGGCAGACAAGACGTTGTCATATTTTCATAGCACTTTGTAAAATACATGAACAGATGAGCAGAGAATATCCGTTATGATCATGCTGAGAAAACCTGCTGTGTGAACAAGTCCTGGGCCACCGATTCCTAGTGTGTCAGCTGCCAAGCCCAGGACAGCTGTCAAAATACGCCAGGAAAGACGTCTTCATCCAAATGAGTAGTCTGCGAGATTCCTGAGGAACCGCCTGGATCTGTAATAATCAGTCTACAGCGAACAAAATAATAGACAGGAAAACTACAGCCGCCATCAGTGCAGAGAATATAACGTTCCGGATATAGTCAGAAGGGGAAAACTTGGGCAGACCTGATACATCTCACAGCTGAGGGTTTGTGACAATTGTATCCAGTCTATGTAATGAGCCCCATACATCCTGGACTATATGACCTACGCTGACCCTAGACACTAACTCTATTGGGGTCCAGTGGGTTTCCATTATGGAGGTTGGTAATGGATAAAACAGAGCTCTTTTTTGTTCTGTATTTTGACGGACTTTGCAATGGGGGGTCCAGTGTAGATGTCAATGACGCCTCTGGATTATTCATAACAGGGAATGCAAGAACAAATTAAAGGGATTATCCAGCGAAAATCTTTTTCTTTCAAATCAACTGGTTTCAGAAGGTTATATAGATTTGTAATTTACATCTATTTAAAAATCTCAAGTCTTCCAGTACTTTCAGCTGCTGTACGTCCTGCAGGAAATGTTTTCTTTTCAGTCTATTATAGCCAGTAACACTTTTCCCCTATACAAAGGATAGGGGTTAATATATGATGACGGGACTCTGGGATCCTCAAGGATCATAAATAGGTTATCCAGAAATAAAGAAAGCACAGATACTTTCTTGCAAAAACAGCACCCCTCTTGCTTCAGGTTGTGTGTAGTATTACAGTTCAGCTTCATTAACTTCAATAGAACTGATCTGCAAAACCCCACACCCAAACTGAGGGCAGCAACAGTGCTGTTTCCCGATAAAAGAGGCCATGTTTTTCTAAGTGTAGATAAGCCCTTTAAGAATGGTCACACATGAGGTCGCACATGTGCACTGTTTTCCATTCACTCACTATGGGAGCTGTCTAAGCCCTATATTCAGTTATCTCCAGCAGCTCCCATAGACATTAAGGGGTACTTTGGCGAAAAATTGTTTGTTTTTTTTAAATCAACTGGCGTCAAATAGTTATACAAATTTGTAGATTACATCTATTTAAAATCTCCAGTCTTCCAGTACTTATCAGCTGCTGTATGACCTGCAAGTAGTGGTCTATTCCTTCTAGTCTAAAACGGTGCTCTCTGCTGCCACCTCTGTCTGTGACAGAAACTGTCCAGAGCAGCAGCAGATCATCATAGAAAACTGGAAAGACTGGAAAGAATACACCACTTCATGCAGGGCATTGGCAGCCAGGGCCGTATTTACCACTAGGCACCTGTGGTCCAGTGCGTAGGGCAGCACCTTTCAGGGGGGCAGCACCAGGGAGCAGGGGGAAGGAAACAACTTTTATTTTTGTTTTTTATTTATCTCCCACTTCCCATTCAGACTTGCCAGAAATGTTGGTGTCTTTTCAAGGGGGGGTATGGTGGTATTGGTTAGGTCTGGTGTGGCGGTGTTATCCAGTCACAGTATGGCGGTATTGGTCAGGTCAGGTCTGGTATGGCAGTGTTATCCAGTCACAGTATGGCGGTATTGGTCAGGTCTGGTGTGGCAGTGTTATCCAGTCACAGTATGGCAGTATTGGTCAGGTCTGGTATGGCGGTGTTATCCAGTCACATTATGGTGGTATTGCTTAGGTCTGGTATGGCGGTGTTATCCAGTCACAGTATGGTGGTATTGATCAGGTCTGGTTGGACCCCTTGATCATACATAACCCTGTCCTTATTTACTGGAATATCCCTTTAAACTGGATGTACACAAAAGATAAAAGTCAGATTCGTGATGGAATCACCTGCTATGAGGCCTCCAAATCCTTCTCTGAATGCAGATGTGGAAGAAAGAAGCATCAAACATTTCAATTTCAACACCACTAACCGTAGTTACTCCATAGTTCTCCTTTTCGGTATAACGTGCAGACAGCTGTATGGGGCTCAGCCATGTTTATCCTGGAGGGTTCCACCACCCTGGGTCTGAACCTGACAGCATGGAGTGTAATAACTGCCTCCATATGACCCAGGCAGCATCATGCATAGAGCTGGCTGCAGAACAGGGCTCTTCTCTTCCCATACATGTGCAGCACAGATGTGATGAAGAATAAGACCAAAACACATGGCTTCCCCTAATGTTATGCTGCACATGGCTTCTATATAATCTACTTTAACGGATCTGAACAACTTCAATGGAAATTCTTTGTAAATATTTGGTTCTTTCAGTAAACACATGTGAGGTCGGTAGTATCTGTAGAATTGGGATAATAAGCAGACAACCCTACGCCATGGAGGAGACCTCACCACCTACTTAACAGGCCGCTTAGCCCATTCAGAGTAAAATTCATCATGGCTTGGTCCTCAGCTACTCTTATGGTCTGACATTTCTCACTCTGAGCTGTCTACAATGGATGAGAGAACACACAGGTAATATAAGAAAATGGGGGAGATTTATCAAACATGGTGTAAAGTGTAACTGGCTCTGTTGCCCCTAGCAACCAATCAGATTCCACCTTTCATTTTCCAAAGAGTCTGTGAGGAATGAGAGGTGGAATCTGATTGGTTGCTAGGGGCAACTGAGCCAGTCTCATTTTACACCATGTTTGATAAATCTCGCCCTATGTTTTCTACATCAATATAAATACAAGGCAATAATAATAAAAAAAGCATGCATTTAAGTCCATAGACTTTAAAGGTCATATGTATAAAACCAGTTTTTTAGTACTCTAAAATCTTTAGAATACAGACGTTAAACCTGAGACCCTCCAGCAAAACTACAATTCCCATCATGCCCGGACAGCCAAAGTTTTAGCTTGATTCAGCACTTGTAAAATCCAAGATTTATTCCAACATGCAATAAAACGTGCAAAACACCATGCTGCAGAGACCCCACGGGAAACCAAATGCATTTTGAGTGCATGTGGTCACTATCAGTGT
Source organism: Dendropsophus ebraccatus (assembly GCF_027789765.1). Taxonomy (NCBI): domain Eukaryota; kingdom Metazoa; phylum Chordata; class Amphibia; order Anura; family Hylidae; genus Dendropsophus; species Dendropsophus ebraccatus. The sequence continues at coordinate 34,318,140 of NC_091458.1, read as the reverse complement.
TTGTAACCTGTCTGGTTTCCTGTGGGGTCTGTGCACCATGGTGTATTGCATGTTTTATTGGATGTTGAAATAAATCTTGGATTTTGCAAGTGCTGCTGTTTTGTTTCTTTTCTAGAGGAGCTGTATACACAGAATGATAGATTTGTTTTTTTTTTTTTTGAGCAATAAATAAAAAAACTATTGGTTGTAAAGTTGGAAATAACCTTTAAATGATCCCGTATATTGTAATTTTATCTTTTTATCTCAAGCATAAGATTGTAATTCAAATGATTAGTAATGATTGGAAGCATGATTTATTATCTCGGTGAAGGAGCTATACAGGTCCACATAGATAACAGTAGAGTACAGGGCTTTCCAGTAGAACAGTCTTTTTCTAGGAACGGGTTGTAGTTACCCTATAAAAATTTTTCTGAATCCAGTATAATTTCTGTACAGAATAATCAAGTCTGTTAAAGTCATCCCCAATACGAACCTCAGCACCGATACCCCCTGTACTATTGTGCATCTTACTGGGGTATGCTATATAGCGGTGCTTCTCAAACTGTGAGGTGCCCCCTAGTTCCTGGGGAGGGAGTTTGCACAATATACTGTAAGCTGTACTGTCCTTTTCCTGGCTGCAACAATCTCTGCTTTAGGAACATTATTGACTCATTGCGTTCCTACACAGGGCCGTATTTGCCACTAGGCACCCGTGGTCTGGTGCCTAGGGGGGCGGCACCCGCAGGGAACTTTATTTTCACTTTTTTTTTTTTTTATACCCCCTCCACCGCCATAGGCATCGGCCCACAGGTGCCTAGTCTGCTTCCGGCACAGACAGCTTGACAGAGGCCGGAAGCTCACAGCTGCAGCCCCGCGATGCCCGAACTTCTCTCTTGCTCGGCGATGACGTCATATCATGTAAGCGCCGCCGAGCAGGGAAGAAGTCCGGGACCGCTGGGCTGCAGCTGTAAGCTTCCGGCCTCTGTAAAGCTGTCTGTGCCGGAAGCTTACCCTGGCCCTGGACCCTGGCGCTGCATTGGGGGGGGGGGGGACCAGCCTGCCCAGCCTGCCTCTGCTGCCCCTTCCCTCTGGCTGCCCCCGGCCGCTCTGTCTTCCCCCGTCTCTCCACTGCAACCTCAGCTGCTCCCCCTGCCCCCAGCCTCTCCCCCTGCCCCCCAGCTTCTCTCCCGCCCCCCTACTGCTCCCCCTGACCCCAGCCTCTCCCCCTGACCCCAGCCTCCCCCCTGCCCCTCTCCTGACCCCCTACTGACAATGCCTGTTGCTGCATTAAAAATTGCATTGAAATCAATGCACAACGGCTGGAAATTATCGACATGTCAAATATTTCCAAGGTCGTAGCAAACAACGGCCATTGCTCAATACACTGCGTGAACAGCGGCCACTGTTTGCATTGAGTTCAATGCACCATATTTCTTTATGATAAGAACGGCCACTGTTTTGGTTGAAAACAATGGCCGTTCTTGTCACAAAGAATGCGTTGTGTGAACTTAGCCTTAGGGTGATTCCAAGCATCATCTTTTTGGGGGAGAAAAGTCACTGCTGATTTTGAGTCATTGTCAGAAATAGAAACAAAAGAAATATGAAGGAAGAACTTATAACTCTTCTTCCTCCTGGATCCACCTCTAGCTTTGGCTCAAGAACTACAAACTGAAGAGTTACACCATACTGTGCTGCTGTTCATCTGTATAGGAACTGACTCCAACGTCACCTCTAGGATCCAGGTCTGTTGGCAGGATCTATCCTCCTGTGCTCTTACTTACTTCCATACATTTATTGCTGAATATTTACTGTACTTTTCAGTCCATAAACGTTTTCTTTCCCATGTCAGAGAAAGTGCTGTGGCCGTCTTATGTTAATTTTGGATAGACTCGCTTCCAACAACTTGGCACTGTTGTTTATGGACTGAAATACTGACTATAACAGACTTGGTAGTCAGAGCTGTAGCTTTTCCATGTGCCACCATAGCTATCATAGAGATATTCTCCCCTAGTAGCAACTTTTTAGAGGAGAATACCTCCGCAATATGTCCTCATATGGGACTGAGGGGTAGCGTGTTTCCAGACAGTATGCACAGTAGCTCTTCTTTAGAATAACATTGTCATTTGTGGTGTTACGGGTGTTACGTGTATATACATCCTTTGCAAAAGTCTGTACTTATTGTACTTGTGTGGTGGTGAAAGCAGTACTAAAGTTCGCCACTAGATGTCACTGTGTTAGATATGTGTATTTGAAAGCTGCACAGCTGAAGGATGTAAAGGTTTATTCTTTATATGTGCCACCTGAATCTGTTGACCAGTAGGAGTCTTGTTTTCTTGTATCCTATCACCTCTCTTCTTATTTCTTCTGTTGCACTCTTCACCCACTCACAGTGCAGGTTAGTCATGCTGGGGAAGTAAGTCACATAGGTGGAGGGAGGCAAAGGTCTTTCGTGTTGGACATTGTGAAAGAAGGACATAAGCTAGATAGCTCTTCACAGTGGTCCTATCTGGGCCCTGGAACATCTGCCAGGTCCCCATATCTCAGTTCAGTCTTAGTCAAAACCCCGTATGGGAAGGATGCAAGACAGTTCACCTCTAATGACTTTCTTACAGTAAGAAGCTACACAGCACTATGCACTGTTAAACCCCTCTTAGAAGAGGACAAGCCAGAGACAACCTCAATTCAGGCCGAGGACAAGGAGTGTCACAGAGCAGGACAGTGCCCAAACAGCCAAAGAGCTAGGAACTGATCTAGATAGAGCAAAGTTGCGCAAAGCCTAGGAACTCTATCTCGCAGCGCAGGTGTCAGCAGGGAACCTTCAGCATTCCGCTTGTCCCAGGTAACAAGGTCTGGGGCCTGTGTCACCCTCTAGGAAGGTTCAGCCGAGTCTAGTGGGCATAAGGTGGTGTGAAGACTAAGTACAAGTCAATACACAGGCACAAGTGTTCTTCTTCTTCTTCTAAGTATTCTAACCCATCCTTCAGCATCCCGAGAGAGCACAGTACTACATGGGTTGGGACTCTCCAGACATCCTCCTCTCTACTACTCTGCTTCTTCGTATCACTCAACTCACTACCTAGTCAGCACGATATATCATACACTGCACTTCTACTACTGATCAGGTTGCTGTATTGTCAAGTATTTATTGGGAACTATTGTCAAGTGTGTTATCCAGTGCTTTACCCAGAGAAACCTCAGACTACTTATTCTGTATGAGCTGCTAATCATTTGCAAATAGTAAACCAGCTTTTCTTACACTAAAAAGACTCTGTGATTCCTTGCAACCCGACACAGCACACACCGCAATCTTGGGACACTTCCCCTTTCTGTGGGTGGTGGATCCTACATTCCGGGAGGGTCACTACATCGCATGAGGGGGAAGGGGTGGAGAGTAAGTAGGAGGTATAAAAGGGGGAGGGGGATAACACGTGCCCAGTCAGTTACAGCATAGTAGAGAAGAGTCCCGCCCGCCCTAATATTTTTAAAGTGTGGAGAGCAGTCGCTGTGTGTTTTTTCTTTGTTTTGCAGGTTCGTGGAGCTGATTCAGGACTGTCGCAGTGGCCGAAGTGGGAGGGGCTTTTGGAGGCTTCGGCAATTGAGTGCTTTGGTGGATTGGCGAGGAGGTATACATACATAGTTGGTCCCTGTGGGCTAGGGTCCTCGGGGAGGGTTTATGGCAGGGGCGTAACTAGAAATGGCTGGGCCCCATAGCAAACTTTTGATTGGGGCCCCCCCCCCTCTCGATCGACCACTATGCCATCAACACACTCAGCTCTACACAGGTCCTGTACACCATATAAATTACAGTACAGTTACATCAGGTGACTTACAGGAGACGTCTTCTCTGATCGGAGTTCTTCCCTTTTCATTTTCTTTTCCATCTGTCCTGGGCCGTTATGAGAACTTCTCCGGGCCACGAATCCACAGAATCTGCCAGACAGACATATTAGGCTCCACACTCTGTCACCATCCTCATCTCTAACAACTGCACATCTGTATTGGCCCCTTTACACCCACATTTAGTGGGTAGGCTGACTCTATGTGATCCCATTTTAGTATATGGCCCTCCTCTCTGTCGCCCCTCCTTATAGATAGCTTCCTTATGTTGCCCCCCTCCGTTGTCCCCCTTATAGATGCCCCCCCATGTTGTCTCCTTATAGATGGTCCCCTATGTTGCCCCCCCTATAGATGGCCCCCTCTTCCCATATATTGTCCCCTTATAGATGGCCCCCTTTCCCCCTTTATTGTCCTCTTATAGATGTTCCCCTCTCCCCCAATGTTGTACGTTTATATCCCCCTCTCCCCCTATGTTGTCCCCCTCTCCCCCTATGTTCTCCCCTTATAGATGGCCTGCTCTCCCCCTATAGTGTCCCCCCCTTATAGATGGCCCTCTCCCCCCCCCTTCCTTATAGATGCCCCCCTCCCCCCCCTTCCTTACAGATGTCCCCCTCCCCCCCTTCCTTATAGATGGTCTCTCTCTCCCCCCTCCCTTATAGATGCCCCCCTCTCCCCCCCTTCCTTATAGATGCCCCCCTCTCCCCCCCTTCCTTATAGATGCCCCCCTCTCCCCCCTTCCTTATAGATGCCCCCTTCTCCTCTCCCCCCCCTTCCTTATAGATGCCCCCTTCTCTTCTCCCCCCTTCCTTATAGATGCCCCCTCCTCTTCTCCCCCCCCCCTTCCTTATAGATTCCCCCTCCTCTTCTCCCCCCCTTCCTTATAGATGCCCCCTTCTCTTCTCCCCCCTTCCTTATAGATGCCCCCTCCTCTTCTCCCCCCTTCCTTATAGATGCCCCCTCCTCTTCTCCCCCCCTTCCTTATAGATGCCCCCTCCTCTTCTCCCCCCCCCCCTTCCTTATAGATGCCCCCTTCTATCCTCCCCCCTTCCTTATAGATGCCCATGCCCCCTTCTCTTCTCCCCTCCCCCCTTCCTTATAGATGCCCCCTCCTCTTCTCCCCCCCTTCCTTATAGATGCCCCCTTCTCCCCCCCCTTATAGATGCCCCCTTCTCTTCTCCCCCCTTCCTTATAGATGCCCCCTCCTCTTCTCCCCCCTTCCTTATAGATGCCCCCCTCCTCTTCTCCCCCCCTTCCTTATAGATGCCCATGCCCCCTTCTCTTCTCCCCTCCCCCCTTCCTTATAGATGCCCCCTTCCCCCCCCCTTATAGATGCCCCCTCCTCTTCTCCCCCCTTCCTTATAGATGCCCCCTCCTCTTCTCCCCCCTTCCTTATAGATGCCCCCTCCTCTTCTCCCCCCTTCCTTATAGATGCCCCCTCCTCTTCTCCCCCCCTTCCTTATAGATGCCCATGCCCCCTTCTCTTCTCCCCTCCCCCCTTCCTTATAGATGCCCCCTTCTCCCCCCCCTTATAGATGCCCCCTTCTCTTCTCCCCCCTTCCTTATAGATGCCCCCTCCTCTTCTCCCCCCTTCCTTATAGATGCCCCCTCCTCTTCTCCCCCCCTTCCTTATAGATGCCCATGCCCCCTTCTCTTCTCCCCTCCCCCCTTCCTTATAGATGCCCCCTCCTCTTCTCCCCCCCCTTCCTTATAGATGCCCCCTTCTCTCCTCCCCCCTTCCTTATAGATGCCCCCTTCTCCCCCCCCCTTATAGATGCCCCCTTCTCTTCTCCCCCCTTCCTTATAGATGCCCCTCCTCTTCTCCCCCCCTTCCTTATAGATGCCCATGCCCCCTTCTCTTCTCCCCTCCCCCCTTCCTTATAGATGCCCCCTCCTCTTCTCCCCCCCCCCTTCCTTATAGATGCCCCCTTCTCTTCTCCCCTCCCCCCTTCCTTATAGATGCCCCCTCCTCTTCTCCCCCCTTCCTTATAGATGCCCCCTTCTCTCCTCCCCCCTTCCTTATAGATGCCCCCTTCTCTCCTCCCCCCTTCCTTATAGATGCCCCCTTCTCCCCCCCTTATAGATGCCCCCTTCTCTCCTCCCCCCTTCCTTATAGATGCCCCCTTCTCCCCCCCTTATAGATGCCCCCTTCTCCCCCCCCCCCTTATAGATGCCCCCTTCTCCCCCCCCCCTTATAGATGCCCCCTTCCCCCCCCCCCTTATAGATGCCCCCTTCTCCCCCCCCCTTATAGATGCCCCCTTCTCTCCTCCCCCCTTCCTTATAGATGCCCCCTTTTCCCCCCCCCCTTATAGATGCCCCCTTCTCCCCCCCCCTTATAGATGCCCCCTTCTCCCCCCCCCCCTTATAGATGCCCCCTTCTCCCCCCCCCTTATAGATGCCCCCTTCTCCCCCCCCCTTATAGATGCCCCCTTCTCCCCCCCCCCCCCCCCCGAGAAAAGCAAGTTTAAAAAAAAAGAAAAAAACTCACCTAACAACACGCTCCCCCGTCGAGCCTTCTTCCTGTCACCCCCTGTCTGATACGTGGCTGCCGTCTGATGACGCGTCCTAGCCCCGGCAGCGCGCGTATCATAGAGTTCTGTGTGGGCCTGTAGCCGCGACTTCCGGCACACGTCTCTGTGCCGGAAGTCGGGCCGCAGCACAAGCCCACACAGAACTCTATGATACGCGCGCTGCCGGGGCTAGGACGCGGCATCAGACGGCAGCCGCGTATCAGACAGGGGGTGACAGGAGCGCTGTGGACCGGTCCCGTGCTCCTCCTGGCTCCTTTTCCCTATGGTTGGGGAAAGGAGTCTCCGGGTCGGGAGGAGCACGGGACCGGCCCCCGGCTACAGCACCCGGGAGGCATGCTCAGCCGCCGGTTGCTGCAGGATATGTCAGCTCCAGGGGCCCGCGTCACGGGCCCCTGATGCGGCGGGGCCCCGTAGCAGCCGCTACGGCTGCTACGGCGGTAGTTCCGCCAGTGGTTTATGGTCTCTCGGTGGGTGCCTTTGGGCAGGTGAAGGCGGCTAAAGGCAAAGCAGAGACACGGTTCTGGTGTTCTGGAAATATCAGTGACAAAAATGTATGGGATGCCTCCAAGAGCTCCTCCCCCCTTTACTGTTTAAAAGGTTGTCATGTTATTTATGCAGATTAATTTAAGGGTTAATTTTGTTAAAAATAATAAAATGGGATTCTGTGGCCTTTACTTCCAACAAAGTTGTTGTGTCTTTATTGTTGGGAGGAAGGTTGGGTGTGGGTAGCCACGAGTAGCTAGTCTATCCCTTAGTCAAGGGTACAACCGGCCTTCAACACTCAAAGCAGGCGTGCCATCACAACTGTGTGCCTCACTGGCACTGGCGTCATGAGACAACACTTCAAGGTCCGGCTGTATTTCGGCCATCCACCTGGCAACCTAGCAAGTGACTAGTCGATCCTCCTAACACCACCAGGGGTTCACCACACATTTCTAGTCTATGGACTCATAAATAAAGATATTTAGTGAATGCACGGAATAAATGACCCCTATGTTATATCGTCCTTGTAAAGGAATATGTATAATATGAATGATGGAATTTTACCTTGATTTTTTAGTCTGTAACAAGAAGTACTGGCAGTGATGGAATGCTCTGTGCTCGATTACTCATGTCTGGCTTTGAATAGATAACTTTAGAGCAGTAAGACGAGCGGCAGTCACTTCATTAATAAGTGAGTGTGCCCTGCGGGTGCTTCATGAAAGAAAGCAAATCATAACACACAGGCCAAATAGTGCTTTATGAGGGAGGGAGGCGAATATCTCAGCAATATGTGGCCGTGTCTATTGTAAACAGGAAGGCTGACCAGCTGGAGCGGAGTGTGCTGAAGTCATCCCTTATAACACCAACTCCCTGGGCTACTTCATCATGTGCAATCTAGAAAATGAGCTAAATATAATTCTTGACACATCGGAATTTGCAGCGTCAGCGTTTCCAAGCGTGACCAATCAGATTTCAGCTTTTATTATTTTTTCTAAGGTTTTGAAAATGAAAGATGTGATCTGATTGGTTACTGTGTTCATCAAAACTGTCTGCGGTGATAAGTTATGAGGCTGTATCCTGACACCCTAGCCGCACTCAGAAGATGAAGGGTGGCGTTATATATGTTTATACACCCAATCTCACTGTTACATATAGCACAAATTTTCCTGACATCCTTCTATTTATCAGAATATACACATCAAATACCCTGTAGACTTCCCCAGAACTATATATATATCAGTTTATTTAACATCTCATTATCTTTAAATGGGAACTGCAGTGAATTTTTTTTTATTCCAAATCAACTGGTGTCAGAAAGTTATACAGATTTTTAATTTCTTTTATTTAAATAATCTGGAGTCTTCCCGTACTTATCAGCTGCTGTATGTCTTTCAGGAAGTGGTATATCTTTTCCAGTTTGACACAGTGCTCTCTGCTGCCATCTGTGTGCAGTTCAGGAACTTTCAGAGCAGAAGAGGTTTTCTGTTTCAATCTTTTTATTAGAATTTTATTAAAAAAATGTTTTCATAACAATGTGCAGACATAAAAACATGCAGCGTCGGACTGGGCCACCGGGGAGCCGGGGGATCCCCCGGTGGGCCCCACCCCCTCCTCCCTCTTGCAGGGCCCTTCCCCTAAGCCAGAGAGGGGCCTCCCGTTTGGAAGCTGCCTAGTGTCCGGAGCTCAAGGGGCCCCCTGCTGGCTCCCACACTGCTGGGGTGAGTTCAGCACGGCATCAGGGCCCGTTCTTTGTATAATCATGGGCCCTCCCCTCCCCCTGCTCACCTGGCTCCTTACATCAGCTCTGGGCCTCAGTGCTGACCTCTTCCTGCCTGTCAGGAGAGCAGCAGCAGCAGCAGCAGGGCCTCCTCCATCCCCCTCCCCTCTGCAATCATGTGACTCTCCTGTTGCTGTGTGCAGTCGGTGCACAGGAGATGGGGAGAGGCTGCAGGCTGCCCGGCCTGGCTGGGAGAAGAGAAGATGGAGACAAGAAGACTGAAGCCTCCTGCCCTGCTGAACATGTAAGTGTGTGTGTATATACTTGTCTGTCTGTCATCAGTGTGTGTCTGTACATGTGTCATGTGTTTATGCATGTGAGTGATATATACATATATATATATATATGTGTGTGTGTGTGTTTTCTATCATGTATATAGTGTATATTATGTAATGTAGTTCTATAGATGGTTTATATGTGTAATCTGCATGCTTTTGTATCTGTGTATCCATGTTGGTGAGTCTGTGTGTGTGTGTTAGTATGATTAGATGTATATATGTAAGGTGTGTTGTGTCTGCATGTTTGTGTATGGCTGCAGTATGTCTATGTGTATATATGTATACTGTATGTATGGCTGCAGTATGTCTGTGTATATATGTATACAGTGTGTATGGCTGCAGTATGTCTATTTGTGTATATATGTATACAGTGTGTATGTCTGCAGTATGTCTATTTGTGTATATATGTATACAGTGTGTATGTCTGCAGTATGTCTATTTGTGTATATATGTATACAGTGTGTATGTCTGCAGTATGTCTATTTGTGTATATATGTATACTGTGTGTATGTCTGCAGTATGTCTATTTGTGTATATATGTATACAGTGTGTATGTCTGCAGTATGTCTATTTGTGTATATATGTATACAGTGTGTATGGCTGCAGTATGTCTATTTGTGTATATATGTATACAGTGTGTGTGTCTGCAGTATGTCTATTTGTGTATATATGTATACAGTGTGTATGTCTGCAGTATGTCTATTTGTGTATATATGTATACTGTGTGTATGTCTGCAGTATGTCTATTTGTGTATATATGTATACAGTGTGTATGGCTGCAGTATGTCTATTTGTGTATACATGTATGTCTCCAGTATGTCTATTTGTGTATATATGTATACCGTGTGTATGGCTGCAGTATGTCTATTTGTGTATATATGTATACAGTATGTATGTCTGCAGTATGTCTATTTGTGTATATATGTATACCGTGTGTATGTCTGCAGTATGTCTATTTGTGTATATATGTATACTGTATGTATGTGATGAGAAGTTCACACTCTGGAGGTCCAGTTGTGCCGGAGATCCGTGAGGCTTGGGCTCTGATCAGCTGAGGATTCTCACATCACAGATGATAGGTGTTGTAGTAGATATAACAGTAAGACTTTAATCAATGGATGACGGGTTTCATCAGATGAGATCATCAGATCTATTGAGGATTCCCTTAGAAATGCCTCATCCATTGATTTAAATCTTACTCCTACGTCTACTACAACTCCTATCATCTTTAATGTAAGAATCCTGAATCAGCTGATCAGCGCCCAAGCCTCACGGATCTCCTGCACAACTGGGAACTCCATAGTGTGAACTTCTTCTCAACTATTGTACCGACTCAAGAATAAAGATATAAGCAGCAGACACAGACACAAGTGGGATAATGCCCCCCCTCACCAAACTGCACCCCCTCCGGAGCAGCAGCAGTATCAGTGATAGGTAGGATAATGCCCCCCTCATCTGACTGCACCCCCTCCGGAGCAGCAGCAGTAGTATCAGTGATAGGTAGGATAATGCCCCCCTCATCTGACTGCACCCCCTCCGGAGCAGCAGTATCAGTGATAGGTAGGATAATGCCCCCCTCATCTGACTGCACCCCCTCCGGAGCAGCAGTATCAGTGATAGGTAGGATTATGCCCCCCCTCACCAGACTGCACCCCCTCCGGAGCAGCAGTAGCAGTGATAGGTAGGATAATGCCCCCCTCACCAGACTGCACCCCCTCCGGAGCAGCAGCAGTAGTATCAGTGATAGGTAGGATAATGCCCCCCTCATCTGACTGCACCCCCTCCGGAGCAGCAGCAGTAGTATCAGTGATAGGTAGGATAATGCCCCCCTCATCTGACTGCACCCCCTCCGGAGCAGCAGTATCAGTGATAGGTAGGATAATGCCCCCCTCATCTGACTGCACCCCCTCCGGAGCAGCAGTATCAGTGATAGGTAGGATTATGCCCCCCCTCACCAGACTGCACCCCCTCTGGAGCAGCAGCAGTATCAGTGATAGGTAGGATTATGCCCCCCTCACCAGACTGCACCCCCTCCGGAGCAGCAGTATCAGTGATAGGTAGGATTATGCCCCCCTCATCTGACTGCACCCCCTCCGGAGCAGCAGTATCAGTGACAGGTAGGATAATACCCCCCACCAGACTGCACCCCCTCCGGAGCAGCAGTATCAGTGATAGGTAGGATTATGCCCCCTCACCAGACTGCACCCCCTCCGGAGCAGTAGGATCAGTGATAGGTAGGATTATGCCCCCCTCATCTGACTGCACCCCCTCCGGAGCAGTAGTATCAGTGATAGGTAGGATTATGCCCCCTCACCAAACTGCACCCCCTCCGGAGCAGCAGCAGTAGTATCAGTGATAGGTAGGATAATGCCCCCCTCATCTGACTGCACCCCCTCCGGAGCAGCAGCAGTAGTATCAGTGATAGGTAGGATAATGCCCCCCTCATCTGACTGCACCCCCTCCGGAGCAGCAGTATCAGTGATAGGTAGGATAATGCCCCCCTCATCTGACTGCACCCCCTCCGGAGCAGCAGTATCAGTGATAGGTAGGATTATGCCCCCCTCACCAGACTGCACCCCCTCCGGAGCAGCAGCAGTAGTATCAGTGATAGGTAGGATAATGCCCCCCTCATCTGACTGCACCCCCTCCGGAGCAGCAGCAGTAGTATCAGTGATAGGTAGGATAATGCCCCCCTCATCTGACTGCACCCCCTCCGGAGCAGCAGTATCAGTGATAGGTAGGATAATGCCCCCCTCATCTGACTGCACCCCCTCCGGAGCAGCAGTATCAGTGATAGGTAGGATTATGCCCCCCCTCACCAGACTGCACCCCCTCTGGAGCAGCAGCAGTATCAGTGATAGGTAGGATTATGCCCCCCTCACCAGACTGCACCCCCTCCGGAGCAGCAGTATCAGTGATAGGTAGGATTATGCCCCCCTCACCAGACTGCACCCCCTCCGGAGCAGCAGTAGTATCAGTGATAGGTAGGATTATGCCCCCCTCATCTGACTGCACCCCCTCCGGAGCAGCAGTATCAGTGACAGGTAGGATAATACCCCCCACCAGACTGCACCCCCTCCGGAGCAGCAGTATCAGTGATAGGTAGGATTATGCCCCCTCACCAGACTGCACCCCCTCCGGAGCAGTAGGATCAGTGATAGGTAGGATTATGCCCCCCTCATCTGACTGCACCCCCTCCGGAGCAGCAGCAGTAGTATCAGTGATAGGTAGGATTATGCCCCCCTCACCAGACTGCACCCCCTCCGGAGCAGTAGTATCAGTGATAGGTAGGATTATGCCCCCCTCACCAGACTGCACCCCCTCCGGAGCAGTAGTATCAGTGATAGGTAGGATTATGCACCCCTCATCTGACTGCACCCCCTCCGGAGCAGTAGTATCAGTGATAGGTAGGATTATGCCCCCCCTCACCAGACTGCACCCCCTCCGGAGCAGTAGTATCAGTGACAGGTAGGATAATACCCCTCACCAGACTGCACCCCCTCCGGAGCAGCAGTATCAGTGACAGGTAGGATAATACCCCCCTCACCAGACTGCACCCCCTCCGGAGCAGTAGTATCAGTGATAGGTAGGATAATACCCCTCACCAGACTGCACCCCCTCCGGAGCAGTAGTATCAGTGATAGGTAGGATAATGCCCCCCTCACCAGACTGCACCCCCTCCGGAGCAGCAGTATCAGTGATAGGTAGGATTATGCCCCCTCATCAGACTGCGCCCCCTCCGGAGCAGTAGTATCAGTGATAGGTAGGATTATGCCCCCCTCACCAGACTGCACCCCCTCCGGAGCAGCAGCAGTATCAGTGATAGGGAGGATTATGCCCCCTCATCTGACTGCACCCCCTCCGGAGCAGCAGTATCAGTGATAGGTAGGATTATGCCCCCCCTCACCAGACTGCACCCCCTCTGGAGCAGCAGCAGTATCAGTGATAGGTAGGATAATGCCCCCCTCACCAGACTGCACCCCCTCCGGAGCAGCAGTGTCAGTGATAGGTAGGATTATGCCCCCTCATCAGACTGCGCCCCCTCCGGAGCAGTAGTATCAGTGATAGGTAGGATAATACCCCCTCACCAGACTGCACCCCCTCCGGAGCAGCAGTATCAGTGATAGGTAGGATTATGCCCCCTCATCAGACTGCGCCCCCTCCGGAGCAGCAGTATCAGTGATAGGTAGGATTATGCCCCCCTCACCAGACTGCACCCCCTCCGGAGCAGCAGTAGTATCAGTGATAGGTAGGATAATGCCCCCCTCACCAGACTGCACCCCCTCCGGAGCAGCAGTATCAGTGATAGGTAGGATTATGCCCCCCTCATCTGACTGCACCCCTTCCGAAGCAGCAGTAGTATCAGTGATAGGTAGGATTATGCCCCCTCACCAGACTGCACCCCCTCCGGAGCAGCAGTAGTATCAGTGATAGGTAGGATTATGCCCCCTCACCAGACTGCACCCCCTCCGGAGCAGCAGCAGTAGTATCAGTGATAGGTAGGATTATGCCCCCTCATCTGACTGCACCCCCTCCGGAGCAGCAGTATCAGTGATAGGTAGGATTATGCCCCCTCATCTGACTGCACCCCCTCCGGAGCAGCAGCAGTATCAGTGATAGGTAGGATTATGCCCCCCTCACCAGACTGCACCCCCTCTGGAGCAGCAGCAGTATCAGTGATAGGTAGGATAATGCCCCCCTCACCAGACTGCACCCCCTCCGGAGCAGTAGTATCAGTGATAGGTAGGATTATGCCCCCCTCATCTGACTGCACCCCCTCCGGAGCAGTAGTATCAGTGATAGGTAGGATTATGCCCCCCCTCACCAGACTGCACCCCTCCGGAGCAGTAGTATCAGTGATAGGTAGGATTATGCCCCCCTCACCAGACTGCACCCCCTCCGGAGCAGGAGTATCAGTGATAGGTAGGCTTATGCCCCCTCATCTGACTGCACCCCTCCGGAGCAGCAGTATCAGTGATAGGTAGGATAATGCCCCCCTCACCAGACTGCACCCCCTCCGGAGCAGTAGTATCAGTGATAGGTAGGATTATGCCCCCCTCACCAGACTGCACCCCCTCCGGAGCAGCAGCAGTATCAGTGATAGGTAGGATAATACCCCCTCACCAGACTGCACCCCCTCCGGAGCAGTAGTATCAGTGATAGGTAGGATTATGCCCCCCTCACCAGACTGCACCCCCTCCGGAGCAGCAGCAGTAGTATCAGTGATAGGTAGGATAATACCCCCTCACCAGACTGCACCCCTCCGGAGCAGCAGTATCAGTGATAGGTAGGATTATGCCCCCTCACCAGACTGCACCCCCTCCGGAGCAGTAGTATCAGTGATAGGTAGGCTTATGCCCCCTCATCTGACTGCACCCCCTCCGGAGCAGCAGCAGTATCAGTGATAGGTAGGATTATGCCCCCTCATCTGACTGCACCCCTCCGGAGCAATAGTATCAGTGATAGATAGGATTATGCCCCCCCCTCACCAGACTGCACCCCTCCGGAGCAGTAGTATCAGTGACAGGTAGGATTATGCCCCCCTCACCAGACTGCACCCCCTCCGGAGCAGCAGCAGTATCAGTGATAGGTAGGATTATGCCCCCTCATCTGACTGCACCCCCTCCGGAGCAGCAGTATCAGTGATAGGTAGGATAATACCCCCCCTCACCAGACTGCACCCCCTCCGGAGCAGTAGTATCAGTGATAGGTAGGATTATGCCCCCTAACCAGACTGCACCCCCTCCGGAGCAGCAGTATCAGTGATAGGTAGGATAATACCCCCTCACCAGACTGCACCCCCTCCGGAGCAGTAGTATCAGTGATAGGTAGGATTATGCCCCCCTCATCTGACTGCACCCCTCTGGAGCAGCAGCAGAGGCAGCACTAAAGTAGTAAAAATTCTTCGTTTTAGCTCTGAGAAAGGCAAAACATTGCACAAGAGGGAGTTAATAAAGTCACAAGATTTTTGACTACTTTGGTGCTGTCTTCGCTGCTGAATTATTGTACCAAGTCTCCTGGTTCCGTTGAAAGGGCTGCAAGCGGCATCAAGGTGTACAAACCACTGCTAAAGTGACTGGCGGTGTTGGGCTTGTAGCATGACCGCCCAAGGTGAGCAGCAAGTTTAGCCACTTACACACATTTGTTCTGCAGTAATACGCTATGTGCGCCGCATGGTGTTCTCTCTCTTCTACTAGTAGATGTATAAAATGGCAGATTACATCTTAAAGCCATGTTCACACAACATATATTTTGCATAAATCTTAGCTGTTGTTGCAATTTGCAATAACAGCCGCGATTTATGCAAAACATACGTTGTATTGGAATGAATGGAATCCCAGACGGAGCGTATACACATAGTATACGCTCCAGACGCACGAAAAACTGACATGTCATTTTTCTGCGGCCGTACAGACATGGCAGTTCACACAATGGAGTGTGCGGCTCCGGCCACACGCTCCGTTGTGTGCAGTGGTGAATTCGGATGCGGGTGCACACTGGTGCACCTGCATCCGAATTCAGCAGAAATGAAGATCATCCGGCCAGTACTGCAGTACTATCCAGGATGATCTCCAGTAACACCGGCTGCTCTGTGACCCGGCTGCGTCACAAAACAGCCGGTGTTATATGTGGTGTGAACCCAGCCTAAATCTAGGTTCACACACAGTATTTTTGCTCAGTATTTTGCAACCAAAACCAGGAGTAGATTGAAAACACAGAAAGGCTATGTTCCCACACTGTAGAAATTTAGTGGATGGCCGCCATTTAATGGCAAATAATTGGCGTTATTTTAAATTTCAACAGCGTGTGAACAGAGCCTTTCTGTGTTTCAGATCCACTCCCGGTTTTGGTTACAAAAAAAATGACCAAACTACCGTGTGAACCTAGCTGTGTGACACCATGCTTACCGCTTTCTTTCCACTGGTGCACTCCTGCTGCTTCTACTGGTCCTGACTCGCTGACAACCCGCTCAGCCAATCACTGCAATGACCTGCCGCAGCCATTGATTGTGAATATTTGCAGTCTTTAAAGTGTTAACTGTTATTTGAATGAACTTTTGACATATGAGAGGTTTAGCTTGGTCGGGGTCTCTCTGATAGTAACAGCCCGGTGAAGCATCACTCCCAGACCTTGTGCGCAGTCCGGCTGATTACAGGTCACTGTCTCCACTATATTATATAAAGTTTGTTTCCTGTAATCAGCAGAACCCCTAAGAAATACATGTTATTAAATGGCCCAGATTGCAGCCGGGCTGCATAGACTTGGGCAGCGTGCGGTTATGGACGGTGCATTTATGGAGGCATACACGGATGTGTGCAAGAGCCTGGACTGTCATTATAAAAACTTTTGACATCATGCAGACGTGTGAAATGTTTCGATCAGTCGGGGTGTCAGTGCTGAGACCTCCTGTGGGGGCTAGATCATCACTCCATCAGTCATGTTACACATGACAGGCCCATAGACTATAATGGAACCCATCTCCTATAATGAGTGCTCAGCCCCTCACTTGCATTATGATGGACTGAGTGACATTCTGGCCATTGTTGGGTGTCTCACCCCTGAGACAGATTAAACTTTTAATCACGTCTGTCTGACATTTTGTATTGACCTTAAAGGGGTACTCCAGTGAAAAATATTTTTTTAAACTGTGTGTGAGGAAGTTATACGAATTTATTTATTACTTCTAATTAAAAATCTCCAGTCTTCCCGTACTTATCAGCTGCTGTATGTCTTGCAGGAAGTGGTGTATTGTTTCCAGTCTGACACAGTGCTCTCTGCTGCCACCTCTCTCCATGTCAGGAACTGTCCAGAGCAGGAGAGGTTTTCTATGGGGATTTGCTGCTGCTCTGGACAGTTCCTGACATGGACAGAGGTGGCAGCAGAGAGCACTGTGTCAGATTAATAAGAATACACCACTTCCTGCAGAACATACAGTAGCTGATAAGTACTGAAAGACTGAATATTTTTAATTAGAAGTAATTTACTAATCTGTAACTTCTGACATCAGATTTAAAAAAAATATATATATATTTTTTTTTACCAGAGTACCCCTTTAACGCTTTAATGACCACTGATGTGCTTTTCATGATGGTCCTTTAAAGTCTTATTCCAGCCCATCAGCTTGTGGTGAGGCTAGAATAAACAGTCATGGGTCTCCTCTGCTGGAGATTGTAATAGAGGAGCAGACTAGATGGTCTTTTTTTCCTTCATCTTCTGAGGCTGTGTTCACACATTACATTTTTGATGTGTTTTTACAGCAATATTGTTGGAATTTCATTAAAGTTTCTACATAAATGGTGCAGTTTTACCACAACTGCATAAATCAGTAACAACTGTATAAGTGACTGGCAGTGCACTAGCATTTGCTGCTCACATACACAGCTCTATGCAAAGTCGCTGTACTAACATGAAAGGTTTGGCGCTGATTATGTCTTTATATATTAAGTGGGCCCCAAGAATCAATTTCCCTGGTGGGCCAAGGTACCCCAGTCCGACACTGAAAACATGGCATAATTAATATATATGCAGAAAAATGGACAATCAGCTCACCAATAGTTCATGTGAACATCTCCATCCACAACTGAAGCACGCATCAGAAAGCCAGGCTGACTCCCGGTGGACATGTGCAAAGAAATGGAAGATGTGATCCAGCTCCAGTAAGATTAAAATCTTGTAACTTTATTTAGAACATTAAAAATAAAAACATTGATGCAATGAATGCCTATGGCATTAACTGGTAAATGGTAGGATACATCTTTTTAGGTTTTCTATAGGGATTTGCTACTTCTCTGGACAGTTCCTGACATTGACAGAGGTGGCAGCAGAGAGCACTGTGTCAGACTGGAAAGAATACACCACTTTCTGTAGGACATACAGCAGCTGATAAGTATGGGAAGACTTGAGATTTTTAAATAGAAGTCTATATAACTTTCTAAAACTATTTGATTTGAAAGTTTTTTTTTGCCGGAGTACCACTTTAATATGCTGTCCACAGATAGGAAAGCATGTGCAAGAAGTCAAAACTGATCATAGGCATGGCCTAGTTAATTTAAACAACAATGTAGTACAAGGATGTCCCCACTCAGGACCCCCCTCTCTTATTTAAAAGGGAGAGCATCTGCAAAGAGCAACTTCCACTGTGGAGGACTCAGCATAACCATGTAATTGAATGGACGCCTTGTAATACCACATCTTTCCTCTTGTGGCCGCTGTAGGAGAAATGTAAAAGGTCCCCATGTGATTACAGCTGATTGCCACTGGTCTCAGGTACCATACCAACCAAGACTGGCAGATCATCCATGGTCCTTTAATTGATGTGTTTGCCCCTTTTAGAACAATTTGTCAGCTTTTTCTGCTGCTTGCACATAAATCCTATTTTGTGTAGAATCCTTCATAATAAATCGATGGCTATTATTCAGCTGGAGATAATTTATTATGAATAATGCATGCGATGAAAGTGAAATTATTTCACAAAGAAACTTTTTAATAATGAGAATTTAAGTGCATAATGCAAGATAATCACGGCGTCTATGGTAACAAAACAATCTGCTCCATTAACTGCAAATGTATTTCATGTTCTATCTCTCAGCAGGTTATCGCAGTGTAGGAATCTCTAATGCAGAGCAAAGCAGGAGCCATATCCAAGCGGTCTTTGCTATTGAATTTTTATAAGGGTCTTCTGGGGAATTTACAGAGTTAAAGCGTTCCACTGGACTTAACCAATAAACAAAAGTAGTTGCTAAGCTGATAGTTGAGCAGGAAGGGGGAGCGGGACGATCACTTGGGAGAAGCTAGTAGTGTTCTCTGATAAGATATATTACAATCTTTCCTGTATTCACTTGTATTATTGATCTATGCAAAATGTTGAAGCAAGCTGCTTAAATTTAAAAAAATCCTAAACTTACCCCCTGCCATCTTTGCTGTCACAATGTTGGTCCCTGTTGTGAAGCACATCCTTGTGCCAGTGCTGACACAAGGACCTTCCCATTTAGCCAATCAGTGGCTGAGGTGGGACACAGCTGCTGCTGTTGATTGGCTAAGCAGGAAGGTCCTTGTGCAGAAAACAACATATGGAAGTGCTTCAGAACAGGGACTGACATTGTGATGGCAAAGATGTCAGGGGAGTGAGGAAGGTAAGTATAGAATTTTTTTCTATTCTCTTCAACACCCCTTTAAAGGAACCTGTATCTGCCTTTTAATCGAAAGTCCTGTTCAGGAGGCCTCTTTACCAGATCAGTTGGATTTACACAATTATACACTTATCATGTGAATAGGGGAAAGGTGTTGTTAGTGTTGATGGCCAAAACCACCCCAGATATGGCTCTGATAGCCTTAGGCCTAATGCATAAGGTGAAGTCTTATTACCATAGTATTATATTGTAAGCTCTCACTATTTCCAGACTAGGAAATTACATGTGATGCTTCATGTTGTATTTCTCTGTATACAAGAAGAATTATAAAAAAAAGTACACTATAAGGGCCATGTTACAGACCTGAACTATACAGATCCATCATACAGACATGTATATGACCCTAAGCCATGAAGTCCGCATACAGGAAAAGCTTTGTTTGGTAATACATAGTAGACTCTGATGTCACCCATTAAGTAATGTTTCCTTGAATATAAATTCCAGCCGTGTGAACTCCACAAACAGCTGGTTTACAAATGTCCAAAACCATCTAAAAGCAATGTATACAGTGCCAGCTGGTGCGGGCGGTCACAGCTCACAGAGGACAATCAGCGCCTTTGACTCAAGGCAAGTATTTTAGGGACATCAGTGTTGATCCAGTCATTGTGATGATAAACTGTGTGAACATGTTGTAGTTACCTGGACACTTGGTGGGGAATGCAATGACCTCAAAATCACTAGGTTTTATTCAACACTACTACTGTGCTAAACATCTTCAATGTGTTTCCTTAAACTTTTTGCTTATTTTTATTTGTTTGTCTTATTGTCTTTTTGGTGCTTTCTTTCATCTCCACATTATTCCAGCTTAGCTGCTCCTTATGTAGAAAGCCTCCCTGGTTGGGGAAGTATCAGTAGTTCTTCACCCTGCATCCCCGCTCTGCTCCCTCCATTACTCCTCCCAGCAGACAGCATCCACTCCCACCATTCTTCTTAGCAGTCTGCATCCCTGCCCTGCTATTGCCCTGCCCTGTTATTTGTCCTAGCAGTCTGTGTCCCCACCCTGCTCCCTCCACTACTCCTCCTAGCAGTCTGCATTCCCATCCTTCTCCCTACACTATTCCTCCTAGCAGTCTGCATCCCCACCCTGCTCCCTACACTATTCCTCCTAGCAGTCTGCATCCCCACTCTGCTCCCTACACTCCTCCTCCTAGCAGTCTGCATCCCCACCCTGCTCCCTACACTGCTACACAGTATTCCTCCTAGCAGTCTGCATCCCCACTCTGCTCCCTACACTCCTCCTCCTAGCAGTCTGCATCCCCACCCTGCTCCCTACACTCCTCCTCCTAGCAGTCTGCATCCCCACCCTGCTCCCTACACTCCTCCTCCTAGCAGTCTGCATCCCCACCCTGCTCCCTACACTCCTCCTCCTAGCAGTCAGTGTCCCCACCCTGCTCCCTACACTCCTCCTCCTAGCAGTCAGTGTCCCCACCCTGCTCCCTACACTCCTCCTCCTAGCAGTCAGTGTCCCCACCCTGCTCCCTACACTCCTCCTCCTAGCAGTCAGTGTCCCCACCCTGCTCCCTCTACTATTCCTCCTAGCAGTCTGCATCCCCACCCTTCTCCCTACACTGCTACACACTATTCCTCCTAGCAGTCTGCATCCCCACCCTGCTCCCTACACTCCTCCTCCTAGCAGTCTGCATCCCCACCCTGCTCCCTACACTCCTCCTCCTAGCAGTCTGCATCCCCACCCTGCTCCCTACACTCCTCCTCCTAGCAGTCTGCATCCCCACCCTGCTCCCTACACTCCTCCTCCTAGCAGTCAGTGTCCCCACCCTGCTCCCTCTACTATTCCTCCTAGCAGTCTGCATTCCCACCTTCTCTTGCCTCCCACTACTCCTCCTAGCAGTCTGCACCTCTGCCCTACTCCCTCCCACTACTCCTCCTTGTGGTCTATATCCTTGCCCTGCTCCCTCCACATCTCCTCCTAGCACTCTGCACCCCTGCCCTGCTCCCTCCACTTCTCCTCCTAGAAGTTAAAGAAGCAGTTCACTTTTTTGGGGCGGGGGCCCCCCCAGTAGCCTGTGGCATGTATACTTACAGAAGATGATCGGCGTAGCTCCGGTCCCGTCCCGCGGTGCCGTACAAATCCGACGCGCGCTCACTTCCGCCGGTGCTGTGACTCCTCTTCTCGGCCTTGTAATTTGAACGCCGGAAGTAACGCGCTTCCATAGAGAATGCATGAAAGCGAGTGACTTCCGGCATATAATGACAGGTCAGAGCAGAGGACTGACAGCAGCCGGCGGGGGGGGGGGGGGGCAAAAAAGTGAACTGCTTCTTTAATGTGCTTGCCTTATGACCCATATGTAACCACTACCATAAATCAATTATGTATGGATTTTGGGTAACTTTTAGATCACAGTTGCAGAAGATTAAAGGCCACCAAATACAGGGTGAAAAACAGTAATTCTTAGGTTGCCATGTAGGCTTAGTGTTCGGATACAACTAGAGCCAGAATCAGCAATAAAACAGAATTTTTTTAAAGGCTGGTGTTGCTATGATTAGGGATTATATGCCATCTATAGATAAACTTCTTAGTGTAAATCTGGTAACAATAAGTGACCAAAGCCTTAAACCTAACATGGTTCTGCACTGTCCTCTTTGTGGACCAAAGCTTCAGTCTATAATGATCTCCGAGAGACCTCCAGCCCTCCAGACAGGGCACCAGAGGGCGCAGAGAAATGGGGCTTTGACGACCGTTCTCAATTTATTTCCCATCAGCATAATTCTCACTCCTCCGCTTCCTATCACCTTTCACTGTTTTCTAGGTTCAGTTTACAGAACAAGTTTAACTTTTTCAAACTGTGTAAGATCATTGGATTGTGTCAGAGGTCAGACTGCAAGCAGTTAACTCCACCGTGAGAAAATGACAATAGGTTTACTCATCCATTGTCTTCCATCATACCAGGGATATTGCTGCAAGGAGCAGGTCAGTAATCTGCCATGAAGATGTATTGTCCTCCGGGCTCTAAGGCAGTTTTATTATCTTGCTCATCCTCTGCTGTTACAAGTAAGGAGCATTTAAGATTACTCTGTTTGGTGTCTTTGGATTTTTCTAAAGAATTCTCCACAAATGCGCCATTAAAAATTGTACAGGATCCACGACTATTTCCTATGTTACATTCTGCTCTGATTAGATGAACCATTAACATTAGAACTTTTATTCCTTTTATTTACTTAAAGGGAACCCGTCACTGTGAAAATACTACCTAAGCTATCGGCCCCATGTTATAGAGCAGAAGGAGCTGAGCAGATTGATATATATATATTTATGGGAAAAGATTCATCATAACTTGTAACTTATTGATTGAAATCTCTGATGCCAAAGAGTCCATTCCATTGAGTGACTCCGCCCACTGGACTCCTTATCACAGAATGAGCAGGGATTTCAATCAACAAGTTACAAGCTATACTGAATCTTTTCCCACAAAGATATATATCAATCTGCTCAGCTCCTCCTGCTCTATAACATGATGGTGATAGATTAGTTAACATTGTCTTGCTGACAGGTTCCCTTGAAGGAAACAAAATTATGTTAATACATTGTACTGTAATATTAACAAAAGGGGGCTACGTTCACACTGCGTATGTTTCCATCCGTAGTGCAAACCGCGAATATACGCACGTAGTTTTGAGGTTGATGCGTTCCCTTGAAAGTATACGATATACACCCGCACAATGCACACTACGTATGAGCTTACGGCCAGATCGTATACAGCGCCGTGAAAAATGAACAAGACCATTGTTTGAGGACGAAAATTTTGAAACTCACGGCCGTGGATTTCAGTGTGGTCCCGTACGAAGTACTTATTTCAGCCAAATTGAACTTGATTTTTCGATCCAAAAGGTTCTGTGTGGTTTACAGGGCTGGGCGAGGATTTCCAAGTAAATGACCTGTTTCAGATTGCTACGAAACAAGCTAGGGAAGCATAACTGTACTACGGGCGTATGTTCGCGGTTCGTACGCATCCGGCCGCATGTCACGATTTTTCCCACGCCCGTAGTTTCAGCCGCACATGTACGGCGGCATACAAACTACGGCCGGACTCATACGCAATGTGAACATAGCCTAAATATATTATTACAGCTAACATATTGTAGTTTATTATTGGCTTTGTACCTTGTCTTTTTTATGCCCTAGGCCAAGCTTAGGGAATCTTCAGCCCTCCAGCTGTTGTAAAACTACAATTCCCATCATGCCTGGACAGCCAAAGCTTTGTTGTAGTTTTGCAACAGCTGGAGGGCCGAGGGTTCCCCATCGCTGCCATAGGCAATACATAAGGTGATTTAAGAAAGTGGAAACAGTCTACGTTCTCTTTCCGCATCGTATTGTTCTTGGACAATGTGGAGAAATTTGCCCCCATTATTCTCATTATATCACTCCTGTTAACCAGCGAGGAATCCTGTGGATTATTACATTTCTTTGCTGTTCTATGTCTAATTGATCCGGACACATCAGGAGACTAATCAGTTCGGATTAATTCAGCTGAGTGAGCACCTTCGGCACCTGAAATTTGCCTTCACGGGGGATGACAGAACCTAAATTGTTCTCCAAGGTTTGATCTCCAACTAGAACATTGAATGTTACACATTGCTGCCCACCTACCCCGCCGGACCACAACTAATTGACTCCTCACTGTGTCCTACCACAATGTGCAACAATAACCTTGACAGAGAAGGACAGGCCTAGGTGTTCCAGCGTTCCCAGGAAGTCCTGTAAGCATCTGAAAGTGCAGGGACACTGGTGAGGTCACAGTCTCCATAGGGAGTGAGTCGTATACAAAGCTCGCTCTGACCCCGTGTTGTAAGGAAGCATTGTTATAGAGCGCAGCGAGCAGGAGGCGCAGAGCGACGCCCGCAGCTGCCAGCACTCCCTGAGCTGCCTGCATGTCATTGTGTTTGCTTTTACATATTTGTGTGTTCTCATTTTGATGGTTTATTATTAACCCAACAGGGATCCCAGTTCCCTTTCTCTCTATTTTTGTCGGTGATCTCTGCATTAACACTGTACACGCCACAGTCTTCCTGTACATAGGGCACAGGCTATTTTACTGTCTCTTAAAGCATGTCTTATACCTTTTAACACCTCCTCATTCCTCTTGTGTCCCCTATTACCCCATAGAGTGTAAGCTCTTGTGATCTGGACCCTCACTCCTCTTGTGTCTCCTCCTATCTCCTCATAGATCGTAAGCTCTTGTGATCGGGGACCTCTCCGCCGCGGAATCTCGCCGTGCTCATTGTGGTCAGGACCCTCACACCTCTTGTGTCCTCCCTATTACCTCATAGAGTGTAAGCTCTTGTGATCGGAGTCCTCACTCCTCTTGTGCCCCTTATTTCCTCATAGATTGTAAGCTCTTGTGATCAGGTCCTCACTCCTCCTGTGTCCCCTATTTCCTCATAGAGTGTAAGCTCTTGTGATCGGAGTCCTCACTCCTCTTGTGTCTCCCTATTTCCTCATAGAGTGTAAGCTCTTGTGATCTGGACCCTCACTCCTCTTGTGTCCCTTAGAGATGAGCAGACAAATATTCACGATCAGCATTTGAATCCCACTGTCTGGAGGAGGTGGATGCGGCCCGAGGACTGCCTGGAAAACATGGATACAGTCTATGGCAATCCTTGGGCTGTTTCCACCTTCTCCAGGCAGCGGGATTGAAATGCTGATCGTTCACATTCTTGCAAACCCGAACCTTCAGCAAATTCGCTCATCTCTAGTCAAGACCTCCCGATCAGCTGACAAATTAGCATTTTAAAGAGAGAATTTAATTAACCCTCCAAAAAAACCATAAAAATAAAATTTCTGACAATGGAATGATGATACTAATATATTAACTCATACAAAAAAGGATTATATGGTACATAGTATATCTCAGTCTTTTTAAGCTTTCTCGGCACCTCTCTTTACGGCAGGATATTTTACAGCAAACTGTTGATTTATGTGAGCTAAATCCATTTCCCGAATTAAACTCATGTCTGAGGCAGAAGTATTAGCCGGTAACAAAGAAACATGAACTTAGAAGACCTCATGGCCCTGAGAACAGGCAAAATCCTCTTAAACTTCATGGCAGATTACATTACAGTTATAACTATTATGCAACAAAATAAGTGCTTGGTCGCAGTGTTATAACCCCTGGCCATGTGTACTGACAGAGGGAAAATCATAGTAATTGTGCCAGTATTCATGCATGAAGCTGCTACTTCATAAGACTGGGCCTATGTATGTTGGTGGAGTATCACTCTGTGATCGGTGGGAGTCCACCTGCTTGGTTACTGTTGCTAAGGACCCTATCACACCAACATATAATTGACAGATTATCTGATAGATTTTTGCAGCCAAAGCCAGGAACGGACTACAGTATAAACAAAGAACAGGTCATAAAGGAAAAACTGAGATTTCTTCTCTCTTCAAATCTATTCCTGGCTTTGGCTGTAAGGCTATGTTCACACTACGTAAATTAACGGCCATTTTTCACGGAGCCATGAAAACAATGGCCGTTGTCTGATACGTAGTGTGCATTGTACGACCGTAGTTCGTATATATTGCAGCCAAGGCATAAACCTCAAAACTACGGCCGTAGTTTTGCGGTTCGGACTACGGCCATAGTTTTACGTAGTGTGAACATAGCCTAATAGTCTGTCAGATACTTATTGGTGTAATGGGACCCTTGGTAGGCTGGGTTCACACTCCGTTTTTGCAATCCGTTTTTTCATACGTTTTTTCAGAAAAAACGGATGCAGTTGTGTGCATCCGTTTTGATCCGTTTTTCCATTGACTTCCATTATAAAAAACGGATCAAAACACATCCGTTTTTCTTAACTTACAAAAAAACGTGGCTGACCTTACTTTTGTGTACATTAAAAAAACGGATGTGTTTTGATCCGTTTTTTTTTTTTATAATGGAAGTCAATGAAAAAATATTGCAAAAACGTAGTGTGAACCCAGCCCTATTCACAGATTTTGTCACCAAATACTGATTAAGCTGTTACCTGTGAGCAACATCAGGAAGAGCAGGTTAACTGTCCCTTTAAGATACTAGGAGAAGAGTGTCTGCCTATGTCCTATGTCCTGATGCCTAATTGCAAATATAAGAACCAGAAAGGGGTATACATGATGAATATTAACACATACTTGGTGAGTACTTTGATCCCATGAGAGATAAAGCCATTAAAATAAACATGCATGCTCAGCTGATCATGCATGTTTAGGTCATGTTCACACAACGTATATTTTTGTAAAAAAACATCCGTTGTTGCCGATTGCAACAACGGCCATGATTAATATGAAAATATACGTTACCTGGCCTCTATGGAATCCCCGCCTGAGTGTATACACATAGTATACGCTCCGGCCGGGTTCTCTCGCGGCACCATAGAAAACGGTGTCAGTGCACACTATAAAGCGAGCAGTTTCGGCCGCACGCTCCATAGTGTGCAGTGGGAGACCGGCCGGGTCACAGAACGGCCGGTCTCATACAGCGTATGGACATGGCCTTGTAGTGGGGGTGGAATAAGGATTCAGCCCTATACAGTGTATGGGCATTTTTGTACTGGGTTAACTATGAAATAACTAGTGTATTGCATGAAAAACAGATCACAAGCAATGATGTCTGTGCCTTGGAGACCTGTCCTGGGTGGGAAGACTCAGTTTACACCCCCCCTTCCCCTCCTAAAACCAACCTTGACCCTATTGAAGTTCCACTAGACAGCTAGAACACAGATATCTTGTGCCTGAATAACACAGAACATAGAAAATAAAAAATTCTTTTACCTATCAGAACAACTTAGTCACTCAATACAATGTTCACTGTTGGAGCTGCTTAATGTAAAAAAAAAATCAAGGTTTCAATTGTAGGGAAAGCTATTAAGCTGTTGAAGGTGGTTAGTTTGTGACTCATGTGGGAAGAACACAGTGTACCTTGTCTAAAAAGACAGGATTACAGCATGGAGTGTACTAGAACCCACCTAACATATTTATAAAGACTTTTGATTTACTGAAAATCTACTTAAATGTAAAATAGATCTGTAATTGTTCTTCTAAAAAATGTCAAAAACTGGAAGTTGGAGGCGTTAGCTGAAATTGGTCCCCAATGCAAAATCTGTAACAGGATCCTCAGCTAACATATACTAAATATAAAGTTAGAATGGTGTCTTTGAATTAGGCATCAGGGCCTGGGTAGAGCTGCAACTTTTATATCCCATATAGCTAGGCTAATATTGGATCTTTGTACATAGATGCCCCCAGGACTTATGGTAGGACAGGATAGGAAGACCCACCAGTAATCACATAAATAAATATAGGCTTCTAAGTAACTATTTACCAAGATCAATAAGTAGTCTCTGCAATAAACTACTGATGTTTGGAAGAATACCTTGGTGCATGGCGCTTCCATACATATTAGTTTTCTCCTATTCTAGTTATATTCTTTGCCTGGATTAGGTTAAGAATCCGTCTGTAATAAAGACTCTGCTCTCATTTTGGACGATCTTTATGTATGTTGTATAAAAAATTATTTGTGAAAATTTTTTATAAATATATATATATATATTTATATATATATATATATATATATATATATATATATATATAGGAACCTTGTTGTAGAGGCGTAGTACCAGCACTACTCACTAGGCATGGTTCGTACTTAAAGGCAGACTAGTACGTTTGCAGGGCAATAATATAGCATCCGGGGTGCTCCCCAAGAAAAACCAGACATTCCTTGATAAATCCAATAGTATGAAGACAAAGATGTGGGGGCACTCACCGTTGTGATGCGTAGTCTTTATTTCAAGTGCAGGTTAAAATACAGCAGGTACATCTGTGGCATGCGCGTGAAACGGCTGTCATAGCTCGTGTGAATAGTGTTTGGCGTCCAAGCCCGCCACAGATGTACCTGCTGTATTTTAACCTGCACTTGAAATAAAGACTACGCATCACAACGGTGAGTGCCCCCGCATCTTTTTCTTCATACTATTATATATATATATATATATATATATATATATATATATATATATATATAAAGAATCTGAAAGAGCTTCGGTAAGTACATTCTGTTCATTTTTACGCACTTTAAATGAACAGAATGTACTCAGGCGAGTGTTGTGCATACTTGTAGGTATCACCCTACTGCCAGTAGGGTGATACCTACAAGTATGCACAACACTCGCCTGAGTACATTCTGTTCATTTAAAGTGGCATACTGTACCGCTCTCTGATATCCAGGATAATAGCTGCACATAGTCATGGCAGTACCTGCAGCAAATACTTGCTAAGGATGATTGATGGGGGATGTAGCACATACAACTGATGAGCCAAACAGGACAGGGAGCGCAGACACACTGAGGGGGACATTTATCAAAATGCACTTGTGGCGTTTGCCACGGAAAAGGGGCAGACTGGACCTTTTCCATGACATACACCAGTCGTACTACCCCGGAGAGGAGACCTGGCTTAAATCATGGCACAAATTCACAGCAGGTGTAGTTTGTTGCGCAATGCTTGCACCAGGAGCAGGGCCGGACAGATTTACAAAGAGGTGTGTGCCTCTCAGTAAATCAGTCCGGAAAACTGGGGGCGGGGCTTTATTTAAAGGGGTTATCCAGCGCTACAAAAACATGGCCACTTTTGTACCAATCTTGTCTCCAGTTTGGGTAGGGTTTGAAACTCAGTTCCATTGAAGTAAATGGAGCTTAATTGCAAACCACATCTGAACTGTCGACAAGAGTGGGGGGAAAAGTGGCCATGTTTTTGTAGCGCTGGATAACCCCTTTAAGACTGATATACTTACACCAGTCTTGATAACTGCCCCCCTGAATGCAAAAAACAATATCCCCTGCACAGAGGTAAATAACGTTGGAGAAGCATAAGTCACCCCAGTAGCCAAAAACACCTCAAATTTGCCATGGGTCTATTGCTAAGAAAAAAAAACACATAAAATATAATGATCGCTGGAGTAACATACAGAACATCTCCTGGCCCCGGGCTGGTTTATTGATATCAGGGAAACCGTAGATCCACATCATCATTTCCATTAATATTAATATCCTGCCTGACTCTATGATCTCCTCCTATTTGGAGGATAACACTGAAGCTACGGAGAACAGAAGAGGAAGTGTGGTCATGGGCTCGCAGCAATAGGCTTCAGGCTTGGATAACACTGACCTTTTATATTACATGTTTGGCACATATGAAGCCAATGTGACATGGTGCTAAAATGAACAGATCAAAGCGGAGTGTTCGCTCTGGTTTCACTTACATTATTTCCTTCTCTTTTTGCCAAGATATTCCATTTTATTCAGAAAAAAAATACAGCGTAACTTTCTGTGCCTGAGAAAACCATTGCTTGTCCTACAGTGATCCTTTGAGGTAGAGAAGATGCCATCTGGATTAGACACCTCCGAGTCAGCCATGTCTAAGTCTTGGGGAAAATGTGCCTTGATAGCCTTCGGATGATGGGAGTTGTAGTTTTGCATTAGAGCAGGGATGGGGAACCTTCGGCTCTCCATCTGTTGCAAAACTACAATTCCCATCATGCCTGGACAGCCAAAGCTTTGCTTTGTCTGTCCAGCCATGATGAGAATTGTAGTTTTGCAACAGTTGGAGGGCTGAAGGTTCCCTGTCCCTGCATTAGAGCAATAGGTGGTGCAGCACTGCCATAGAGGTTACAGAGGAAGCAGTTGTTTATAGTCCCTAGTACCAGTAGGGGCCCATAGGCTTCTTTGCCACATACTAGTAACATAAATTGTATATAGCAGGTGGGGGCCCTGTTACTGATTTTTCCGCTATGAACCAAACGGTCATGACTCCAATAGTCTCACGAGTAATATTTTGCAATAAAGCTAGTATTTCAGGGAAGCTGAGAGCCACAGGTATAATGGGTCTTAATATAAAGATCTATGATGTGGGAGCATTGGCTCCAGGCACCAGCTAGAAGACAAATTCTCCAGACCGTTTGGTGCCAGATGTATAAAGGAGCAAACCATTACACCACTTGTATAAGGTTACATTTTATCGATGAACTGTAAAGGAGTAAATGCAATGAACCACAAAGCCTGCACCTTGCATGAGTGATTTAAGGGATCACGTTATAGCTGGCACCAAAGGGTTTGGAAATCAGGGATTCTGCTTCAGACAGTGTTAGGCTATGATCACATAGTAGTTTGCTCAGTGTCTGCCAAAATCAGGAGAGGGTCCAAAACAGAAAAAAGTGCAAATCTTTCTATTATAGTTTTCCTCTCTGTTGGTTCCAGTCTTGGAGCTGGCTAAAAAGCCTGACTAATACACTATGGGGGAGATTTATCAAACATGGTGTAAAGTGAAACTGGCTCAGTTGCCCCTAGCAACCAATCAGATCCCACCTTTCATTCCTCACAGACTCTTTAGAAAATGAAAGGTGGAATCTGATTGGTTGCTAGGGGCAACTGAGCCGGATTCACTTTACACCAAGTTTGATAAATCTCCCCCTATGTGTTAACATAGTCGGGATTTGTTCTTCCACGTTGAGCTACATAGAGCCCATGCCAATACCCAGGGACGATTCTAGGTTTTCAGCTGCCTGAGACGAAACCTTAAAGGGGTTATCCAGTGTTGGAAAAACATGGCCACTTTCTTTAACAGCACCACTCTTGTCTCCAGTTTAGGCGGAGTTTTTCAGCTCAGTTCCATTAAAGTGAATGGAGCCTTATTCCAAACCACACCTGAAATGGAGACAAGAGTCGTGTTGTCTATGGAAGAAAGTGGCCATGTTTTTCAAATGCTGGATAACCCCTTTAAATGGCGCTCAACCCCCCCCCAGTGTCCATTACCCCCTCCCCCCAGTGTCCATTACACCCCCCACCCCACCCCAGTGTCCATTACCCCCACCCCAAGCCTATTGAAAATTATAAGAAAGGGTCCTATTACAGGGGCCAACTTCGGCCCGATCATTTTAGTAAAGGAACGTCAATCTGCTAATCGGGCAGTAAGGACTGCATGGACATCGTTAGCGATATCTAACACCTGATACCTTACCGCTCCCAGTCTTCTGTTACTGTATCGCTTTGGGGTGAAGCCTTTGTGGCCCTAATATTTCTTATTTGAGGTTCTACAATGTGGACTCAGAACACTTATGTAACACTCCTAGTGTTTTAGCCTGTAATACCCCTCTTATACTCTTAGGGGGACATTTATTAAGTCCGACATTTTTTACGCCGGACTTAAAAATGTCCCCGCATCTACGGCGCTACGGAGGTTTATGTAGAGGCGGACTGCCTTTACATAAATCCGGTGCGCACGGGCGAAAACGCCAGCTGAGGACTGGAGTAGGTTTTCGGTGTATCTTTTGGCGGAACGGATGGTGAATCGCGCGGACTCCGAGTCCGCGCCCTCCGTTCCACCCCCTTCACGCCCCCTCCGCGCCCCCCCCCCCGGCATACCCAGCGGAAAGTGCCGATTTGCGAATAAAATAATGCGCAAATCGGCACTTTTCAACGAAAAAACCCTGTACGCCCGTTGATACATGTCCCCCTTACTGTCTCTTCAAGGTGGTATCATAACCTGCACTATTCTCCTCCATTGCTGGAACCAGGGTGTAATTTTGTCACAGACAGGAAATTCACAATCACAGCTATAGCAATCGCCATCATATCATTTTCCAGTGTTAACTACGAACCTCCAAGTAAAATGATAAATCCTTATAAATTCATGTTAGAACTTGGTTTTACTAGTAATCCATCATCTTAGACCCCCAACTGGTTCCTAAATTGAAGAGGATAGGGCGCACTTTGAAGTTCTCAAACCCATCGAGAGCTTATAGAAGATTTTAATAAAGTGGAAATCCTTAAAACAGTTCTCACGCTGTAATTCCATGGTCAGCAGATGGATTTTCATGGACTTCCCATGTAAGGCTTCATGGAAACCTCACCGAGCTGTGCGTCTAGGGGAGAGTAAACTCCTACTATGGCAGCTAATGGGGACACTTTTTAAACTCCAAGTTTGATAGAACTGATGTCCACTCGTCTGCATGTCACCCTACAGTTATTATGGGAAGTGTCTGCTGTTCTGCTCAATGAATATCCAGGGTTTAAACTTTTAATTTTTCATGTTATTTTTATTGCTGCGTATTTTATACTATCATCGTCCCTGCACTGATACCTTATCAGGTCCTTATCCCAGGAGCATTGATGTACATCACAGTAATGTTTATCGATAGAATGTCATAGTGCAAGAGCTCTAATCTTGGTCACATAATCTTTCTACATGTGATAATTCATGTTTTACTGTCATGACTTAATCTCTTTAATCATTGCCTGCAAATTCCCAACTACGACCCTGTCTACCAGGAAACTATCAGACAAATTATGTAGAGGTCAAACTGCTATCTGGGAACTTGTATATATAAATTTTCTCTGGAGCTAATGTCAACCGATACATGTAACAGGATCGTATTAGTGTTCTGTAGGGAGCAAGACCTCCAGAACCAGATAGATAGATAGATAGGAGATAGATAGATAGATAGATAGATAGATAGAGAGGATATAGATAGATTTCTTTTGTGTATATATATATATATATATATATATATATATATATATATATATGTGTGTGTGTGTGTGTGTGTGTGTGTGTGTGTGTGTGTGTCTTGAACGCTTCATTATGTAGCTTAAACTATTCCAACACCCTGTTTTACTGTTTATATAGAAAATATAAGGAGAAAGTGTGTGCTTTCAATATGGCCGCCCCTAGGGAAGGTTTTATATCAACAAATTAAACAGGTGCATTAAAAAAAACTAAATTCATTATTTCTCTTATACATACTTAAGCTAAAATAAAATAGTAGAGGGAGAATTCTCTATCTGGAGCCCTATAGATGCTGCGGTCTTGCTGACCACAGTATCTATAGGGTTAACTCTGAGCACCGGAGCGCGGCTCCGGTGCTGAGAGTTGAGGTGGTAGGTGATAGCCGGGACCCGCAGCGGTTGACACAGGTGAAGATCCTGCGCCTGTGTCATCCTAAAGCATTAATTAACGTCACTGCAGCATCGGGCATAGGCTGCAGCGACGTTAATTAACAGTGCGGTGGCAGGAGCGGGTTAAAGTGTCCCTGTCGTTATAATTTTCAAAATCTAAATCAACAGTAGATGTGATATAAAGCTAGTTTGCAATATATATTCATTATTTTTTGTTATCATGCTGTAAAACAAAGCTGTACTTACCAGAAATCCAGGTCCAGTCTCCTGAAGGCAAATTGTCTGACTTGTGTTGGTTGAAAAAAAAAAAACAACAGACTAAACACAGGAATTCCGCCCAGTACAGAGAGTCCTGGCTCAATGGGTCTGCCAATCACATGACTGCCTTCTCTCTGTGAGAGGTCAGATGACCTGGGATACACAGGACTTCCTGTTTTCTGACTGCTTCCTGTTTTTTTGCGAAAAAAAGTCAGAAAACAGGAAGTGCAGTGTGTTTTCCTATGATAACTAAAAAAATAAAATAAAAAAATTAATGAATATATATTGCAAACTTGCTTTATATCACATTTACTGTTGGTTTAGATTTTGAAGTTATAATGACAGGTACACTTTAAGCTTAGCATAAAAAAAGCTAGATTAAATAAATTTCCCCCATATATCTATACATCTATATTATATCTATATATACACCAGCCACGCCACTGCTTTTATTAACATGGTACATGGTAATACATGTTTTAAGAACCATAACAGATTACTATCCGTTGTCTATAGACAATAGAAAGCGATTGGATATACAATAACCGCCTCTGTCTGGATAATAATTATATATACGTTTAGGTTTATGATAGAAATATTTACTGCCCTCTCTGGTAATTATCTGTCTCTTGGGAAATATAGATTACATTATATGGCAGGTTAGAGCACGACAGAATATAGTCCTTGATAACAGCTCATTCTTAAAGGAACAGTAATAAAAAAAAAAGTCATAAAGGAGACAAGGATAGAAAAAAAACATAAAATACTCTTCCGCTACGTCTTCCTGTTCTGTCACATATCAAGCTGAAACAGTTACAAAAACAAACAGATTTCTCATATATGTGTCCGAGGAGGCGTCTTTATTTTTTCCTTCCCAGTGCTAAAGCAATAAGCATAGAAATAGCCATAGGCCAAGATAGCTTTGGTGTGGAAATATAATTCCATAGAAATAGTGTTGCGCGGATCTGTCAATGTCATGTTTAGGTTCAGCAACGTTATGAGAACCCGAACGTTCTGTGTTTGATTCTCTGGGGCAGCAGAAGTTGGATGCCGCCCTAAGGAGTTAGCTTTTTTCCCTAGAAACAGACACACTCTTGGCTATTAGGCCATGATAATATGTGATCTGATAGAATCAGCTGAGAAACAGAGTTACTGGGAGTTCTAGATAGGATTGTGCGGCTCAATCGGTTATTGTCGAGTGATAATTCTTCTTTATGATCCCTCGCACATAGTATTGGAATGTATGCCTGCACGTACAGCATCCATGGAATTTAGAATTGGGTGAAGACTCTATGTCACATGTCTATGGCTCTGGTCTATAGTTCTACTCCTACACTACCTACATGTTCAAACTATTTACACCCTGGATCAAAGATGTAGGGTTGAGGCCTAATAGAAAAGTTTGCTATTAGGACATATTTTACCAGGAACACTAACAGCACTGGAACTCAATAGGTGGAAGGGTCATGATCATTATGATTTCCAGTCTATCCTGACCTCTTACCGCTCCTCATTTCTGAGGCTACATAAAGAAAGTCTGAGGCCAATTTAATAAAATTGAGTCATTTCTATCAGATTGAAGCTTCTTTTGTTTCTGTGTCTACCATTTCCCAAGATATAGGGATTCCTAAGAGCTGTATCATACAGGCAGATAGCTGCACCAATAAAACACCTACAAACCCTCCAAGTAATATGTCCATATATATATATATATATATATATACACTCACCGGCCACTTTATTAGGTACACCTGTCCAACTGCACGTTACCACTTAATTTCTAATCAGCCAATCACATGGCGGCAACTCAGTGAATTTAGGCATGTAGACATGGTCAAGACAATCTCCTGCAGTTCAAACCGAGCATCAGTATGGGGAAGAAAGGTGATTTGAGTGCCTTTGAACGTGGCATGGTTGTTGGTGCCAGAAGGGCTGGTCTGAGTGTTTCAGAAACTGCTGATCTACTGGGATTTTCACCCACAACCATCTCTAGGGTTTACAGAGAATGGTCCGAAAAAGAAAAAACATCCAGTGAGCGCCAGTTCTGTGGGCGGAAATGCCTTGTTGATGCCAGAGGTCAGAGGAGAATGGGCAGACTGGTTCCAGCTGATAGAAAGGCAACAGTGACTCAAATAGCCAACCATTACAACCAAGGTAGGCAGAAGAGCATCTCTGAACGCACAGTACCTCCAACTTTGAGGCAGATGGGCTACAGCAGCAGAAGACCACACCGGGTGCCACTCCTTTCAGCTAAGAACAGGAAACTGAGGCTACAATTTGCACAAGCTCATCGAAATTGGACAGTAGAAGATTGGAAAAACGTTGCCTGGTCTGATGAGTCTCGATTTCTGCTGCGACATTCGGATGGTAGGGTCAGAATTTGGCGTTAACAACATGAAAGCATGGATCCATCCTGCCTTGTATCAACGGTTCAGGCTGGTGGTGGTGGTGTCATGGTGGGGGGAATATTTTCTTGGCACTCTTTGGGCCCCTTGGTACCAATTGAGCATCGTTGCAACGCCACAGCCTACCTGAGTATTGTTACTGACCATGTCCATCCCTTTATGACCACAATGTACCCAACATCTGATGGCTACTTTCAGCAGGATAATGCGCCATGTCATACAGCTAGAATCATCTCAGACTGGTTTCTTGAACATGACAA
Organism: Dendropsophus ebraccatus; assembly: GCF_027789765.1. Classification (NCBI taxonomy): domain Eukaryota; kingdom Metazoa; phylum Chordata; class Amphibia; order Anura; family Hylidae; genus Dendropsophus; species Dendropsophus ebraccatus. Next base: position 34,282,200 of record NC_091458.1, on the reverse strand, counting down.
TGAGTTCACTGTACTCCAATGGCCTCCACAGTCACCAGATCTCAGTCCAATAGAGCATCTTTGGGATGTGGTGGAACGGGAGATTCGCATCATGGATGTGCAGCCGACAAATCTGCGGCAACTGTGTGATGCCATCAGGTCAATATGGACCAAAATATATATCCTACAACTACCACATGCTGGACAAATAATACCAGAAGATTATTACAAAATAACATTTTATTGAATCACAAAAAAGAACAATATTAAAAACCAATTAAAATGTTACCCTTGATCTAAATTTAACAGTGACCTGCAGCGTTGGGTGAGTGTCTCTGTTAGGCACCAGGTTTATATGTATCCTTAAAGTGACTCTGTACCCACAATCTGTCCCCCCCAAACCGCTTGTACCGTCAGATAGCTGCTTTTAATCCAAAATCTATCCTGTGGTCCGTTTGGCAGGTGATGCAGTTATTGTCCTAAAAAACAACTTTTAAACTTGCAGCCCTGTGTCAAACTGCCATGGCCTAGAGTGTCTGTGCCCTAACTTTGCACCACCCCTCCGTCCCTCCTCCCCACCCTCTTCTTCATTAAGAATGCCAATGGACTGGAAAAAATACACCACTTCCTGCAGGACGTACAGCAGTTGATAAGTACTTGTAGACTTGAGATTTTTAAATAGAAGTAAATTACAAATCTATATAACTTTCTGAAACCAGTTTATTTGAAAGAAACAGCTTTTCGCTGGACAACCCCTTTAACTAATATATAGCAAAATGCTAACATCATAGCGCTCTGGAATTAAGGGCGCTCTATAAATAAATAATAATAATAATCATCATTATCATTATCATCATCATCATCGGCTAGGAATAAACCAAAGAAGACATGGCTGCATATCTCCACTTCGGATACAACTTTAAAGGTTACGTCTTCCCACCCAGCTCCCGTCTTTCATTGAGTTTAGCAGTTTTGGCACAATAGTCCATGTCGCCCAGACAAGTACACAAATTAGAGCTTCTATAGTTCTCCTCAGAGACGTAGTTCAACAGAACCTGGATTTTGACCTTGATGTAAGAGAAGAATTCCTGCAGATGGATGCTGGAGTGGCCAGCCTGTATTTATCCCACTGACAGAATACTAATGAAGCTGCTCATGTTGAAGTTGGCATTAAGTAAATCACATTCCCTTGGCACAGCACAAACCCCTCTAATGAAAGCTGCCCGTGTAATTACCGGCTACAAGCTGGATGACACAAAGAATCCAGGGGGACGAAGGCTCATTTATTCTGTACGTGGCTAATCATGGGCTTCAAAGTCACCAAAGTATATATTGCTGGGTGCTCAGTCTATTGGTGGCCAGAGACAAAGAAGCCTGTATTTCTGAAAGTTAGCGGAGGTGTTAGGTGGAGATATTATACATAGCTAGTACCAACTTAGATTGCAGCTGTGGAGGCCGTATGATGGTTCATTCTAGCTAGAACAACCTGTGGTGCCTGATCGGAACCAGTAGTGGATTATAATAGGGGCGTTTCGGGCGGTAGCCCGGGGCCCTGAGCTCCTGGGGGGCCCATGACCACCCAAAAAGACATACTTTCAGTGGTGTACTGTCTCCTGGCTACACTTCCGCCATGATTTGCAAAAAATCACTGTTTTTTTATGGCAATTTTGCACAAATCAGGGCATCATGACATTATTTATCCTGTACAAGAACGCCCGGCTAGTGCTGCCATAGTTACAGTGTGGTGGGGGGGCCCAGGCTTGGTGAACAGCCCGGGGCCTATGGTAAAGTTAATCCGCCCTTGATCGGAACACTTGTGATTTGTTCAGATTGTTGTGAAGTTGCTTGTAATCTTCTTATAAGTAACCCTATTGTGACGGCGGCCATGCACATAACATAATGGTCATTACCTATAGATGTTTACTTAAAGGGGTACTCCGGCGATTTGTTTTCTGTTGTCAGAAAATCATATAGATCTGTAATTTACTTCTGTTAAAAAATCTGAACTTTTTGAGTACTTATCAGCTGCTGTGTGTCCTGCTGAAAGTGGTGAGTTCTTTCCAGTTTGACACAACACTCTCTGCTGCCATCTCTGTCTATGTCAGGAACTGTCCAGAGCAGTAGCAATTCCTCATAGAAAAAATCTCCTGCTCTGGACAGTTCCTGGCACAGACAGAGGTGGCAGCAGAGAGCACTGAGTCAGACTGGAAAGAATCCACCACCTCCTGCAGGGCATAAAGAAGCTGATAAGTACTGGAAGACTTCAGATTTTTAAATAAAAGTAAATTACAGATCTATATAACTTCCTGACTCCAGTTGATCTGATGTTTCGCTGGACAACCCAATTTGTTAGCTATGCTCTGGTGGATTCCTCAGGGTGGGAGAAATGTGTTGGGATAGGTGATGGGGTCAATGCAGAACTGATAGGTGACAGCTATCAATAAATAGGGCAGCATTATTTTATTTAGAGCGCATAATCCACTTTAAGGTGGGGTCATGAAGGGGGAGGACGGTGCTTCTTCTAATTCTCTTTTTGCCATATACTAAACAAGATACCCGTAACCCATTGGTAATTTATCTAGGGATATTCCGCCACAACACACCAATTGGGAGGCAATCAACTATAAGTAGAGTAGATATATTTAATCCATTTGCATGTTAGAAAAGTCGTCCCTCCTTTAGTGGATAGTATTGGCACCAGGGGCGTTATCTATAAGTTGGCCGTGCTTTTATAACATTTACCGGTAATGAATACATTTATTATCTTGTCAATGTTGTTTTAATTGGTATTAGCAGCTGCTATGGGGTCAACAAATGAGGGGGGCCTATCTCCACTTACTTATTATTCTTGTACTGTGACACCATGGGGGAGATTTATCAAACTTGGTGTAAAGTGAAACTGGCTCAGTTGCCCCAGCAACCAATCAGATTCCACCTTTCATTTTCCAAAGAGTCTGCGAGGAATGAAAGGTGGAATCTGATTGGTTGCTAGGGGCAACTGAGCCAGTTTCATTTTACACCATGTTTGATAACTCTCCCCCTATGAGTTTATTTTACCTAAATTATATCATCTTTTACCTTCTTGTGCTCTTGATTTTACATGGTGACTTTTGGATGTGTGTGCGCCCGATGCCATAGTGTACAATATCCCCATACAGTACGATCTTTGTATAATTCCAGTACTGGGTGCATTATTCCTGTGCCATGACGCACCAGAAGGGACATATGTTGCCTTTGGATCCTTTAACCTTGTTGTCTTTTTTAGATCGATTTTTTTTTTTATTTCATGTAGAAGATATTGTTTATTTTAGGCTACTGTATGTTCTCACAATGATTTTCAATGGCTGTGGACACACTGAGGAATTGCAAGGAATTTCAAGCTGAATCCGTGCTTAATTTATGCGTATTCTGCTTGAAATTTCTCCTGTAAAATATGTACAGAGAAATGTCCCATTGTGATCAATGGGATTTCCGCTCTGTTGTTCACACAGTGGAATTTGTGCACAGAATGTTCCACCGCGGATTCACTTTCTGCTCAAAGAATTGACATGTCAATTCTTTGGGCGGATTCCGCTAGAGAAATCCCATAGAAGTCATAGGGGCTTTACATTTCTGCTTTACGCTTGAATTCCACATCAGTTCCACTCGAATTCTACGCCAATTCTGCCAGAGCTTAAAAAGAGGAAATCTCAAGCAGAGAACTTTCCTCTTCAATTCCTTGCCTATCCCTCAGTGTGAACATAGCCTTATTATAAGTATCAAATAATGGCCACTGTTTAAAATACTACGGCGGCCGCTACTGCAATGATGGCTGCTGGTACATTATTCTAGGTAAGGTTTAACATGGCCGTTTTTTCACACCCTTTTAGGTGTGGCCATTTTAAAGTCCCATTAAATATTGTGGAAATGACGTTGAAAGGAAAGTGAAAAAAACAAAAACAAATGTGTGAAGAACGTAAAATAAGAGACGCTGTTCACGCAATAACGGCCACAAATTAATGACACGAACATTAATTTGACGGCCTCTGCGAACAGTATTTTAAATATTGTGTCAACCAACGGCCGTTGTTTTCATAGACTTCAATGGAAATAATTAACAACTGAAAACTACGTCTGTTTTTTTTTTTTTATTAAAATGGTGGCCATTATTTTACACTGTGTGAACACTGGATGATGAGAATCTTACTGCAGGTTATTATATATCTAAGGCTCCAGACGTGTACATCTGGTACTGAGGGAAATACATTGCATTAGTTGCTCTTTATAAACTCTTTCTGGCGGAAGAACTAAAAGTGCTTTATAAACAATTTCCATACAAGAACGTACAGTGACTAGCGGTAATAACCTTGTGATGCTTGTACATGATAAACACCATCATCCTACATAAAGTACATATCTGTAGGTGTTGTAAGATAACGCATAGCATCAGGGGAATCTATAAACAGAGAGCACTTTCCCTTGGGACTTTGCCTTGCTGTGTGGTTCACATTAGAACTGGGAAATAATTGATACCAATGCACCATCTAAGTACTACACGACTATCCCTGCCCTCTGCAGCATGCAGCTGCGTTCCCTGGAGAAGAATACGTTGCAGCCTGAAAACAATCCCAGTTCAGATCTAATTAGAAAAAATGTTGATAAATAATAATACATGAGTCACAGCATTGCTATCGCGAGTCCTGTGTACACACATTGTAAACCTTAAAGGGGTATTCCACAAAACTTTTCATATGTTGCTGCCCATGATGAGACTAACAATTCCTTCCATACTTGCTATTATCTGTTCAGTCTCCTTCCCCCAGTTTTGAGCTACTGCTTTCTGCTGAAGACACAAAATCTGCGTGTGAGCTGTTCACTCTGTCTCCCCCTCCTCCCTCCTGAGATCACTGATGTAAACAAGTCCCTGGCAGGCTTTATCTGCAACTTTGGAGTTTCTCTGTAATGCTAGGAGGTCACGTTGCTCATGAACTGTGATTATCCCTCCTGGCATTACAAAGAAGCTACAATAGCAGATAAAGCCTGCCAGGGACTTGTTTACATCAACCGTCTAAGAAGGGAGGGGGAGGCGGAGAGAAAATCTCACGCACAGATTTTTGTGTCTTCAGCAGAAAGCAGCAGCTCAGAACTGGGGCAAGGTGACTGAATAGATAATAACAAGTAGGGAAGGAATTGTTAGTATGGGAATGAGAAAGGCAATATTGTAGAGTATAACTCCGAATCCGTGATGGACAACATAACAGCAATGGTAAATCAGAGACCATCCCCACAAGTGGAATATCATGTGGACGGCATGAAGGAGAGTAAGAACACCAAGGGTGTGAGGAGGATTTACAAACAAGCTCTGATAGTAGACAGAAGGGAGAGCCCACAAAGGCTGGAGGGAGGGAGGAGAGCAGATAGAAGGCAGTCTGCATGGTAGAATCAAAGTGTAGAAGTATAGAAAAAAATACATTGCATATAGCACATTGTAGAGGCTGTAGAAGTTAAAGTAAGCAAAAGTTTGCATAAACACCTATGGAGAAAATGTGTTTTTGTTTGTAACATATGTAGAAAGCAAGAATAAAATTTGTTTCCAAGGTGTCCATGGCCTTTAGCTATGAACTGGGCAAACTGGACCACTGTGACACCACACTCAGTACTTGCTCCATATTGGTAGACACACACACATTTGGACATTTGGAGCGACCTTGTATCCTCTATCAGCAGAAATCCAGCTTCTGTACCTTCATGTGAGGTAAACAGTGAAAACCTCAAAGGTCTTTATACTCAGCACCCAGAGGTGACCCAAAGCCAAACCAGCTTGGTAGCACAGAAGGTCTATATCCATTGCCTATTGCAAAAACAAAGTGTCTTTTATGCCAATTTTATTTCCTCAGCCACTACTATTAACTATGAGCGACATCTCTGGTAGCCAATCAGGACATCTGAGAGGAATGGTCGGTGAAGTTCTCAATGGGCACTTAACATGAAGGGTCTGCCTCCTGGGCACTTGTGATAGCAGTGGGCAGGGATAAATATGTTTTTCTTAGTTATATAGCCAAAACCCACATATGTTTCAATCCTTTTATAAAGTGCTGTTATGTTTGCAGGCTCAAAACTGTTGACAGAATCTCTTAAAGGGTAAGAAACATCTCGGCAACATGTGGGTTAAACTAATTCTTTGCCATAAACAATAGTTGCCGATTCTGATTCTCCAGCAGAATACACGGACTAATAACTCTGGTATGTATGACACAAGGTTTGTAATACATTGCAGCTTTGATGGGTTCAAATCTCGAGAGATGTCTGACTGCCAAAATGTTATTTCCATTGAAAAGTTAGTAAGTAATCTTTGTCTGATCAGTCACCATGTAAAACATCTTAAAGTGGTTTGCTGGAGATGGGAACATTGACCTTATGGAGTCCATGGAAGGATGTGTATGCCGCAATGTGGGAATGTTTATCTCAGCTGTATAATGTTATAGTAAGGTAGTAAACTTTTAGTTGCTTAAAGAAGAGTACGGCTATAAACAATGTATGAGCCCCCTATGTGATCTATTGTCAGCATCATCCTGGTGCATCACTTGGTTTTGAATCCATGACACAGAAGGTCAGCTTGAGTGGCTTTGTATGTGTGGTGTCTGGTGCTCAAATCTGAACCTGGCTGTTATATACTCTGTGTTATTCACAAATAACTAAAATACTTAATGTTATAATGTACAGAATCTTCCAGTAAAATGTATAGAAAATATATAAGTGGCTTCTGGTGTTTGAGATTGATTTTGTCATGGTGGCTAGGAGTGGCAGTACCCAGGACACATGGGCACTGGTCCTTCAGTAAAACAGTAGTGAGGTGTAAGGTGGTGCAGGTGCGCCACAAGGAAGATGTTAAAGGGAACCAATCACCGGAAAAACGCATATAGAGCTTTTGAAATGTGCTGTTAGAGCACACAGCACACTTGCCACACGTGTTTCCATAGCCTCCGTGCCTTCCCCGTGTAAGCCGCAAAGTAACTTTATAAAACTGGCGCCCTGTATGCTAATTACCTGAGGTAGTCACCTGGGCGGTGTTCGGCTAGCAGGTAGTCACTGTCCCCTAGGCGTTCTTCCGCTGTAATCACGCCCCTCTGGGCGTGATTCAAATGGCTGAGTAGCTGTGACATTCTGATGCCTGACGCCGCGGCACATGCGCAGTGCAGCCGCTTCCATTCCGGCGGTACTGCGCCTGTGCAGAATAGCCTCGAATAGCCTGTTAGCCGGAGTTCGAGGCTATTCTGCACAGGCGCAGTCCAACCGGAATGGAAGCGGCTGCACTGCGCATGAGCGGCGGCGTCCGGCATCAGTGCGTAAGCGCGCAGACGTTGGGCACGGCGCGCTCCCGAATGACGCCACAGCCACTCTGCCATTTGAATCACGCCCAGAGGGGCGTGATTACAGCGGAAGAACGCCCAGGGGACCGTGACTACCTGCTAGCCGAACACCGCCCAGGTGACTACCTCAGGTAATTAGCATACAGGGCGCCAGTTTTATAAAGTTACTTTGCGGCTTACAGGGGGGAGGCAGGGAGGCTATGGAAACACGTGTGGCAAGTGTGCTGTGTGCTCTAACAGCACATTTCAAAAGCTCTATATGCGTTTTTCCAGTGATTGGTTCCCTTTAAGAGTCCAGCACTTAACCAGTAGTTGATACTTTGCTTAGTGAAAAAGTAGTATAACACTTAAGGCAGGCTACAGGTAGAGGTTTAAAATAGAGAAAGACTCAATAGCGAGGGTAGGGTCCCTTGTCTAAGTAGTATAGTACTCTGCAGGGATTGTAGTGTAGATAGTTGAAAGAAGAACATCTTGTACTCACGTATATATATATGGACTTAGCATATATGACTGCCTTCTGCCTACACAAGTTTGCAGACCGCCATGTGAGGTAGTACTAGTCCTAGGTCTCTGTCTCTAGGTGAAGCTCTCACTGAAGATTGCCCCAAGTGAACGAGCATTGTCAGTAAGATACGTCGGCACTTAGCAGCTTTGTCTTACTGGGGATCAGTCCCTCTGCCTCTCTTCTAGGTGGTGACTGTCCTGATGTTTAAGAAGATCCATGGCATAGACAAGGGTTACCCCACTTCTGTAGCTTAGCACTGCATTCTAGTGGTCTTAGTCTCTAGCGAAGGAAACAGCTTCAGTCCCTGTTAAGGGCTCTGGTGTCAATTTTTTTTCAAAAGAGCAGGGGATGAGTGGCTGAACATAACAACATGCACCTGGATCTAGAAAAGAGGTCCACTGTTCCCTGCTCCAATTTCCAGTCCTCCAGCCTCTTCCTGGACTGAGCGAGGACCTGGGTTGTGATGTGTCAGCCCCACCCAGCCAGTCACCGGCTCCAAAATGGCAATCAGAATAATCCCTGGATCAGCGTCCTATCACATGTAATCTAGTTCCCATGACTTATAACATTATATTTTTCAATTAAAGCACCCAGGCCTCCATTATTTTTCCTGAGCCGTATCTAACAGCATTTAGTGACTTGCTTTACATCAAGCCTCTTGGACACAGACACAATGAACATCTCCAGACCCTACTATTTGTATGGGACACGCTTGTAAGCATGCTCGGTGATCTCTGTGTCCTGTTCAAAGGTCATTCCACAGATAGGGGGAAGCTATTGTCAGGTGTTAACTTTTACTGTAATGCTATACAGATCACTGTCCCAGCAGCCCCTACAGACAGAACAGGAAGTCTCAGCTTAGGTTTAAAGGGAACCAATCAGCTGAGTCTCCGGCGGTAGCTTTAGATCAGGGAAAAGTTAGTTTTAATCCAGCCGGGAGAGGGACAGCAACTAGTCATCTGGGCGGGGAGCCACCTATGACTAGTCTCTGCCTCTCAGAGCACAGTGCGAGGATGATTGACAGGCAGAGAGGCCACTAACGGGTCTCTCTGCCTGTCAATCATGCCTGCAGAGTGCGCTGACAGACAGAGAGCCTCGACTAGTCACAGATGACCAGTAGCCGCCCCTCTCCTGACCCTTCACGATGGAATAAAACTCCTTCTACCTCTCTGTAAAGCTACTGCTGCAGATGCGGCTGGTAGCCTCGGGGAGCTCTATACTGTGCAGCTGAGAACCATATCAACACAATTGTGCTGATTGGTTCCCTTTAATCCTGAAAACTACATGATTTCAAGATTATTTTATAATATAGATAGTAAAATTGAAAATTTGAAGAAAAAAAACCCTGAAATTCCAAGTCATAGTAAAGAAGCACTTGATGTCTGGATTTATGGCAGAGCAGTTTGCATCACCATTCCCTATACTAGCATATATTGATTTCATCAGCCTTAGGAAGGCTGCGTGGGGGGGAACGTTAGAACTGCTAATCCCATAAACACACCACTGCCGACCTCAATCTTGAGACATTATAATGCCACCCACCCACCCTTTGAATGATATAGCATTAAGCCTTGGAGGTCCTACTTAAAGGTTGTTTTTTTTTTAATTGTGGCAGAACTAAACCACAGTGGGCAACAACAACTGGCAAAGCCTATAAGTAAGCCACCATCTTCGTAGACTTTTTTCTTCCTACATGATGACTTTTGTTAAACTCAAGCCAGTTAAATGAATGGTGCATCTCCCGCTGGTTGGTCTATTATGAAGAGCTTTCAAGTTTCCATTAAAGTCCTCTATATCACACACTTTAATTGAACCCCTAAGAGCCAGGTCCACGTAGAAATGAAGCAATTAAGAACAGACGTCGTACGTGAAACTCCCACGTTCCCATCAGTCACAGAAGGCCGAGTTGTAAATTGAACAGACATTTCTGCAGACAACATAAGCCGCCATCATTTGCCGACCTCCCACAGAAAATTGCCACATACAACATATCCCCCCATGTCTCTGGGCCAGCAGAACTGGAGAGCTCATAAGTATAGCCTGTAAGTGAAGAGGGATAAATACCGATACAGCTGATGCTTATGTAGGAAGAACTAGAGGAAACATGACACATACTGTATCTCTTCATAAAAAGAATTATGAGAATTAAGAATAGGTCTAAAGAGTACTTGTGATTTTAAGGAACTTTTTTAGGATCAGGTGTTGTGTGTGTACATATTTCTGAGCATAATATAACATATATGATCAGATTTCTGCTCTGCAGGCTTCATCTGTGATTTTCTGTTGTCCCTGAGCTAGAGCATAGAGCCTAGCCTTTATGATATCTACCATAAACTGTACACGCACAAGAGAGGGGATACTGCTCTTATATGTTTCCATACACACCCTAAGAAGTATCATCATCACGGAGAACATTATAGAGAAGTATTGAACAGTCTAAGCTGTGGCTCAAGCTCCGGCATAAGAGCTAATACTTATCTCTCTGCAGGCTCTCTTTGTGTCTTGGTTCGCTTCTAGTCTCTGGGCTCACTCTTCCAATCTCACTTCTCCTATGGCCCTAGACTTGAATAGCATTTAACGCTCCCTAAGTTACAATTTTAAAAAACTGTGAGCTCTTCAAGCAAAACGCGCTTAATCCAAGTTACTCTTAAACCAAGGTACCACTGTATTTACCTTCCTTGCTTCCCTGTGCCACTGTACTCACAGAGCCCCTGGTTCACCTGCGCAGTGCTTCTGGGTTTGGGGGTCAGCTTGTCACTCCTGATAAAATGTGTCATGTTATATCCTAAACATCTCAATAAAACATTAAAAACACAAAAAGTGGCTTCATATCCACCCATGTCTAGAGAACAAGAGTTGAACCACATTGTAGCCAGGTTGTAGCAATTCATATGAATCACCAAATATTGTGATATTGTGGTTTATTTAACATAGTGGGTGCATATAGCATTCCAGAGCGAGAGGGATCCCAGCTGTGTCTCCGTGCCTTGGCCGCCTTTCTCCACATACTTTCTCTGCTTATCACGTTATAGTCTTTTTGCCAAACCGTTTTTGCTGCAGCGGAGCTGGATCACACTTTTATCAGGCTGCTATTTTGAGAAGTGTGATAAAACCTCTAAAGTAGAGACAGTCGAGAATAACGGTAATAGTCTACATGTCAGATGCCACATACAGGACTATATCCTCTAAAGATAGCGGTGATTATGTACCAAATAACTACATGCCATATAGTGGCCGCTCTGTACATACTCGTGATAGGAGGACTTGTGATAAATGTATTGTTTTAAAGGGGAACTCCAGCAATCCTATAAAAAAATAAAATGCTTAAAAACCATAAAGATGCGCTCACTGATCCCCCACAGATTGATCGACTCCTTTCCCACTTGTTTACGCTGCTCCTAGCCTCCGATTCAAACTTTTATAAATGATCCCAGTTTAACATTATGGCACCTGACCGGGAAACTACACCTCCCAGCATGCATTGTGCCTCAGAGCCAACTGCCAAAACCCCACCCCCTGTCTTGTAGTATCTGCCCAGCCCTGGATCGATCTGCTTCTATTTTACCCAGTAAAGATAATATCTATGTTTCTATCTATCTTCACATCTATATAGATAGAAAAGAGAAAAAAAGAGATAAAACAACAATGTCTTCTTTTCCCTATACTACTCAGAAGAGGCTGTTCTTTCCCCTCCATTGGCCAAGCGATCATTATGTGATGTCATTGGTGGGCGGGGTTTCAGATGACTTGTTACAGCTTGCCTGGCAACAGACCTCTGTCTCAAAAGGGGGGGGACAGAGAAGTGGAGACACAATGGACCAGGAAGTAAGGATTTTCAGCAGCTTCAGGATGTGAGTCAGGACAAACTGACCAATTCATGTAATAGAAACCTATTTTAAACAAGCTTAGATTATGGGTGGGGATTGAACAGGGTTAAATCTTTCTTATCTGGAGTTCCCCTTTAACAGATTTACTGTATATGTAATCTTATAGGGACAGTATTACAATTTCTCTTCTGCTGTGTTTAAAGGGGTATTGCATCAAGTATCAGCCAACTCATAGGTCACAAATAGGGATGAGCAAATTTACAGTAATAACAAAGCCAAGCTTTTTATTATCTCTGCAATCTGCTCATCAGCCGGCTGCCTTTTTACTTATTGCGGCTTCTACCCGGGTGCTGGGAAAAGCTGGATCCTACCTGGGAAACTTCTCCCACTTCCTTAGGACTGGATCCAGGTCTGGGTTTGGCCATGTGATCACCACCATGTGTTACCGGGCTTAATCAGATTGTTATGAATAAAAACAGCAGTGATAAAGCCTGGTAATGCAGATGTTAAAGCCCAGACAGTCAATGCAGACAAAATCCCATAATCAATATGTACACAAGGAGCCTTACTGAAGTGTCTATCCAGTCCAGCCAATCAGATGTCTGTAAACAGAATATTTTATTTATATAGTTGATTTGTTTTTATATCTACAAAACCCCTATCTTCTCATATTATAAATTACAAGCACCCAGCACATAGGAGGATTTTCATTGACTTACTAACCAGAGTTTATAGTCAATGAGGATGATAATTACTGGTAAACATGATTGGATAGAAGGTGATTATCCTAAACCAAGAAAACACATCCTCCTTGATGTGAAAGCCTAGTAAAATCCGGAGTAATAACTAATACCCTTGGGGATAGAGGCGACCTGGGATTTGGCATGTTTATGTGCCTAGAAACCAACCAAACACTCTGCACAGCAAATTACAGTATAATCTGCAGATAGGAGACTGGAAGTATATACATTATGCAACGCCTCAATTACCACACTGATCAGCCATAACCTGAACTCAGCATGCGTAATACTGTGTAGGTCCCCCTTGTGTCATCAAAACAGCTTTCACCTATTAGGATATTGACTCCACAAAACTGGGGGGGGGGGGGGGAAGCAATTTAGTAGGGAGATTTTTTTTCTGATTTCCACTGATTTGCTACATTTATTGTATGGGTCAGTACAATTCCAACAAATTTGGATCATTTTATTAAAAATAAATAATAAGGCTATGTTCACACAACGTATGTTTTCGTAAAAGTACGCGGAACAAAAGGGGGCACAGGCGCCTCGTGTGATACCTTAAGAGAATCAGATGTTAGGAAAAACCTGATGGCCACTTGATTCAAATGCATATCACCCCGTCAGGGGTATCGCTGATCCGGATAGATAGATGGATCCTCCAGTGCCAAACGGCGTGTCAGCACGCAAGTTAATCAAAAAGATATAAGGTCTGCTGAGCTGGCTGTACCATAAAAGACAAGATACTCCCAAAAGGGGCCCGTATATTGAGACAATAAACAGCTTGAAAAAAAGGAACATATATATTATATGGATAGTGGTACTCACAGTATCAGCACTGACCATAAAGGGATGTTGAAAAGAAGCTCCAAAATTAAAAAGCAAATACAAATTTAATAATTAGATAAAAAATTTAAAATGTACATCAACTGAATAAGCACTGTATAACGCGTTTCAGGAGCGTAAAACCTCCCTTCATCAGATACAGAATAGTGCACTGTGATGACTTTTTTTTTGACTGTGTCTGTGTTGTCAAGAATGTGATCATTTAACAGTTTAGATAATTCATTGTGTTGTTTTTTTTTTTAATTAAAGGAGGCTTTTATATATATATATATATATATATATATATATATATATATATATATTAAAAACAATTTTTTTTAACCCTTTTATGGCCAAAGATCATTGATGCACGGATCTCCAGATCACACTGAAGCAGCGCTCTCTTCCTCACCTTCCTCACCAGCCATAACCCTTTTCTTTTTCCACCATATTGTCACCATATTGGTGTAGATGAGTTTTTTTTGGACAAAAAGATGCAATCCTGTTCACCGTGCAGGAACAATATCATTATATTTTAATAGTTTGGACGACTCCAAATACCAAATCAGTTCATTGTTACTTTTTCTTTTATGTATTTTTATTTGTAAGAAGGGAAAGAGGGTGATTTAAAATGTTATCGGGGAGGGGCTTTGTATCATTTTTTTAAAATGTTATAATTTTTTTTACACTTTTTAAGCCTCCTAGGGCGCGCACGTTGGGCGTCTCAGATTTAAAGGGCCAGAGCACCCTTGATTGGTTATGTACCCAATCACTTCTCCTATAAAGCTGCTCCTGCCTTCTCATTCCCCATTGGAGCCTCTGCATGCTTTTCATAATGTGTGGTTCCAGCTCACTCGAGATTCCTGCTCATGGTTCCTGTTGCCTGTAGTAAACCAAACAGGGGTAGCAACCTAGGGGTCGCCTGCCTCAGCAAGTCCATCCCCCCTTGTGGTGGGTGCTGGTGTAGACCAGCGGCTTCTTAGACTCCGTTCCCTGGTGCAGTTTACACCATCGCTAGCGGTGGTACATGGGACTCACGACGCCAGTTGTTACAAGTACCACTCTTGTGTTGGGCCTAGCATATCAGGTCTGCCTAATTAGAGTGAATGGGGCTGAGCTGCATTACTTCATATAACCTATAAGCAACAGTGTCTGGCGGGTGGATCTCATTTTTTTACCAATGCAAGTTTATGGTCCTTGACCAATTCTGGCCATTAATGCCCTGTAGTTTGTAGTTGGTAGAGGCAGGGGCATAGGCTAGGATTCACGGGGCCCCATAGCAAAAAAATTTTAAGGGGCCCCCCTCCCCTTAGTACAACACAAAGCACTGTGTGTATATAATCTATATCTATATATTTGTATATATATCTGCTTTACTGCTGGAGTACTGATAACCCCTGACCTCTGCAAGGAGCTCTGCACATTTTCCTTTCCTACTTGATTGCCAGCTGGAGAACAGAGGTCAGGGGTTATCAGAGCAGTGAAACAGAGATCTCAGTCTTCTGCTTGTTAACCCTTTTTTTGTGTTGCAGCATGTAAGTAAACATTGGGTCGCTTACACGCTGCAATACATAAGTGGTTAAGCAGAAGGACACACGCTCTTACCTTCCCCTCCGGGCCCCCCTCCTGCAGGGCCCCCCCCCCCCCCCCCCCCCCATAGCAACTGCCTACCCTGCCTCTATGGTAGCTACGCCCATGGGTAGAGGACTGGCATCCCTAGCTTTAAAACTGGAAGGTGTAAACTAATGTATAGATAAAGTTAGGTAACATAGAGATGAACTTAACCCTACTGTGGCCTATAGGGGGCAGCTTTGGTATTTTCTAATTCTAATAGCCAGTCCTACCTTTGCACTGTGGAAACAAGGTGACTCCTACACCTTCTTTTAATGACTTTCACTGACTGGTTTCACTAGACGGTTCAGCACAGAAAACAGGTTGACCAGGAAAGCATTACATCATACCCAGTCTCCGTCTTTGTTTGCATCTCTCCCAATTTACACATAATGGGTTCTCTACATTTACAGACCTGTCCACACTTCACCAGACAACATCTAATGTTCCTGGATAATTCACTCTAAATGATTTAGTTTTTTTCCGTGTTTCTGGCTCATTTCGTTTTACATCTCTTTTATAGCGCTGCCTAGTATTAACCCCTTCCCATCTCAGGTTTCCTTTACACCTCCTTGCCTTCTAAGAGCCGTAATGTTTCTAGCTTTCTGTTTAACCCGTTACTGACCACCGCATCGGCTTCTTACTGCAGTCACTACTGGGCTTTATTCTGTCCCCGTCCACTTTTTATGGCGAGGGCTGAATAAATGCTACCGCAGGAGATCAGCTGTCAGTATGACTGCTATATAAAAAAAAATCCCCCCCAGCCGTCCTTAATAATAAAAAAGCTTTATATTCCCCATATATAATAAACCGATGCATAAAACCACCTGAAAAACACAAAACCTATACATGTTTGCTATATTCACATCCGTAACAACGCAATCTATAAAACAATATCATTAATTATATAGCACAACACGGGCAGAAAAAAGAAAAAACAGCACCAAAATTGCTGTATTTTATTTTTTAGGGGTTTTGTTTTACCACATTTGTGATGTTTTTATTTTGCATTTCCCTTTACAAGGGATGGGAAACCAGGCATGATAGAAATTGAAGTTTGAGGCCAGCTGGAGGGCTTAAGTTTTCTGATTAGGGATGGTCCGAACCGAATTCGGTTCGGGTTCGTACAAACCCGAACTCTCGGTAATGATTCCCGCTATCTGCCCGCTCCGTGCAGCGGGCGGATCCATCGGGAGGACCGCCTGGAAAACTGGGATACAGCCATAGCCATAGGCTGTATCCCAGTTTTCCAGGCGGTCCTCCTGCTGTATCCACCCGCTCTACGTAGCGGGCAGACAGCGGTATTCTGATGCCGAGCGTTCGGGTTCATACGAACCTGAACCTTGGAGGGTTCTGACCATCCCTATTTCTGATCCCTGCCCTATACCAACCCCTAGGCCTTTTTTTCCTAGAGCTGTGTGAGGGCTTGTTTTTGTGGGATAACCTCTAGTTTTTATTGTTGCCTTCCACAATCCATGTTTTTGGGAGACAAAGAATAGCAATTCTGGTACTGGGTGATTTTTTTTTCACAGAGGGCATTTGCTATAAATGACAATAATAAATAACTTAACCATTACCAGTTCAAATATTTCCACATACAGATTTTTTTTATTCATATAATATTTTATTACTTTTTTTCTGTTTTCAAATGTAAATAATAATTTATACTTTGTCATCCTAGTGATTGTTTGCACAAAACACTGCGCTATAAATATATTATATTGTATTGTGACATGGGCACTTTGATGGGATCTGGCTGTCATCTCTGCTGGCACCCTGCAATTATGCTGCAGAGGGCAGAGAGGACTGACAGCCAGAATCTAACCATTAAGGCACCACGTTTTCTATTAACTATGGCACTCAGGCGGTTAAATGGTTGGAATCTTGAATCCCGGCTGCTAACAGAAGTTGTCAGCTGCAGTTAACAGCTCAGCCTGCTCCATACTTACTTGCCAGTATTATGTTATATGTGTAGATTAAATGTAAGGAAAGACACAAAAAAGATCAGTTATCATATGGTATATGCATATGTTCCCTACATTTATGTTGTAAAGCCTTACTGATACAGTACATATTTTTTACATTGTAAAGCCTTTGGACTTTTATTTCCTATTATTATTTGCACACTGAAGCATCAAGTAGCTGCTTTCTCTGTGAGTCATTATTTTCATAATAGCATCAGTCAGTCACATTCTCATATAGATATTAGTAGGCACAGACAGTGAGAAGGGAGGAGCGGGGGGTGCAGGGTTCGTCCAGGCTGCCCACTGAAGTCAGTGGAGGTCTGCTGCTGCCACTTTCTATTGCACAGTGTGTTGTGTTCGTGTCATTTCAACATGCTGAAAGACAAAGATCAGCACATCCTACAGTGATTTACTACATGCAGGGCTGTTTCTAGGGCTGGGCGAGCCGGGCCACCGCACGGGGCGCCCACAGCTAGGGGGTGCCCAGTGGCACCAGACAGTACCCGGCCACACCCCCGCATCATTAGAGCTTGCCCAGGGACCTGTAATCTAAGTTCCAGATCCCCTGGCCAGAGCGACCTTTAGCTTTGCATACCCACGCCCAGCTAAAGGAAACAGCAGGCTGGGGCAGAGACACAGAGGCTTCCTGTGCAGGCTGCCTCTGTAAGACAGGTGGCTGCCTGCACCGGAAGCCAGAAGAGGACGGAGGGACCAGAAGAGGAGCTGGGGGCATCAGGGCAAGAGGTATCTGTTGGGGGCTAATAAAAAGGTGGGTGGGGGGAATCCTGCACAGAGGGAGGCCCAGATAAGTCCCGATAATCCTGTGCCCCCCCCCTGTGATAAGCCCCGCCCTTAGCGCCAAAGTTTACAGGTCACCCAGCTCTCCTAGCATCCTGTATGTCAGTGTAATGGAGGTCACCCAGCTCTCGCAGCATCCTGTATGTCAGTGTAATGGAGGTCACCAAGGCTCTCCGAGCATCCTGTATTTCAGTGTATAATGGAGGTCACACAGCTTTCCCAGCATCCTGTATGTCAGTGTAGTGGAGGTCACCCAGCTATCCCAGCATCCTGTATGTCAGTGTAATGGGGGTCACCCAGCTCTCCCAGCATCCTGTATGTCAGTGTATAATGGAGGTCGCACAGCTTTCCCAGCATCCTGTATGTCAGTGTAATGGAGGTCACCCAGCTCTCCCAGCATCCTGTATGTCAGTGTAATGGAGGTCACCCAGCTCTCCGAGCATCCTGTATGTCAGTGTATAATGGAGGTCACACAGCTTTCCCAGCATCCTGTATGTCAGTGTAGTGGAGGTCACCCAGCTATCCCAGCATCCTGTATGTCAGTGTAATGGAGGTCACCCAGCTCTCCGAGCATCCTGTATATCAGTGTAGTGGAGGTAACACAGCTATCCCAGCATCCTGTATGTCAGTGTAATGGGGGTCACCCAGCTCTCCCAGCATCCTGTATGTCAGTGTATAATGGAGGTCACACAGCTTTCCCGGCAACCTGTATGTCAGTGTAATGGAGGTCACACAGCTTTCCCAGCATCCTGTATGGGACCTTTGTAGGTGGGAAAAGGGATGGAAGTTGCTGGAAGTGCAGAGGCCTGAGATGTTTGTCTGGCAGGTTCTAAAGAGATGAATTATAGCTGCAAGAAACCATCATGGAGGCCGGGGCCGGATGGAGAGGAAAAGGAAAGTGACGCCTCAGATCAAAGAAGATGTCACCTGTGAGTCGCTGAATAATGATTTTGTATTCAGTAGAACACTATTTAGTAGGAGCGCTTCACTGCTCTATGCCGCAATACACACACTGCTTCTTCCTAATAACCTGAATCTTGATAATAGCCCCCCTTCCTTCACCAGGGCTGAACTGAGTGTGTGTGTGTGTGTGTGTGGGGGGGTGCTTTTATCAAGATTCGCCCTGTTGGCAAAGTCACCTAGAAACTGCCCTGACTATATGGTAAGGGTTATAATGCTGCAAAGCCCCCTGACAGGTGAAAAGGCCAATCTTTAGTCCTCTGGCCAGAGGTCAATGGAACCTTTGGCTAGATTTGGTATATAGGCCAAATGTGATGTATATGTAGACCATGGTGCGAGCATAGTATAAATCCTTCTTATAGATAGAGTCAATGCATCATGGAGATTGAGATATAAAGATAGGGATTTATACATCTTGACCTTATCCATTGGTGTCCTGTTAGAATGCTGTAGTACGTCTGCCATCATTGTGAAACTATTTAATGGTGTTGATGGTGTTTGATTTTTCTATACTGACACTAAAGTGGTTCAGGCTCTGTCGTTAAAGGGGTACTCTGGGGAAGAAAAATTCAAATCAAGAAATTTATATAGATTTGTACTTTACTTCTATTTAAAAATTTCAAGCCTTGAAGTACTTATCAGCTGTTGTATGTCCAGCAGGAAGTGGTGGATTCTTTCCAGTCTGACACAGTGCTCTCTGCTGCCACCTCTGTCTGTGTCAGGAACTGTCCAGAGCAGTAGCAAATCCCCCCCAGAAAACCTCTCCTGCTCTCTACAGTTCCTGTCACAGACAGAAGTGGCAGCAGAGAGCACAGTGTCAGACTGGAAAGAATACACCACTTTCTGCAGGACGTACAGCAGCTGGAAAGTGCTGGATGACTTAATTTAAGTAATTTACAAAGCTATATAACTTTCTGACATTGGTTTATTTGAAAACAACTTCTTTTTACTGGAGTTCCCCTTTGAGGGTTCAATTCCAGCCTAGTAAGGGACAGCAGGTATCTCTCTAATGGCACCATTTAAGAAAAGTAAACTTTAGTAGGTTAAAGAGCTCTCCATCTAGTTTAGTCATTGGAAAATATATTTTTATTATGTTTTTTTTGGATGTCCCACACACTGCTGACAGCGCTTCCCCCATCATATAGCGCTGTCAGCAGGTTTACATTCATTATTGTGCAGGGGAGGGACGTGTGTAAATATAGTGAATAGCGGAGAGCCAGTGCTTGCTGCTTTCTACCTTCTCTGGTCACTTGTCTAGCAGGCAGCAGATTGCAGGCAGGGATCTGATTATCATCACAGTAATTCGCATCAGATGAATACACTCCCAGGTTGTTCTGTTGCTTTGGTAACTCTTGAAGTTATAAACTGTTTTGCATATGTATGGTGACCGAATACAATACCGCTTACTAAATAGGCTGCAAAAAATATAAAAATGCCTCCCAAACCCCAAATCATCCAGTTGATTTTTGTAGTCCTATTATTTAATAATAAGAAAACATGACGGATCGGGTAGTGGTGCAAGCAATGTAAACAATGTCATGACGCAAGCAATGTAAACGTTATGATGCAACAAAGTCAAGATGCCAATGGGAAGACTTGTGATTTTTAAATAGAAGTAAATTACAAATGTATACTGTATAACTTTCTGATAGCCTATTCAGTCACCACCATGTAGGTTTTCGAGGTCACCTGACCTTAGAGACACCATATCCAAGAGAAAGTGATTACAGGGAAAGGCAAACATCAAGGTAAGTCTATAGCATTCTTGTACTCAATGATGGAGACATTATATATTTGTGAAAAAAATTACTCTTGACAAAGTGGCCCTTAAAAATCTGTGGCTGAGAAAACAGACATCTTATAGAGGAGACTTCTTCATCTTATCTATATGGTGGTGACATGTATAATGACTGGTACATAATGGAGTCCTTTCCTCTCCAGCTTTATCAGAACCCAAAATCTCAAACCTTTAGATCGGCTAATTGTCCATTATTCTGAGTTATGTCTCAAGAATCGATGATTATCTGTCGAATGGCGAGACGGCTGTCTGTACTGAATAAGAGCACCGATACAATGTCAGAAGCAGATAAGTACTAGAAATACGTCCATTTAGACTGGGTTCACACTGCGTTATTGCAATCCTTTTTTTATTCATCCATTTTTTGCAAAAAACTGATGAAAAACGGATGGAAAAAAACGGATGCATTAGTGTGCATCCATTTTGATCCGTTTTTCCATTGACTTCCATTGTAAAACAAAAAAAACGGATCAAAACAGATCCGTATTTTTTTAACGGACACAAAAGTAGTGTCAGCTACGTTTTTGTGTCTGTCAAAAAAAAACGGATCCGTTTTGATCCGTTTTTTTTTTTTTTACAATGGAAGTCAATGGAAAAATGGATCAAAACGGATGCACACAAATGCATCCGTTTTTTTTTTCATGTTTTTGGCAAAAAACGGATTGCAAAACGCAGTGTGAACCCAGCCTACTTACATGTTTTAATGTTTGAAAAAAAAAAAAAAATTATATATATTTTTTTATATATATATATATATATATATATATATATATATATATATATATATAATCGTTTTTTTACTTTCTGTCAGTGGTAAAGTTTGGTTAATACAATCAGTTTTTCTTGAGAAAAATTCTCAACTTTTGTTAAAAAAAATTAGTTTTTCTCGATTATTATTATTACTTATTTTAAGCACCCTTTATTTCAGACCACTATATATGATAAGGGGTTAACATACAGAATGTATGAATTTAGTCACTGGATGTACAGGATCTATACGGTCACATATCTGCCAAAGTAAACTATATGGCCGCCATCTTGGGATATTAACGTTACTTCCCAGCTGTATCAGTCTGACATCACAGAGGTCATTAGGTCTTAAAGGGACAGTACACATGCAGATATGCACTCCTATGCAATATTTGGCTACATTTGTGAAATCACTCCTTCCAAGACATAGCCAGCCTTGTGATGTCACAGTGGTCATTTACCCTTAAAGTGTAGCTGTCATGACATATAAAAACATTTTTAAAAAGGCAAATATATAGTTAAGCTTGCACTGCATGTATGCTATCCATTTTGCTTTTGATTTACTGCTCCTCCAGTCCGTTTAGTGCCCCATTGTGCTTCTCATGCTTCAGCTTTGAGAAGCTCTGAGACTCTGAGACAGGCCTTTTTTATCAGTTAGTTTACTCATCTTCAGCAGTGCACAGGGGAGTGTATTGGGGAGTATACAGGGGCGTGTACAGGGGCGTGTATGGCTGCTGGCCAATCAGCATTCATCTTTTACTGGGCCAACTGACATCACTTTCTGCATTTGGTCTCTTTCTTTTTGTTGTTACTAAAGACCAAATGGCCTTAGTGATGAAGCCTCAGCCTTAGTGTTCACGTAGTGAGACATCTAGTGGCCAAATGTATAGCAATGTATGTCATATAGAAAATGGGCAAAGAAAAAAAAAAAGCAAAAATTCAGTATTTCAGTCATTTTAGTGACTTTCTTCTGGCCTCCAAAGATGATCTTGGCGTTTTTTTTTTTTCAGGGAAAAAACGCCATAAAAATAGCATACACATAAGCACTGGCGTTTTTGAGATGAACAAGCAATTCCATAAATGTCTATGGGAGATAAACACCACAGTTTGCCAAAACGACCCCCCCCCCTTCCCCTCAGCATGCTGCGTTTTAGCAAAACTGCCACAGAGGCAAAAAAAAAAACAGAGAGGAGAGAAAAATGCCACAGAAAAAACACCAGGGTGGCCCCCTGCTGCACACTGACGAGGTAGCCAGAATCCTGCTCCACACTGACGAGGGGCAAATACCCCGAAACTGCAGTCTGTGGATGGATGCCTAGCCTTGGTGACCCTTGTCTTATGTCGTTATACTCGCCACAGAGTTAGACTTTGACTTACGGGCCCACCTTGTCTGGAGAGAGGGATATCTGGCTATTCCCGTGTTTTGAGACTTGCAACTGAGACTCCACAGACCCCTTCTTTGCATAATTATGCATTTCCCTATATACATAGAGGATAAAAAGGGGTGATCCAGGGAAAAAAATAGTTTCAACTCAATTGGTGTCAGAAAGTTATATAAACTCTCCTGCTCTGGACAGTTCCTGACATGAACAAGAGGTGGCAGCAGAGAGCACTGTGTCAGACTGGAAAGAATACACCACTTCCTGCAGGACATACAGCAGCTGATAAGTACTGGAGGGACAAAGTTTTTTAAATGTTAGTCATTTACAAATCTATATAACTTTCTGATACCAGTTGATTTGACAAAAAAAAATGTTTTCACTGGATAACCACTTTAAATCTTAATTAGAAAAACTGAGCTCACTGCACTATAATAAATGTGAATTTACAACCGTAAATCATATTCAATGGAGAACTCCTCTAACCGGCAACCTGAAAGTTCAGAGAACTGCTTAGCCATTCATGTCACGGCCGGTCGGTGACACATCCTGATTTCCATGCTCTTCTGGAGACCATGCATGTGTCACTCACATTCACCGGGTGTCCTGGCAGGGTGTATTGATGTGTGCCCTCCCAGCACATCTCTCCCAGGACAGAAGGGATTCAGCACTAGCCCCACTTATGGGCCAAAAATAACTTCCATAGGGGGCCTGGGAATTATCCCGCAAGAGAACTTCATGTCTATCCGCTTGAGTTTCTCATTAACAGTATAAACATGTTCCTTCTTAACTGGATCAAAACACGAAATAAATCCGTTCAGGCATATGGAGTAAGATGACAATGTAGTGATGTAAAATATAGAGCCGAGTGTATTAATATTTAATTTAGAGGTCACTGTATACATTACACCTACCCACACATGTACCTTCTCTTCTATTCTGTCAAAACTCAGCAGCTCCCCCTGGAGGCTGAAACCTTGTCATTGCAGGTGCAAAAAAAAAAAAATAAGTTTTTAATGCAGGAATTAAATATTTTACATGTCTTAAAAGTGTTTACAGGTGTGCATAATATATTTAATATTAATTATTTAATCATTTAAATATTTAAGACTATAGAATATAATGTAACAAGTATCAGATCCCTGCTATACCAGTGGTCTCCCTAGTATATAGGGATTATGAATTGGAGATGGCTCACTGACTATAGGTGGCTGATCAGCTTTATAAATGCCTCATTGTCAGAATTTGTTCCGCATAGTATAAGTGCTGAACTTATAGTAAGATCCGTCTTCTGCATCTGTAGAGTGTATCATTCCCCTCCTTTACGCATTGTTCGTATATCTCGCTGCCATGCAGTGCATGACACAATCGCTTCGAGCAGGATACAAGGAACAATAGCATCTGCACATTCACTGAAAGAGGCTTTAGTATCAGAATAGCCAACAGAAGCTGCATTTGGGGACTGTAGAACAAACAGCTATACTGTGCCATAAAGATATCCAAAGAAAGTCCCTGCCAAGTCCTAGTATCAGGTTCTTTGCCAGCAGAAATTAAACTATGCATAATGTGATGATGAAGCAGAGCTACATGTGTTATTAGCTGTTTGGGCTTATTTATTGTGCAGTGTGATAACTGTGGATAGTAGAATGATTGCATTAAAGAAGCAGTCTGCGTTGTTTTTTTTTATTCTTTCCCCCCGCTGCAGGGTGGCACATATACTTACCCATGATGATCGGTGTCCCACGGCACAGCTTCAAGAGGACCTGTCACCAGGGAGGATGGCGTCGACCCGCCTGACCCCCCAGTGGAGCCCCAGATACCTCCGCTTTCCTGCAAGTCCCGCTCCTGGACCCGGTCACCGGACGGAGATATTGGCGCCGGAAGGTGAGCACGCGTTGTATGCTAATTACCTGAGATGAGTCTGATGCCCATAAGGAATGACTGGAGCCGTCGTTCTCTATGGGCATCTGCTGAGCGCGCGCACGGCTTCCAAAGGCGAGATCTCTGTCCCGGAACTGGATCCAGGTGCGGGACTTGCAGGAAAAGCAGGGGGGTCGGGCGGGCGTCATTCCAGCTGACAGGTTCCCTTTTATTATGGTCCTACGGCACCACTCCTGCAGACCCCACGTGACCTCTTCAGCTTAAGCTCTGCAGCTCAGGAGGCCGGAAGTCAGGGTCTACAATGGATTTCTATGAGAGCGTTCTCACAGAGATACATTGGAGACCCTGACTTCAAGCCTTCAATTGACCTTTAGGGTAGCTTCACACACACCGTATCGCAGTGAATTTTCTGCTGCAATACGCAGCAGATTTGATGTAAATAACTGAACACAGCATCAAATCTGCACCATCAAATCTGCTGTTGATCTGCTGCGCATCAGACGTGTGTGTTAGCACCCTTAGAAAGAAGAGGGGTCAGAAGAGCTGTAACATCACCACCAGTGGGATCTGAGCTGCATCGCAGGATCTGAACGAAGGCACACTGCCGGACACCATTCATTGGTAAGTATATGCACAAGCCTGAGGGGGGGGGGGATAAAAAAAAAAAACCAACAACCTGGACCGCCACTTTAAATTGTCTCTATCATGTCAAACATCTTCCCTCCATGTGGTAGCCGATGTGATTCTTAACATATTTGTAAGTCACTTCATCACTTCATTTAACAGAAATAACTCTTTAACCCAGAAATAACAGCTCCAAAATCTTGGCCACTAGGTGTCTCCATTCCCTGTAATCTGCTGTCCGCTGCCTGTTTCTAGAGAAAATCTGTCTCACAGTTATACCCTCAGCAAGTGGTGCTCTGTTCTCTGTGCAGGCATCTCTGAATGTCCAGAGGATTTGCACTATCCATGTAATATATATCAAGGCTTTCCTCTCATCTAAGTAGCAGCAGGGCTTAGTGTAACCCTTTCCTTACTCTGCTGCTGCTGAATTATTAACCCCTTCTTTCCCCACATACTATCTATGGTATAATATATAAAGCATCCCCAGCATAATGCCAGCTTAGTCAGTCATTAGGGTAAACCATTCCTTGTCCTGCGATTTCTTTCATACCTGCTCACAAAGCAGCCTGCAAAAACCCAGTGTAAGAGTAACCTCTTCTCCCCCACATGGCATCTATAGTAGTGTACTGTGTAACTCATAAGACGAACACAATGCAAGACTCTTCAGTGGACTTTCACCAGCACCATACCATGGCATATGTAATGTATGGTGAGGGAGGAAGCAACTATGTGTGTACTAATAGCAAACAGTTCAGCACTGGTCCTGCCATATGGAGTGATAGAGAAATAGCTGAGCACCATAGAGAGCACTAAAATATTTTTTTCAATACTCTTAGGGTAAATTCACACACACTTCTGCCAGGAGTTTTATGCATGAAATCCGCAGCTAATCCTCAATACACGTATTATTCTTATTATTAATACGTGTATTGCGGATTAGCTGCGGATTTCGTGCGTGCGGATCTGCCCGTGTGAATTTACCCTTAAAGCTTAAACTTGCAGCCGTGTGTCAAATTGGCGTGGCCTAGAGTGTCTATGCCCTAGGCCTGCACCACCTCTCCATCTTTCCTCCCCACCCTTTTAATGATTAGGAATGCCCCTGGGCAGAACTTCTCCTAATCACCACCTGTCTGAACACTGCACATGAGCCTTAACGATCCAGCACATGTGCAGTGTTCAGACAGGTGGTAATTAGGAGAAATCCTGCCTGGGGCATTCCTAATGATGAAAAGGGCGCGGAGGAGAGACAGAGAGGCGGTGCAAGCCTAGGGCACAGATACTCTAGGCCACGCCAATTTGACACAGGGCTGCAAGTTTAAAAGTTGTTTTTTAGGACAATAACTGCATCCAGGGCCGCTTTAACCAGAGGGCACATGGTGCACGTGCAACGGGCCCACTGGTTAAAGGGCCCCCCCCCCCCCGAGCAGGCCGGCCGTTGCTATGTGCGACCGGTGCGGTCGCACAGGGCTCCGGCCACCAGCCTGTCAGGGAGGAGCGCCATGGATGGGTAATCTACTTACCCCTCCATGGCGATCCTTGCAGGGCCCCCCCCCCCCGTCCGCCGCTGCCTCCATCCGCCCGCTGCTGCTGCGGCGCTTCAGCAGCAGCGATACTGACAGAGAGAGAGCCATTGGCTCCCTCCCTGTCAGTCACTCTTGTGGCAGCACTTCCTGCGGTCACAAAAAGGCCGCACTCTCCCTCTAGCGCCCGACGTCACTGGAGCATTGGCACGAGGGTAAGGGAAGTGCAGCCTCTTGTGACCGCAGGAAGTGCGGCCACAAGAGGGAAGAGAAGAGGAACGCGTGGACCTAGGTGAGTAAAAGTTTTCATTTTTTTCAATGTTATATGGGAGGGGGAGCGCATATACTATTGGGGAGCACAGGGGGCTATATACTATGGGGGAGCACAGGGGAGCTATATACTATGGGGGAGCACAGGGGGGCTATATACTATGGGGGAGCACAGGGGGCTATATACTATGGGGGAGCACAGGGGAGCTATATACTATTGGGGAGCACAGGGGGCTATATACTATGGGGGAGCACAGGGGAGCTATATACTATGGGGGAGCACAGGGGGCTATATACTATGGGGGAGCACAGGGGAGCTATATACTATGGGAGAGCACAGGGGGCTATATACTATGGGGGAGCACAGGGGGCTATATACTATGGGGGAGCACAGGGGGGCTATATACTATTGTGGGAGAGCACAGGGGGGCTATATACTACTGGGGAGAGTGCACAGGGGGTCTATATACTAATGGGGGAGCGCACAGGAGGGCTGTATATAACTGGAGGAGCACATGAGGGTCTATATACTACAGGGACACCTTAAAACTATGGAGGCACAGAGGGGTGTAACTATGTAGGGACACAGAGGGGTGTAACTACTGTATAAGGGTACAAGGGACCTAACTACTGTATGTGTTGGAGCCTAAAATATTTGTCTGGCAGATTCTGGAGAGAAGATTCACAGCCGGGGAAGACTTCAAGGTGGCCCAGGCTGGATGGAGAGAAAAAGAAAAGGTGACAGACTCTGATCGGAGAAGACACCCCCAGTGAGTCACTGGATGTAACTGCACTATGTTATAGGGTTGTAGTGTTAGGGTTCATGATGTGGCGGTATTATGTAATGGTATCATTGGTGATATCTTTCTGTTTTGTTTAGTGGAGTTTTTATGTAATATGTAATCACTGTATGGTGGAAATAGTGTTATAAGGTAACTACTGTATGTATTGGGGCTCTTGATACAGTGTGGGGGCAAATTCAGTACATTATACAATGTGCAGAAAGGGAAGGGGGGGGCCCACTCTTGAGGGCTGTGCAACGGGCCCACTAATGTATTAAAACGGCCCTGACTGCATCACCTGCCAAACGGACCCCAGGACAGATCTTGGATTAAAAGCAGCTATCCAGCGGTACAAGTGGTTTGTGGGGGCAGATTGTGGGTAGAGTCGCTTTAAGGGTTAATATACGAACAACATGCAGATTTTAACATTTTCTTACCCTAGCAATCCCCAATCACTTAATTATTCCTTATCCTGTAAATATTGGAGTACCCTTTTTTTTAAAAAAAAACTTTAATGCCTCTCTGTAGGAGAGAAATAAAAAAAATAAATTCTGAAATTATTGGAAACGATCAGTGCAAGTCTTAGTTATTTAATGAATCCATGCATCCAGTACCTGGTTATTAGTCACGTGTCAGCGGTTGCCCATGAAATAACATCTTTCTATTAGTCACAGAGGACACAGTCAATTAGTTACCAGGCCGCATAGTAAATAATTACCACAGCACCAGCGCTTGGCCTGACCAGAATAAGTGATTCATTGGGTAAATAGCGAAATGTTTTTTGTCATTTGGTTTCACGTAAATGACATCACTGGCTATGTGCAGCTATTGCTGTATCCTGGTACAGATCCTGCTTCTAAATGTATTGGTTGCAGTGCTGGTACTGTGTTTTATTACATTCACCTTACACTGTAATTGCCAATGTATTATACTATTGGATTGTGAATTTCATACTCAGCTAACATCTATTGTCAGAACTTGTAAGTGCCTGTGAGAAAGCCCAAGGAACACTGATAGTTAAAGGGTTTATTCGCAGTTACAATACATGGCCACTTTCATTCAAAACAGCGCCACACCTGTCTTCAGTTGTGAGTGATATTGCAGCTGAGTTCTAATGAAGTGAATGGAGCTGAGATGTAGTATCACATATATGGTGAGGCCAGGCGTGGTGCTTTTTGTGGAAGAAAGCTGCTACATTATTCTAATCCTGGATAACTCTTTATTAGAGTAAGAATTTCCATAGTGTATAGCCAAGCCTCCTTCATTGCTAGAAGTCGGGAATTTGGTTTATCATACATAAATTATACCTTCTAGTTTGTACAGACCAGCCCTGTAGGTGAGGTCTCCAGAACTGGACACAGTATTCCAGATGTGATGTCACTAGTACTCTATACAGCGGGATCACAATCTCCCTCTTCCTACTGGTTATACCTCTAGCTATACAGACCAGCATACAATTATATATACAGTCCAGCATACCAATATATATATATATATATTTTTTTTTTTTTTTTTTTTCTATTATCATAATTCAAAAACTACATACTAAATCCACCACAGAGTAACATACATTGTAAGAATTTAATTTATATACATATTTCTCTCTTCAATTTTAATTCCTTAGCCGACACCAACCTGGAGAGCCACTTCTTTCCATTAATATATATAAATAAAAAAAAAAAAAAAAAAAACACACACCCAATAAATAAAACAAAAAAAAAAGACAAAAACAAAAACCCTTTCCTCCTTTTTTAAACCGCATCATAAGAAATAAAAATAGATACACACACACACATATACCTACATACATTCTCATTAATAGTAATAACAAAACTAGAAAAAAAAAGAGAAGGGGAAAAAAAAAAAAAAAAAAAAAAAAAAGGGTTTATCCAGAAGGAGAAAAAAAACAAAAAAAAACAAACAAGAAATAAAAATAAATAAATAAGAGTTTTTATATAGGGAAAAGAGACAACTTCCAATTGTCTCCCCTGTGTTATGATAGTTGCAAAGTAATTCATGGTGCCTTGATTCGCACCCCCATATTTACTTAAAAAAACAGAGCACAGTGCAATATTTTTAATTATACGGGTCAGCTGAAGGTGGGACTAATGTGCGTATCTCACGCCCATCATTCCCCTTAGTGCCCCTACCCCTCACAACATTCATTCCTCAGTTCTTCCCTCTGCCCACCCAAAGAGTAGGGGTTAGGAGAACCGGTATAAGTAGTAGTTAGTCTCTCATACCTTGACACCAACTGGGAGAAAACATCCATAATGCCCCTCCCAATTGGTAATCCTCTTTTATTCATTCATACCTCTGGTATTATCCAGGTTTTTCATTTATTTTCTTACAACCTATACTCAGATTGAGCATTTAACTCTTCTCATTTCTTCTCACAAGAAAAGGGGAGGAGGAAAAAAAAAAAAAAAAGAGAGAAAAATAAATAAATAAATAAATAAAATAAATAAATAAATAAATGAATAAAAATTATGGATTAAATAATAATGATTAAAAAAAATATATATACATATACATACATACACACCCACAAATATACATACCTACATATATACCCACCCAGCATACCAATATATATATACAGCCCAACATACCATTATATATACAGCCCAGCATACCATTATATTTATACAGCCCAGCATACCATTAAATATATCAGCCCAGCATACATATATATATATATATATATATATATATATACAGCCCAGCATACTAATATATATATATATATATATATATATATATATATATATATATATACATATGTATATATATACAGCCCAGCATACCATTATATATACATATATATATATATACATATATATATATATATATATATATATATATATATATATACAGCCCAGCACACCATTATATATATATATATAATATATATTTAGCCCAGCATACAATTAGCTTTGCCTACTGCCTGGCTGCCCTGGTGACTCCTTTTAAGGCTGTTAGAAATCACTACCCCTAAATCCTTCTCTTCTGAAGTCTTTGCCAACACAGAATTGCTTCTCCTCATGTGCATTACTTTACATTTGAAAACATCGAATTGCAGTTTCCATTGTTTTTTTATTGTATTGTATTTTTTTTCTTTTTACTGACACCTCAGGGAATACCAACCCTATTGCACACTTTCGATCCAGTGATTTTTAGAATTTCAGGCCTTTTCTTTCTTGTTGCAATTTCAATGTTGTGGAGTATATATATACTATCTATCTATCTGTCTGTCTATCTATCTTCTATCTACTGTAGCCATCTGTATCTGTAGTAGTAGTAGGATATCAGAGCAGCACTACTTGGTAGCATCAGTTGGTGCCAGCAGATTCCTCAACCACGGGTACACAGTAGGGATGTTCCGAACCTGCCGAGGTTCGGGTTCGTACGAACCCGGACTCTCGGCAATGATTCCCGCTGTCTTAAACCTCTGTGGAGAGGGTGGATACAGCGGGAGGACCGCCTGGAAAACTGGGATACAGCCACAGCCATAGGCTGTATCCCAGTTTTCCAGGCAGTCTTCCCGCGAAAACATCAGAATAGTGATAACATGCCGCACAAACGCAACGTTTTGATAGCCTCTACGCTATAATTTTCAAGCGTGAAAATGATAGCGTAGAGGCTATCGAAACGCCACGTCTGTGCTGCATGTTATCACTATTTTGATGTTTTTGAGTTGATGGAATAAAGTTACACTTCACCTAACTTTTGGAGTGCTGCGGATTATTCATCATTTTTTATATCTATCTCTCTATCTATCTATCTACTCTATCTATCTATCTACTCTATCTATCTAGACACAAAAGTATTGGGACACACATTGAATTTAGGTGTTTCATTCAGTCCCATTGCCACAGAAATATAAAATCTAGCAACCCACCAATGAGTCATTCTGAGGAGCTCTCTGATTTCCAGCGTGGACCTGTAATAGAAGCCACCATTGCACCAATCCAGCTCCTGAAATCTCTTTTCTCCTGGATCCACCACCATTAGTAGTAGTATTGAAAAGTTGAAGTTTTTAGGAACAACTTTGACCCAAAGTTCAAAGTAGAGATCACGTAAAGTTTCCTAGCAAGATGGTCACAAACGCTCGGCAGAGACCAAACCTAATCTGACACCTGCAACAATTTCCATGACTGTCCTATTTATAGGATTTTCCGTAAAAGAATTTCTGCAGCTAATCTGCCACGTGTGACATTGTTTCCTTATAACCAAGAATTACCAAGAAGAACAGCTCAGCCTGTGGTTTGGGAAAGACGAGACAGTAAGAGTGACATGCTGAGAAATTGGTATAATTTATTTCCTATCTTATTTCTACATCTTACTGCACCAGCTGAGACCTCGGCTGTATCTTCTATCACTTGCTATACTGTAGAGCTGGGCTGATGTTTTTCCTACATAGCGGCACTCTGCTCTGTATGTTGTAGACCATATTCTGGATTCTTTATGTCTCTAGGATATCAAAGACATCCTAAAACACCTGGGGATTCTGGACAGGCCTCTTGCCGATTCCATTGTCTCAGGTCCATGTCTATTAGGGTCTGTTCCCACTACTGAATCGGCACTGAAATTCTGTGTGCTATGTGTTTCAATGGAAGGCCTCGTGCGCCTCCAATCTCCGCGCCTCTCCGCTCAAAAAATTGACAGCGCCGATTCCGTAGTGTGAACGGACCCTTATACTGAACAAAATTGGCCCATTCGGCACTCTTGTTTCTATCCTCTCACAAAACCTAAGTCCAGCAAGATTGCTAAATGAATGTATTCAGAGAAATATTTAACTCGACAAGTCCTACAAGTTTGTCTATGTTAGTTGTGATTAAAACACCCCATTAATATGAGCGAAAGAACAAATAAGGATAACACTGGCCCTATGGATTAGATATGTGTCATCTGAACCCACCAATTTCAGTGGGATGAACTAGTCTCATGTGTATGGGGGCCTCCTGATTGTCTCCTAAAGACAGATTTCAGAGAAAAGACGGATCAGGCATGTTGGATTTCAACTTCCTCATCCTTTTGTTTTTGGGGAGATAAGCCAATGAGAGAAGAGTCTGGCAATGGTTTCTGAGTATAAATGTATATGGGGGCCATGGTGGGAGATAGCTGGTTAGTCTTTTGGAGCCAATATGAACAAAAGACCACCCTCACCTCCGACATTTCCATCTGGGTGCATTATTTATTTTGGTCAGGTAAAGTTTATTTTAGTGGGACCAACACAAAGAAAACTATAATAAAAATCGAAAATCTGTTTAGGGTCTCATTCACACGTCAGTATATTTTTGCTGACTGAAATTTGTGTCCACATTTTGGCATCCGCAATATGCTAAAAAACCAACTATAGTGCACATCGGTAGCATCTTTGTTTGTTTTTTTTTTCTTTTTTTTTTTGCTGATACTGTACACTACAGTGTTCTGAACTAGCGCAGCGGACAGTTTGCAGATGGTTTGCGTATGTGGAGGCTTTAATAGATTTCTATGGGGAAATGTGGTGTAATTGCGGCGGGCTGCACGACGTGTGCCTTTTTTTTTTTTTACACAAATGCAGAGACAAACAATGTGGACGTGTGAATACCCTTATTGAAAGCAATGTGATCTATCTTAGCCTTTCTGTGGTTTCAAAAAGGATCAGCAATTTTTGGCAATGTTCACACACTGTTGAAATATAGTGGATAGCGCTATTTAATGGCAAATAATTGCTATGGTGCACCAGATTGTGGCCCAGTTTTCTTTAGTCCTCCCACTATGTGTGACCCAGCATTGTACACCAGGGTCCTGGAGCATCATATTACGCCTCCAGATTATAAATAGAATCGTTCTATTTATTTACAGACTCAGAATGAGGTTCTCATTTGTTTTCAAGTCAAATAATTATCGAATTTAAACAGAATTATAAAAAAAATATGTAAAACTTTTCAAAGAAGCTCCATGTCGGCCATGAATACAAAGTGTGGAGCGAAGCTGCTCTGTGACTGATTAATTGCGTCACCTGGGCACGTTCCCAACAACATGGAATTGTTGATGAAACTATGAAGAAATTCAACCGGAAAGATGGCCTCTGTGCCTGAACAATTAATGGTAAGTCATCTGGAAACACAGGCTACGCGCCTGAGTGCAACTGAGTGCAAGTTTTTAGGAACCACATTACAATACGTTTTTAGCTGCCGTTTAAATTCAGTGAAAATCCCCCCCAACTGATCAACTGTTTTTAAAGGGGTTATCCAGCACTACTAAAGCCCCTATTACAGGCGTCGGCAGCAAGCAGGTAAGTGCTGGGGGGGGAGCTGCCCGGGTGGGGGGTGGGGGGGGTGGGGGGGGTGGGAGCTGCCTGGGTGATCGCTAGATCGTCCGGGCAGCCCAAAGCAGATAGCAGTGGTCTGCTGCCGACACTCCTATTCCACGGAGCGACAGCAGCAGATCGCTGCTATCTAAGTCGTTTTGAAAGACAAACGACTGCAACGATCAGCTGATATCGTTCATGTCGGCTGATCGTTGCCTTCTATTACACAAGGCGATTATCGGCCGTAACGGCCATTAATCGTTTTGTGAAATAGGGCATTAAAACATGGCCACTTTCTTCCAGAGACAGCACCACTCTTGTCTTCAGTTTGGGTGAAGGTTTTGCAACTCAGTTCCATTGAAGTTACGGGAGCTTAAAGCGACACTGTACCCAAAATTTGCCCTCCCCCAAATCACTTGTACTGATGCAGTTATTGTCTTAAAAAAATACTTTTAAATTTGAAGCCCCGTGCCAAACGGGAGTATCTGTGCCCTAACTTTGCACCACCCCTCCGTCCCTCCTCCCCACCCTCTTCATCATTAGGAATGCCACTGAAACATTTTCCCCATGCTGAACATTGCACAGGTCCTTAACGATCCAGCCCATGTGCCGGGCTGCCACAGGTGGGGAATAGGAGGCAATCTGCCTGGAGCATTCCTAATGATGAGGAGGGACGGAGGGGTGGTGCAAAGTTAGGGCACAGATACTCCCGTTTGGCACAGGCTTCAAGTTTAAAAGTATTTTTTTAGGACAAAAACTGCATCACCTGCCGAACGGACCGCAGGACAGATTTTGGATTAAAAGCAGCTTTCCAAAGTGGTTTTGGGGGGGGGGGGGGGGGGGTCAGATTGTGTGTACAGAGTCGCTTTAATTGCAAACCGCACCTGAACGAGAGACAAGAGTGGTGCTGTCTCTGGAAGAAAGTGGCCATGTTTTTCTAACCCTGGATAACCACTTTAAGGGGGAGATTTATCAAACTGTTGTAAAGTACAATTGTCCAAGTTGCCCCTAGCAACCAATCCGATTCCACTTTTTATTCCTCACAGATTCTTTGAAAAATGAAAGGTGGAATCTGATTGGTTGCTAGGGGCAACTAATGGTCCTTTTACACGGAACGATTATCGTTCGTTTTTGTACGATAACGATCTCATTTGAGCGATAATCGCTCCGTGTAAACGCTGCAAACAACATGTTCTCAAATCGTCGATCGTTCGCAAAAAATTCGCAGATCGTTCCGTGTAAACATTCTTTCAACGATTTCACCCGTGTGAAATAGGCATAAGCGATTGCAAATCGTTTCATCTAAACGCTGATCATTATAAAAAAAACATTGTTCATTCAATATCGTTAATCGTGCGATCAGGCGAATTATCGCTCCGTGTAAAACCACCATAAGACAATTCTACTTTAAACCAGTTTGACAAATCTCCCCCTAAGTGCTAATCTCAATTCAGCAAGTTAGGCTGGGTTCCCACTGTATCTTTGCTGTCCATTGAACGTATCTGTTTAATGGCAAAAAAAAAAGATTGAAAAATGGATTAAGAAAAAAGCAGATTATAATACCATTATAAATAAAGCGGATCAAAACAGATTCTTTTTTTTTATTTAGCGTACACAAAAATGTGGTTATTCACTTCAATGGAGTTGCAGTACTGCTGTTTCTGAAAGAAAGCCGCAATGTTTTTGGATAACCCCTGTAACTCCCATGAGAGTTGGTCCAAGACTGTACATATGAGATAGCCATCCAGTTCCAGCAAGTGCCTATTATTATATAATTATATATATATATATATATATATATATATATATATATATATATACACACGTTACTACTGAGGGAAAGAAAGGGAAAGAGCAGAGAAAGGTGACAAATCTAGCTCACTATGTGAAGGAGCTCCACAGACAAAACATGGAGGCTAGTAGGAAGCTGCTCAATGTTGCATTTAAATTATAAATGCAGATGAACAATA
This sequence comes from Dendropsophus ebraccatus, assembly GCF_027789765.1. Lineage (NCBI taxonomy): Eukaryota > Metazoa > Chordata > Amphibia > Anura > Hylidae > Dendropsophus > Dendropsophus ebraccatus. The sequence continues at coordinate 34,246,373 of NC_091458.1, read as the reverse complement.
GTAATAATAATAATAATGATGATGATGATAATAATAATATTAATAATAATAATAATAATAATAAAGTACAAAGTGTTCATTGTCATAGGGGCCCACACTAGGCCACCCATATCAAGAGACTGCACATACTGTATCCCGTTGCTATAAATGGCTGCTCTGTACTTGTATTAGGCAATGGGCCATCTATCTTAGCAACAGCCCTGACTATTGGGTGACCTCATGTCTTTGCTGCAGACAATACTTTTATCTGGAATAGCATGAAAATTGATTTGATTGACAGATTGAATGTCGGCCTTTGCCTTCCACAGTGGAAATTCTCATTCCACATGCAGCTGGGTGGCATCGTATGGTGATTTAATATGTATGTGCAAATGCATGAATCTACATGAAATAATTGTTCTTTATTCTGTATTATCACTAAATAAAGAGGCATCAGCAAACCGTGGACACGTTATTCCCCAAAGGATTCAGAGGAAACAAATCTCTTTTAAAGGAGCATATTTAAAGGGGGAGCACCTGAGTCCTGGTATTTCCTCCAATAGAAATACTATAAACGGCATAGGGTGGTTGTAGGGGTCTGCCTTAAATCTGGCTTATGGGTTTTAAATAATGTTTCATTCTCTTTAAAAGTAGCCTGTTAGAAGGTTTGAGCCATCAAAATTGCTTATAGCCCTAAACAGAATTCAGGAAAGGACTGGAACAATACCTCTTGTTTAAGGGCCCTATTCCATGGGACGATTATTGTTCAGTCGTTGGAATCTAAGCGATAATCGTTCGGTTGAAATGCAGTTAACGATTAACGACCGAACGAGAAATCGTTGATCTCTTTATAAGACCTGGACCTATTTTTATCGTTGCTTGTTTGCAAATCGTTCGCATTGAATAAGACGTCGTTCAGTCATTCACAGTAGTGATTAACGCAATAGCGCCGACAAGACGACCGCAAGAACGATCATAAGTAACGATTATCTTTCCATGTAAATGGGTGAACGATTTCAGGTCTTTCGCAATAGCGGCCGTTTGAGATCGTTTATTGTTAACAATTATGAAAACGATAATCGTCCCGTGTAATAGAGCCCTAAATCATGCAATTTAAGGCTATGTTCACACTACGTAAATTACATATTAATCACGGCCATTGTTGCCGATTAGCAACACAGCCGTGATTAATACTTTACTTACATTTTGCTGCAGCTAGAGGGAATCCTCGCCAGAGTGTATACACATAGTATACACTCCGGCTAGGATCGCTAGCGGCGCTGCAAAAAAGTCGCGGTTCTTCCCATCTTTATCAGCTGCTGTATGTCCTGCAGGAAGTGGTAAATTCTTTTCAGTCTGACACAGTGCTCTCTGCTGCCACCTCTGTCCATTACAGGAAATATCCTTATATAAAACCTTTACTGCTCTAGACAGTTCCTGACATGGAAAGAGGTGGCAGCAGAGAGCACTGTGTCAGACTATAAAGAATACACCACTTCCTGCAGGGCATAAAGCAGCTGATAAGTACTAGATGGTTTAAGATTTTTAAATAGAAGTCATTTACAAATCTGCCTAACCTTCTGACACTAGCTGATTTGTATAAATAAATAAATTCTCCGGAGTACCCCTTTAATTTGCAGCATAACTCCAATAAATGTTGGCTTTTACTGCACTGTAGCTTGCTGTTAATTTCCAAGGTATAATCTTCAGTAAGAATCACAGTATATCTGCCCCGTGTGTATTTGCGGTAACATTGCTCTATACATAATCTAGCTATGCCAGCACATTTCCTATATGTATACACCTGTCTGAGTAATAAGGTTTGTTCAGCAGTTTTCTAATCTCTTTTTATTACATGTCCCTGCGGAGCAGCAAAACAAGAACTAATGATTGTAGTAATGACCCCATTTCCATCCCCTGTAGGTGACTATGAGTTAGGGAGGCCGGTGATACTACAATGGTTAGTGTTAGAGGACACTGCTGACATATGGAGGTGCAGTCTGGCCTCTCTGGCCTGTTCACACACATTAATATGCAGCCTGAGTGTCAGCACAGTGTGGGATATGGACTAACATGCCTACATAGCACTCATGTGCCAGGCCGGTGCCCACACATTTCACTCCCGGAGACGCGGAGCTGTTGCTTGGGAAAGACAAGGGCCCTGTGCTTCTGTGGCCACTTTCCTTTCTTCTGAGCTATTATAAAGGCGGATGGTTTTGGCAGACGTCCTAATGTACTTAGGCGGTTATCGCTCCAAGAACATTGGCACCAGCTTACTTTTTGGCAATGACATCAGTGTGTGGAGGCATTATCCCAGTAATTGTGCGAGCCATGTGTACTGGGTGACTTTCTCCTCACTGCTGGGGAAGATATGGCATTGTTCTCCGCATGGAATAGAAGGTAAAAAAATGGGTGCCTTTACACAGAGAGATTTATCTGACAGATTTTTGAAGCCAAAGCCAGGAACAGACTATAAACAGGGAACAGGTCATAAAGGAAAGGCTGAGATTTCTCCTCTTTTTCAATCCATTCCTGGCTTTGGCTTCGAAAATCTGTCAGATAAATCTCTCTTTGTAAAGGCAACCTAAAGGCAGTTGTTTGTCATTCAACATGTTGAAAGACAAATGACTAATATAGCAACGATCTGCTGCCGTCACTTTGTGTAAAAGGAGTGGTGGCAGCAGACCGCTGCTATCTGCTATGGGCTGCCCTGACGATCCGCCCCCCTCCACAGCTCCCTGCGCCCCCCCCCCCTACTCACCCGCTCACTGCCGATGCGTGGAATAGCGGTGGCAGCGAGCAGAGAATGAGGAGCAAGCGAGCACTGACAGCGCTGGTTTGCTCCTCTCTGTCGCCCTGTGTAATAGGGACTTAAGGGTCTTTTTACACACACTGATATCGGATCAATTTATCTGCCAGATTTTTGAAGCCAAAGCCTCGCTGCTGGGGAAGATATGGCACTGTTCTCTGCATGGAATAGAAGGTAAAAAAAAATGGGTGCCTTTACACAGAGAGATTTATCTGACAGATTTTTGAACCCAAAACCAGGAACAGACTATAAACAGGGAACAGGTCATAAAGGAAAGACTGAGGTTTCTCCTCTTTTCAAATCCATTCCTGGCTTTGGATTCAAAAATCTGTCAGACAAATTTATCATATATCTGTGTGTGTAAAAGGCCCCTTAGGGGGCCTTTACACAGAGATATTTATCTGACAGATTTATTAAGCCAAAGGGATGGATTTGAAAATAGGATAAATCTCAGTCTTTCCTTTATGACTTGTTCTCTCTTTATAGTCTGTTCCTGGCTTTGGCTTCAGAAATCTGTCAGATAAATCTCTGTGTAAGGGTCATTTTACACACACACACACAGATATCTGACCAATTTATCTGACAGATAAGCCAAAGCCAGGATTGGATTTGAAAAGAGGAGAAAGTTTAATCTTTTCTTTATGACCTGTTCTCAGTTTATAGTCTTTTCCTGGCTTTGGCTTCAATAATATGTCAGATAAATTGGTGAGTTATCTGTGTGTGTTAAAGGGCCCTAAACAATAATATTCCTCCCCCTCCCTTCCCTTCTTTCACAGTCGTTACCCTAGTAGCAAGCTTGTATTTTCTACTCCCCGATACTACCTGGCACCCTACGGCCAACAATCGTCTGAAGTGTGATACAAAGTCCACTAGACCATTGGGCTGTTTGATTGACTCAGTACTGTGCTATGGATGACATGCAGAGGGAGAAGGGGGATCTTAATTTACAAGCTTTGCAAAGTGCTATGTGAACAGAAAAGAAAAAAGCAACAGCAATAGCACAGCAAGGAAGGGGTTACACTAAGCACTGAACTACTGCTACTGCTGCTGATGAGGCTGAAAACAAGCATTCAGACTATAGGGAGGAGACTGAAGCACTGTGCCCTGAGCTTATTGGTGGTTGAAGATGAGATGGAAGCTTTGATTTACCTTCCAGATACAGTGCAGATCATCTTCAGTTGGCAGAATGGATCAGCTTGCAGGTACACACAGCCCAGACTTACTCCTCCTCTCCTGCACAGAGCACATGCTAAGCTCCAGCCCTCCTTCCTGTGTCCTGTCTTGCTATGTATGTTACTAGAGAAGGAATTACAGGCAGTGAGCAAGATGGAGAAGAGAGACACCTAGTGGCCAAAATGTTGGAGCTGTTTTTCTAAGGTAAGGGGGATTTGTGGTAAATTAATTGATTTAAAAATACTCTATGGAGGGAAAGGTTTTTTGTCAGCCACATTGCAAAATTATTATCAGTCTTCCATCCACCATGTTCCATTTAAAACGCTAATGTTTTCTGTGAAAGAGGCTCCTTTATAACTACTCTAATTGCCATCTTACTGTGGCACCTTAAAGGGGTACTCCAGCAGGAATCTTTTTCTTTCGAATCAACTGGTTTCAGAAAGTTATATAGATTTGTAACTTCTATTTAAAAATCTCAAGCCTTCCAGTACTTATCAGCTGCTGTATGTCTTGCAGGAAATGGTGTATTCTACTCAGTCTGACACAGTGCTCTCTGCTGCCACCTCTGTCTGAGACAGGAACTGCCCAGAGCAGCAGCAAATCCCAATAGAAAAACTCTTCTGCTCTTGACAGTTCCTGTCTCGGACAGAGGTGGCAACAGAGAGCACTGTGTCAGACTGGAAAGAAAGCACAGTTTCCTGCAGGACATACAGCAGCTGATGAGTTCCAGAAGTCTTGAGATTTTTAAATAGAAGTAAATTACAAATCCATATAACTTTCTTAAACTAGTTGGTTTAAAAGAAAAAGATTTTCGCCGACGTATACCTTTAGGGTAGCTTCACACATACCGTATTTTCTGCTGCAGATCCGCAGTACATTTGACTAAATGAATGAACACAGCATTAAATCCACACTGTAAAATCTGCTGCGGATTTTACAGTGCGGAATTAATGATGTGTTCATTCATTTAATCAAATGCGCTGCGATACGGTACGCGTGAAGCTACCCTTAAGACAAATGGCACAACATACTTGCCAACAATCCCAATATTGGGGAGACGGTCCTACAAAACTGGTTACAAAGGAGCAGCGTTAGTGCAAATGAGGGTTACTGGGGAATTTAACCAGGCTTAGGAAAACATGGACGCTTTCTTCCAGAAACAGCATCTCTCCTGTCCTCAGTTTGGGTGTGGGTTTTGTAGCTCAGTTCTATTGAAGTAAATGGGGATGACTTGTAATACCACACAGAACCTGAGGCAAGGGTGGCGCTTTTTTTCCAAGAAAATTACCATGTAGGAAGCCAGCAGTATTATATAAGACATAGAATAGATGGGGCCCGGTTACAGACTTGGTATTGGGGCCCAGGGGCTTCAAGTTCTTCCTGAATATATTACATTTCCATAGATTACAATGTAATGTACCTCTCTCAGGTGACCTCATATTACATTCCTTTCTGATTAGATCTGTGTTAGTCAATATGTTAATTATCCATGTTTCCTGAGAGCGGGCCAGAACAGTGAGGCAATAGATCATCCACACATAGAGGAAGCCAAGCTCCGCAGTATGGTCCTGTGCCAGCGCTGTGTGTAAGAGGACACATAGAGGTGGTAAATCACAGGAAAGGTCCCCCCTGGTGAACCCAACTGGATGGGGCTGTGCAGAGTCTCCGCCATGCTTTATATCCTCCGATTACACGCAGACAGAGCGTACAGTTACAGGAACTAAACAGCTGTTCACAGAACATCAACCATTTACTCTTCACAGAACGTCCATAACATGCATTGTTAATGAAGAAGCCAATACATTCCTAATTTCATTTAGAAATATGAAAAAAATATGGACAATAACGGGAAAAGCTTAAAATGATATATAGCTATTATAGTGATTGTAAATGACAAACTATATAATAATACAACGCCAGTCAGGAGACCATCATCTATTTACTCCTTCTCGATTACTCAAATTTAGATTCTTCACTCATTGCCATGTTCTTTCTCTTATTCCTTTTTTTTAGTAGTATAGTAATTGGCATAGAAGTGATTTTTTTTTTCTGGTATTTGGTATGACCGAAAATCAGTAATTTTGTTTTTTTGGCAGGCTGTACTAGCAGATTTGTCACAGCAGCCATGGAGGTCTAGACAAGAACTCCAGCTGCCATGACAGACAGCCAGCTCACTGTGATTGAACCATCAATGATGCCCTATATAACTATATAGATGAATACTATTGATTGTGGCAGCTAGTGTCCCAGCACCGGCGTGCCACTAAGTCTTATTCCACCTGTCCAAAGGTAACTCTGTCACTTGTCACACTCTGGGATGATGGGTGTCATTTGGCATCATCACCACTTGGTGTCTCACTCTCCCCTGTCCGTTTGCACAGCTGAGGGTATGGAAGGGTTAACTTGTCTGTTGTTCTGTTATATGTTCACCCATTACTAGCTTGGGTGCCACAGACTCTCGTCCTATCATACTCTTCCCTTCTTTCCCTTCTAGCCCTTTGCCCATCCAAAGGGTTTAGACCTGGTCACCCCCATATAGGTGAGTTAGTTCTTAGTAGGAGGGTATTTTGTCTGGTGTATAGAGAGAGAGAAAGTCCTGCTGAAGCCTATAACCGGGCCTGGCCCAGGGCCAGGGCCCTTGCAAGGAGCCACAGCTTAAAGATTCTTTGAGAGACTTTGAGAAAACCACTATGCAGTGCTAAACCCAAAAGTGGGGTAGCTGTCACCTGGGTTCAACCTTGCCTGCTCCAGGGATTCTTCAACTAGTCAGGACTATCCCACACTAGGAATAGTCTGCAGTGGAGCAAATAGTATAAGCTTAAGTAGTCCATTAGATCTTGCCCATCGCTGCACCGTTATGGGAGGTTTACGGCGTGGGCTGGGTAGATCACTGACTTGTCCTCCTGTAGGGGTATAACACTGCATAGTGTTTGTAGTTATAATCTTGAAAGGAAAAGTCTCTGAATTCTCCATACACGTGTGTTTTTGACCACTACACAGCTGGTCTGGCCAAGTACAACAGGGATGCCTGTTCTGTGTGTGTCCTACTCCTAAGAGAATCAGAGAAAACTGACGCTACACTTCCTCTCCCCAAATGACTACTTCCTGCAGGGTATGTAAGAGTCCCTGTGAGTGGTGGAGAAGAGAGTGCACAAAGACAGAGGTACAGAGATACGTAGAGAAGAAAGAAGTATCTCCCCTGGTCCTCAGAATCACAAAATACAAAGAAGCAGTAACCCTATAGTGAGTACAGCCGTGCAATACATATATACAAGTTCGTACATAGAATACTGACATCTGGTGGCAAAACTCACAAACATCTTCATCACCACCTTACTTTTGAGTATAAGGCTTTTGCGACAGGTGTCAGACAAGGAACATCCGTGGTGGGACACCACATTATATTCTATGTTTGTGATTATTTTTTGCACTCATTTTGCCAGTTTTATATTGCACTGAAGATTTACTCAGTAAAGTGTTGCTCCTGTTTAGGTGCTGGACTCTGTGCTCATTACTCTCCGCTGCACCTATACCCACAAATTGTACTACCCTTTTACAAGGCCCAGTGCCAGTGTGTCTGGGGTGGGTATCATCACTCCTGGCCACCGTGACAAGTGCCCAACTAAAACACCAGAAAGTCCACTACTGTTACCAACTAGCAACCCCTGACGGGTGTCAGCTGCCGACAGCAGCCAGCACCCACCGAGTATGGAAGAGGCTTAGTTTCCCAATTTTATGTAACTAATAGAGATGCGCGAACTGGGTTCAGGTTCGAGTCTATCCGAACCCGAACTTTCGGTATTTGATTAGCGGTGTCTGCTGAAGTTGGATAAAGCTCTAAGGTTGTCTGGAAAACATGGATACAGCCAATGACTATATCCATGATTTCCACATAGCCTTAGGGCTTTATCCAACTTCAGCAGCCACTGCTAATCAAATCCTGAAAGTTCGGGTTCGGATAGACTCGAGCATGCTGGAGGTTCGCTCATCTCTAGTAACTAATAATTTGGTATAGACACAATAAGCCATACTGCATAATAAGGCCCTGTTCACACTATGGAATCGGCACTGAAATTCTGTGTGGAACCTCCCTGCGCCAAATCCTGCCCTCTACCAGTTTGAATGGGAGGGCTTGTGCGCCTCCGTTCTCCGCTCAAACAATTGACATGTCAATTTTCTAAGTAGAGAGGTGTAGAGAACAGAGGCGCGCAAGCCCTCCAATTCAAACTGATAGAAGGCAAGATTCATCACCTAGTCTGTGTGTGTGTGGGGGGGGGTGTTCGCAAGGAATCTTGGTGCCGATTCCGTAGTGTGAACTTGTTAAGGGTGGCTTGTAAATTAAGAGTGCCAGGACATCACCAAAGCGTCAGTGGGAGGACTGACAAGGTGCGTAATGTTTTTTGTTTTTTCAGTTTTAATTTATTAATTTTTTTTTTACATTTTTTTTTAATAGCCAGATAGCTATAACTTTCTGCATAGCTTGTTATAAGCTATTGCTCTCCTGTGTCAACCAGTTCAAGCCTGAAAGCTGCATTTGTATATAGAGCACATTGGTCCCTATAGTCCCTTTATGGAATATTAAATCGTTTATTAGGATTTGAATGTTAAACTACAGCCGTATACCTAAAGTCTACCATCATGTACTGTATAATAGGTTCTAGATCTATAAATGAGGGCTGCATATACACCCATTCTAATATCTACTATTGGGACAGCTCTATTATTATAGCACAACCCTATACCAGATATATATAATGCTATAATATAGGGTCCAGGTAAAAGTTGTCCCTTCTTTCTAGAAATCACTGGGTGTCCAGCTCCCCTATGGGACAGCCTCTTCAGTGTCAGGAGATGATGAAAGGTGGATTACCCCATGATAATAGAAGCCTCGGAGTGATCAGCCGTTACGGCCGCTCCTGTGGTTTTATTCTCATGGGGGAGGCTTTGTAAACTGAGCGGCAGAAGAACCAGTTAAACAGTAACAGTAACTTGGTTGCTAAGTAACATCCGCTCCATACAACGTGTTTCTATCATTTCCCGGTTTACTCATTGCACCTATATTTTGGTGTTAATCATATGTGTTACTGATTCTCATTGAATGTGTATATACTGTATATATCTACAGAGTATTTTCGCCCTAAACAAATGTGCATCTGATTCTAGCAGAAAACTAGATGTTCTAACAAGTGAATTATGATCTGATGGTGTATTAGGATCTCACCACACAGTATGTAGCATGTGCACAGTATATATACATGTAGCTACTTACTATATGAGTGGAAACTCTACATGTCAAAAGCCTATAGGCCCTCTGCTCTACTCAGCCAGTGTATTAGATGCGGTTTAAAGTGATATTGTCACCCATCCTTTTCCCGGTGATGTTGTATCAGAGGATAGGCGAGTCACTTGCTAGATGGTTGAGCCGGACCTTACAGGACAAGTGCCATGAAAAACTTTTTCCTATTAACTGAAGCAGATTACAAAGTTATATAACTCTGTAATGTGCTTCAATCACCTATCTGCTTCCCTTCCCTGTCTTTTCCCCCCTCCACCCCCCACCAGGAAGCGTCCTGACTCACACAGACCTAATTACTGTCGTCACCGTCACCAAGCTCTTCTCTCAGCTCCTTCTCCTGTTACAGCAGGGGCCGGTTGTACTTTGTTCCACTGTGGACAGTGTCTTGCTGGGCTGCTACGGGGTTCCTTGGGTTAGTGTAGACACGGATAGCCAGAGTGGTGTAGTGACCCTCCCAGACTGTTGGAACTGCCACCCACAGAGAGAGGAAGTGTCCCAAGGATGTGGTGGTTGCTGTGTCGGTGCGAGTTGAAGAATCACAGAGTCTCTTTAGCATAAATTATCTTGTTTTTACTTGAAAGGTACGGGATGTTGGAGGATGAGGTAGAAGAATACTTAGAAGAAGATGAGAATACTTGTGTCCGTGTGTTAACCTCTGAGTCTTCACACCACCTAATGCCCACCAGTGTCGGGTGACCAGTCCTATGAGGGTGACACAAGGCCCCAGACCTTGTAACCTGGGATGAGCGGAATGCTGAGGGTTCCTTGGTGACAACCGCGCTGCGAGATAGGGTTCCTAGGCCTTAGCAACTTTGCTCTATCCGGATCAGTTCCTAGCTTACTGCTGTCTGTGGATACTGTCCTGCTCTGTGATTCTCCCAGTCCATGGCGTGGGTTGAGGTTGTCTCTGACTTGTCCTCTCTTGAAAGGGGTTTAACACTGCATACTGTTGTGTAGCGTTACTGAGAAGAAACTGTGAGCTCTGTCTTTCTTCCTACCCATACGGGGTTCTGACTGACCCTTGAAAGTAGGGGACCTGGTAGAGGGCCAGGGAAAAGATTCATGCACTTCCTCTACCAATGTGACTTCCTTGCTCAGCATATCTAAAGTGCACTGTGAGTGGGTGAAGAATGCAATAGAAGAAGTAAAGAGATAAATGATAGGAGAGTAGAAGAAAAGATTCCCATAGGTTCCACAGATCCATGTGACAAACCAACAAACAATAACCCTTTACACATTTCAGCTGTGCAGGATCTGAATACATACATCTATAACAACGACACCTAGTGGCGAAACTTCATCACTACTTTCATCACCACTTAAACAATAAGTACAGGCTTTTACAAAGGGTGTAGCCAATAGCAACACCCGTGGTAGGACACCACATGTGCAGTTTTCAGAACCAATATGAAGTTTACATTCTGCACATTTCATATCTACCTGTATAAATCAGGCTGGGATTCATCCTCTGTGGCGCAGGCACAATAAAAGTAGATAGGGATCCGGAGACCTCACTGCCTAGCGGTGCCTGCGCCACAGAGGAGGAATCCTGGCCTTCAGAGCAGCCCATTCCAATGACATCACGGATATCACTTTAAAGAGGACCTGTGGCCTTTATATAAAACTACTGCCTAGCTATTCCCTAGTTATTGGGAAAGGTGTGGCTTTGTTGAAAGGAACATGGCATAAATAAGTTATCCAGGATTAGAAAAATATGGCTGCTTTCTACCAGAAACAGCACCACTCTTTTCCTGACTTTGTGTGTGGTATTGCAGCTCAGTTTCATTGTGGGGCTATGTTCATACAACATAAGTAAATTATTAATCACGGCTGTTGTTGCCGATTTGCAACACGGCCATGATTAATCCTTTACCTACATTGTGCTGCAGGCTGAGGGAATCCTGGCCTGAGTGCTTACACATAGAATACACTGCGGCTGGGATCCCTAGCGGCGCTGTAGAAAACTGATATGTCAGTGCACACAATAGAGTGTGCAGCTCCGGCCGCACGCTCCATTGTGTACAGCAGCAAATTCAGATGCGGGCGTGCACTGATGCGCCCGCATCTGAATTCAGCAGCAGTGAAGATCATCCAGCCGGTACCAGCTGGGATGATCTTCTCTGACACCGGCCATTCCGTGTCCCGGTCGGGTCATGGATCGGCCGGTATCTTATGCCATGTGAACATAGCCTAATACCGCATACAACCATAGGACAGGGGTGGTGCAGTTTTTGGACCAAAGAAACTATGTATTTATAATTCCAGATAATTCCTTAAAGGCTGGCCTCACACTGCCTTAAAATATTGGGAAAACACCAGTTTTTTTTTTTCTTTGCAAAAACGCCAGTGGCGTTTTAGAGGTCAATAGAATTTTCCGCTGTTTTTGAGGCTCTTTGGCAGTTTTTCAAAAGCGCAGCATGCTTCGAGTTCGGTCTTTTTTTGGCAAACTGGCTTTTTTTTTTACCATCGACTTCAGTGGGATTGTTATGGTTTTTTCAAAAATGCCATTGCTGTGCATATGTCTTTTTTTTCTGGCAGTTTTGTGGTCCAGCAGCTAGGTCACGTGATGGAGGGAAGAGGGAAAAAAAAAGTTCAGTACACAAAATCATTAAACCACAAAAAAGATTCTTCACACATACAGTAAAGTCAAAATTGCTAGAAAAAAATCCAGAAAAAAACGCAAATGCATGGAAAAAACGCAGACGAAAAGTGTAAGTAAGGGTACCTTTATATGTGTTTTTTTGCAATAAAAAAAAGCATCACAGTTGTGGTGCACAATTTTGACATAAAGTAAAGTAAGCCAACTATTAGGGTATATGCACACACTGAATACTCCGTGCGCCATCCGCCACACGTCCCTGCGCACTCCCACTGCCCTCTCCACCAGCTCCATAGACACCATTATATGCTTCGGCGGACTCCGCTGTCCGCCCAAAAAATTGTCTTGTGAGAGTATATAATGGAGCCTATGTGACAGGCAGAAATTCAGGTGGGAGCGCAGGGGAGTGGGCAGCGGATTCCGCGAAAAATTACTCCGTGTGCATATACCCTTAGATGGTCTAAACTTGGACTTGACAGATGCACCAGATTTTCAAACAGCCTCTCCAAGTCACTGAAACTAATCTGTGACAATGTTTGTTTTGTATCTGCTCCAATATATAGAGCAATGAAGGGGGTCATGATGTAGATAGTCAAGAAGCACCAAAGAATGGATGCTGCCCCATTTCCCAGGCTAAAATAGTGTATTTGTGTAAAGAGAATCAGTAGGTAGACACATTGGACTACTATTGGCCTAGACAGTGTCGGACTGGCCCACCAGAGGATCCTTCAGTGGGCCCCCAGCTTTAGAACCTGCACAAACACTGACTGACATGTTGTTTCTCACTGGCTCTTCATTGGTGGGCCCCCAGGATCATTTCCTCTGGTGGACCGCAGATGCCCCAGTCCAACACTGGGCCTAGAAATAAAGAAGGTGCAGATTCATATTGATTTGTGTTGCTTGTATTGATTATACGAGACCAATTGGCAATAATTGGCAAACTATGTGAAGTGCTGCGGAATCTGTGTGCGCTATACAAATAAAAGCATTATTATTATTCTGTTTTTGTAAAAAAAAAAAAAAAAAAAAGAAAACACTGAATCCATCTTAAAAAAAAAAAAAAAAAAAAAATTAGTCGGACACAGATAAAAACTAAAGGAAAACTACCCTGATTTGACTCTTTTGAAAGCGATTATTCCGTAAATCTCATTTTACATAAATATTGACACAAACTGTCGGAGAGACCAAGGCTGATGGTTTCCAGAGAACCGATTCAGGTTAAACTCTTCACCTGATGGGGCCGCTCCACTGTATGAAGCCTAGAGCTCAGGTTACACCACCATAGGCACCACTGTTACAGAATTTAAGCAGCATCAGACCAGATTATTTAGAAAAATAACTATTTCTTTTCTTTTTTAAAACAAGCTATCACTACATTTTGGAGTTTGGGCAGAAAGTCACATAATCATGGAAAGAACATATAAATTCCATACAGTTATCTTTGGTTGTATTCAAACCTAGGACCCCGATGCTGTACTGTGACATAACTAACCACTGAACAACCAAGTATAAAGGTTAGATTGCGAAAATCTCTTTTTATCTCTTCCAGTACTTATCAGCTACTGTATGTCCTGCAGGAAGTGGTGTATTCTTTCCAGTCTGACATGGTGCTCTCTGCTGCCACCTCTGTCTGTGTCAGGAACTGTCCAGGGCAGGAGAGGTTTCTATGGAGATTAGTAAACTAATAGTAAGCTAGTAAGGAGATGGCAGCAGAGAGCGCTGTGTCAGCCTGGATAGAATACACCTTTTCCTGAAGGACATACAGCAGCTCATAAGATTATCTGTTGGCAGATGTTCAGGAGACCACCATACATCTGGCAGACAGCCACAGCTGCCAGATTCAGCCAACTTTGGTATACGGTGTGTGAGCAATGTAATCCTCAGCTGCTACAGGACCGGAGGCTGGTAGAGACTTATTGCTGTCATCATTTTCAATGTTTTCTATGGAAACTGGAAGTTTAGTTTATGCAAAGCCATGCAAGGACACTGCAGTCAAATAATGTATGATATTTAGTGATGAGCGAATACTATTCAAGCTATTCAAATGCGTTTGAATATTTGAATGCCAACGCAGTAAAAATTCGATTTTTCCAGCCAATAAACATGCGGGGGGGGGGGGGGGGGGGCACTAGGAATAGGCAGGACTTTAAAAAAACACTAACTGTGATTGGCTGGCTAAACCATGTGACCTCCTGAATAAAAGAATAGTGATTTCAGAGTCGTGTCACTTGCTGGTTGGAGCTAGAGAGGGACAGACTGTATACCAGGGAGAGAGAGCTTTTAGGTGAAGTTAGGTAGGAAGGGACCCCCAAAAGCCCTTGTTAGGGCTCAAAGTATAAAAACCAGAGATTTAGAAGCTGTTGTGAGACAGGCAGTGTGTTCAGACATCTACTGATAGTGTATACGGCTGTATACTGTGAGTGTGGGATAATAGCTGTTATCTTGCTACTACTGATTTGCGCAGTCTGCGTCCTGTAAAGGCGTTGAAGAGCCCTTTAATTTTATTATCTTAAAAACAATTATATATCTGGTATACGGCTGTATACTGTGATTGCGGGATAATACCTGTTATCTTGGTACTACTGATTTGTAGTTATCGTCAATTTTCGTTATTACGCATTTTACACTGCACCTGATACGTACGCAAGTGCGTACTGCTAGACCAAAACGTACGCTTCTACTTTACGTTCATAATTTGTTAGCGAATCTTCGGCGGGCACTTGGGAAAATTGGGATGTTTTCTCATCACTAGTGTTAGATGCAGCCAGGCATGCTTCCACTGCTGTCCCATATGCATTCCAGAGATGTTGGCATCATTTCCTGAGCTGTCATTTTGCACTTGGTGACCTCCTAGTGGTTGAATATTGATTTCCAGGTCCCAAGTATTTTTGTCCCATAGAGTATAATGAGATTGGATATTCGTTCAAATATACGAATAATGGGAGCTATTCGAATCTAATTTTGAATTATCGAATATTTCACCATTCGCTCATCTCTAATGATATTATACACATTACAGCAGTACACAAGATGTGGTACTGGGGGCTCTGTAACATACATAGGAGGCAACATAACCCTGATCTCTGCTATGGGGCTCCCTCTATGTACAGCACAGCATACATGTACATGTACTGAGTAAAAAAATATGAATTTTTATGAAAACCAATTTAGGCTGGCTTCACACTACATTTTTGCAACCCATTTTATTCCTTACGTTTTTGCAAAAAACGGATTAAAAAAATGGGTGCATTTGTGCGCATCCATTTGATTCCATTTTTCCACTGACTTCCATTATAAAAGAACGGATTAAAACGCTTTTTTTTTTAACGTACATAAAAACATAGCTGAGCTTTATTTTGTGTAGGTTAAAAAAGGATGCGTTTTGAACCTTTTTTTTATAACAGAAGTCAATGGAAAAACGGATCAAACGGATGCACACAAATGCATCCATTTTTCCATCAATATTTTGCAAAAATGGATTGCAAAAAGGTAGTGTGAACCCAGCCTTACTTGCAAATTTTGCCTGAATAGTTCTAAGGATTTTTACAAACTCAAATACCATCTGGAACTAGCAGGATAGTGTTATGGAAACTGACGTTATTAAGAACGAACCACCTCCAGATATTAAGGAGCTGAAGTACCAGTTATGACTCTCTTAAGTGTTTCTTCTTGGCTATCTCAATTGCAGACAATTGAGCTCCAGTCTACTGAGTGTTCAGAGTACAAAATGTACAAGAGCCCGGTGTACAGTAAATATGCCAAATGCTAAGTAAAAAAGGAAAATCTACAGAACAAAATATAGCAAACAAGCCCTGATGAATGGTTCCAGGAGTGCGTTGATGTACGACAGGAGAAGGGGTTAAACCTACTTAAAGATTGAAACTTTTTTGAAGGTGACCATGCAAATATGACAAATGTTCCTGTGGTGAGCCCATGGTGTAGTGTTATATCGGAGGAGTGGCCGGTCACTTGGTAGGTGGTTAGGTGTGACTCCACGCCGGTGGTGGTTGGCCGAGATACAGCCGGACCTTGGAGTGCACACCGGTGTGAGGGCACGCCTGCTTTTAGTTTACAAAAGACTAGTTGTACCTTTTTCCCCTGTGGTCAGTGTCCTGCCGAGTTGCTACGGGGTTAGAGTGATCACGGATGGCCAGAGTGGTGTAGTGACCCTCCTGGACTATCGGAACCACCACCCACAGAAAGGGAAACTGTCTCAAGGCTACGGTGTGTGCTGTGTCGGTGGAAAGTGTAAAATCACAGAGTCTCTTTAACTTAAATAAGCTTGGGTTTTTACCAGAAACTGCTTGCTTGCAATAGGTTAAAAGATTATGATGACTCTCTTGATAAAGCACGTGGTGATACACTTGACAATAGTTACAGACAAATACTTGACAATACAGTAACTGAATCTTGTAGTAGGAATACTGTGTAGGATAAAGTCATGCCAACTGAGTAGTGTGCTGAGTGATACAAAGAAGCATACTAGCAGAGAGGAGGATGCCGCGAGAGTCTCAACCCAGGTAGTACTGTGCTCTGCCAGGATGTTGGAGGATGAGGTAGAATACTTAAAAGAAGAAGAAGAACACTTGTGCCTGTGTATTTACCTTGAATTAGTCTTCACACCACCTTATGCCCACTAGATTTGGCTGAACCTTGCTACAGGGTGACACAGGCCCCAGACCTTGTTACCTGGGATGAGCGGAATGCTGAGGGTTCCCTGCTGACACCCATGCTGCAAGATAGAGTTCATAGGCTTATTGCAACTTTGCTCTATCCGGATTAGTTCTTAGCTCTTTGGCTTAATTGTGGATACTGTCCTGCTCTGTTACTTCTCCTAGTCCACAGCTTGGGTTGAGGTTGTCTCTGGCTTGTCCTCTCCTAAGAGGAGTTTAACAGTGCATAGTGCTGTGTAGCCTTACTTGTAAGAAAGTTGTTAGAGGTGTACTGTCTTGCTTCCTTCCCATACGGGGTTCTAGCTAAGACTGGGCTGAGGTATGGGGACCTGCCAGAGGACCACTGTGGAGAGCTATCTAGCTTGCGTCCTTACTCAACAATGTCCAACACGAAGAAGACCTTTTTGCACCTCCTCCCCCCATGTGACTTACTTCCCTAGGGTAACTAATGTGCACTGTGAGTGGGTGAAGAGTGCAACAGAAGAAACAAGGAGAGAGGTGATAGGAGAGAAGAAAAACAGATTCCTACTGGTCTGTAGATTCAGGTGACACATATAGAAACAATAACCCTTTACATCCTTCAGCTATGCAGCTTTTAAATACACATATACAATACAGTGACATCTAGTGGAGAAGCTTTAGTACTACTTTCATCACCACAATAAGTACAGACTTATAACTGTAACACCCGTGGTAGGACACCACATTCCTGCATATGGGGAGGACGGGAGAATAATTATTTGACCAACAGTTATTGAAGGTGACTAGAGATGAGTGAATTTACAGTAATTACAAAGCGAATAGCTTCATTATCTCTGTCATCCATTCATCAGGCTGCTTTCAAACTGAATGCCGCTTCATGCTGCTCCTCTCCGGGGGCTGGGAGAAGTTTCCCAGGACTGAATCCAGCTTTTTCCAGCACCTGGGCATGAGCTGGACAGAGCCGCTACCTTTATTCCTAGTTCACTACTCTCATTCTTTGTTCACTCCATTGCTGCCCCCTCTCATCTATTTTTTTTAAACTTGAAACGTTTTTGCAAATAATGCATACAAAACAGACACAATAAGTACAGAAGATTTCTAATGCTATTCCTAGTCATGCATAGGTCTCCCTCTCATCTCTAGTCCCCAGTCCCTTACCTCCAATGACTAGGTACTGTAGAGTCAGGTCCGTAAAACCTAAACCTAAAAGACCAACTTACTACTCCTCTTCCACCCTGAGGGTGGGTTCGCACTACAGAACTCGAGCTGAGAATTTTTGCCGGATTCCGTAGCTTGTACCCATTCACAGCCGCGCACCTCTCCGCCCGTGCCATAAACACCATTTTATGCACGGGTGGATTCCGCATTCCGCCGAAAGAACCCGTGTGGGACACCAAAGGCCCTGTTTATGGGGCACTCTATGAATGGCACTGTTTATGGTAGTACTCTGTAGTTGGCACTGTTTATGGGAGTACTCTGTAAATGGCACTGTTTATGGGAGTACTCTGTAGTTGGCACTGTTTATGGGAGTACTCTGTAAATGGCACTGTTTATGGGTGTACTCTGTAGTTGGCACTGTTTATGGGAGTACTCTGTAAATGGCACTGTTCATGGGACCACACTGTGGATGGCACTGTTTATAGAAGTACTCTGTGGATGGCACAGTTTATGGGGGCACTCTGGCTTAGTAAACATAAGCAATCTGTCTGTCATGTGTAACCAGTAAGTGAGGGCAATGCTTATGTGCAAAAACTATTTAAAAAGGTAACATCAGAACAATGAATGCCCTAATAATCTCCCAGGAACGCTGTAATCACCCTTTTTGTACCCTAGTTCCTGGAATTGTCTGTATGCTGATCCTTGTTCTCCTAAAGCTGCACCATGAGAAGTTGCTCCAGACTGGTCTTTAGCATAGCTGATATCTTCCCACAGGCCTAGACTCTGACACATGTACATTGCAATGGACTTATATCTTGCACTACTGTAGTATCTTGCATGTCAGTGCACCAGGTGTCAGCTGTGGTGGGGGAGGGGTAGGTCATGATTTTTCTACAATCTGCTTGAATTTTTTTTTTTTTTTTTAGCTTTAGCTAACATGGAGGGTGGGAGTCTGCCTTATATATCTGTGTCCTGTAAAGAAACTTTCTTAGTCAACACCTGGTGAGACTAGTTTATAACCTTTCTGCCATACATTATATGGAGAGAAGTATTGGGACACCTACAGGAACATTCCTACCATCCCATTCAATATCCATAGACATTACTATGGCATTGGCCCCCGTTACAGGTATAGCAGCTTCCACTTTTCTGGGAAGAATTCTTGGGAATTTTTGCTTATTCACATTTGTTACGTCTCATTTCAGGCAGGCTGGTAGGGCATGGATTTAAAGGGGTATCCAGGATTAGAAAAACATACAGTAACTGCTTTTTACCAAAATCAGCACCACACCTGTCTTCAGTTTGTGTATGGTATTGCAACTTCAGTGGGGCCAAGCTGCAATACCACATATCGACTGAGGACAAAAGTGGAGCTGTTTCTGGAAGAAAGCCGCCATGTTTTTCTTCTCCTGGACAATCCCTTTAAATGTTGACTATTTCTGACTATGTATTATTCCTCTATAGATTGTATAGACTTCCTGAAATCAAATAGAAGGGTCTCCTGAGAGATGAAGAATCCTGGAAAGACTCTACAATGTTTGCTGACTGTATTTATCCTCTTCTCTGGAGAGCGTAACACAAACTGAGGTCAGCCGTGATATAATCAGGTCTCCCAAAGCTGCGTCCAGACATCTCCAGCTGGAAGCTGCCAAGAGCCGTCACCCACAATGGAAAAACGGTGTCAGGGCCCTATTCCACAGGACGATTATCGTTTGGAACGATTTCAGATTGTTTATCGATAACGAATATCTGACCGATAATCGTTCTGTGGAATAGGGCCCTTACTCTGTCTACAGTATATCAATCCACAGACACAACCAGGGCCACCTCAGATGCTGCTTTTTTATGACCTGTATTACAGGTATTAAGGTATGACAGGGTATAACCTACACGGTAATAAGGCAAGCTGGGGGCATACACTATAATGGAAATTATCACAAAAACGCATTTGTAGAAAATGCTAGCAGACTAGAAGACTTTATTGCTGAGGCGCCATGTGGCTAGAGAGGCGTGATGATGATGATAGGTCGGGGCATTATTTAGTTACACTTGCTGGCCCTTTAAGAGACAGGGAGAGAAGAGGTGTGCACCCTATAATAGACAATAAATAATCATCGTTTCTGATTTACATGCTGGAAAAAACTATCCGGAGAAGAGTTGAGACATAGGCGCCACCTGGTGTTCAAAATGTATATCAATGTATATCAATGTGCATGACCAGGCAGTAGCATCATGAGTGTCCGTAAGTGTAATGTAAAATGTTGGCTCTCAGGCTGCCCCTCTTAGGGCCTTATTACACAGGACGATGCAAAAAATCGTTAAATCGTTGGAATTTAAACGATAATCGTTCTGTGTAATTGCAGGAAACGATCGAAAAATCGTTTGTATGTCGTTGATCGTTGATTTAGATCTGAACCTAAAATTATTGTTAATCGTTCGCTGTAATTCCACATTCGTTCGCTCAAGTTCCACATTTGTTCACTAATCGTTCAGTGTAGTTGCACATTGTTCATAGTTTTGCTGGTATCAGAAGGAATAAACGATCGTAGTAACTATTGAAATAACGATCGTAGTAACGATCGTAACTAACGATTATTGTTCTGTGTAATATGGTGAACGATTTCAGGTTGATGATAAACAATCTCGTTTGCGATCGTTTATCGTTATGGTGCGTTTACACAGGCAGATTTATCTGACAGATTTTGGAAGCCAAAACCAGGAATGGATTTGAAAAAAGGAGAAATCTCAGTCTTTCCTTTATGACCCATTCCCTGTTTATGGTCTGTGCCTGGCTTTGGCTTAAAAAATCTGTCAGATAAATCTGCCTGTGTAAACGCACCATTAGTCGTTAATTGTTACAAATTATGCTGCGTTTACACGTAACGATTATCGTGCGAATTTGCACGATAACGGTCGAATTGGAACGATAATCGTACGTGTAAACGCAGCGAACGATCGAACGACGCACGTTAAATCTTACATCATGATCTTTCAGCAGGTCAGCAAATCGTCGTTCATCGTACGCAAAAAATTCGCAAATCGTTCCGTGTGAACAGTCGTTCGCCGATTTAACCAATGTGTGAGATAGGCTTAAACGATCGCAAAACGATCGCAGTGCGAATTTTCGTACGATATATCGTACCGTCTAAACGCTGATCGTTATAAAAAAAAATCGTAAATCCGACATTGCTAATCGTACGATCGGGCCAATAATCGTTACGTGTAAACGCAGCATTACTCCGTGTAATAGGACCCTTAGGGTCCATTTACACAGAAAGATTATCTGACAGATTATCTGCCAAAGATTTGAAGCCAGAAACAGACTATAAACAGAAATCAGGTCATAAAGGAAAGCCTGAGATTTCTCCTCTTTTCCAATCCATTTCTGGCTTTGGCTTAAAATCTTTGGCAGATAATCTGTCTGTGTAAATGGACCCTTTTGGTCCCTTTACACGGAGTGATAATTTGCGCAATCGAACGATTAGCGATTTCGAAGTAACAATGTATTTTATAATGATCAGTGTTTAGATGAAACGATATATCATTTGAAAAATTCGTTATTACGATTGTTTTAAGATCTCTTAAGCCTAACTCACACATAGGGTGAATTGTTCAAAGACTCTCAACAAAGCGATCTGCGAATTTTCAGCGACCGACCAACGACGTTTTTAGAACACGGTGAAAGATCGCGATGAACGATTTATCACTTGTCGCTTGATTGCACGCAGTGTTTACACGAGCGATTATCGCTCAAATGCGATCGTTATTGTGAAAATTTGAACGATAATCGCTCCGTGTAAAGGGACCATAAGATATGACAGCAGCAGATCACTAGGGTTCTAGCAGCTGGACCTCACAATTAGAGCACTCAGTGGCTGGCGTCTGTGTGCTCACTGCTCAGAACATCATCAGAAGAGCTGGGTAAGGGCATCATAAGGGCACATAACCAGCGTCACCAGGGCAGAACGAGCGCTGGCAGTGGACTTGGCAAGGAGAGGACGCTTTATTTTATTATATTACACCCCAAGCAGGTATATTAAAATGTGAAAATCAAGGGGGCATTAAAAATCAGTTCTCTCCTGAGCTAAAACAACTAGAACCCTGCCCAGTACTGACAGGACAAGAACCCAGAAACAGCTGTCTACAAGTGAATTTCTATACTTAAAGAGATTGTCCAGAGAAAATTAAAGGTGGAACTATCAGCAGGTTAGTCGAATGTAACCTGCTGATATGTCCCTATTGCACAGGAGACAATGAGAAGGAAGGCATGTCTCTTACCTTCCTCTTCGGCACCATTCTCGTGCAGTTTGTAGTTTGCTCTACGGTCTGGCAAGAGCGTTAGGAGCACTGGCCGCCGCCATAGCGCCGATCTGGCCAACCCGCTCCATTGATTATAATGGGGTGGGCGATGCTCCTAACAGTCTTACCGGACCATGAAGAAAAATACTAAGTGCACCAGAACAGCGCAGAGGAGGAAGGTAAGGTGTCTCCTGTGACATAACAGCAGGTTAGCTTCATCTAACCTACTGAGAGTCCCCCTTTAACTAGTCCCCTAGCCACAGGGCACAAGTAAAAGATTGGAGGGGTCAAACCCCCGCCATTCTCCATATTGGGCCCCTGGCTTACTTGCCGTGCCTGCGGTTGTGTTCATAGTAAAAAAAGATTTGGAGATTGTCAGGGAATATGGAGGTAGGACCCCCTGCATCTCTTACCTGTCCCCTATCTTGTGCATGAGGGAGAGGTTAATTTTTCCTGGACAACCTCTTTAGCCCTATTGCAAATATGATTAAAATCATACATATAATACTACTGCCACCTACAGGTGTATATAGCTCACTACAGGCAACTACTACAATTACAGTATATTCGCAGTGTACCAATAAAAGTATATGCTCATAGTCCTACTCCAGCCCAGAAGTCCTAAGTAACGTGAACAAAATATCTAGCACGTTGTACAGTAAAATCTGCCTTTTATCTCAAAACGATTAAAATATGCCAAAGGTTAGGAACAAAAACATGGCTCAACCCATTGTGACCATTGTCCGCAGCATAATAATATACAGGAGGAGAGGGTGTTACTATTCTATTTACACCGGCTTTTAGCATTCTTTTATTTTTATTTGTGGAAAACCACATCAAACAGCACGTCCAAGTGTTTTTTCAACTGCCCCATGCATCTTCCACTACATGAGTGCATATCCTAAGGTCGTGTTCCCATATGAAGAGGAAAGCATGCAGCCAAAATTACCCCTCCCCCCCATATCCATATCCGGCAATTTCACATGGCTTTTGGTGACCATATAGGGGTGCGGTTGAGACCACAGATGTGGGAACACGGCCTAATATTGTGGCTAGTTCATTACTACTTGTCTAATGCTGGGTTTACACGGAGCGATAATTTGCCTGATCTATGAACGATTTAGAAGTAACGATTTTTTTTTATAACGATCAGCGTTTAGACGGAACGATATATTGTATGGAAAAATTGTTCTGCGATCGCTTAAAGGGGTAGTGTGGCGCTAAGAAATTATTCACAGAATAACACACATTACAAAGTTATACAACTTTGTAATGTATGTTATGTCTGTAAATCGCCCCCTTCCCCGTGTCCCACCACCCCCACCCGTGTACCCGGAAGTGTGTGGTGCATTATACATTACCTGATCCGTGTCACGCATGTCCGCCATCTTGTGCCAAACGTCATCTTCCGATCCCTGATGCCGACCCCCCTCTGCCGCGTCATAACTGTGCTCAGCCGCGATTAGCTGAGCACAGTTATGCTCAGCCAATCGCGGCTGAGCATCTGATGACGCTGCAGAAGACCAACACTTCCGGGTACACGTGCGGGGGTGGTGGGACATGGGAAGGGGGCGATTCACATACATAACATACATTACAAAGTTGTATAACTTTGTAATGTGTGTTATTCTGTAAATAATTTCTTAGCGCCGCACTACCCCTTAAAGCCTATCTCGCACATAGGTTAAATCGGTGAACGACTGTTTACACAGAACGATCAGCGAATATTTTGCAAACAACGAATGACGATTTAAGAACATCGTTATCGTGCAAATTCGAACGATAATCGTTCCGTGTAAACGCAGCATTACTTTCTGCAATTTTCCCTTCTTTGAGCAGCATTACTCCAGTTGTGAAAAAAAAATGTTTTCAGATCAACTGGTGTCAGAAAGTTATATAGATTTGTAAATTACTTTTATTTAAAAATCTCAAGTCTTCAGCTGCTGTATGTCCTGCAGGAAGAGGTGTATTCTTTCCAGGCTGATACAGTGCTCTCTGCTGCCACCTTTGTCCATAACTGTACAAAGCAGGAGAAGATTTCTATGGACAGTTCCTGACATAAACAGAGGTGGCAGCAGAGAGCATTGTGTCAGACTGCAAAGAATACACCACTTCCTGCAGGGAATACAGCAGCTGATAAGTACTGGAAGACTTGTCATTTTTAAATAGAAGTAATTTACAAATCTTTATAACTCTCTGGCACCAGTTAATTTGAAAACCATGTTTTTCTCCGGTGTCCCCCTTTAACTGTGATCTGATTTTAGATACCTGTAAGAGAACAAAGGTATTTTCATTCACTGCCAGCAAGTGTCGCAAATGATAAGGTAATTTCAGTTATATTTATCTGCTGTCTAACTGAGTTTTGCTTGTATCTTTGCTCTACTGACTAATCTCTATTTTTGTCTTCTCCCTAAAAAGCAAAAGCCAGAAAACATTACACAAATAACTTACTATTTCCCTTTCCCGGAATAATTATATATTACTGAGAACATTAACTATATCTACAAAAATCATTACCAACTTTCAACAGCCGCAAATGAAATGCTCAGCCTACTCTCTACATGTTAGATTGTCCACATGCATGGAAAAGAAAAAAAAAGAAAGTGATGCATCAGATGGTACATTTGCTTTAACTTAGAAAATTCTCAGCAGAAAAAAACACCTGGTCCATCTAGACCAGGGATGGGGAACCCACGGCCCTCCAGCTGTTGCAAAACTACAATTCCCATCATGCCTGGACTGTCAAAGCTTTAGCTTTGGCTGTCCAGGCATGATGGGAATTGTAGTTTTGCAACAGCTGGAGGGCCAAAGGTTCCCCATCCCTGATCTAGACTTTTCTTTTTTATTTTAGGTTGTCATGGAAAACACGGCACTTCCTGTGATTTTTTTTTCTTTTTTTTTTAAGCTTCTAAAAACAGGAAGTCTAGCATTTCCCAGATCATCTGCGCTCACAGAGAAGGCAGTCATGTGATTGATGGACACATTGTACTCTGTACTGGTACAGAAACAGCAAAGAAGGTGTTGTAGTGTTCCAGAGTGGGTGTGCCACTACTGTCCTAGCACACCTGTCGTCAGGCACTATGGGGGAGATTTATCAAACATGGTGTAAAGTGAAACTGGCTCAGTTGCCCCTAGCAACCAATCAGAATCCACTTTTCATTCCTCACAGACTCTTTGGAAAATGAAAGGTAGAATCTGATTGGTTGCTAGGGGCAACTGGGCCAGTTTCACTTTACACCAGGTTTGATAAATCTTTATGTGTCTATATACTCTGGGCTAAAGGTTTGCGCTTTACTATTTCACCCTTCATCATTCTTATCTCACACACATCCACCTATCGCACATGGTGGGCAGTTTAGGGTGTTCCAGAAAGTTCCCCACCAATGGGAGATTAGTCCTATTCTCTCCTATAAAGCTCCCTGACGGTCCTAGGTGGGTGTGTTCAGATCTAGTGCTAATCAGAGAGTGTGAGAAAAGCCTGTTCCTGCTGGAGCTTACTCCAGGGCCTGGCCTGGAGGCCAGGTCCCCTGACAGGGACTCTATGTTGCAGCTGATTCTTCCAAATTATCTCTACTGTTCTATTATGCAGTGCTAAAGCCTAAGGTGCTGTTGTGGTGTTTTTCTCTTGTGCACCTGTCCTAAAGCTTTCCCTCAGGTTAACCAGTGAGACATGTTCACTGTTTTGTACCATGTGTTTTGTGCTGACCTATAGCAGGTGCTCTTTTCTGCCATCCTATCCTCTTCTGCCTCTCTCTTGCACACACTCATCCCCACCATTCACAGGCAGGTACACAAAGTCCCCTGTAGGAGGAGTTACTGGTGGAGTTCAGTCTTTCTTTAGCTTTCAGTGAGAGAGACCAGTCCACCACACTGTAACTAACACTAAAGGGATAAACCTTTGCCTTTGTCTGGGGTGACTATCCTTCCTTTTAAGTCAGGACTAGGGATGGTCCGAACCGAGTTCGGTTCAGGTTCGTACGAACCCGAACTCTCGGTAATGATTCCCGCTGTCTGCCCACTCCGTGGACAGGGTGGATACAGCGGGAGGACCGCCTGGAAAACTGGGATACAGCCTTAGCCATAGGCCACTGTATCCCGCTGTATCCACCAGCTCCACGGAGCGGGCAGACAGCGGGAATCTGATGCCGAGCGTTCGGGTTCATACGAACCCGAACCTCGGCAGTTTCGGACCATCCCTAGTCAGGAAGTTTCAGTCCGTCTGCAGTGGAGCAAAGTGCAGCTACAGCCGAAGTAATGCATTGGTATTCACTAAGTCATCTTAGGTAATCATAAGTGGCTAGCTACACCTGGCCCATGCTCCAAGAACTGGCACTCTGTGACCTCTCCGACAAGAGACGATTCGCCAAACTGTGAGTATGGGTATCTCTTCTAGCTCTACCACTTAGCTCAAGTGATCTGTGTTAATATTATTGTTTTCGTACCCAAGTTTCTATGCATATTTTTGTATTGCACTGAATCCTGCATTAGACTGTTAACTTAAGTGCTGGACGGGTCTTTCCTCGGCTCTTGCACCTACACCTGTTCTACGTCAAAGTCGTGGGTCAGTGTATCCGGGGTGGGCAATACCATTCCTGCCCACGATGACAAATGCCTAGTCGGTACACCAAACACCGGGCCCCCTGCTCACACCTAGTTACCCCAGGTCACTGCAGTGTGGTTACACACACCTCTGCCTCTATCCTGCGGAGAAGTACTCATCCTCTTTTAGTCATTGCTATATAAGCATAACAAGCTCAATAGTTTCAGCAGTTTGTTTTGGAAGCTAGCCATAGCTGACAACTCATTGACCTTTTAATGTCCATCTGGATGTTCATTTGCATTTACTTTATATAAACCGTCATGCACAACACACATTAACTAAGATATTCATTTACAGTGTTCCATGTACAATCCCATCAATGATAGACTAGACTAGACTAGACAAACAGGATAAAATAAAATCAAGAGGGTCACACTACTGCACTATTTCTGCTCCTGCATTGAGAACGCCAGAATTGTCTACACTTATAACAGTAGCTGTAAGTAATCCTAAAAGCTGACTTTAAGGTACGACATCTGGAGTTTTGTTATACCTTTATGTATAACTTGTGTATAATATGTATAATGTAATTGCGCACAAAAAGGTATCATAATACGGTCCTACGTTTCAGTGAATATAAAGCAATGTGTGAGCAGGTGGGTCAGTATTTTGCAAAAGAAGGTGGTAACTAATGAGTATGTTCAATATTTGGAAGGTTGTTACTGTTTACTCATTTTGAGGAATACGGATGTATTTTTCAATATAATAAAGTCAATGGGAAATCGTCCGTCAGGGCACACACCATATAGCACAACGGCCGTATTTTAACCTCAAAATGGGTAAACATAGTCTGATACTGGAGATCCGCTGACTAAGGAGAAACTTTGCTGTGGGAGAACCTAGGACAAGTGTGCATATTGTGCAGAAGTGAGAGGCAATGATATCTATATAGGAAATGTGTCAGACTGAAAAGAATACACAACTTCCTGGAGGACATACAGCAGCTGATAAATATGGGAAGACAAGATTTTTAAATAGAAAATTAGTCAAATTACAAATCTATATAACTTTCTGAAACCAGTTGATTTCAAAGAAAAATATTTTCGCTGGATAATCCCTTTAATGTAGCACGTTATTCAATTATACCTATTTTACAGCCGTATTTTGCTTTGATTTTATTAAGTGTGAACCTAGACCCCATATAAAGAGTGCCACTCATGCGGTTATCTCCTGCTTGTCCTCCATCTTGTGGCTGCAATGTCTGAGAATAACAGTACAAGGGTCAAAGGACCCCTAATAGATGGGGAACTCTAGAATTGGACCCTACCTATCAATATATATGGCATATCCTACAGATATACCATCAATACCATTTGTTACAATAACCTATTTGTCCTCATCCCACTAAACCAGTCCATCAATCAATAGAGAGATAAGTGTGAATATTAGTGAGTACTGTGTATAAACCCCTATGTCCCACTCGCACTAACAGTTCCACTATTCTCTTTTCTTAGATGACAGGGGTTATAGTCCCGGTTGCAATTCTTGTAGCCATACAGTGTGCTTTAGGGAATTGTGAAGTGACTACCAAACATAATGAATGTAATGCGGGGGTCCCAGGTATCCCAGGAACACCAGGCCAGAATGGTCAGCATGGACCACCAGGAAGAGACGGTAAAGATGGAGAACCAGGACCAAAAGGTGACCCAGGTATGATTCTCCGAGAGGGCAGTGAAAGCCGAAACAGATATTTCCAATATCTGTATTATTGAAGAGCAGGACCTATAGCTGTATTCATCTACGCTGAACAACCTGTAATGAGGATACAGAATGTTAAAAATTCCTGAATATAACATACCGCTTTGTCATTGCTTTTTTTCTAGGAACCCCTGGAGAAAAAGGTCCACAAGGTCCTCCTGGTAAAATCGGTCCTCCAGGGATTCCTGGGGCTCAGGGAGTTTCCGGTCGGCCAGGCTCGCCAGGCTTACCAGGACCACCAACATCAACGAAAACCTATGCATTCCATGTTGGGCTGACTTCTTCTTTTCCATCCATCGAGGGCCCCATTAAATTTCCCAAAATTTTTTACAATGAGCAAAGTATATACAACACAGAAAGCGGAAAGTTCCTAGCTCCAGTAGACGGTCTTTATTTCTTTACTTACCACACTACCGTCTATAGTAAAAATGCCCATCTTACCCTAAGACGCAATGGGGAAATCATCCAATACATGAATCATGTGATTGGATCTGCCACTAACCAGGCCTCTGGGGCCTCCATTCTAGCTCTGAAACAGAAAGATGAGGTTTGGCTGCAGGTTGTAGGAAGCAACAATGGTCTCTATGCTGATAGTGATGATGACTGTACATTCTCAGGATTTCTGATTTCATGAATCTGGAAGCTATGAAATCTGTACAACATCAGTATAGTAACTCAGCGAAAGAAAAATAGAAAGCACAACGGAAATCAAAGCTACAGTATATATTAGACTTTGTACTGTATACAATGATTATACAATAAAACAATTTCTAACAGGGAACTGTAGTATTTCCATCTGTTTGACATTTTGCCTGATCACAGGGAATATGCTTTTCGAGGTTTGGGGGGATCACAGTAGCTTTTTAGGATCGGACAACTCCTTTAACAGTTTGTGATGTAAACCTGACTCCGAAGGGAACACAAAGGTTGCATGTAGATTATAGCAGCTAAATAATAATAGAAGCATAATAATAATTAAAAGGGAGCCAATCACCTAAAAAAATTATTTTTTCTGTATATCTGGAAAGCAGCCATGCTATACAGATACGTTTGAAAAGCTTGTTATGGGATGTATTACAGTGGATTAATAGAGTTATAACTTTTATAGGTGATTGGTTCCCTTTAAAGGGGTAATCTCCAGAAAACAACCACTAAAGCTATGTAGCTGACTACCACAGGTCAGGATCCTAGAACTCCCAAGGGTAAGTTGTCAGTGCTGTAGAAAGCTCTAGCCATACTTGTAGTATTAGTAGGAAGGTATTCCAGAGAGTAATCTGACCAACCCAAACCTGACATCTCACTATCAGTTGGTGGTACTAGCATCACTCCTGGGCATCTCAATGTCTGGGGGTTATGTTAGACTCTTATCTTTTACTCCCTATATCCAAGCCCTTGCACGCTCCTGTCACCTACATCTCAAAAACATCTCCAGAATCCGCCCATTTCTCACCACTGACACAGCTCAGACTCTGACTATCGCCCTGATCCATTCCCGTCTTGACTACTGTAACTTTCTGCTAATCGGTCTTCCTTTCTCTGAGCTCTCCCCTTTCCAGTTTATCCTGAATGCGGCAACCATGCTCATCTTCCTCTCCAGCCCCTACACTTACGTCTCCCCCCTGTGCCAGTCACTGCACTGGTTGCCCATTAAATCCAGAATTCAGTTCAAACTCCTCACCCTCACCCATAAAGCTCTCCCTAACTCTGCCCCTCCATACATCTCCTCCCTCATCTCCTCCTACCATCCTTCCTGTGCTCTGCTAATGACCTTACACTAACCTCTTCCATAATCAGAACCTCACACTACCGACTCCAAAGACTTCTCTCGTGCTGCACCAGTTCTCTGGAACGCTTTACCCAAAGACTTCAGACTCATACCCAACACTCACAGTTTCATATGTGCCCTAAATACTCATTTTTTCAGGCTTGCTTATGACATTCCCTAAACTTGTCCCCTCTTCTGTTGTCCCCTCACTCTCTACTCTATATCTCTGACGTTTCCACGCACTTCATATGTTCTACTGGTAATGTTGACTGATTCTGTTCTTTCCGACTATGTACAATGGCTGGACCATGGGCAAATAAAGCACTTGTCCCTTGTGTCACCCTCAGTTGTAGTCTGTACACTCCAACGTGCAGGTCTCGTATTCACTTTGTATCTTTATTTATTGTAATTATTTGTGTAATATGTATATGTAACCTCTGTACTGTGTGTGGGAGTGTATAAAAAAAAGCACTGCATAATCTGTTGGCACTATACAAAAAAAATTATTATTATTTATTATTCTGTATAAGGCCACAACCATACAACGTCTTTTTTTGGGGTACTTGACGGGCGTTTTTTTTATTAAGACGTCCATTATTTTAAACCAATGGCCGTTATTTTAAAACAACAGCTATTATTTGTGGATTTGTATTTGGTTTGAAGGAGCCGCCATTAGTTGGGCACGAAATGATGGCTGTTAAACGGCCAAAAAAGGATGTTGTGTGGTCGTGGACGATTTCTGTTTAGGCAGGATTAAAGGAAAATCACCTACTAATCCCTTTCTTAGTTCCTCACCGCCAGCGTTCATCAGAACAGTCCCTTCAATGTGACTGAGCTGCAATATCAGACACAACTCACAGACAGGTTTGGTAATTACAGATAACGTCTTTAGATGCGAAACCATGTGACACCTCTGGTGTCTTTAAGCTTTATTAGGTCAAATAGACAAGCCTTGTCTTCAGGCAGCATTCCCGCATGCAGCTGAACATCACACTGCTATTGGTGACTGCATATGGGGTGTATTTTCAGAAGCATGCCGAGATCGCAAATGTGGGAATACAGCCTTAAGATAAGTAATAGGCTTACTTGCTGAACGTTTGGGTTTGTCCAAACCCGATCACATGGCATTTGACTCCAGCTGCCTGAAGAAGTTAGATGCAGCCCTAGGGCTACCAGGAGAACAAGGATACAACCTATGCAGTATAGTGTAGTGTGGCACTGAACAGCTGATCAGTGCAGGTCCTAAGTGTCAGCAGACCCGCCAATCACTGACTGATTAGTACATTTTGTCCTTTAATAAAGTTATGTTACTATGAAAGAAATGAAAAAAACAAACATATAATTTAATTCTCTTGAATATCCCTTTAAAAGGTAAAAAGCAAAAGCAAAAAAGCAAAAATAAAACAATGGGAAGGGTTTAAAAAGGGTCACAGGGTCAGCATTCTGTCAAAATGTTTATGCATAGTGTGGCATACAGCGGTGGGCGGAATTCCTTTTAAGTGTACGTTCACATGTACCGGATCTGCAGCGGATTTCTCGCTGCGAATTCACAGCGCTACCCGCTGCGGATCCCTGCCCAGTAAACCCTATGGGCAGACAAACTCGCAGCAGCATGCACATCCCGCTGCGAGTTTGTCCGTAGCCCGCCCCGTTAACCCCCCCTTCCCTGGGCCGCCGGAGCCTATACTTCACCTGCTCCAGCTTGCTTCGGGCTCACGGTGTCTTCACGGGGGTTAACGGGGCGGGCTGCAGACAAACTCGCAACGGGATGTGCATCCTGCTGCAAGTTTGTCTGCCCATAGGGTTTACCGGGCAGGGATCCGCAGCCGGTCCGGTACGTGTGAACGTGCCATAAAGGGGTTTTCCAGCGCTACAAAAACATGGCCACTTTCTTACATAGACAGCACCTGGCAGGATGCTGATGGTTACCTGTGAGGTATTGCTATACCACAGTGTGACCCTAACCTAAGTAATTTATTATACCTGAGAAAAGTATATAGGTTGCCCATAGCAACCAAATTCCGTTTGAAAATGAAAGCAGGAATGTGATTGGTTACTTTCATTTTCCCATTGCACGAGATTCTTCCAAAGTGAAAATAATACACATTTTATCATGGTACTTGTATACTATATTCCCAGGCTATAAAAGATTCATGAAAGACTGCTACTCGGTAAAAACTACAATTCCCGGCATGCAATGGTGCGATACACTGGATACAGTAACCAGCGAAACACCGCTAAAGGCGACCTCTCCTTCCTCACTGGTCGCAGTTGTTGTCAATCAAACATCCGGACCAATCAGCATCTTGTTGTCTGCCGCTGCGTGCTTTAGGCCCTCCCTCTGCTGCAGCTGTGTTCCGGGGTCACAGGGCTGCCGGAGGTTGTGTACATGTGTATGGCAGCCGGTGCCCTCTGCAGCCAGTCACCATGCTGTCCCTGCGGCGGCTCCTGTGCTCTCTGAACCTCCCCGCCGTTCGCTCGGTCAGCACCGGTTGGTCTCCGGTCGGTGCTGCTTTCAATGTGAAGCAGCAGCGGAGATTGGATGTGTTCGGCAAGAGCTCGGTGAGAGAATTAGCCCGGCTCCTGTAATAAAGCTAATATCCGGCCCCTACCACTGAGATACCCGAGTACCGTATATACCGTAATAGGAAAGCATTGCTGATGGGAAGTTACATGTAATCGCTAGCGCCATCTGTGATGACAATTGGAATTACAGACAACTGGTTGTGTAACATGATGATCTCCATGTAACAATGTGACATTACATGTGATTACAGTGCAGCTGCTTCATAGAGGCTATGCTGAGCTGCAGCATGCATGCCTCCTCCTCCCTGTACAGGGGCCAAACCTTCAGCCATACACGTCAATCGGTCATGGCAGGGAGGGAGGAGGCATGCATGCTGCAGCTCAGCCCAGCCTCCTTGACACTTGAGCTCTGAGCATGTTCTAGATCTGACATAATGTTTTATATATATACATATACCCAATCCGAAGATGCTGTCTAGTTTTGGCTAAAATGCTGAACGAATACAAACAAAAAATGTGTGAACTCAGCCTTAGACTAAATGATATGACTGAAGCTGACCATATTTGACGTCTATTACTGCTGCTACCACAATGTAGACTGTAGGTCACTATGCCCCCCCATGATGACTCTGGGGAATATGACATTGGGTCACTTGGCCTCTTCCTTACATAGTTTTGGTCCTGCATGTTGTGTTATGTCTTCTTCATTGTTGCTTGTTTCTCCCTACTTTCTAGGGCCTGTTTGGAGTTCCTGAGCTAAGTTCTCCGGAGGGATTTCAGATTGTTGAGGAGAATGCCCTGAGGCAAACAGAGTCCCTAGTGGAGAGAGTGTGCACTACACCTCCAAGTGCGGAGACCGTGAAGATGTTTGACCAGCTGAGCGATGAGCTGTGTAAAGTTGCGGACTTGGTGAGAGCACAACCCTATAGCTATGTTCCTCTTTGACAGTAGAGAGAATTATTTTGTTCAAACAGCATAGGATGCGTGCCCCTGCCGCATTTGGAGGGCAACGTGAGGACTCTTGTTTGAGCTGCTCAAGTGTCAAAGAGGTGAGGTCAGCCTGCTTAAAGGGGTACTCCGGCGGAGGGGCTATTTTGGGATCTGGCCGGGGAGGAGGTGGCTGAGAGAAAAGACGTCCACTCACCTCCCCGGATCCAGCGGCGGGTCCTGTATCGCGGCGCTCCGCTTACTGGCCGCTTCCTGGTGTCTGACGCGGGCCCGAGACATGACGTCTCAGGTCCTCTCATCCACTCAGTGACAGAGGCGGGATCTGAGCGGACTTGAAACGGATCCCGCCTCTGTCACTGACTGGCTGAGCGGACTTGAGACGTCACGTCTCAGGCTCGCGTCAGACACCAGGAAGCAGTCGGGCACCAGGGACCAGAGCGCCGCGATACGGGACCTGTCGCTGGATCCGGGGAGGTGAGTGGACGTCTTTTCTTCAGCCACCTCCTCCCCGGCCAGATCCTAAAATAGCCCCCCCCCGCCGGAGTACCCCTTTAAAGATAAACTATCAGCAGGTTAGATGCATCTTAAATGTCCCTATAGCACACAGGGAGGTGAGGATGACGGTCAGTCTATTACCTTTGTCCTCAGCGATGTTTTCGGGAACTTTGTAGTTTATTAGATATGAAAATGAGGCGGTTTGATGCACTGAGGGTGGGACTGCTACCCACCTCAGTGGACATCTCTCCGAATATAAATTTGTCCTCTGCTCTACAGTGATGAGGCTAGCGCACTGGTGTCAAACTTAGACCTTCCAGCTGTTACTGTACAGGCATGATGGGAATTGTAGTTTTGCAACAGCTGGAGGGCCGCAATTTGACACCCCTGGGCTAGAGCGACATCACTGCAGAGCACCTTCCCAATATTTATTAGTAGCATAGACTGGCCAAGGCAGTTCACTCCACTGAGGGTAGAAGTCTCATCCCCCAATGCACCAAACCACCTCATTTACACATCTTGTAAACTACAAAGTTCCTGAAAATGGCGCAGAGAATTTAAGTAAGAACATTCCTTTCCCTCATCTCCCTGTGCACTATAGGGACATATCAGAAGGTCAGATGCTTCTAATCTGCTGATAGTTTCCCTTTAAAAGGAAGGCTACATAAAGCTACCTTGCTGATGTGGCCTAATACGGCATAGTACACGGAATCGATTTTTACCGATGTAACTGCAGCCACATGGCAATACCCCAGTATGTTCAAAACCACCTTAAAATCAGTACGGAATCTGCTGTTTGGATGTAGACGCTGGTTTTCAAGTGTTTTTCATGTGGCTTTTTATGTTTGTTTGTTTTTTTCTGTTTTTTTTTAAAGCTCCCATTGATCTCATTGAAAAGCAACAAAGAAAATGCAGCCTCTTTTTGTTTTCATTTAAAGGGAAACTCTGGCAAAAATATTTTTCTTTCAAATCAACTAGTTTAAGAAAGTTATATAGATTTGTAATTTACTTCTATTGAAAAATCTCCAGTCTTCCAGTACTTATCAGCTGCTGTATGTCCTGCAAGAAGTGGTGTATTCTTTCCAGTCTGACACAGTGCTCTCTGCTGCCACCTCTGTCCATGTCAGGAACTGTCCAGAGCAGCAGCAATACCCCATAGAAAACCTCTCCAGCTGTGGACAGTTCCTGACATGGACAGAGGTGGCAGCTGAGAGCACTGTGTTAGACTAGAAAGAATACGCCAATTCTTGCAGGACATACAGCAGCTAATAAGTACTGGAAGCCTTGAGATTTTTAAATAGAAGTAAATTACAGATCTATATAACTTTCTGAATCTATTTCATTTGAAAGAAAAATATTTTTGCCGGAGTACCCCTTTAAGGTCCTTTACTGATGTCCTTAATATGTGCATATGACTATCACACTATATATTTTTTTACATTGCAGGCTGACTTTGTGAAGGTTGCCCACCCTGACCCTTCATTCAGAGAAGCAGCTGAGGAAGCTTGCAGGAACATAGGT
Organism: Dendropsophus ebraccatus; assembly: GCF_027789765.1. Taxonomy (NCBI): domain Eukaryota; kingdom Metazoa; phylum Chordata; class Amphibia; order Anura; family Hylidae; genus Dendropsophus; species Dendropsophus ebraccatus. Next base: position 34,210,852 of record NC_091458.1, on the reverse strand, counting down.
ACCATGGTGGAGAAGTATGTTCCCTATGTTCTGCTGTCTCTGTGTAGTTTGTGTAACTGTATGACTCAAGGGCCCATTACACAATGGGATTATTATCCAAATTACTTGCTAAATAAAGTGGTCATAAAAATGTCATAAAAATAATGGGCCAATCAAATGCTTTTTGGGGTTTTTTTTTTGCAACTTTTACCCCACATTGTATGGTAATCTCCTCTAGGAAGGGTTAAAGGGGTACTCCAGCGTGGGGGCTATTTTTGGATCTGGCCGGGGAGGAGGTGGCTGAGAGAAAAGACGTCCACTCACCTCCCCGGTTCCAGCGGCGGGTCCTGTATCGCTGCTCTCCAGTCCCCGGTTCCCGGACGCTTCCTGGTGTCTGACACAGGCTCGAGACGTGACGTGTCAAGTCCGCTCAGCCAGTCAGGGACATAGGCGGGAGCTGAGCGGACTTGAAACAGACCCCGCCTCTGTCAATGACTGGCTGAGCGGACTTGAGACGTCACGTCTCGAGCCCGTGTCAGACACCAGGAAGAGACTGTGGACCGGAGCGCCGCGATACGGGACCCGCCGCTGGAGTCAGGGAGGTAAGTGGACATCTTTTCTCTTTAGCCACCTCCTCCCCAGGCCAGATCCAAAAATAGCCCCCCCCCCCCCCGATGGAGTACCCCTTTAAAGCAGCAATGGGGAACCTTCGGCCCTCCAGCTGTATCCCTGTTTTCCAGGCGGTACTCGGGCTTTCTCCACCTTCCCCACGGAACAGGAAGGCAGCGGGAGTCAAATGCCGATGGTTCGGGTTCATACAAACCTGAACATCGGCCCTGTTCGATCATCTCTAGTCTTGAGCGCAGTTGCCGAACTGTTTGGTTTCAGCAAAATTCGGCATTTGACTCCCGGCATTGCAATGTTATGTCTCATTTATTTTGTTATTTCTGATCTTTACAGACTGATGTCAATTTTGCAGGTTGAACACAAATGTTGAATTGTGTGAAAGTCTAAGAAAACTTTTAGAAAACAAATCTGTCATGGATTCTCTGGACCCAGAAACCAGGTACAATATTCTTCTTTTTTATATGTGCAAAAACACTTTTAGAGGTAAGTATATATTATTACATTTCCCTTGTGGTTGATGTACAGTTAAATGGCTTTTTGAGAATAGAAGGAATTGATGGCCTATCCTTAGGATAGACCATCAATATCAGATTGGTAGAGGTCAGCCTCCTGATACCCCTACTGATCAGATCAGTGAAGGACTGTGACACTACTTAGAACACTGCGGCCTCTTTATCCCTTGGCTGACACATTCAGTAGCAGCTGTACCTAGTGTTGCAGGTTGTTCTATTTAAATTGCAGTACCAGGAATAGCCACCACCAAATGTATGGAGCTGTGTTTGATATAGGATGAAAACATTGCACACAGGTTCCATGGCTGCTTCAATCAGATGAGCTGACAGTTCTGATGTCTTCACTTTTCTCTCTTTCCAGGCGTGTGGCTGAATTGTTTTTAATTGATTTTGAAATCAGCGGAATCCACATGAATGAGGAAAAGGTCAGTTCATTCCTATGAGAAGAGAAATTAGTGTATTGCTTCTCTTTTCTGTATGCATAGCATTGTGTGATCTGACACAAATATACATCCAATGACCACTCTATTAGAGACACCTTCCCTTTCATGGTTGGAGCCTTTCTCTCTGGACATTGAACCCATGACCATATAGTGCAGCATTAATCATGTAAGTTTTTGGTGGACCAGCTTCATTAAGAATCCACATAAGAATGGCAAAATCCAGTGATCTGAATGACTTGGAAGACAGCTAGTCCTTTGTGCTAGACTAGCTGTGCCAGCTATTTAAAGGATCTGATCTCTTGTGGGATTTTCTTCTAAAAATGTGTTAAAGTGTCACTGTTGTTTCATTATTATTATTATTATTATTTTTTTTTTCTTTTTGCAGAAATCAATAGTACAGGCGATTTTGCGAAACTTTGTAATTGGGTTTATTAGCTGAAAAATGCTTTTTTATAATGAAAAAGCAGTTTAAAGCTCTCCCCCTTGTCTTCATTGTTCTCTATAGAGAGGGGAGGATTGGAGGGAGATGAGGCACCAAAACAGGACAACAAAGAGTTAATTTGCAGCTACATCACCGGTCTATCTCCACTGACAGTCAGCACTGACCTCTCTGACCTCTAAATACTGGCTTTCACACAACTCCCACTGTGTAATCCTTTGTGCTCTGCTCTCTGCTGGTGACTAATCTCCCTCCTCCCCCTCCCCTCTCCATAGAACAGACAAGACCCGACTGATGTGAACTATTCCAGATTTCCTGATAATGAGCAGTGAATGAGAGAGGGAGGGGACCTGGTGAAAGTCTTTTTGAATGCAGATAATGGCATATTTGCCTAATAAACCCAATTACAAAGTCTCTTAAAATCGCCTATGCTATTGATTTCTGCAAAAAAAAATTAAACAACAGTGACACTTTAAGGGTAGTGTTGTGTGGAGGGGGCACACCTTTTGGGTTTGGCCACATTCTCCAAACCTAAAGGCTCACCATGTGACTCCCCGTGGCTGCAAAATTTGGATGTCGCCCTAGGGAATCCTGAAAAACATGGATACAACCTATGGCTGTACAAGCCAAAAAGACAGAAATGGCTGCACATCGCACCCATAGCTGACACGAAAGCTTATTCTGCTACATTTAAAACCAACATCAGAAGTTAGTATATAATTTGGCCAAACCATATTGCCTCATGTACCACGTGCAGGTCTTCTGATACACATGAGTCCCTAACCAAAAAACATCACTGTGCCGATAAGCGACCACAATCCCCGCAAAGCGTGCGCAAGCAGAGAAGGGGGACCACGGAATGGCCCTGCAACCCCATTGTCACAGGACCAGACCCTAAAGGGCCCCCCCAGACCCCAATGGCTGTATCTATGTTTTCCAGGACTCTCTAGGGCTGCACACTACTTCTGCAGCCTCGGGGAATCAAATGCCTAGTGTTCAGATTCGAAGAACGTTGCCAACCCGAAAAGTTGAGGAAGAACATTCAGAAAAGGAGTTAGCGCAAACTGCACTAAGTACAGTACTGTGTGAATGTGGCAATAAAGGGGTTGTCTTCTGTCCATTATAGATGACAAGTATATCTGAACAGTTTTTTATGAACATCTCTATACCAGTTTTTCCCAGCTGTGGATACCTGATTAGTTTCCTAAGAAGACAGCAGCAATTGCTGTCACTTTTATCTAGGGATTTACTACTTCTACATCAAGTTAGAATTGGGAATTGGGGTTCCTTGTAAGTTAGAGGTTTGGTCCGAGTCTAATATGTTTCTTCCTTTCACTGCAGCGTCAGAAAGCCGTCAACCTGAATGTGGTGATTGCCGACCTAAGTAATGACTTCCTGCTGGGATCTAACCTGCCTAATAGAATTGACATGAGTGTTATACCAGAACATATCCGCTCCCATTTTTCTTGGGATGGAAAGTACATACAGATAGGTGGACTGCATGCAGACTGCCCAGATGATCTGGTAGGTGGATGTTTTATATGGCTGACACCTTTCAAAGTAGACTAACAACATTTATTTGTTGTAAGTTGTCACAAGGAATGGAGGAAATAGAGAAGCCTGTTGGCAGAAAAAGTCCCCCTGGTCCATCTAGTCTGCCCTTTTAGTATTTCTTATTATTATCTTAGGATAGATATATGTTTATCCCAGGCAGGTTTACATTCTGTTATTGTAGATTTACCAACCACATCTGCTGGATATTTGTTCCAAGCATCTACTACTCTTTCAGTAAAGTAATATTTTCTCATGTTGCTTGTGATTTTCCCCCAACTAACCTCTCACTTTGTCCTCTTGTTCTTGAGTTAATTTTTTTCTAAAAATACTTTCCTCCTGAATCTTATTTAGTCATTTAAAGGGAACCTGTCACCCCCCGTGCCAGGGTGACAGGCTCCCGACCCCCCGCTAGAGCCCCCTATACTTACCTGATCGCATCGGGTCCCTCTTCTTGATCCGGTCCGGTGACAGAGATTTCAGCGCCCGAACCCCGGCGCGTGCGCTCCTGAGATGAGTCCGACGCTCATAGAGAATGAATGGAGCATCGGACTCGCCATTCATTCTCTGTGGGCATCGGACTCCTCTCAGGAGCGCGCGCTTCGGGCGCTGAAATCTCTGTCACCGGACCGGATCAAGAAGTGGGACCCGGCCCGATCAGGTATCAAGTATAGGGGGCTCTAGCGGGGGTCGGGAGCCTGTCACCCTGGCACCAGGGGGGGGGGGTTTACAGGTCCTCTTTAACATACTTAAAGGTTTTGGTCATGTCCCTCTTTTCCCTTCGTTCCACCAGACTATACAGATTCAAATCCTAAAGTTTTTCTTGATATGTTTTATGCATGACTCTTGCTGCACCACACACACTGCCTCTTTATCTCCTTCTCACCGCTAAAGTAGCAGTCAACAGAATTATAATGGAGTCCTATGGAACTTCTGGTACAGCGATTAGTGGAAGTTTCATAGGACTCCATTATAATTCTGTCCACAGCTATTTTAGCAGTGAGAAGGAGATGAAGACGCAGAGCACATGCTGCTGTGGGCGTCTGCCCCTTCATTTTTACTAATCGGCGGGCGTCTTAGCACCTGGACCCGACCAATACAAACCTCTGGTCATATGATGCAGATATATTGTATTTAGTGCTGCATTTGTGCTGTATATAACATTTATAACAAATATAACATTCATCAGTATAGAGCAGTCTTGTGACCATCTCCTTCTAGATATATAACTCTCAGTGGTCATGTGACTTCATTAAAGCTATAGATTTAGTGATAAAGCAGACCTTTGTCAGTGGAGCTAGTAAATACTACTTTAAGCAGCCATAATGTCTGTCTGTTGATGCTTCACATGTCAGAAGCGAGTGAGTGGCTGGTCAGTGGTCCTGTTACACAGGACGATATCAGCCTAATGTGGCAGATAATCGGCCCATGTAATGGGGCCTTTACACAGAGAACAGTCCTGTAGCCCCCAGCATCTCCCTTCTAGTTTCTTCTTCTTAAATGACCTGTCACATCAGAGATACTGTATATGCTGGATTGTTCCTATTTATCTGTAACTTATTATTCATTTGTTTATTTAGGTTCGAGAAGCTGCTTATAAGATCTTCCTTTACCCCAACAATAGACAGATGACGTGCTTGGATGAATTGCTCAGTAGTAGAAATGAGTTAGCTCAGCTTGTCGGATATCCAACATTTGCACACAGAGCATTGCTTGGGACCATGGCAAAAACTCCAGGTAAAATTTTGGGTAGGAATGTGAAAGATCATGAACCAATATATAATCTTGCTGACCGTTTACTGTGTATATACTTATAAGAGACCTCCACCCAAAACATTTGTCAAAGGCTCTGTTCACACTGCTGTCAGGATTTACATGGAAAAGCAGCATGGTACACTTGAAATGACAGACCCCTTTGGTGTCAGACAGCTACCCTTGACTTTTGGGGGTGTAGTTTCAGTGGGAAGAATTGCACTGTATGCTGTGATTGGTGGATACAAAATGTAACCTAGATACATTTTGGGTGGAGTTATCTTTATGATTGACATAATATGGTTTAGCATCTTGATGTAGTGTTCACTGCAGGACTATTTTCTTGGATTTTCTAACTCTCTGTTTATTGTCATTGGCAGAGAATGTGATGTTGTTTCTTGAAAAGTTATCCAGCAAACTACGAGAACGGTGAGTTCATTGTCAGAGGGCCCAATTGCACCAAGTCACAATAATTTTAAATGGGAGAAAGCATGCCCGCACACAATGTATATTAGCTGCACACAGTGTAATGTGTGTGTGTATATATATATATATATATCAGAAGAATACCGCAGCACTCGTGAAATAGAATTCAACACAGCGTGTTTGGGGAAATAAACACGCTGTGTTGAATTCTATCTCACGAGTGCTGCGGTATTCTTCTGATTTATATTACCTATACCGGGTGGTCGCTGGTATATACCGCCTGGCACCACATCTGTTGCTACACGAGTGCTGTATTCATTCTGAATTTCTCATATATATATATATATATATATATATATATATATATATATATATATATAAAATATATATTCCGGTGTGTGTATGTGTGTATATATATATATATATATATATATATATATACATATATATATATATAGTATGTGTGTGTATATATATATATATATATATATATATGTATATATATATATATATATATATATATATATATATATATATATGTATATATATATGTATATATATATGTATATATATATATATGTATATATATATGTATATATATATATATATATATATATATATATATATATATATATATATATATATACACACAAAATCATTTTTCACCAGTTTTCTCCTGTGAAGGATCTGTGTCAATTGAGCTAATTGGTAGTGTAGCTGCTATAATTTTTTCCCGTATACAATGTATAGAAACACAGGAGAGGGCTGCATGGAGGACATTAAAAGGCTATGGTCACACGGTCTATGGTGCCGCTAGGGATCCTGGCCGGAGTGTATACTTTTAGCCTGCAGCACTACGTAAGTACTGCAGAAATCACAGCTGTTGTAGCAAAGGCCATGATTTCTGCGAAACTTACATAGTGTGAACATAGCCTAAGCAGGAGAAGCTGTGAGTCTCAAACGAACTTCATAAAAGAGTCCAGGTTACAGCGGCATAAAGAAGTCTTTGGGGAGGGAGGAGGGGAGATGAGGGGCTGGATAAAGTCAGAAGCGATTGCTTACACAGGGATACAGCTTGAAGTTAGTGATGAGGAAACTTCAGAAAAGTGTCCATGTTTGACCATGTTTCCAAATGCTCAGTAACCCAGCCTTGTAACCCAAAGGGTGGGTATTTAACTCCTGGCGTCTGAAGACATTGGATGCCGCCCTAAGGCTGTAAGGAAAACATGGATACAGGACTCCCTATGGCCCAGTTCACACTAAGCAAATATGTCGGAATTCTGCGGCGGAGCTCTCCGTCACGGAATCCCGCCGTGCTCAGTGCCCTGCTTTGAGGGAATAAAATGGCGCGCAAGCGTCCGCTCCCGCGCCTTTCATTCACTCAAAGCAGGACACTGAGCAGGTCGGGATTCCACGACGGAGAGCTCAGCCGCAGAATTCCGCCGTATTTGCTTAGTGTGAACAGGGCTTATGGTGGCATCCAAGGTCTCCAGATACCAGGAGTTGAATGCCAAGCGTTTGTGTTCTGCCACATGGCTGCTACTTGTGAGATGGGCTTGTCTTGGCAATCACTGACTGAAGTCGGAAAGTGAGCCAGAGTGTTCAGCAGGGGACTCGCAGTGCCCCTAGGCTTTCCGACCTATGAACATTCAGCCTACAGATTTAGCATTATTTGTTCTGTGCCCTTTTTTCTTGTTAAATTTATTTATTTTTTATTTTTTTTAGAACATTGAAGGATTTTGAAATGATGCTGGGGATGAAAATGAAGCTGAACCCCATGAATCCTGTAAGAAGGGTTTTATTTGGTGTATAACTGTACAAGACCACTTTGTATAAGACCACTTAGACCCTGTAAGATAACCCCTTCCTGATCTGTGTCGTAATAGTACAGTGCAGTGATTTACAGATGGAGGGGATTCTGCTCAGAAGTCCATTGTGGCCCCTACAACATGGCAGGACAAAAGGCTTGCTGTCGGTGTAAGACTAGGGTCACCTCATGCTTTGGCTGTACGTGGCCAGCACAATATTATTTTGAGAAACAATAAAATATAAAGAAACAGACTGAAAGTAGTCACTAGTAGAATTAATAGGCTCGCCATGGGTACTTTGTGGTATATGCCGAAATCTAACCTTACATTAACTGGAATGATACACTGCAATACACATGTATTGCCAACGTATTAAAGAAACAGTCATAAGATGGCAGGCCCAATTTCCCTGGTGGTACTGTAAACTTACAGCAATAGATTGTCATGTACCTGCACAGACATAAGGGAGGGATTTCTCTCACTGTGACAGTGACCTGGAGTGGGATCACATTATTTACTAGTCTGCAGGATTTTCTACATGTTCCTACATAAGTCTTCTATGATAGCTTCCACCTTGGCAGGGGAAAAGTTAAAGGACCTATTACAAGGAACGATTATTGTCCGTATTCGGATGATATTGGGCATTATGGCGGATAATCAACGTGACTAATAGCATAACATAGGGCAGTGAGAAGGAGAGGGTAGATATGGCTGATCTCATGTGGAAAAGAGATATTTTAATGCATTTCTCACTTTTAATTGCTACAAAGTAGGGTCAAGGGATAGGATGAGATTGGGATTTTTTTTTGTAGTTTAACTTAGCCCAGTGGCCTGAGACACATTCATAGAACAATGAAGTGACCCATAACTAATTATCGTTATACTTTTTCCATTAGGAGTTAATGCCGTGGGATCCCCCTTTTTATGCTGGTGTTTCGCGTGCAGAAAAGTAAGTTGGACTGTCATTAAAAGTTAATGGGGTCGCCCCCGTGTTCTTGCCCTTTAACCTTTTGACATGTCACAAAGACTTACAAAAACAGAAAAGTGCAACGGCAACGTGTAGGTGCTAGGACTTACAGTATATGTTCCCTCTGTCGTATACATGATAAAAATAACTTTAAAAAATGAGGTTCTTAGAAAACCTAAGGTGACCTCCGAGAGATGGTTCCTACACTAGCAGTGGTCTCTCTTGGGCTCATGTTAAGCCTACAAACTGGCCATGAAGAATTCAATATGTTTAAAATACCCACAGGAGATAGGTGGAGTGCAAGCCAACAGGATCCAGCCGCACCTCACACATATAGCATAATAAAAAGAAAAAAAAATTGCCAGCACACCAATACCACTGTTCACACTATGCACGTGCACGCTGCTGTGGCTAATATACAAATAGAAATGCACAATTTCACAAAGACTTGAAAAAAAATTGGTCAACTCAGACCTTAAATAAATCATTAGAATGAGCAGGATGAAGCACTTAGCTGTGCCCTTAACTCCCTGCTGCAATCTCCATCCATTAGCCCTCGCCGGGTTTCATTATAACTCTGTGGCTCTTATTTAAAGGGGTTATCCAGTGTTACAAAAACATGGCCACTTTTCCCCCTCTCTTGTCTCCAGGTCAGATGTGGTTTGCAATTAAGCTCCATTTACTTTAATGGAACTGAGTTCCAAACCCCACCCAATCTGGAGACAAGAGAGTGGAAAAAGTGGCCATGTTTTTGTAGCGCTGGATAACCCCTTTAATGCAACAGGACAGAGATAGCGGCAAGCTGGGGAGGGAAGCGCATAGACACATCTGTGACGTTTCAGAAGTTTTGATAAGTGACAGGGACAATTTAAAACCTATTCTCTATTCATAGGATAAGAGAGATGTATCTGATCTATGGGAGACCCTCTCCAATAACAAGAATAGGGGTCACTTGTCCCCTGTGGAGTGACGGCTGAGCATTGCTGTGGACATATCAGAGTAAAATGTATGGGCTGTATGCCGTATTTCCCTAGGTTAAGCTATAGTCTTTGTAGTGGAGGCGCTGATACTGTGTCTGATAGTATAATTTATATCAGTATATTTAATCACAATGAGATGTCATTGGTTATAGCTTAGAAACAACTAGTGACCGGCGCCACTTCAGACTTCAGACTTATGTGACTTACTATATTTATGGTTCCATACAAACTATTATGTTGAAGTAATGAAATTCTTCAGACTGCCCTAAATCAGCGGATACCTTATACTTTCCTTGTGCTGAGCTGTGGCACCACAGGACATCTGTATTAGATTTTCATCTCTTTTTCTTATAATCTGTGTTGTACAGCAGAGGGCGCCAGCACTCCATTATTTGAAAGTAAGTGATGGAGGACAATGATGGCAAATACTTGCAGTAGGAGTGTGGATTATATCAGTATCACATAGTGGCCAGGTATTTTTCTTTTCCAGTATAGCACTAACACAGTCCGCATAGCAGTCGCCGACTAATGTTTTATTACAGGGGTTGGCCAGTGGTGTTGTAGATGGGGAGTGTGTAATGCATTGGCAGTAATGGACAGGTTTGTACAAGTATAACTAACAATGTGCAGTTTTATATGTTGGTGCATGCAGTGGGTACTGTGGTTGCTGTGGTCACCTAATACAACATATGGATCAAAGAAAAAGAAGGAGGTCTGCTACACCTGTTCCATAGAAATGGAAACCACCCTTATCGAGTGCACTACTGTCCCGGCGCTAACGGGATAAAAATAGAAATCAAATATGTAACAGTGTAGTAGGCTCTCAAGAAATGGGTGAAATAATATTATAAATGTAGCTGTAATGATTTCAACAAATATTTAATACTGCAATTCATAAACGACAATAATCTAGAAGCATAGAAAAATAAAAATACAATGAAATAAAGATACACGTATATATCTGATAAAACGTCCACATGGACAATAAAAATATCCAATAAATGGTGGAAATGTATATATATAAATATACTAAAAAGAGAGCCAAGTGGTGAGCACCGCGCCGGGCCCAGCGCGGTCACCCCACTTTAATAATGGCAGTCCCGAGTCACGGTTTTTAACCTAGGCTCGTATTGTTGTTGAGCCGGTGTACTTGCACTTTAGATAAATAATACTCCTTTTAGAATGAGATCATGCAAGGGAGAATTAAAAGACAAGTAAATGGTGGTGGGATATCCACCTCTCACCCTGCTGGTGATATCATCTGCAGTCAAATGCGGTATTGTGATGGTAATCCGTGAACCAGTCTCTGCAGTCAGCTTGGGAGCCGTGTGATCGCGGTCTAGTGCAACTATGCGTTGAATTGAGTTGTTTGTGGCGTCCGCGTGGATGAAAGCGCGCGCTCCTTCCGGCTGATGTTGTGTAGGGTGCCAGGAAAATGTGGCTCCGGTTCGGGATCTGCGTTTGTAAACTTAGGTATAGTTTCTAGAAGGCTCTGTTATCCTGAATTCCCAGGACGCGTTTCAGGAGATCTACTCGCTCCTTTCCTCAGCAAAAGGAATCTGGATAACCTTTTGCTGAGGAAAGGAGCGAGTAGATCTCCTGAAACGCGTCCTGGGAATTCAGGATAACAGAGCCTTCTAGAAACTATACCTAAGTTTACAAACGCAGATCCCGAACCGGAGCCACATTTTCCTGGCACCCTACACAACATCAGCCGGAAGGAGCGCGCGCTTTCATCCACGCGGACGCCACAAACAACTCAAGTCAACGCATAGTTGCACTAGACCGCGATCACACGGCTCCCAAGCTGACTGCAGAGACTGGTTCACGGATTACCATCACAATACCGCATTTGACTGCAGATGATATCACCAGCAGGGTGAGAGGTGGATATCCCACCACCATTTACTTGTCTTTTAATTCTCCCTTGCATGATCTCATTCTAAAAGGAGTATTATTTATCTAAAGTACAAGTACACCGGCTCAACAACAATACGAGCCTAGGTTAAAAACCGTGACTCGGGACTGCCATTATTAAAGTGGGGTGACCGCGCTGGGCCCGGCGCGGTGCTCACCACTTGGCTCTCTTTTTAGTATATTTATATATATACATTTCCACCATTTATTGGATATTTTTATTGTCCATGTGGACGTTTTATCAGATATATACGTGTATCTTTATTTCATTGTATTTTTATTTTTCTATGCTTCTAGATTATTGTCGTTTATGAATTGCAGTATTAAATATTTGTTGAAATCATTACAGCTACATTTATAATATTATTTCACCCATTTCTTGAGAGCCTACTACACTGTTACATATTTAATACAACATATGATCACCACTTTAAGTCCTACCTTCCCATGATGAGGAAACATAACTTTATGGCACTTTAAAGTGTCACTGTCCAAAAACTTTTTACATGCCCTAGAGACATGACAAAAGTTTTGATCGGTCCGGGTCTCAGTGTTCAGACCCTTACGGATCGTGAGAACTAGCCGGGAGAAGACACACTTTCGGTCCTCTCCCCTTTCAGTCTCACAATTGGTACAGGTCTGAACAATCATCTCTGTGACACGTTAAAAGTTTTTTTTAAAACTGCAGTGACACTTTAAGTCGATCTTAACGTTTCAGTTTGAAAGGGATTATCCAGGATTTCATTACTATAGCCACGTTCTTTCAGAAACGGCGCAACTATTGCCATCAGCTTGATTGTGGCATTACTGCTCGGTGCCATTGCAGTGAAGGGAGCTGACTTGTAATACCATACACAACCCGATCACGGGGGTGGTGCTGTTTTTGTATGAAAGTAGCTGTGTTATTATTAATGTTGGATAACCCCTTTATTAAAGTGTCACTGTTTCATCAAATCAATAGTACAGACGATTTTAAGAAACTTTGTAATTGGGTTTATTAGGAAAATCTGCCATTATCTGCATTCAAAACGACTTTCCCCAGGCCTCCCCCCCCCCCTCCCTCCTCTCATTCACTGCTCATTATCAGGAAATCTCAACTCTTTTACATCAGTTGAGCCCTGTGTAACCTATGGAGAGGGGAGGGGGGAGATTAGTCGCCAGCAGAGAGCAAAGGATTACACAGTGGGAGCTGTGTGAAAGCCGGTATTTAGAGGTCAGAAAGCCTGGTGATGTAGCTGTAAATTAACTCTTTGTTGTCCTGTTTTGGTGCCTCATCTCCCTCCAACCCCTCCCCTCTCTGTAGAAACCCATGAAGACAGAGGGGAGAGCTTCAAACTGCTTTTTCATGATAAAAATGCTTTTTTCGGCTAATAAACCCAATTACAAAGTGTCTTGAAATCGCCTGTACTATTGATTTCTGCTGAAAAAAAAATTTAAATGACATTGACACTTTAAGCAACATGGCTAGTGTTCTCCATGGCTATTGTTCACAGCCTGCTCTGCTCTCTCCAGCCTAACCATTCTGTGTCTCTTCAGTAAATGGAAATTGCTCTTTACGTGGAGGAGCTGAAAACCAATAAACCTAATACCCCTCACATTGTATCCGGGTTAGAAAATCCCCCTTTGAACTAAACACTTCAGCAGCACAAATCTCCCCTGTATATAAATATTTAGCAGAACGTTTCATTATATCATCATTCAGCTTCATCCCTTTTAGTTACTGTATCCCACCCTGAATTAGAGCACCCCCCTCCTACTATGTAGTATCCCCCCCAGTATTCCTGCACACTGTTTGCTCACATTATTAGAAGCTGTTATGTCTCCAGGGGAGTCCTGTTCCCTCTATCGCTTACATTTCCATATTCTCCACCTGCTTTGCATTGCATTCTATAGAGCCACAGGAGGCCTATAAATTATAGCCGTACACCCATTCCTCAGCTTTAGTTAGTTGGCTTTGCTCTCTTCTCTTGCGTTTATCTGGAACCTGGGGCAGAATGAGTAACCTATAATGAGAACATGACTCACAGAGAAGTTACACAGCTCTGATTCTTCTCCACATGTCATTTTCGCTAACTATTCTAGCTTCAAGCCTCTAATCCTGTAAGTGCATGTTTAAGAAAATCTGGAAGCAGACATGCAAGGTCAGCGACAGCTCAGTCTTGGTAGCGATACGGTAATTGCTTGGCCTTGGGAAAGCTCAGGGCCATACAGGAAAATAAGTTACAACTAGTATTTGGAGAGCAGCAAAGGTAATGTGAATAAATCAGTGATGTGCTGCTCTCACCTCTATGCTGGGAGGCTGCTCCTGCTTCCATCTCCATTGCTGAATAAGTGATAGTTTTAGGGCTCATGCACACTGAGCAATAGACAAGGAATTGAAGAGGAATCCTCTCTTAATTTCAGCTTGAAATTCCCCCCGTAAAATATGTACAGAGCAATGTTCCATTGTGTTTAATGGGATGTCCACTTTGTTGTTCACACTGCAGAATTCTCGAGCAGAATTTTCTGCCGCAGATCCGCTTTCTGACCAAAGGCCCCGTTCACACTGAGCAAGAACGTCGGAATTCCGCGGCGGAGCTCTCCGCTGGGGAATCTTGCCGTGCTCAGTGTGCTGCTTTGAGTGAATGAGAGGGCGCGCGCGTGTCCGCTCCCACCGCTCTCCGCTCAAAGAAGTGACGTGTTATTTCTTTGAGTGGAGAGGTGAGGAAGCGGACGTGCGCGCGCCATCTCATTCGCTCAAAGCAAGACACTGAGCACAGCGGGATTCCGCCGCAAAATACCGACGTTCTTGCTCAGTGTGAATGGGGCAAAAGAAGTGACATGCTACTTCTGCTAGAGGAATCCTATAGAAGTCAATGGGACTTGAAATCTGCTTAAATTCTGCTTGGATTTGGCTCAGATTACTCTCAAATTCAGCTCCTATTCTGCTCCTAATCTGCCAGAGCCGAATAGAATAGGAATTTCAAGCAGAAATCTTTCCTCTTCAATTGCTCGTCTTTTGCTCAGTGTGCATGAGCCCTTAGGCTATGTGCACACTGAGGAATTCTTGAAGAATTGTAGAGGAAATTTGTCTGCTTCAATTTCCTTGCCTATTCAGCCCAGGCAGAATTCGAGTGGAATTCAAGCAAAATTTAAGCCCCCATTAACTTCTATAGGATTCCTCTAGCAGAAACCACCCAAAGAATTGACATGGGAGTGAGACCATTCCATAGACTTGAATTATGAGACCATCTCAGTCATGTGACATAGCGGTGGGATAGAACGTGTAGTAGTGCACACTTCTCCCAAGTCGTTTCAGTGATTAGTCAGACAGGAAGATTGTCTAAATCAGACAGTGCTGTTTAGCACCTACATAGGCGTGTTATGTACTTGCACAGTTTGTTTACTTAGGTTTACTTGAATGTGGCTGCAATACCAGACCCGGACTACAGAGTGGCGCTATTTCTCTGCATAATAAGCAGACCATTTTTGCTAATCTCATACAACCCTTATAATTCTTGGAGTATTAAAGGGGTTATCCAGGCTTAGAAAAACATGTCTGCTTTCTTCTAGAAACAGCACCACTCTTATCTCTAGTTTTGGTGAAGTCAGTGGAGCTTAATTGCAAAACCACACCCAAACTCTGGAGACAGAGTCATGCTGTTTCTGGAAGAAAGCAGACATGTTTTTCTAACCCTTTAAAGGGGTTGTTCACCAAGTTGTTTTTTTAATCAACTGGTGCCAGAGATTTGTAACTTACTTCTATTAAGTACTGGAAGACTTGAGATTTTTTTAAATCAGCTGCAGCATGCCCTGCAGGAAGTGGTATTTTCCGGTCTGGAGAGCAGGAGAGGTTTTCTATGGGGATTTGCTGATGTTCTGGACAGTTCCTGACATGGAAAGATTTAGCAAAGAGCACTGTGTCAGACTGGAAAAAAAACAACACTTCCTGCATGACATACAGCAGCTGATAAGACTGGAAGACTCAAGATTTTTTAATAGACGTAAATTACAAATCTCTGGCACTTTCTGGCACCGGTTTATTTGAAAGAAATTTTTGTTGTTGTTGAACAATCCCTTTAAGACGTCGCACTCTCACAAGTGTCAATATACTCCTCTCCGCCATGTGAAGATGCCGGCCCTGTTGGAAAGCCTTAAACAAGTGTGTCATTTCCATGTTAACATGTAGGGCAGTGATACTTGATGTCTTATTTCCTACCGTAAAATTAATTTCCCATCCTCACAGTTCTCTCAGCGCAGATGTTGCCCGTATTTCACCCGCCCCTGTGATATAAAACCATCATTGACTAAACTCATATGGTCGCTTCTTTAAGTTTGCCTGACCTTCTGCGATGGTCGACTTCAATATGGGGAGGGGCGTATAGATCGACTTTCCTGGCAGCGGCTGAAAAGAACAAGCTTTGCTAGAAGCAGATGTCAAACATCTTGCGGTTCGCTTTCTTTTGCCAACCAGAAGCTTATGTAACAGGCTGGCTGTAATTTTTATGACAATCGGGGAGATCCTTGTATTACGGGGATGAGAGTCGGCCTACCCATGGCAAGCTAATGAAAGGCACATGAGTCACATTAGCTCGGCCCGAGAGAAAAGACTTTTGAAGTGATGCGATGGAGGGAAGAGTCAGGAGGAGAGATCACAGCTAGAGACTCTCTCACCCCAAAATGAGAAAGAGAAATGACCCGGAAAGTAAGTTATTTCATCCAGCAAAATGTCTGGATTTCCTGACGCCTTGGGCTTACTGACTAGCTGTGATCCCGGTGATCATGTATTTAGCTGCCCTACTATAGCAGTAGGATTTAGGAACATGGAAGATCGTCACCAAAAAAGACCCACCTGGTCCATCTAGTCTCCTCCTATATTATTTCCATAGGATAGATATATGTTTCTCCCAGGCAGGTTTACATTCACTTACTGTAGATTTACCTACCACATCTGCTGGAAGTTTGTTCCAAGCATCTACTACTGAGGATTATTTTCTTATGATGCTTCTGATCCTTGCCCTACCTAATCCCAGATTGTGTGTCTCCTTGTTCTTGTGTTCAGTTTTTTCCTCTTGACCATTATTAAGTCCTTCAACTTCTTTAAAAGTTTTGATCATTTTATTAAGCATAAATGTGGCCTATGTATATACAGCCTGTATAGGTGTGCTGTTTGTATATACAGCCCGTATGGATGTGACCTGTGTATATACAGCCCGTATGGATGTGACCTGTGTATATACAGCCTGTATGGATGTGACCTGTGTATATACAGCCTGTATAAAGGTGACCTGTGTGTATACAGCCTGTACGGATGTGCTGTGTGTATATACAGCCTGTACAGATGTTCCATGTGTATATACAGCCTGTATAGATGTGCTGTGTATATATATATATATATATATATATATATATATATATATATATATACAGCCTGTATGGGTGTGCCATGTGTATATACAGCCTGTATGGATGTGCTGTGTGTATATACAGCCTGTACGGATGTCCTATGTGTATATACCGCCTGTACGGATGTGCTGTGTGTATATACAGCCAGTACGGATGTCTTATGTGTATATACAGCCTGTATGGGTGTGCCATGTGTATATACAGCCTGTATGGATGTGCTGTTTGTATATACAGCCTGTATAAAGGTGACCTGTGTATATACAGCCTGTACGGATGTGCTGTGTGTGTATATACAGCCTGTACAGATGTTCCATGTGTATATACAGCCTTACGGATGTTCCATGTGTATATACAGCCTGTATAGATGTACTGTGTATATATACAGCCTGTATGGATGTGCCATGTGTATATACAGCCTGTATGGATGTGCTGTGTGTATATACAGCCTGTACGGATGTCCTATGTGTATATACCGCCTGTACGGATGTGCTGTGTGTATATACAGCCAGTACGGATGTCTTATGTGTATATACAGCCTGTATAGATGTGCCATGTGTATATACAGCCTGTATGGAGGTGCCATGTGTATATACAGCCTGTATGGAGGTGCCATGTGTATATACAGCCTGTATGGGTGTGCCATGTGTATATACAGCCTGTATGGATGTGCTGTGTGTATATACAGCCTGTACGGATGTCCTATGTGTATATACCGCCTGTACGGATGTGCTGTGTGTATATACAGCCAGTACGGATGTCTTATGTGTATATACAGCCTGTATGGATGTGCCATGTGTATATACAGCCTGTATGGAGGTGCCATGTGTATATACAGCCTGTATGGAGGTGCCATGTGTATATACAGCCTGTATGGAGGTGCCATGTGTATATACAGCCTGTACGGATGTGCCATGTGTATATATACCGCCTGTATGGAATGCCTTCTGTGGGCGCAGCCGCTAGGGCAGTGGTAGACGACCTTTGGCCTTCCAGGTGTTAAAAAAAACCCTACCATTTACCATCATGCCTGGATTGTCAAAGCTTTGGTTGTGTAGACATGATGGAAATTGTAGTTATGCAACAACTGAAAGGCTATGCACTGTGCGGTCCTCTATCTGGTCTGCTCTGTGAGCTATAGGTGCTATATATATATATATGTGTGTGTATGTATATATATATATATGCTCGTATATATATATTAGCTCGTATATATGTGGAATAAGCTATTGAAGCTTTGGAGAGCTGACACTTACAGAACTATTAATAATGCTTTTATTTGCATAGCGCACACAGATTCCGCAGCACTTTACAAAGGTTTTGCCAATTATTGCTCTCTGTCCCCGTTAGGGCTCACAATCTAGATTTACCTATCTGTATATTTTGGGTGTGGAAGGAAACTGGAGTAGCCGGAGGAAACCCACGCAAACACGGAGAGAACATACAAACTCTTTGCAGATGTTGCCCTTGGTGGGATTTGAATCCAGGACCCCAGCGCTGCAAGGCTACTGTGTAACCACTGAGCTCCATTAGGATGATGTGTTTTTCTAGAACTAGGCTTGTGGTTTTTTCCATTGACTTGTCACCACTTCTGGCTGGCATCACTATTCAGTGGGACAAAGTGACTATTTTGCTTTTGTATGTAGCCACAGATGGAAACATGACCGTATTACTGACTACTACTTGGCACCCCTCTTTTCTTACAGCCTGCTAACATGCTGTTTTTGTCTTTTCATCTCCCTTAGGTATAACATAGAGCCCAGTTTGTACTCTCCATTCTTCTCCCTTGGTGCCTGCATGGAAGGATTAAATTCTCTTTTTAACCAGCTTCTTGGCATTTCTCTGTATTCTGAGCAGCCGGAGAGGGGAGAGGTGTGGTCGGAGGACGTCAGGAAGCTGGTAACTATTGATCTGTGAGAATGTGAAAAACTCCCAACTACTCATATTGACCTCATAGAGCAGGGGGTTAAAACTTGCAGATCTATGCTCATCGTATATTGAGATCCTGTGTTAAGATGTCATATGACATAGCTATGCAAAAGAAGAGCTAGTGGAGCCTCATTTAAGAGTCTCAAAACACAGGACTAGCCAGATATCCCTTCGGGAAGGACCCAGCCAAGGGGTGGCTCCTGTAGGAAAACCACCATATTAAGATGCCCTATAAGTCAATGTAATGTCAAGGGAAAAACCAAGGACAGGTATCCATCCAGACAGCTGTTTCGGGTTGTTGCCCCTCATCAGTGTAGAGAAGGATTCTGGCTAGGTGGGAGCAATGCCTAGTAAAGCCATAAGAGAAACAGATTGCTGATCTCAGATACCTGGCGCTGATACCTGGCCTTGGTTTTTCCCTTGTCATTACATTGACTTATAGGGCCACTTAATATGGTGGTTT
This sequence comes from Dendropsophus ebraccatus, assembly GCF_027789765.1. Classification (NCBI taxonomy): domain Eukaryota; kingdom Metazoa; phylum Chordata; class Amphibia; order Anura; family Hylidae; genus Dendropsophus; species Dendropsophus ebraccatus. The sequence continues at coordinate 34,191,677 of NC_091458.1, read as the reverse complement.
TGGTGGTTTCCCTACAGGAGCCACCCCTTGGCTGGGTCCTTCCTGGAGGGATATCTGGCTAGTCCTGTGTTGAGACTCTTTGGTGAGGTTCCACGGGCTCTTCTTTTGCATGTTCATATTTCCCAGGGAGCAATGCACCTAGGATTTCACTGCATTAAGCGCTTTTACTAGCAGCCGGCAGTGTTATCGTTTGGCTGGTCTCCCTGAGATCAGCGATCTGTTTCTCATATGACATAGCTGACCTTGGCACAACCCTGTGATGATATGTCTCCAGGGCTGTGCTGTGATCTTAAATATTATTTTCTTAAACGTAAAGGAGCCTTCCTGCTCTATTTGGTTCTCAGGAATCTTCTTTAGTCTGAAAATCATAGTTTACAGTATTTTTTTTTTTCTTTCTCCTAGGCCGTTGTACATGAAAGTGAAGGCCTTTTGGGGTATATTTATTGTGATTTTTTTCATCGGGCAGAAAAGCCTCCACAGGTAAGCCATGACAAAGCCACACAAAACCTGTAGATTCTGGAGTGACCTCAGTTCAAGGGATGTTTAAGGGGTTATCCAGGTTTAGTAAAAACACAGATACACAAAACACAAAAAAGCGCCACCCCTGTCCTCGGGTTGTGTGTGGTATTAAAATTCAGCTCCATTCACTTCAATGGAACTGAGCTACAAAACCCACACCAAACTGAGGACAAGAGTGGTGCTGTTTCTGGAAGAAAGTGGCCATGTTTTTCTAAGCCTGAATAACCCCTTTAATGGCTTGTCTTCTCTAGGATATGTCATAAACGCCCTTTGGGATGCCCACCATGCATTATTACCAAGTAGTTGCAGTTCTGCAGTTCTGTTTGCAAGAAATGGATGCATTTGTCTGCATTCGTTTTGATCCGTTTTTCCATTGACTTCAATTATAGAAAAAAATTATCAAAATGCATCAGTTTGTTTTAGGGTACACAAAAATGTGGTTGATAATGTTTTTGTGTACGTAAAAAACATAGTGTGAACCCAGCCTAAAACTCTGCAATTTGTGTAGAAAAATGCCTGTTTTTGAGTCTGTTTTGGAGTAGTACTGTGTCATAATGAAGCTTTTTAGTTTTAGACGTCAGTGCCAGTTTAGAGTTGGTAGTACATTGACGGCAAAGCCTAGCGCATGGCTGACCCTGTTGCTACCACAAATCTGCCTTGGCATCTAGTCTTTGCCTCTAGGGATTAGTTTACATATGTCTGGTGATCCAGAGCTGCCCCTAGAGGAAAACGGAAGATGTAAGATACCAGATGTGTTGCATCCAGCATCCCCTTTAGTGCTATGCTCCATAGGCTGAAATGGGACAAGGTGCCAGACCTGTCAACTTACACGATTGAAAACCACTGGCGAAGGAAGGCCATGCCAGAAGGGACAGGCTGTGTGCAAGATGTACACAACAATGGGAAGAAAGATGATGATTATTAATGAGGCTCTGGGATCAATGTATGTAATATTATTTTATATAGGTATAGTTATTGTTGCATCCATACATCATCCCTTACGGCTGGGGTTCTGATTATTTAAAGGTGTCTAGCCACTTCAGAAAATAATGCGTGTATGCTGTGTTCCTCACTGTAGAGAGCTGTATTCATTGCAGATTTTCTGCTAGTAAGTCAATTATAAAATACGCAGAATATCTGTTTCGTATATAGTAAGTGTGCACTTCCCTTATGGCTGTAAGAGTGCATAAACTTCAGTCTTAAAGGGGTTATCCAGGATATCCTCATGACAAGAGAGGTGTTGTTTCTGGAAGAAAGCAGCCATGCTTTTCTAAGCCTGGACAACCCCTTTAAGGGTAAATTCACACGGGCGTCTCGCATAAAAAACCCGCAGCTAATCCGCACCTAATCCGCAATACACGTATTAATAATAATAAGAATAATAAATGTATTGCGGATTAGCTGCGCTTTTTTTATGCGAGACGCCCGTGTGAATTTACCCTAAGTCTTTCTCATTTCTAAAGACTCCAGTGACGGCAGCAATGTTATGTGTTTATGATTTCTTAAACAGGACTGTCACTTCACGATACGTGGCGGGAGGCTTAAAGAAGATGGAGAATATCAGCTGCCTGTGGTAGTTTTAATGTTGAATTTCCCACAGTCCACGAAGAGCTCACCAACGCTGTTAACGCCTGGTATGATGGAGAACCTGTTCCATGAAATGGGGCATGCCATGCATTCTATGCTGGGGAGGACACGCTACCAACATGTGACTGGTAAGAGCTGTCTGTATCTATACACCTTTCCATGTGAAGATCACTGCACTTTCCGGCTGTCAATCATCTTCTTTTAATAGCCCCATAGACCTATAATGGAGCCGCTGGGCATTGTGATTTTCGGTCTGGATCAAAAGACACAATCAGCTGAACTTTGTTTTTATTACACGGAGCGATTAATCTACTGAATCGGCCTGATTCGGCAGATTATCGCACCTAAGAATAGGGCCCTAAGTGTTTAGAGTACAATCCTATAACATCACAAGTATCAGATAGTTGTCACATTGCTGATTCTTGTTTTAATAAACGCTAAGTTATCCAACCCCCTGCCTTTAATCTGCTCCACTTTCTCACAATGCCTCTTACTCTGCATATTTCTATTGTGTGTTGTCATCATGGACTGTGTATAAGGGCTAATGGTTCACTGAGATTGTTTGTTCTGTGTCCTCTTTGAGGCAGATGTTCTTTCACATCAGAATAGAGGAGTGCATAGAAATGAGAGTTGGAAAAATAATAAATGTTTTATTTTTTTTCGCTGATACAGTGTAGGAGAATGCAGAAAAGGACCATCTGTTCAAAGCTTATGTGCTTGAAAGGAAACTTAAAGGGGTATTCCTACAGACTGGAATCATGTCACTTTATTAACTGATGTATAGGACCCCAAAGCACAGATTTAGCCTTTATGGGTACTATTACCCGGAACGATAATCAGCCGAATCGGCCCTATCCGGCTGATTATTGCTCCGTGTAATAAACACAACGATCAGCCGATGACAACAATCATCGGCTGATTGTTGATATAGGTTTGGACCTATAATTCTCAGCGCCGACCGCACATCGCTACGTGTAATAGCGGTGCGCGGATGGCGGCTGACGATATGAAAATTGCATACTTTACCTGTCCATGCTGCAGGGCCCCTCTTGCTCTCTGATTCTCCCCGGGTCCTGTGCGCTCCAGTTTCAGCCAATCACAGGCCGGGACGGCTGCGGTAATGATGTCCATGCAGCCCTTGTTAAACGATTATCGGGTAATAGGCCCAGTAAATGAGCACAGATCTAGCAGATTGGCGCTCGTTTACAGTTATTTTCATGCCCCCATCGGCCTGTGTAATACTACCCTATGGCATACACCCCCCAGGGATCTATAGCATGGGTTTGTTGTAGTGAATGGATCTGGCTACAGCTGCTGTTCAGGGCCAAAAATCATTGTTACAGACACCTCATTCTGAAATTTGGAAGGGGGCCCTGTCAGCCAGTCCCCACCAGTCATAAAGTGATGGCATATCCTATCATTATTATATCACTTTATGAAAGTTTAATGGAGCAAGCAAAACACTGCTCACACCCAGTATCCAGTGGCTGCACGATTTTTGCTAGTGACGCTGCAGTTTACATAGCAAAATCATGCAGTTGTTGGCCATTGCGTGTGGAAGAGGTTTTGTCTACATATGATAGCTTCACCATAAAGTTAGGGCTACACTGCCTCTCCTGCCTTCCAGACTGGGAAGAATACCACTTCCTGTAGGACATACAGCACCTGGTAAGTACTGGAAGACTTAAGATATTTTTAAACTAATAGCACGGGAACGGCGCCGAGGAGGAAGGTAAGACGCATACCTTCCTCCTCTGCGCCCAATAGGGGGCTATTAGCAGGTTACATTCATCTAACCTGCTGATAGTTCCCCTTTTTAATAGGAAATTAGGAATTGGGAGCCCCAGTACAAATTAGGGGGATAAGTGACAGTCTCTGGACAGCGCTGTGTATTATGTTGATGCTATATTAATAAGTAAATAATGACTATGCCCATTCATAGCAAATTGTCACTATTGATATCTACACTGATAATGTATGCAGGGATAAAATGCGGATTCACCATGGATATACTACTACACATTTAGGCCCAATGTCCTCTCGATGTGTTGATGTACGATTGTGTATAGTAGGACGATGGAAGTGGCCATATAACACAATGACAGCCTATGCTTTTCATGTGGGGCCAGTTTTTCCAGTGGCCCGCTGGTGTTTGGGAAGGGTGTGAACAGCCGAGTGTGACTCCACATCCAGCTGTGCAAATATTATTAGAGTTTCTGTTTTTACCATTTCTAAATAAACTTGCAATGGATGCTCCTTATTTCATTGAGAACTGTCAGATTTTCCACTGTAAGTTTTTAGCAATGCTTAATTCAGCGTCTTAAAGATGACCTGAATGAGTATATCTAGTGAGGGGAGAAGGTGTAGGCCCTCAGTCACACTGTACATGAGTATATGTAGTGAGGGAGAAGGCATAGGCGCTCAGTCACACTGTACATGAGTGTATGTAGTGAGGGGAGAAGGTGTAGGCCCTCAGTCACACTTTACATGAGTATATGTAGTGAGGGAGAAGGTGTAGGCCCTCAGTCACACTGTACATGAGTATATGTACTGAGGGGAGAAGTTGTAGGCCCTCAGTCACACTGTACATGAGTATATGTAGTGAGGGGAGAAGGTGTAGGCCCTCAGTCACACTGTACATGACTATATGTAGTGAGGGAGAAGGTGTAGGCCCTCAGTCACAATGTACATGAGTATATGTAGTGAGGGGAGAAGGTGTAGGCCCTCATCCACACTGTACATGACTATATGTAGTGAGGGGAGAAGGTGTAGGCACTCTGTCACACTGTACATGAGTATATGTAGTGAGGGAGAAGGCGTAGGCACTCAGTCACACTGTACATGAGTGTATGTAGTGAGGGGAGAAGGTGTAGGCCCTCAGTCACACTGTACATGAGTATATGTAGTGAGGGGGGAGAAGGTGTAGGCCCTCAGTCACACTGTACATGAGTATATGTAGTGAGGGGAAAAGGTGTAGGCCCTCAGTTACACTGCACATGAGTATATGTAGTGAGGGGAGAAGGTATAGGCCCTCAGTCACACTGTACATGAGTATATGTAGTGAGGGGAGAAGGTGTAAGCCCTCATCCACACTGCACATGAGCATATGTAGTGAGGGAAGAAGGCGTAGGCCCTCAGTCACACTGTACATGAGTATATGTAGTGAGGGAGAAGGCGTAGGCGCTCAGTCACACTGTACATGACTATATGTAGTGAGGGGAGAAGGTGTAGGCCCTCAGTCACACTGTACATGAGTATATGTAGTGAGGGAGAAGGCGTAGGCGCTCAGTCACACTGTACATGAGTATATGTAGTGAGGGAGAAGGCGTAGGCGCTCAGTCACACTGTACATGACTATATGTAGTGAGGGGAGAAGGTGTAGGCCCTCAGTCACACTGTACATGAGTATATGTAGTGAGGGAGAAGGCGTAGGCACTCGGTCACACTGTACATGAGTATATGTAGTGAGGGAGAAGGCATAGGCGCTCAGTCACACTGTACATGAGTGTATGTAGTGAGGAGAGAAGGTGTAGGCCCTCAGTCACACTGTACATGAGTATATGTACTGAGGGGAGAAGTTGTAGGCGCTCAGTCACACTTTACATGATTATATGTAGTGAGGGAGAAGGTGTAGGCCCTCAGTCACACTGTACATGAGTATATGTACTGAGGGGAGAAGTTGTAGGCGCTCAGTCACACTGTACATGACTAAATGTAGTGAGGGGAGAAGGTGTAGGCCCTCAGTCACACTGTACATAAGTATATGTAGTGAGGGAGAAGGCGTAGGCCCTCAGTCACACTGTACATGAGTATATGTAGTGAGGGGAGAAGGTGTAGGCCCTCAGTCACACTGTACATGAGTATATGTAGTGAGGGAGAAGGTGTAGGCCCTCAGTCACACTGTACATGAGTGTATGTAGTGAGGGAGAAGGTGTAGGCCCTCAGTCACACTGTACATGACTATATGTAGTGAGGAGAGAAGGTGCAGGCGCTCAGTCACACTGTACATGAGTATATGTAGTAACAAGAGAAGGTGTAGGCAATCTGTGCAGGAAGGTGTAGAGGGTTATTCTTATAACCACAGCAGACAGGTGTTACACATGTGAATGGTTCTGAGGTTAGCTAAACCACTGCATGTCCAATCTCTCAACACAATGTGAGTAAAGCACCTGTCAGAAATAACTCTTAATTTACTCATTGTGACTAAATCCAGAGAAGAATTCCTGCACAGCGGATTGCTTGGTCACTTGTAACCATTACTTTTCCCCCATTGAATTATAAGGGATCTGATTTCTGAGGTTTATAAGGGTTTTTACTGTATAGGATAGCAATACATATTGCTGAAATGTTTCTGAACATGTGACTCTTCTAACCATGTATGCTGGGAGTTGTGTAGTTTTCCAAAAGCTTAAAGAGGCACAGGAGGGGGGACATTAATCTTTAAGATACGGATGCAACAGGCTTATATGTTTCGTCCCCTTCAGGTTTTATAGATGGCATATTATGTAATTATGTGCATGTTGTGTTTGACATGTAGCTGCCTCTGTTCTTATTAGATTGTTTTACTGTTTTCTAGGCACCAGATGTGCTACAGACTTTGCTGAGGTCCCTTCTATTCTAATGGAGTACTTTGCCAGTGATTACCGGGTCGTAAACCAGTTTGCACGACACTACCAGACTGGACAGGTAAACACTGCAGGCATTATGCTGGGAATCAGCCATGCAACTGTTGCAAACTTCTCTTTTCTTTTTTTTTTTTTTTTTTCTTCAAAAGTCCAATTTCGCAGAAAAAGCCCCTTTTTCCCTTTTTTTTTTTTTAAATAAAATAAATGACTTGTATTTCACTCACTTTGCACCTCCATCATAAGGAGGGGGCATTAGGGCCTCATAATTTGGTGTTGGACAGCACCAATGCATTTTAAAATGTATCGATCACTTAACAAAAAAAAAACCTCTTCACATGTCATAGAGACGTCTCAAGATCTTTGGGGTTCCCAGCAATTATACGTTTATTACTTTTCCTATTTACTAGTTTCTCCATTTTACACATGTTAATACTTATTGTCTACAATTTCCTTTCTATCGTAGCCGTTGTCCAAACCTATGGTATCTCGTCTCTGCGAATCCAAAAAAGTAGCTGCAGCATCAGATATGCAGCTCCAGGTGAGTGAGTTCAGTTCTCACTAAATCTTTGCATTCATAGAGGAAAGGTTGTCACAATAAAAACTTAAAATACAATGAAGCTACTTGGAGAGGGCAACCCTTTTAGATCGGAACAGTATGGCACCTATTTACTTAGTAGTCACCAGTACTGGTGTGATAGACAAGGGCAAGTTTATTCTAATGAGTTCACGGTTGGTTTGTATATTCCAGGTCTTCTACTCTATGTTGGATCAGATTTACCATGGAAAACACCCCCTAAAAGGCTCAACAACCGATATCTTAAAGGAAACCCAAGAGCCATTCTACGGGCTGCCTTATATACCTCATACAGTAAGTACACAGTCTTCTTACTGGTTTTAAAGTGGTTTTCCAGGCTTAGAAAAACATGGCCATTTTTCCCCCCAGAAACACAACCCTCTTGTTTCCAGTTTGGGTGCAGGTTTTGCAACTTAGTTCCATTGAAGTGAATAAGCCTAATTGCAAACCCCCCTTCAAACTGGAGACAAGAGCGGTGCTGTTTTTTCATGTTTTTTTTTTTCAATTCTGGATAACCTTTAAGAAGGTTGTAAGTGTATAGGGGGAGATTTATCAAACATGGTGTAAAGTGAAACTGGCTCAGTTACCCCTAGCAACCAACCAGATTCAACTTTTCATTCCTCACAGACTCTTTGGAAAATAAAAAGTGGAATCTGATTGGTTGCTAGGGGCAACTGGGCCAGTTTCACTTTACACCATGTGTGATAAATCTCCCCCTTAGAGCTTATGTATTGTTTAAGTCAAGCTGAAAGGCTCAGCTGGGGTAGAAGGGACAGGTTTTCATTGAAGATATCCAGCTGGTATATGGAGTTGTACAAGCAGTGCTTCTGGGAAAAACTGTGGAGACTAGCTTTTCTCAGAAAGGAACAAGACCTTTCGCCCACTGCCACGTATGAGTAAATTGGTCAATAAGTCAATATTTGACATATAAAAAAACCCATTCCATCTTCTGGGGGCTGCCTAATGCATCTAAGTTCATCACTCTAAAGCGCTAAGGTGCCCCATAGCAAATAAATGGAGCAGTGGTCATTCAGGTGTATTGTGTGCTCCATTCATTGCTGGGACATTTGTGTCCCCATTCACAGGATCGGTGGGGGTATATTAAAAGGTCAGGAGTTATAGCGGTAAGCACAATAAAGCCATCTGCTTTACTATCCCCATGACAAAATGAGGAGTTGAGTTGGAAGGTCATTCAGCAGGGTCCTACCCCTGGATACCTGGTTTACCTCGGCCTGTGCCTGCAAGCAGGACTGATTTGGTCAGTGTGTGTGGGGTTACATCTGTCCTTGTATGTTGTATAAACCTGACACTTCATGCAGCAGCTAATGCCTCTGTTTGATTAATACGCCTACAGTTCCAGTATGCGTCACCCTGCCGCTTTGTCTTGCTCCCCAGCCGTTTTCTGTTTGTTATGATCTTTGTGGAATGAGTTTGATGAACTGCTCGTTTTTTGTCGATCCCTCTAGCAAGTCACAATAGTATAAAGTATGAATAATTGCGCCAACACCTGGCTTACGTCTAGAAGCCCCTAAGTGGTTAATCGGATGCTAAATTCCTCTCCACTTCCACTGAGTAAATACGCTCCAAATATTTACATTGTGCACTGTTCTATATGTATCAGTGACAGCTCCATCCAAACAGTCAAGTGCTCTGAACCGGACCTTTAATCTTCCCCCTTCGCTCTGTTAACAATAAGAGATGGTCCCCCTCCCCATTCATTTAAGGGTCCATTTACACAGAAAGATTATCTGACAGATTATCTGCCAAAGATCTGAAGCCAAAACCAGGAATGGATTTGAAAAGAGGAGAAATCTCAGGCTTTCCTTTATGGCATGATCTCTGTTTCTGGCTTTGGCTTCAAATCTTTGGCAGATAATCTATCAGATAATCTTTCTGTGTAAATGGACCTTAAAGTGACACTGTCACCTCCTTTTTACATTCTGACATCTCTACACAGGTGTAAAGGGTAAATTTAGCGTTTTTCATACCTTATTTCATATGATACGTCATGGTGCTTGTTCAAGTAAAAAGTGTCCTTTTATCAACTGCAGATTGTATTAAAGGGGTAGTGCGGCGCTAAAAAATTATTCACAGAATAACACACATTACAAAGTTATACAACTTTGTAATGTATGTTATGTCGCCCCCTTCCCCGTGTCCCACCACCCCCGCCCGTGTACCCGGAAGTTTGGTGCATTATACATTACCTGATCCGTGTTGATGGCCGTCCGCCATTTTGTGCCAAACGTCATCTTCAGACGGACGGCCGAATCGCTGCCGCCGTCCCCCCTCCGCCGCATCACAACTGTGCTCAGCCGCGGCTGAGCAGCTGATGACGCGACGTTTGGCACAAAAAGGCGGACGGCCCTCGACACGGATCAGGTAATGTATAATGCACCACACACTTCCGGGTACAAGGGCGGGGATGGTGGGACACAGGGAAGGGGGCGATTCACAGACATAACATACATTACAAAGTTGTATAACTTTGTAATGTGTGTTATTCTGTGAATAATTTTTCAGCGCCACACTACCCGTGGGCATGGCCTCGCGGCATTAGCGCCACTTAGCCCCGCCCACAACAGCACCGTTGGCCCCGCCCCCTCGTCGGCCATCGGAACAGGCTGGCCGAAAGGTCTAGGGCCAACTGTACGTTGTGGGCGGGGCTAAGTGGTGCTAATGCCGCGAGGCCACGCCCACTGCAGTTGATAAAAGGACACTTTTTACTTGAACAAACACCATGACGTATGATATGAAATAAGGTATGTAAAACGCTAAATTTACCCTTTACACCTGTGTAGAGAAGTCAGAATGCACAAAGGGGGTGACAGTGTCACTTTACGTCTTTCGAATCAAACACGTTCTCCAGCAAAGAGACATATTTTGGCCGAGTATTTCTGAGGTTATAGACTTCTCTCCCAGCAAGTTGTGAAGCAAGATTTTTTCCTAAAGTTTTATTCCCATCTTATAAAGTAAAGGCATATGACTATATAAATGAGGGGGCCACAGCGCTGTGGTAAGTTGTGTTTCTCAGCACATCAGAGTCTCAGCCACCCCCTCTACAGGGGACAGCAGGGAGCGCCGGGTATACAGCTTTACCCAAGTTCTGTGTACCAGGTCAGACCATCTTATACCATAAAGTCATGGTATATCCTAGCAATATGACTCCTCATACCTTCTCTTATGCTCTCCTTCCTTTCACTTGTTTCTTGCTCTGTCCCATTGTCTCCTACTCTGTCTTCCCTGCTCTTTCTGGCACTATGACTCACTCTTTTTCCTGCTCTGTCCGTCACTATCTCTGCTTATTTTCTCCCACTTTGTCTTACCCTGTCCATCACAGTGCCCTGCTCTCGCTCTCTCCCGTTTCCACACCGCCCCCCTACTTGCGCTCTGTCCCCTTGCCCCTCGCCCTGTCCCCCTGCTCGCGCTCTGTCCCCTGCTTCTTCTTGCTCTCTCTCGCTCTATCCATTTTCCGTTTATCTTTCTTGCCCTGTCTGCTTCCTCTCGTTCTCTCCTGCCCTCGCTTGTCATCTCCTATCAGTTTTTATCTCCTCTCTTTCGCTCGCTCTATTCCGTTCCCTCCCACCCTCTTCTGGAATACAATTATATAACTAAGGAGACATCCATTTTAATCAGGCGCCTATATGCTGCCCTATAGGATGTGTAGGATATGGGAGCCGCGAGTTATGTGCCGTACCCGCGACTTGATTCATAACAAAGAAGCCTGGTCGTCGACAGAGAGATCCCCATGGGGGCACAGAGGTCCCAATCCTGTGGATAGGTGACAAATATTTTTAAATCAGAAAAGCAAAAGAAAAACCCCAACGTATATAGCTTAGATGAAAATCTGCTGATTGTAATATATCTAATCTGCATCTACAGCCACCTAACATGTAACTGAGATGTTTCTTTGCGTACCAGTACAGCTTTAGGCTATGTTCACACTACGTATATTTCAGGCAGTATTTGGTCCTCATGTCAGGTCCTCATAGCAACCAAAACCAGGAGTGGATTGAAAACACAGAAAGGATCTTTTCACATAATGTTGTAATTAAGTGGATGGCCGTCATTTAATGGCAAATATTTGCTGTTATTTTAAAACAACGGCTGTTATGTTGAAATAATGGCCGTTATTTACTGTTATATGGCGGCCATTCACTCAATTTCAACATTGTGTGAACAGAGCCTTTCTGTGTTTTCAATTCACTCCTGGTTTTGGTTGCTATGAGGACCTGACATGAGGACCAAATACTGCCTGAAATATACGTAGTGTGAACCCAGCTTCAAAGTGAATCTGTCAGCTGCAATTGTACCTTATATATCCAGTCGTGCTTCCATAAGTCAGAAAAACACTTTTATTTTCTGATGCACAGTGTCAAGGAGGCGTTCTGCTGCAGGCTGTAACCCCCCATTCCCCCCCCCCAGCCAGGTCATGGACTGGCTGGTCTCAGAAAAGATCATCCCGGCCAGTACTGCAGTACCAGCCGGATGATCTTTAGCGCCGCTGAGTTCTGATGCAGGCCCATCGGGTGTGCGCCCGCATCATCACTCCCCACAGCACACAATGGAGCATGTTGCTGGAGCCGCTCGCTCCATTGTGTTAACTGACAGGGTTTTCAGTGAATAGCAGCCGCAGAAAACTGACATGTCCGTTTTCTAAGGCACCGCTAGGGATCCCGGCCTGAGTGTATACCATGTGTATACACTCCGGCCCGGATTCCCTCAGCCTGCAGCACTAGGTAAGTACCGCAGAAATCACGGCCGTGATTTCTGCGGAACTTGTGTAGTGTAAACATAGCCTAAAAGGGAGTAGTTGGGAATACTTGGATGCAGTGTCTGACAGAACAGAAAAAAAAAAAAAACATTGTCCCCACCAAAATAGTCAGAAATGGTGGCGGCGTCAGCCCTGGAACATAAACTGCAGCTATAAGAATTTAGAGTACAAGAACATTTACAAGCAAGTCTGTATATAAGTTTTATGTGTCTCTGCCCATTACCTTTTGACCTTCCACAAAGTAAACACATGCCATGTACTGTACATGTATGTCAGGATCACACTGACTGACACCTCTGAGGTGTGGTGTAATTATGGTACATTAGGTAATGCTGGGTGGATTTACTGCTGTCATATGAACCGGAGCAGATCAGACTCTAATGTACAAGGCAGATTGTGTCTGTCTTCAGTCTCTTGCAAACTGGTAACAAGAAATATATATATATATATATGTGTATATATGATATAATTTTATAATTTACAATGTGGTCTATAATCTATATGAGGTGTCCAATACACAGTAGGTTATAAAATCAATGTTTCATTGCCAGAGCCCCCTTATTCACCAGAGCCCTATTACATGGAGCAATAGTTGGCTGAAAGGCTGAATTAGGCCGATTATCGTTCTGTGAAATTGAGCCTTCAATCAGCCGATCATCGTCAACAATCATCGTCTTTTCATGTCTTTTGGTCCTCACATAAAAGCATTGGCCGCTGACCGTACATCACTACATGTAATAACGTGCAGCTGACAATTGTAAATAAAGTTCGCTATATGTAAGACAGGGGGTTCTCCACATATAAGTGTTAGCCTAATTCTAGGCGGGGGCCGGAGTGCTCCTTTATAGTCAGTGGCCGGGTTATCACAACCAGCGCACAATGCTGCTCCTTGTACAAATGAAGTCACTGACAAGACTAGAATTACAGGAGGATTGAGACGTAACTTTACCTGCTTATAAAAGCGCCCTAAGGACATGTAATAAAAATAATTACCGAGCTGTGAATGGAAAAGAGAAGGGTTTGATGGAGAGCGGATTTGAGGGAAGGGTGTCTGGTATAACATGGTGATGACAGAATAGATTACCCTGCCAAGAGGTGGAGTGTGGCTGTGCTTCCAGCCTACCACTCTATATTACCGCATAGACCTGGAAGAAGACATGAAGAGGAGTTACAGGAATTATGTCTAGGAAACTGGGGATCCGCCATGTTTCTGTACAGCGCCACACCAGTCCATTGATTGTGTTTGGTATTACAGTTAAGTGCCTGTGCAGCTCACTCCTATACATTTGAATGGTACAGAATTGTAATAATTTTGTCATTCTCTCATTTCAATTATGCTTGCAGTTTAAATGGGTACTCCAGGGAAAAATATGCTTCTTTAACCCCTTCAGGACCGGACTAAATTTTTTTTTTTTGCGCTTCTATTTTTATCTCCTCGTGTTTAAAAGGCCATAGCGCCTGTTTACCTACAGACCCACATGAGCCCTTATTTTTTGCGCCACTAATTGTACTTTGCAATGGCAGGCTGAATTTTTGCATAAAGTACGCTGCAAAACCAGAAAAAAATTAAATGTGTGAAGAAATTGAAAGGAAAAATGCATTTTTTAAAAATTTGGGGGGTATTTGTATTTACACCGTTCGCCCTGGGGTAAAACTGACTTGTTATATATGTTCCTCAAGTCGTTACGATTACAACGATATGTAACTTGCATAACTTTAATTTTATTTGATGGCTTGTAAAAAATTAAGACTTTTAAAAAAAAAATAAATGTTCCTTAAAATCGCTCTATTCCCATGCTTATACGCCCTTTTATCCTTTGGTCTATGGGGCTGTGTGAGGTGTCATTTTTTGCGCCATGATGATTACTTTCTATCGGTACCTTGATTGCATATATGCGACTTTTTGATCCCTTTTTATTACAATTTTTCTGGATCTGATGCAACCAAAAATGCGCAATTTTGCACTTTGGAATTTTTTGCCGCTTACACCATTTACCGTGCGAGATCAGGAATGTGATAATTTAATAGTTCAGGCAATTACACACGCGGCAATAATAAACATGTTTATTTATTTTTATTTATAAAATGGGGAAAGGGGGATGATTCAAACTTTTATTAGGGAAGGGGGTTATTTATTAATAAAAAAAAAACAAAACATTTATTTACCTTTTTACATACATACTAGAAGTCCCCCTGGGGTCAGGGTTATTCCCCTTGGGGGACTTCTAGTATGAGAAGTTATACTGCATAACTTCAATGAATAGCGGCATGACATGTCAGTTTCTCGCGGCGCAGCGAGGGATCCCGGCCGGAGCGTATACTATGTGTATACGCTCCGGCCGGGATGCCATAGACAGCAATGTAACGTATACATTCATATTAAAGGGGTTGTCCGGCGAAAAAAATTATTCACAGAATAACACACATTAAAAAGTTATACAACTTTGTAATGTATGTTATGTCTGTGAATGGCCCCCTTCCCCGTGTTTCCCCCCACCCACGCTAGACCCGGAAGTGTGGTGCATTATACTCACCGCATGTCGTGTCGTCCACGGTCTCCGATCGTCAGCAGTGACGTCTTCTTCGTAAGTTCGGCGGATCTTCCCGAGTGCCGGCCGCCCTCTGCAGCGTCATCCGAAGCTCAGCCGCGATTGGCTGAGCATAACTGTGCTCAGCCAATCGCGGCTGAGCAGCTGATGACGTGGCCGCGTCATCAGCCGCTCAGCCGCGATTGGCTGAGCACAGTGATGCTCAGCCAATCGCGGCTGAGCGGCTGATGACGCGGCCACGTCATCAGCTGCTCAGCCGCGATTGGCTGAGCACAGTTATGCTCAGCCAATCGCGGCTGAGCTTCGGATGACGCTGCAGAGGGCGGCCGGCACTCGGGAAGATCCGCTGGCCTCCCGAAGAAGACGTCACTACTGAAGATCGGAGACCGTGGTCGGCACGTGACAGGTAATGTATAGCGCACCACACTTCCGGGTACACGGGTGGGGGTGGTGGGACACGGGGAAGGGGGCCATTCACAGACATAACATACATTACAAAGTTGTATAACTTTGTAATGTGTGTTATTCTGTGAATAATTTTTTTCGCCGGACAACCCCTTTAATGACAGCTGTTGTTGCAATCGGTAACAATGGCCGTAGTTTTACAAATATATACGTAGTGTGAACATGGCCTAAGACAATAAATACTGGGCCGGGAAGGGATGAGAAGTGAGAGGAGACATTTCTACCACCACAGAGAATCCTTATGTCCCCAATGACATTCTATGGGGGGTATGTTGCATCTACATACAGAATATTGCCATGTCCCAGCTTCTGTAGCTGTGATACAGTCGCGTACATGTGAATCTTACTGCAAAGCATCCTGGTCCTGAATTTGCAGCCTTGTAAATACCGTTGAGGTTAATATGTTTCATTGCACAATAACACAACTGGAACATGATTATTTTTTTTGGTCAATTAACCTCTTAGGGGTGAAACAGTAGCGCTTCTCCTGACAGGGTAAACATCGCTGAGTGACACCATAGCTGACATAGTGATTAGCTGCAGCTCCTGAGAACAGGCAGCGACACGATCTGCACATGGCACATATCAAGCCCCGAGCCAATGACATGATTAAATGGCTGGAACATCTTAATCCCTCGAATTGTTACATCTGCCCAATGTTGCGTAGAATAACGCGTCCTTGTCTCTCCTGAGCCTGTATTACCTGTAATGTAACCTTCAGCTAAGAGATACAGATCCTGACGGGGCAGATTCTGCCTGTGGCCCTCATTTTTCTATCTTCTGCCTTACTTTGTAAAGAACGAGTCGAGGGCCTGAAACCTTAGCGTTGTTTTGTGTGTTCACTTTCTCGCTATTACTATAACGTAAGCAAGATTATTAAAAGAAAAAAGTATCCTTGTATATCATGGAACAGCGCCAGTGTTGTCCAGGGGTTATTTCTGGTATTGCAGCTTGGCCCCATTCGGGGTCATAGATTACAGGGGTTGTCCAGCAAAAATATTTTTCTTTCAAATGAACTGGTTTCAGAAAATGATATAGATTTGTAATTTACTTCTATTGAAAAATCTCCAGTCTTCCTGTACTTATCAGCTGTTGTATGTCCTACAGGAAGTGGTAGATTTTTTCCAGTCTGCCAGAGTGCTCTCTGCTGCCACCTCTGTCCATGTTAGGAACTGTACAGGAGAGGTTTTCTATGGGAATTTGCTAATGCTCTGCACAGTGCCTGATATGAACAGAGGTGGCAGCAGAGAGCACTGTGTCAGACTGGAAAGAAAACACCACATCCTGTGGGACATACAGCAGCTGATAAGTACTGGAAGACTTGAGATTTTTAAATAAAAGTAAATTACAAATCTTTATAATCTTCTGAAACCAGCTAATTTTAAAGAAAAAGAATTTAGCCGGAGTTCACCTCTAAATCAAGAAGCAATTCCCCATAGAGAACCTCTCCTACTCTAGACAGTTCCTGACATGGACAGAGATGTCAGTAGAGAGCACTGTGTCAGACTGGAAAGCAAACATTTTTCTGCAGGAAAGATTTGACACTTTTAAATAGAAGTAAGTTACAAATCTATATAACTTTCTGAAAAGAGTTGATTTGAAGGAAAAAAAGAATCTTTGCTAGATAACCCCTTTAAAGTTGGGAATACACATTGGACATATATCGGCCGATCCTGCTGATTTCGGTGGGGTTGGTTTACCATCTGACATGCATTGGGGGTCTCGCTAATCTGCCCTGATGATGATGGGGAGAGAAGGATTGAGCATGATGATGATGCGGAGAGAAGGATTGAGCATGTCAACTGCCTGATCTCTGCCAGTGACTTACCTCCTCCCATTCAGAACACATGAATGCTCGGATGAGTCAAATGTACATATATATGGTGGGATCAAGAAAGATATGTCTACAGTTGGTGCTTAGATTTGTATCTCATTTAATATCAGTCATGTTAAAATACTGGTGCCCCATTTGTTCCCATTCATAGCTTCCCATAGACTGAACTACTGCCCAGAGTTTATATGTAATGTATCTCTCTGTTTTTCTATAGGCCTGGCAGCTGAGATTTAGTCATCTGGCGGGTTATGGTGCCAAATACTACTCCTACTTGATGTCCCGGGCGGTCGCCTCCATGGTGTGGAAGCAGTGCTTCGTGAAAAATCCATTTGACAGGTAAGAGTCTCACTTTACTGCTGCTGCTATTCGTACAGGTTGAGCATCAGTGTAATCTATAATATAGATTTTTTAACTATAAACCACATCATATACTTTAACAGATCCAGATAAATCAGAGGATAATATGTATTTTCTGTATAATAAAAGGGGGCTTCCTGGACTTTTTCAGATAAATAGCTGATTGGTGGGAGCTACCCAGCCTGTTAGCCAAAACCATGGCACCCACATAAACAGTAAACAGATGTGAAAGCAGAGCGCTCAGTACTTAGTGTAAGGGTATTATTAAAACACAACGATCAGCCGATGACAACGATCATCAGCCGATCGTTGATATAGGTTTGGACCTATAATTGTCGGGCATCGCCCGTGCCTTGCTACGTGCAATAGCGATGCGTGGCTGGCGGCTGACGATTTGCAAAGTGCATACATTACCTATCCATGCTGCAGGGCTCCTTCTGCGCTCTGCTTCTCCCTGGGTCCCACGCGCTGCAGCTTCAGAGCGGCCCGTCTTATCTGACAGGCCGCTCAGCCAATCACTGGCCGTTGAGAAGCAGACCGCAAGAGGAGCCTGGACCATGGATAGGTAATGTATGCAGTTTATGCAAAGACTGCAAGGACATCGGTAAACGATTATCGGGCCGAGTTTAGAGTTATTATCGGGCCATGTAATAGTACCCTAATGGCTGTGCTGGGATACTGCAGCTCAGCTCCTATCCCCTTCAGTGAGAGCTCTGCTGCCAGGACTGGAAAACCCCTTTAAGATAAAGCATCAGGTTTACTTGGAAACCCCAGAGAAGACTCGTAATGCGTTGTGCCAAATCTAATCTGATCTCTGCTCTGCTACATTGACAAAGTGATTACAACATATAAAGACGCCAAGGTATTGCACGCAGAGAAATAACACTTTCCAGCTTCTGCAGTTTTAGCAAACGTAAATTTTACTGTGAGCCGCTCGACTCCCTTGTGCCGGACTGAGCATGTGATGACTGGGCATTCAGAGGAGTTCCATTATAGACAATTGTAAGCTATTGTTTAGATACGCTACAAATATCTCATCAGTGGGGTATGACTGATAGGACCCCCAGAATCCAGAAAAACAGGATTTGCTGCTGCCCTGTTCTTGTTGGATAAGTGTCTCTGCATGAGGGTGAAGAAAGACGACTAAAACAGAGGCCTCTAAGACTTCAGGGAGGGCAGATTACTCAAGCTATAGATACAAGAAAAAGCATACACAAGACAATCTGCAGGGGCAGCAGGAGAAATCACACAGACTGTGTATAAGGGTACTATTACATGGAACGATAATTGGCCCTATCTGGCCGATTATCGTTCCGTGTGATAAACTCAACGATCATTGTCATCGGCTGATCGTTGATATAGGTTTGGACCTATAATTGTCAGGTACCGACCGCGCATTGCTATGTGTAATAGTGGTGTGCGGTCGGCGGCTGACGATATGCAAAGTGCATACATTACCTATCCATGGTCCTCCTGCGCTCTGCTTCTTCCCGGGTCCTGCACACTGCAGCTTCAGCTAAGACAGGCCGCTCAGCCAATCACTGGCCAGGACCACCGCGGCCAGTGATTGGCTGAGCGGCCTGTTACCTAAGACAGGCCGCTCTGAAGCTGCAGCTCGCGGGACCCCACGAGAAACGGACTGTAAGAGGAGCCCTGGACCATGGATAGGTAATGTATGCAGTTTAAGCAAGGGCTGCAAGGACATCGGTAACAATGTTAAACTATTATCGGGCCGTGTAATAGTCCCAGTAAACGAGCGCCGATCTAGCAGATCGGCACTCGTTTACAGTTATTATCGGGCCCCCATCAGGCCATGTAATAGTACCATAAGTGTAGTGAGAGAGGAGAGAACACCCTGGACGGACTCAGCAGGAGGAGGGATTCAAACTCCTCTTCGTCAGTGCCTGTCAGGGTAATAGCCAGCCATCGTGCAAAGCAGGACTAAGGATTTGTGCTGATACACAAGAATAGGCAACAGCATCCTGGACGCACAGACCTTACCTGCAGTGTGTTTTATTGGAGGGAACACCAAACTGGGAGACGTGGATAAACTGTATTTGAGATTTGAGTTGGTCAAAATAAGATTGCATACTGAAACTTATCACAAATTTGTTGTTGTTTTTTTGTTAGAAACCTTTATTTTTTTAACATATTCATTGCCTTTAAACAGGTGCTGTGTTTATATTCATTTTTCCTGTAGTGGGATTACAGTGGAATTAAAGGGGTACTCTGGACAATTCATATTTTTTTTTATATTGCTGCGGTTGCTGAGAAAATAAAAAAACAACCCATACTCGCCCAACACGCTTCCCCCAAGGGTCCCTGCTGAATGCTCCAGCTCCTACTTCCTAGACGGACTTGTCTCAGCAGTGACAGCCTGCTCAGCCAATCGGTGGCCGCAGGGTTGTCCCGCTTCAGCTAGCAAGTAGCTTCCCCCTCAAGGGGGGACTAATGGATGTTACAGGAGGACCTCTGAGGGAGCGTGGTAGGTGAGTATGGGTTGTTTAATAAATTTCCCAGCAATATATAAAAAAAAAAAAATCTCAATGTCCAGAGTACCCGTTAAAGGGGTATTCCACTTATAAATAACTTTTGATATATTGCTGCCCATGGTGAGACTAACAATTCCTTCCTTATCTGTTATTATCTATTCAGTCTCCTTCCCCCATTTTTCAGCTGCTGCTTTCTGCTGAAGACACAAAAATCTGAGTGTGAGCTTTTCTCTCCCTTCTCTCCCCGTCTCTCCCTTCTGAGACGGCTTATGTAAACAAGTCCCTGGCAGGCTTTATCTGCAACATTGTAGCTTCTTTGTAATGCTGGGAGGGTTATTCTGAGGTCAAGTTGCTGATAATCTCACTGTGATTAACCCTACCAAACAGAAATCTAAAAACCTTATTAAAGTATTACAGTGTCAGGTAATTTCTCCAGAATGAAGGCTAGCAGTGTACCATTGGGGGGGGGGGGGGTAAGTTTATCTCAGTCGGGGAAGGTTAGATTGTCAGTACGTGATCCTCAGCATGCAGGTGCTGGTAACCGGATATGTCTTGTCTGTAGGGTGATGGGAGAGCGTTATCGAAAGGAGATGCTGGCACATGGAGGAGGGAAGGAGCCTGCGCTCATGGTTGAAGGTAAAGTAAAAACACGGTCTGTTTGATCTCTGTGTCTGTTCCATTGACCAGGGTGTGTGTTGGGCAAACAGCAGCTGTCGTGATTAGATGGATATCAGTAGTTTATGCCTGTTCTCAGCCAGGTGAACAAAGCTCCTCAAGGGCTTCACATATGAAGGAGCTCAACGCTCTCATTGCCGACCTTCTCACCTACCTAGTGTGTGATCTAACACACTATAACTTACTATGGTCGCCATCCTCTGTGAAGTTATCTTAGTGGAGGCCAAAAACAATAAAATATATGCTGGTTCTTAATATATGAAAGTTTACCTCCATTTAAAGTGTTGTTTAATTTTTATTTTTTTCCCCCCAGAAATCAATAGTACAGGCGATTTTAAGAAACTTTGTAAATGGGTTTATTAGCTGGAAAATGCATTTTTATCATGAAAAAGCAGTTTGAACGTCCCCCCCCCCCCCCTGTCTTCACAGTTGTCTATAGAGAGGGGAGGGGTTGAGGGAGATGAGGCACCAAAACAGGACAACAAAGAGTTAATTTACAGCTACATCACCGGCTATCTCCTCTGACAGTCAGCACTGACCTCTCTGACCTCTGAATACTGGCAGCGTGCCATTAACTCCTTAAACGCCAAAAAAAAAAACAGTAGGGGGAAAAGTGGCCATGTTTTTGTAACACTGGATAACCCCTTTAAGGTTTCCCACTGATTCAACCTTGGGCACAGAGAGATGGCACTGCACACTGGGATATACAGATGCTGAGACAACTATACGATACCAGGAGAGTATGGTGCTGGGGTCTGGATTCATAGGACCCATACATATTAATCTCCAGCCATTGTATACTTGTCACAGCACTTTGTACCATCCAGCAATAGCATCTCAAGCATCACAATGACTGAGTTTGCCTTTGAAGTGAAATCAAAGCATACTCTTTATTTGGGACCAGATGTACATTGTGTCATAATAATATACTGAAAAATAACAATCAGATGATAGAAACCACGAAGAAAAAAATTACATATTTCAGTATCTGGCTCCAATCATTTAGTCACCTTCCCT
Organism: Dendropsophus ebraccatus; assembly: GCF_027789765.1. Lineage (NCBI taxonomy): Eukaryota > Metazoa > Chordata > Amphibia > Anura > Hylidae > Dendropsophus > Dendropsophus ebraccatus. The sequence goes on along the minus strand of NC_091458.1, from coordinate 34,170,209 downwards.
TTAGGCTATATTCACACATAGCGTTTAAGTAACTTTAATTAGCTCTATTTTTGCAGTGATTCCGTCAAAAACGTGGCAAAATGTGTGAACATAGCCTTTAAATGTGTCAGCTAAATTTTCTTTTACTGATTAGAGCCAGTAACTAAAAAAAATGTTTTTATTCTAATTTGTTTCTATTTTCTGACTGTAATTTTTATTTATTTTACTTTTTGTACATTATTATGGGGGCTGCCATATTGCCTGGGCTTAACAACATTTAGTGACATGCTTTACAGCAACACTTATGGACATAGATGACAATAGACAGACTCTGTCCCCTTGAGATGAATGTAAAACTTTATTGAGCGCGCTCTGTGATCTGTAAAGAGGCCATTCCACAGGGAGCTGCTATTGTCTTCTCTACCTACTGGTGTCACATGACGCTGTAATGATGTACAGATCACTTTACAGCAGCCTCCTCTTATCATCACAAACAGGAAGTCTCAGCTTAGTTTTAGCCCCAGTGGTGAGAATGAAAACTGCAATTATTAAGGATTATTTTATAATATAGATAGAAAAATGGAAAATTAGGAAAAAAGTCACCAAAAATTCTTTAAAAATATGTTTAACATAAAACATTTAAACCAGAGATGTCAAACTCAGGCCCTCCAGCTGTTGCGAAACTACAAGCCCCATCATGCCTGGACAGCCAAAGCTTTAGCTTTGGCTGGCCAGGCATGATGGGAATTGTAGTTTTAAAACAGCTGAAGGGCCTGAATTTGACACGTCTGATTTAAACAATAAGTCAAACAAACAATAAGTTTTCTGATTTACAAATCTGTGTAACTTTTTGACCCAATTTGTTTGAAATTTTTTCTCTCCAGCATACCCTTTTAAGGTACTGACATGGCAGTGGTGTTGCAGGGATCTGATCAGTCTTCACATACACAAACTGCACAAAGGATCCCTAGATGGCTGGAGTAAACCATCAGCCACACATCTCCTATTACAAGGGAAGATGTGCGGCTGACTGCTGATGAATTTTTGAAGAATGAAGTGATCAGCTGATGACCGACCATTTTCTAATTCGTCAGCCGATCACTAGCTCTATTACACTGGGTGACATTGAATTGTTTGTCTGATAATCGCAGAACATTCTGGAAAACCTTTTGTTAGAGGGCATTCACACGTTCCATGATTACAGTCCATGTACAGAACATGTGCTACAGACCGCAATCACAGATCTCCTGGCATCATGTAGCATTACAGGAGCTCCCAAACTGTTTAAATCTTCGCGCTGCTGTACTGATACAGCTGCAGGGGGCACCCTTATGTCCGATCAGTGCTGATACTATAGGTTTGTATAGGATAATGCTCTTTTGACAAAGTGATCAAATAACTGATGCATTTACAACATTATCCCCTATATATCTTCCAGTCCTATGGGTGCATTTGCTCATTCATTTGTATGGCAGTCGGAGCCCTCAGTGATGTTAGATCCGTTAGATGTTAGAGTCCTAGAGTTATATTCATGTTGTGTCCAAGTGTTATTGAAATTCTCTGTCTAAAGTGCAGGAAACCTTTGATCATTTTCCACTTACATTCCTGCGCACATATTCTGGCTGCTGCCCGGCTCTATCTCTGCCGACATCTGCTCTTCCTGTTATGTTTTATGTGAGCCCTGATTTTAGGGTTCTTTTTCCTCCAACTGTTCTAGCATAAGGTGTGTGTGTGTATGTATGTGTGTGTATGTATGTATGTATGTATATATATATATATATATATACACACACACCTTATGCTAGAGCTCACAGCATATATATATACACACACACACACACACATATATATATATATATATATATATATATATATATATATAAATAATTTTTTTTTTTTTTTTTTTTTTTTTTTTTTTATATACACACACATACTGTGCGGGTGTAATGCAGCCCCTACTGCTGTCTTTACCCCTAGTAAATAAATATATGAATGTGCTATAGCAGTGTCTGGCTTTATTACCACACAGATCTGTCTTTTAGGGCTCTGGTAAAGCTGGGTTACAGGTCCTGTAATGGCGACTGTGTAGGAACAACTGATGCTATAAGATGGATGACCAAAGAAACAAACTCAAGAATTGGGGAACTGTCTTTATTGGGAGTTTGTTGTTGAATTTTTTTTTATGTGAGCTGAATAAAGGCCCTATTCCACGGGTCGTTTAGAGGAGTAATATAGTTTGTATTCGGCCGATATCGACCGCTACGAACGATATTCGTCCCGTGGAATAGAGTGCAACGATCAGCCGACATCGTTCATGTCGGCTGATCGTTGCAGTCGCTTGTTTTTCAACATGTTGAAAAACAAGCGACTGATATAGCAGCGATCTGCTGCCGTCGCTCCGTTGAATAGGAGCATCGGCAGAAGACGCTGCTATATCCTATGGGCTGCCCGGACGATCAGCGATCCCCCGGGCAGCCCCCCCAGCAGCTCCCCGCCGCCCCTCCCGCACTCACCCGCTCGCTGACGCCGCGTTGAATAGCGGCGGCAGCGAGCGGGGAACGAGGAGCAAACGAGCGCTAATAGCGCTCGTTTGCTCCTTCAAACGACTCGTGGAATAGGGGCATTAGTCTGTCTTCCTGTTTTTTGTATTTTTGTTCCTTTTTTGCTTCAATTTAGCTTTTAAAGAGAACCTTTGGGCATTTTGGATCATTTTGTAATATTGGGTGCCCTGTTTTTATTTTATGCCTACCCCTTTCCCCCCTACCTGCACTTTTCCCTGTAAAGTCAGATGGATGGAAAAGTTACTTTAAGTGTGCGTTCACATGCACGGGATCCGCAGCAGATTTGATGGCTCAGAATATCAATGTAACTAAATAACTGAACACAGCATCAAATCTGCACCATCAAATCTGCTTCGGATCCTGTACATGTGAACGCACCCTTAAAAAAAAAAAAAGAGAGGGTATGAATGTTCAGGGGATGTGAATAGTTCTTGGACCCCCTCAGCTTAGCATTCACACCACACTAAGCAATGTACCCCACATCTCGCTGCCTCTTCTGTCCACTGCAGGAGAAAAGCTCCCTAGGTGCTTAAAATGGTTTCCATCCTCTGCATTGAGAGGGGGCACAGGGAGTAAAGCACTTTGTCTCGCACCCAGTCTAACACCTAGACCCAGAAGGGGTCCATAACGATGAAACAAACCTCTCTATAACATAGAAATAATGGGGCTAAGGGGCATAGCTTGTTGTGAACCCATTGCTGTTGACATCTTTGTATTTGACAATAGCTTCAGGGTATGATATTCAGAATGTGGCCCAATATTTCTCGTGATATTTTACTTAAAGTAGTCCTCCGCTCAAACGTTACTTTCATATGTTCCTGCCCATGGTGAGAAAATAACAGACTATTTTTCTGTGCTCCACAACCCCCTCCCCCGATGTCTTCCTATGACTTGTTCAGGTCCCCGGCTGAGCGATCCCAACTCCGCTTCCGAGACGGACTCGTCTGAGGGTGACAGTCCACTCAACCAATCACAGGCTATGACGCTGCCCCGTCTCAGAAGTGAGACCTGAACATCCCATAGGAGGACACCGTGGGAGGGTGGAAAGTGAAGAATAGGCCGTTTTGTATTTTCCCACCATGGCCACCCCTTTAAGTGTACTCCTTTTCATTTCAACAAATATCTGACATGTCATGGTGACATAAAAAGTTTTGATTGGTGGCGGCGCAGTCTCTGTGCCTCCTTTGTTTTAGCAGATGGTGGGGGGTCTCGGTACCTACTATAAAGCTTTGATTGCTATATTAGGGCCAGAAACATTGTAACATACAGATCAGATAAACAGTCACTCGGTACAATGTCCTCCCAGCTGGAGACATCCTTCTCTATATATGTCATTTCCACATATACATACACTTCCCACAGTGTTTTTCCTATAGCGAGTGACTCATGCAAGACAGTTTTTGTTTTATCTGGTTCTAAAATAGCGGGATTGTTTTGTTTCCCCATCTGTTGTAGATATCTGACCCATTGTCTGCCTATTTTATGGAGCTATGTTCTGTTTGGACCTCTTATAGACAAAACTAAACAGTTTGCTCTTTTAAAAATTAACTATAAACTAATTCAATAAACTAATTTTGACTCCAGGAAGAATGAATTTGTCTTATTCTAGACACCAGGGGATCAATAGATTTGACGCAATACACTAAACTCTGGTAATAGTGATATGGCCCTGATGTTCTGTCACAGTCTATACAGCAAAGCTGACAAGTCAACTAAGATGAGAAACTGTCAGCCTACCATATTAGTGGTACTGGATCTTTCCTCCTGACTTAGTGGAGTGGTTTTCATATATTAACAAGGGTTTACATTTGCTATAGAAGAATTTACTGACAATATCCCTGGCCTCCAGACATTCAGCATGGTGGGACTGACTTATTAGTTGCCCTTGAAAATGTTTGCCCTACATTTATTGATCATTCTAGGATAGGAGTTGGCAGCAACATTTGTTATTGAATATGTCAGGTACATCAGAGGAACATCAACGAGGATTAAAATTATCTTAATCCCAGGGAGACTCTGAGTGCGCAAACCTAAGATGTCACCCAGAGTTGAGCCCTGTGCTGAAAATGATGGGCGAGGTGCTCATTATATGATGAGGTTACTCTGGCTGGAAAAATAGTGAACCGTGATCGTATAGTAAACAATATGTGTAGATTTCACTGGGAAACTGACCTACATTATTATTCAGTATGTCTGATTATAACTTGTTTTGCACAGCCTAAAAAGTGGGAGAGAATGGAAAGTAAGTGAAATATACAGTTATGAACAGCAAACGTTAGTTCAATACACATATTAAAGGAGAAGTTTGGGCAAATAAAAAATAAGCAGAGCGGGCAGGGGGTGGGCATCCCGCTCCTCGATGGGAAGTCCCCCAGGGATTGGCCATCTCTCCTTATTGTTGCGTCACGACTCAGCTGACGGATGACCTGTTAAGCCAATCAATGACTGGGACGGGACACTGCTGCAGTCACTGACTGGCTAAGCGAGCTAAATTCCGCCCTTTCCCGCCGAGTCATGACATACTAAGATATAGAGAGAAAATTACATCCAGTGTGGTCGGGTAGCCCTGTGATGCGGTGCTGCGAGGGTAAGTATAGGTTCTTTATTATATTCCCACCTACCCACAGTGTAATTGTTAATTTTGCTGGACCTCTCCTCTAAGCTAAGCGAGCACGGTCGCACTGATTCCGCTGGTGTGGTCCAGCCTCCTGGTTCCCACAAACTGTGCCGTTTTGTAAATATGCAAATGAGATCAAGATGCTAATCTGTGGCAACCTTCTAATGACAATGAGAGAACTCTGCTCATCTTGCCTCAGCAAAGCTGAAAAGCAGCTACAAAGATGAAGTCTGTATTTTCTATATAAAAAGAGCTAAAATGTAACTAAAGGTTTATAATAAAATATGACATACGGATAACATGTTTTCTTGATACATTGCCTGTGTTTAATTTTTTTGTTTGTAATATAAAAAAGACAAAAAAAAAATTGAATAGAGAAGTGTTCACGCATTCATGAGGCCACATTCTGGGTCCTATGGATATATATACCATATGAAAACCACTATAACATCTTATTTTGGGCTGGCTTTTTTTTTTTTTAGAGCTTCTCAGCTTTTAAAATATGTTTAATAATAAAAAAAGTCTGATAATCCGTCACCTTCTAGATCCTGTTTCAGGTTAAAAAAAAAAAAAAAGGTATTCGTAAAAATGTAATTATGGCTTCACCTCAAAAACCCACTTAGATTATAGCGTGATGCCAAAAGTTCCGCTTTGGTTTAGGAGCAGAACATCTCTAAATATTTATCCTTGTGTGTAGAGCTATTTAGGCTTTTGGTGAAGTGGAGGGATGGCTCCATTCCAGTGGAGATTACGGCAGCCGAGCTCAGCCCATTATTCCGGGTGGTGCCTAATTGCTCAGAGTAGAGGAGTAGTTCATTAATGCATAGAACAGGGGTAGTTCACTCCTTTCAGACTCAAAGTAACCTGGTTCTGGAAACCACAAGCTAATCCAGACAGTACTTGTATGTGTGGACTAAAGGCCCTATTCCACGGAACGATTATCGTTCGTATTCGGCCGATATCGGCCGTTACGGACGATAATCGTCCGGTGGAATAGAGTGCAACGATCAGCCGACATCGTTCTTGTCGGCTGATCGTTGCAGTCGCTTGTTTTTCAACATGTTGAAAAACAAGCGACTGATATAGCAGCGATCTGCTGCCGTCGCTCCGTTGAATAGGAGCATCAGTAGCAGACGCTGCTATATCCTATGGGCTGCCCGGACGATCAGCGATCCCCCGGGCAGCCCCCCCGCAGCTCCCTGCCGCCCCATCCCGCACTCACCCGCTCACTGCAGCCGCGCTGAATAGCGGCGTCAGCGAGCGGGGAACGAGGAGCAAACGAGCGCTGAGAGCGCTAGGCATTAGGGCCCCATTCCACCGGACGATTATCGTTTGCATAATCGTTAACGATTAACGATCTCAAACAACCGCTATTGCGAAAGACCTGAAAACGTTCAGTCATTTCCATGGAACGATAATCGTTACTTATGATCGTAATTGCGATCGTTTTTCTTCGCTATTTATTCGCTATTGCGTTCGTATCTATTGCGAACAACCGAACGATGTCTTATTCAATGCGAACGATTTGCGAACGTTTTGCGAACGAGCAACGATAAAAATAGGTCCAGGTCTTATAAAGCGATCAACGATTTCTCATTCGGTCGTTAATCGTTAACTGCATTTCAACTGAACGATTATCGTTTAGATTCGAACGATTTAACGATAATCTGAACGATAATCGTCCGGTGGAATAGGGCCCTAAGAGCAATACTGAAGCTCCTGGGCCCCAAAGTAAAGTCGCTCCTTTCTCTCCATGTCATATTTTAAAGTCTATAATAGGCTCTCTCTCTCCAGCTATGTGCTATGTATAGTACTATTGTCTTCTTATGTGGCACTTTGGTCCCCCTCAGGCTCCAGGGTGCGACCTATACTGCTATGCCCCCTGGAAAGGAGAGGTACTATGTTTGGACAACAATGAATCAAACTTCACTGCAAGCCTTGCAGTACCTTTCACAATGTTAGTTTACTCTAGGGCAGACGCAAGGTGCGTAAAGGAATTAAAGGGGTTATGTAGCATATGTTGCTGCAACTGTGTTCCAATAGAAAATCTATACTTACCTAGCCCTAGTCCCCTGCTGTTTCTGTTTACCCCTGTCCAGTTCCTTGCTCTTTGGCTCTTTACCTGTTTCCAAGAGCAGTCACCGGCTGCAGGTCCTGCTCTATAAGCTTGTCTCTGTAACCGGGACCAGAAGAAGCGGTTGCACTGCGAAACTGCCGTAACCTACTTTTACCTGTGTAACGTCCCTGTTGTTTTCTATCACATGTGACTGCTGTGGCGGAAAATTGCCTAGCAAAATCTGACGAGCAATATCTGAGATGGTGAATGCTGCTGCTTTCATTCTCTGTTGAAAAATTATGTGACCTTTTATACAAAGGATTTGCAGTAACTGGAATACCCCTTTAAGGCAATAGAGAATTAACCTGATCTTTTTATTCATTTGATTAGCAGAGCATTTTTGTTCCAGGTCATCTTGTCTCTATATCGTGTTGTAGCCTGGGAGTAGGACATCATTTTTGCGTTGACATCTAATCCTGCGTTGCTAAAGATATACTGTTACTTTTTGTTTCTTGGCTTGGTCATCATGTTCTCGCCTTTGATCCACTTTTACTCCTTTCTACAATACAGTGATTTTTATCTCTGCAACAGACCCGGTGGGCAAATCATGTCATTACTTTAAGGGCAGACACTACAAAGAGTCCAGATGTGGGGGATGATTCTGCAATCCCATCTTATCGGTGAGATGGAGTATTTTCCGTGTTTCTGCAGCCCTGTTTCTTGGCTGAAAACAAACACTGTAAAAAATGGACACAATGTAACAATATATATAAATAAGGGAATCGCAGTGACACAGATATGCTGCTCTTCAAAAAAAACATTGAAAATGAGAAATTGGAGCACAAATGATAGAAGTACGGGCTGTATTACACAGCCGCAGCCGCTTAATGTCATAGATCAGCCCCTGTTCACACAGCTTGGTGATCGTGCATGATCGCTACATCGTTCATGGTCCTTTGTTTTAATCAGTCATTAGCTGTGAGGCCTTATGCACACGACCAGTAATTTTTTCATGTCCGTAAATTCTTCCCGTACAATGCGCTAAAAATCACGGATTGGGCATCTGTAGTTCCGAAAATCCGCTTACCCCCCCAAACATGTAACATCCTTATTTTTTTTACGGAAATACGGATGCAAAAAAGGTTACAACCCGTAAAAAAAATAGCGGATCCCATTGATTTCTATGAGAGAATCCGCCAAAAAATCTGGGTCCGCTCTAGGACCTGGCCTTTTTTTCAGGATTGGTTTGCGCCCTTGTAATCTACTAATCGTGTGACCAGCCCAATAGACATCAATGTGCACTAACTCGAGGACGAAAATACGGATCTGTAGATTACGGGACGTGTGAATAAGACCTGAATCTCCTATTACACAGGAAGATGTGCGGCCGATGAGTGATCAGGTGCAGAACAAGCGATTACTGATCTCTGGCCCTATTTCACATGGAGATGTGTGGTTGATGAGCGTTGATTTTTTTATTTTGACAGCTCCAAATCAGGTGGGAACAAGCGATTGTTAATCTCTGGCCCTATTACATAGGCCAATATTGGCCCTAAGATACAGAACTTGGCATGAAGACAACCCCTTTCTGTATACCCTGATAGGGCATGTGAGTGTCATAGAGGTGGAGTCCTCTGCTCAAGACTCTCTCCATGAGCCGACACGGAGAACCACTAGTGGCCATTATATCCAATATGACTGTGGTTGCATAAATGGCCACCTCCACAAAAATGCCAAAAACCCTTTAAGCAAAAGAAACCTTTTTATATTTTAGCTAAAAATATTTTTGCATTCTGAACCAGTCGCCTCCTTCCTTTGATGGTGGCTCCCAGCAGCTCTGGATGACCTTTGTATCATTACTTACATATGTAATACTTGTGGTCACCCCTGGCAAAACTGACGCATTGCACTATATCTGGTATAGGGCCTAAGGGGGCGGCACATGACACTATGATTATCTCTTTGAATCCTTGTGTCATGCACCACCCCATCAGCCCTGCTCCAGGCATAACACGGTTCTGCTCCTATAATACCCACCTTATACCCAAGTGTTTGGCACGCTCCTCTACATCACTGCCGCATTGCTTACTGCTTTATTGTGTGGATCATAGAGTCTTATGTAGTTCTCTTTGTTGGTCAGTTTAGCAGAGACAAGGACCTGACACTTCAGTGTACACACAACCATTCAGCTTCCTTCACTTGTCCCAGACTCATAAATCTCTGCTTTAACCAAGAGCCGCACTTGTCACCAACATAATTAAGTGAAATTGTTTCCTTTCATGAGGACCAAAACTTCAAAGCGGGGAAGGTGAGTCTCACAATGGCCCGGGGCTCGGGAGCGGCCCTTTTCTAGTCACTCTTGGCTCCTGAACTATGTTTTGAAGATTCCAAAGTGTCTTTCTGTAGTCCTTGGCCACTCGCTTATTAAACCTGGCTTCTTCTTCTCCAGGGATAGCAGCAGATTGCTGGTGTCTGGATGATTTATGTATTAAATGGGAGACGGCTATAGACCAGGTGTTAAAGGGGTTGTTCATAAGTTAAAAATGATGGCGTTCAGCTGCAATACCAGACACTGCTCCTGGGCAAGATATTAGTCATTAAAGTCATTTTAAATGTTTTTAAATCAAAATGGTGATTTGTAAATTCTACAAATCATAAATCACCTGCCACCTCTGTCCAAGACAGGAACTGTCCAGAGCAGTAGCAAATCCTATACATATACATCTGTCCATCCCCTTCTGTCGTGACCTGGTTCCATTCTCAGGATTACTTGCATTCTTATCTATTGTTGGTATTGCAGTTCGGCCCTAGTCAGGTGGATATAGCTGCAGTACCAAGCACAACCTGTAGTGGTGCTGCTTCTGCAGAAAGAAGATATCCCTTATGAATGGCAGGAATACAGGCTAGGTGGGCTGTGGATGATACCTATTGTGGGGCTTACACATGACTATCCGCATTCCTTGTAACAGGAATTTGTTAGTAATTAGATTTTTATTTAGAAGTCAGAGCTATTCCTGATACTATTGATTCTTCATGCCGGCACTTGCACAGAGCAGCTCGCTGCATGTAGAATGGAACAATCTGTATACGAGCTCGCCATGGCCCGCGGCTCTTTCCTCTCACTGCCTGGTGAGTCGCAGGCTGGTTGGGGGATGGCTCCCGCATTGTTTATTCAAGGATATAGGGCAGAGATTGTCGTTTTATTAAGCGCAGCCTATAATTATTCCCAGAGAATTATTGAAGGCATTTTTATTTTGCATGATGTACACAAGGCGTGGCGGTCCACAACCAGGTCATGTTTACTTTTACTTGTTTTTTTTTTTTTTTAAATGAAACGCCACATCAAAGCAGCAGAGGACTATGTAGTGTGGACCAGTTACAGTGCCAGCTTATTCCAGGCTTCACATAGTACCAAGCTTTTCCGGGTATTGGAAATGTATTTTTGCACTGAAGAGAAAACATTTAGGCCTCAAAAAAGGAAACATTTAACTGCACGCTAAAGTAATCTTCAGTGATCATTTCAAAAACTCAATGGATGTGCACTTCAAGGTGTAAATACAAGTTTTTAATCCAGCATTCAAGCTGCACATTCAGTAAAGGAGACTTACGACCCTATAAAACCAAACAATTATCGGCCGTACTTGGCTGATTTTCTGGCTGATAATCATTTGGTGTAATGGTGTGTTTACACACAGATTTATTTTACAGATTTTGAAAGCCAAAGCCAGGAATGGATTTGAGAAGAGGAGAAATCTCAGTCTTTCCTTTATGACCTGTTCCCTCTTTATAGTCTGTTCCTGAATTTGGCTTCAAAAATCTGTCAGATAAATCTCTCCATTATAGTCCACGATCAGCCGACATGCATCTAAGGATCGTCTGGGCAGCTCCCCGCTTAACTCTGCATGATGTCTGTGTGTGTAAAACCACGGGCAGAGATTGGAGGACATTCACACATCCCATAAAATTGTCCGCGATCGCTGATACGACTATGGGATCTGTGCCACGATTCTCCTTCGTGTGAATGAGCCCTAAAGGGATAGAGAAAACATATCTGGGTCTGGACAAAAATTGGAATTCACTTAAAGGGGTTATCCAGCGCTACAAATACATGGCTACTTTCCCCCCTCTCTTGTCTCCAGATTGGGTGGGGTTTGGAACTGAGTTCCATTGAAGTAAATGGAGCTTAATTGCAAACCACTCCTGAACTGGAGACAAGAGAGGGGGGAAAGTGGCCATGTTTTTGTAGCGCTGGATAACCCCTTTAAAGGTGACGTATCAGCAGAAAAGGACCTATTGTTTAAATCGAGTTTTGTGTTAAACATATTTTTTATGAATTTATGGTGATGATTTTTTTTTTTAAATTTTCCATTTTGTTTTCTATATTATAAAATAATCCTAAAATTTTGCAGTTTCTGACCACTAAGCTTAAAGCCTAAACTGAGACTTCCTGTTCTGTACAGAGCATTTCCCAGCAGTGTCCTCCTTATCATGACGGACAGGAATAGAGTGACAGGTGACACCAGTATATAGATAACAGAGGTGAACTATCATCCATGTTCCATAGGGCTTGCTGTAAAGCATATCACTAAATGCTGTTAAAATAGCTCAGGCAAGATGGCTGCCCTCCCATAATGATACACTAAAAAAAAGGAAACAGAAGTACTGGCACTAATGCACAGTTGCCATTTACAGAGAGACTGTTGTCAGAACCCGTCAGTACAGGATAAAGGCTTCCGAGGAGCTTGCAGACTATATTAGTAAAGTTGCTGAAACCTATAACATTGCCGTTATACATACTAATGCTGGATCTCTTTATACACAGGCATGCTTCAGAAGTGTCCGTCGGTGGATGACTATGTGGATGCACTAGTTTCAGATCTGGATCCAGACTTTGAGACTTTTATTATGGACTCTGAGTAGAAGATGAAAAAGAAGATAGAGCCGTGGATGTGTAATTCTGTGTAATTACAGTCACTTTATAATAAAGCCAGAGGCTATGTGGCAGGTCCAGTAGAACACTATATAATGTGTGTAGCCTCCTGCTAGGAGGAAAACAGCAGCAGATTAATGGGCTGACCATCTGATACAGGAAAGGGGAACCTTCGGCCCTCCCGCTGTTGAAAAACTACAATTCCCATCATGCCTGGACAGCCGAAGCTTTAGCTTTGGCTGTCCAGACATGATGGGAATTGTACTTTTGCAACAGCTGGAGGGCCAAAGGTTCCCCTTTCCTGATCTAATACATGGATGTGCTGGCTCCTCCAGCAGGAGAGACTTTCTTTGTAGCAGCTGTGGTTTATAAATGAACTAAAACTTTTAACCATTTCTGGACCTTAGTAAAAGCTATAGCCCAATGGTGTGCTCACGTGTACAGATTTTTGGTTGCAGTTGATGAAAACAAAGCCAGGAATGGATTTGAAAAGAGGCAAAATCTCAGTCTTTCCTTTATGACCCGTTCTCTGGGGGAGATTTATCAAACATTGTGTAAAGGGAAACTGGCTCAGTTGCCCCTAGCAACCAATCAGATTCTACTTTCCATTCCTCACAGACTCTTTGGGAAATGAAAGGTGGAATCTGATTGGTTGCTAGGGGCAACTGGGCCAGTTTCACTTTACACCATGTTTGATAAATCTCCCCCTCTATGTATTTTCTGATCCTGGCTTTGGTTTCAATAATTGCAATGGAAAATCTGTCCGTGTAAACACACCGTACAACACCACCGTTTCTACCTGGGACTTGGGCCATTTACAGCCCAAAGTACGTATTCACTGCCGGATTGCGGGCCATAATGGGTCTGACGTATTTTTTATCTGTAAAAATTACAGCCCTAAAATGAATACATATGTCCACGATCAAGCTGATTTACTATTGAGTTCAACAGAGCTTGAGTAGAAATTAAAAAAAAAAAAAAAAACTGGCGCACAGTGTCTCATTTTAAAAGACTAAGGGGGAGATTTATCAAACATGGTGTAAAGTGGAGCTTTCTCAGTTGCCCCTAGCAACCAATCAGATTCCACCTTTCTTTTTCCAAAGAGTCTATGAGGAATGAAAGGTGGAATCTGATTGGTTGCTAGGGGCAACTGAGCCAGTTTCACTTTACACCATGTTTGATAAATCTCCTCCTAAATTTCCAACTAATATTGTTGCCTTAAAATACAAATAGGAAATCTGAGAAGCCGCAGATTGAACGGTCCAGTATTTCATTAAACAGTGAAAACTGTAAAAATGGGATTGAGTTTGGGACCAGTGACATATCCGTGAAGGCGAGGGGGTCCCATTATATTGTTGGATGTTATTGTGCTGTACTGTATATAGTTTTCAAAATAAAAATTCCATAACTAATGTTTATCTATAGGGGAAAGGTTTAGAGTCTTTTGTCACGTGACTTTGTGAACGTTCCATAATGATATAGATGTGGGGAGTGGAGGCCACTTTTTATATTGATGTCATTTTAAAGGGTTAACCTAAAAATGCCTTCCAAGCCTAAATACTTCCCCGATGTAAGGAAAGTTATTAGTGGATGCTTTTTTTTGTTTTACACATCAATGGGATAGAGGACCTGGCACGCAATCTCCATCCTAGGTCAAGGTGTTAGATTGGGTTGCAGTCGGGGCTCTGCGTGGGCAGTCACACCCGACTCCCCTCCCCGCCTTATCTTGCTATGTGCACTGGGGCCCAGTCATGCTGGAACAGAAAGAGTATGTGCAACCTAAGGAATAGGCAAGGAATTGAAGAGGAAAGCTTTCTGCTTAAAACTCTAGCGGAATCTGCCCAAAGAATTGACATTTCAGTTCTTTGGATGGAAAGTGCATTCACGGCAGAAAATTGTGCTCAAAAATTCTGCTGTGTGAACAACAGAGTGGAAATCCCATTGCACACAATTGGACATTGCTCTGTTTATATTTAACAGACGGAATTTCAAGCGGAATCCAAGGGAAATTAAGAGTGGATTCTGTTTCAAATTCCTCGCCTATTCCTCAGTGTTCACATACCCAAAAGAGTCAAACCCAGACTGTTTCTGCAAAGTTGAAACAACATAATTGTCCAGAATGTCTTGGTTCTAAAGCATTAACACCAAACTAGGGGTTGAGTCTAACCCTATAGTAGTATTCCTCCTCCTCCTCCAACAAACTTAATAGTTAGTTCGATGGTCAGACAGGTAAAATTCTCCCGACATTTTACAAAAACCCAGACTTGTCCATCAGACACCAGATAAAGAAGTTTGATCCATTAGTCTCCACTGCTTCTGCACCCAGTGGCAATGGCTTGGACACCACTCCATCTGCTGCTTGGCATTGTGCTTGGTAACATAAGGTTTGCATGCAGCTGCTCAGCCATGGAAATAAAGCTCCCGGTATAATTTTTGTGCTGATGTCAATGTCGGGTGAGGTTAAGAACGTTGCAGCTTCAGGAGAGCATTGGCCTCTTTTATGCATTATGATCCTAGATAGTGATCCCCTACTCTATAACTACATGGTCATGGTCTTCATATAGTGGCTTCACTTCTCAATAATACCAATCACAGTTCCTCATGGAAGATCTTGGAGGGAAGAAATTGCATTGCACTCTGTACAACAACCCATTCTCTTACAGATGCTGGTAAAGGTCGCCTGCAATGGTACGGGCTGGATTTTTTACACCTGCAGCAATGGGACTGAATGAACCTCCTGAATTCTGGGGCCTTATAGTATTCCCCATATAGTGTATGCAGTTCTCTGCAGTTGTACTTGCTGGAGCCGTCTATGTATATTTCAGCTCGGTTATGCCAACATTTTTAATTTAACTTCACCGATCCTCTGCCCTCTACATGACCCTACTATTTTGCGGCTTTGGAATGTGCGGACCCAGTTTATTTCCATTGTGTGTCCTTCCATACTGGTTGTCAGCACTGGAAAAGATCAAGTCATCGTGGTTTCACTCATCACAGTAAATTACAGACTGTCTTACACACTGTCTGAGACGGATTTTATGTAGCTTTTATTTAGCGTGTATCAGACTATCAATGTGCCCACACCTGGCAGATGAATGGGCACTGCTCACAACAGCCTTATTTATATTTACTGAAAGAAACCGACTGTCACTTGGCTGATGATTAAAGGCCGTACAGGGTCTAATCCGAGCCGTCCCGCACAATGTCACATGGATTTAAAGGAAAAAGGTCAGGACAGAAAAGCTAAATTCTGAAGATAGCTTTGCTTTACTAAATTTTTAGAATTTTTTTTTTGAGACTAGAACTTTCTTTAATGAATGATTACATAGACCTGACTGCTGAGAAGGATTAGAGGGAGGGGAGTAGGGAAATCAATATAATAACCCCTCGTAGTACCCTTGTTTGGATGCCATAGGGAGAAGCACAGAAGAACCCCTCTCCCTAGATCCCCAAGCTCTGTATAAATTTATTAAAAATTTTATTGGTGTTGAATTTTGAACCTATAGGGGGGATTTATCAAACATGGTGTAAAGTGAAACTGGCTCAGTTGCCCCTAGCAACCAATCAGATTCCACCTCTCATTCCTCACAGACTCTTTGGAAAATGAAAGCTGGAATCTGATTGGTTGCTAGGGGCAACTGAGCCAGTGTCACTTTACACCATGTTTGATAAATCTCCACCATAGAGTTACCTACTTGTTCTAATACAGTCATACAGAGGTTGTACTTTAGTTGGATACTGTAGACACTTGAAGAATAAAAATGATAAAATACTGAATGCAAATGTACAGACGGAATAGAGATGAGTTCATCACGAGCAAGCTTGAGCCTGATTGCTCTGCATTTGGATACCGGTGGCTGAAGAAGTTGGATGCAGCCCTATGGAGTGCTGGACAACATGGATATGGCCTATGACTGTATCTATGTTTTCCCGGACTCCCTAGGGCTGTATCCAACTTCTTCAGCCACCGGTATCCAGATACCAAACTATCAGATTTCAGCATCAAGTTGTGCTCATCTTTTATAAGGAAGCTTTCTTTCTAGAAGTGATTGTCTGTACATATAAAGCCTGATGAACTCTGTATGACAGTAAGCGAGCTGTGCAGCCTCTGTGCACTGACATACAGACAATGCACACAGGGTTCTACCATGAGCCCTGATTAATGCTTCACATCTTTTTCTTGTGTTACTTTTTTCCACTTTAAGGCTGGGTTCACACTACGTATATTTCAGTCAGTATTGTGGTCCTCATATTGCAACCAAAACCAGGAGTGGATTGAAAACACAGAAAGGATCTGTTCACACACTGGTGAAATTGAGTGGATGGCCGCCATTTAATGGCAAATATTTGCTGTTATTTTAAAACAATGGCTGTTATATTGAAATAATGGCCGTTATTTACTGTTATATGGCGGCCATCCACTCAATTTCACCATTGTGTGAACAGAGCCTTTCTGTGTTTTCAATCCACTCCTGGTTTTGGTTGCAATATGAGGCCCACAATACTGACTGAAATATACGTAGTGTGAACCCAGCCTAAAGGGGTATTCCAGTATCAGACAATTGTTTTAAGTTAAACTATTACCCCAAGATATATAACTTACTAGTTATATATCTTGTAATATATATAATAATTATAATATATATTATAAGTAATGGTGCAGGCTTCAGCGTATTTTAGCTTGATTTATCTCTGACAGGAAGTTGTGTAGTTCTTTAATTTTCAGTGTGTATTGTCTACAGCTCCCCATCTCCTTTCTCTACGCCAAGATAACATATCACCCCTGCTGTCTCGGGAGGCTTGGCTGGCTAAAGCCTCACCCCCTGAGTGATGCCCCCACGGCCCATATCACCAAGTCTATGCTTATATCTATTTTTACTGGGATATTTAAGGAATAACAAGGTATAGTTACAGCATGCTGCCTTGTGCTGAACAATACCACAAGCAGAGGAGCGAAAAGTGAATACAGCAGCTTTTCAGACTTTCTGTGGGGAGAGAAATTCTGTTGTGTAGAATAATATACAGCAGCTCTGAGCAGGGAACTGGCAGGGGGTCTGTCCTAAAGAGCTGAGGGAAAGAAATGCATTCTGGGAATGGTATTACTGAGCAATTGCTCAACTAGGAAGCACAATGATTATGTGACATATGAAGAGACAGAAAACACATACATTGTTGGGTGGTTTCATAATGGGGGAGACGTGTATGCTTCTGCAGTTTTTTTTTTTACCTGATGTTGGAGTAACCCTTTAACTATCAAGCTATAGGAGAACCTTGAATTGCTGGCAACTGAGTGCACTCACTCCTATTGAAAATTATGACTTTATAACTTCTCAGCGGTTTTAACAACTACATAGTGACATCATGTAAAAACTTTAGATACAGATATATCCAAGACCTTCTATTTTATTTTATTATATGATATATAGATATATCCAAAACCTTCTATTATATATATATATATATATATACAAAACCTTCTATTTCATTAATGCTGATAGCACACCACACCACAAAATCACAATAAATGATACCGCCATCACCCGCTCCTCATGTGTGGCCTAGTTAGAGGGAGGATCTGGCCCTCATTCCAGACAACAAAGCTTATCACTTTGACACTGTAACAAATCCCCATGATGAATCTATATTGTACATTCGGTTGCCATGTTTCTAACACAGAAGGATTTAACCATTTCCAGTTCTCCCCCATCTTCAGCTCTTTCCTCTCAGATTCCATAGATTCGGCAGAAGTGGGCTGCACAGGATCCTGTCTTTTATATTTCGTATGAAGAACGGCCAAGCTCTTGAAGGAGAATGTAATAATAAGGAACTTTGGAAAGTGGTTAGTGTGGTCAGAACAAGGGTGCAACCAGACCCAAATTATAGGACGTTCTAGACTTATATGACATCTTTGGCGCCTCGCATTGTTACTATTGATGTTTTATCAAGGAAACAGGAAATAACATTGTAATAAGTTGCCTGTGATTGGTTGGTGAAAGAGAAAGTTTTAGGAGGTCACAAATCCATATGTAGCCAATTATAGAACGTGAAATACATATTTTTTGGGCGTTGTGCCCGTGGGAAATTCCTAGTGTATTATAGGACCGAAGGGGTTAAGTTTCATCTTGAAGATAGTGGCAAACTAGCATGTCTAATGATGCGTTTACACAGAGAGATTTATCTGACAGATCTTAGAAGCCAAAGCCAGGAGCAGACTATAAACAGAGAACGGGTTATAAAGGAAAGACTGAGATTTCTCCTCCTTTCAAATCCATTCCTGGCTTTGGCTTCAATAATCTGTCAGATAAATCTCTTTGTGTAAACGCACCATTACAGACCATGCAGTGAGACTGGGAAGAAAATATGTAGAGTGATTACTCTCTAGTGCCACCTATTGGAGGTAAAATCCTTGCAATTCATTACTTGACCTCTTTATAAATCCTTGAAATACAACTGGGAATTTTTATGTTTTATTCATTCATATGCATACGCGTACCCAATGGGAGAGGGAGAAATCTTTTTTTTTTCTGTGGGCGTTTTTGTCTTTTGGGTCATGGTGTCTGGAATTTAGAAGCACTGGGTTAAAGCATTGCAAACATATATAGTATGATTATGTAAACCTGAGCATAGTTAGTTAGTTAATAGGGTCCTATTACACGGGCCAGCTTGTTTACTGGACCTATTACACAGCCCGATAAGCAGGCAGAAAGGGCTTCATGGACATCATTAGTGATGTCCATGCACCAATTACCCAAACATCTGACACCTTCTGGTCTTCTCTCCTGTGCTCTTTAGCCTTCAGGTCCCGGAGGCGGCAGCAGCAGCAGCTGACAGTCCATTCAACCAATCACGGGACCGCCACAGCCTGTGATTGGCTGAGCGGCCTGTCAGCTGACACTGCTGCTGCTGGGACCGGGAAGCTGTGGAGCACAGGAGAGAAGACCAGAAGCGGCGAGAGGTAAGGTGTCAGATGTTTGGGTAATCGTCAGCCGTTGGCCGCGTATCGTTATTACTAGAGATGAGCGAATCGGGTTCGAGTCGATCCGAATCCGAACGTTCGGTATTTGATTAGCGGGGGCTGCTGAAGTTGGATAAAGCTCTAAGCGGGGGCTGCTGAAGTTGGATAAAGCTCTAAGGTTGTCTGGAAAACATGGATACAGCCAATGACTATATCCATGTTTTCCACATAGCCTTAGGGCTTTTTGCAACTTCAGCAGCCACCGCTAATCAAATGCCGAAAGTTCGGGTTCGGATTGGCTCGAGCATGCTCCAGGTTCGCTCATCTCTAGTTATTACACCAAGACATGCATTATTGGTGCTCGACTATTTTAGGTCCAATCCTAAACCAACGATCAGCCGATGATCGTTGTCTCCATTACACTGAGCGATAATTGGCCGATTATCGCTCAGTGTAATAGGGCCCTTAGTTGTAAGCTATTTAGGAAAGAGATAGGAACAGAAAGGAAAGGAAAATAATTAGATGAAATGCGAAAAGGCAAGGACCCCCTTATGCTTCCCAGGAAGATGGCGGGGCAGAAGCAGCAGCAGAGTATTGGTGGGCATAAGGGTATTAAACCTTAAAAACTAATGGGTAAGAGCAGTAAACTCATCATAAAGTCACAAAGGAAACCAGATTTTATCGAACTTATCGGATGGATCCTGTGCTCCCACAATGGTTTCTTCCATTCTACCTATCTCCCTCATTTCCCCACTCCATTTGGCTACGGTAGGTGAAGTAGGAGCTTTTGAGTGGCACTGGATTACCATTCACGCTGCAGATAGGAAATGACATATCCAAAACAGTATAAATCTTTAGTGTACTGACTCAGCTGCGCATCAATCAATAATCCCACATGATCACTGTTGCCTCCAGTCTGTAATATCCAAACATTGTTTTCCTAGGCTGGTTCCACATGGACATGTAGGTCATCAAACCCACCATCAGACTGGAACTGTAAAAATTAAAAAAAAAAAAGTAAAATAAATGCTACTTACCTTCTCCGGTCCCCCACAGCTCCCAGTCCAGCAACTTTCAGTACCATGCTGCTCCCAGCTTGTAGCTGGTTCCTAGATAAGGCAGCAGAGCAGGACTTGCCAGTTACTGGTCACAGTATTGTAAGCCCAGAAGCAGCTATAAGCAGCGGAGTACAAGAATATGCCAGACTGGGGGCTGTAGGGGACCGGAGTAGGTAAGTAGCATTTATTTAGATTTTTTTTATTTTCTGCAGTTCCATCTATTTTGGTCCAGCTCTGCTGCTTCCATATATTACATTACTGCAACTGAGCGACCATGTGATCAGCACATTATAAGACAATTATATGGCTTAATGTCTCACAGATAATGGTCTGTCCTGTGTCACATGACTTTTTCTACAGTACAGGATCTGTATACTGCTTCTGCTATCTCAAGGAGTCCATACACTGACTCGCTGCAGTATAAGGTTCATGCCTGAGAAGCAGCAGGGACTGGTAGGTACTAGACTGGGTGCTGGGAGGTCAGTGTCATTTAGGATACTATTACACGGCCCGATAACTGTAAACAAGCGCCGATCTGCTAGATCGGCGCTCGTTTACTGGCCCTATTACACGGCTCGAAAATTGTTTAATAAGGACTGCATGGACATCGTTAGCGATGTCCGTGCAGCCCTTGCTTAAACTGCATACATTACCTGTCCATGATCCAGGGCTCCTCTTGCGATCCGCTTCTCCCCGAGGAAAAATAGAGCGCAGGAGGAGCCCTGGACCATAGATAGATAATGTATGCAAATCAATTTACACCAAAGTCTGTCCTCTAGCTCATGAATAAATAAATTAAATAGATAACACCACTACTAGAATAAATCAAAATATGTTATATTAAAATCAAAATAATCACAAAAAACATAATTAAATCAATTCATATCATATCATCAAAACAACACATTTAAAATAGTACACATGTGAACTGCAGAAAAAATATATAGAAAAGTAGTGAGAACTACAAAAGAAAACTGGTGATAAATGCACTTCCAAGCACTATTGGAGTATAACTCCTATCATAGAAGTTAATGCTGGTAAAAGATATAGAGTAGTCCAGGTTTCAGCTGATGTAATATACTTGCTACCAACTTTGGAGTATAACTCCTATCATAGTAGTTGATGTAGGTAAATGATGAGAGAGTAGTCCCAGATCGGCTAATTTATAAGACTGGGTGACCTTTTGTCATACTAGGTAATGTATGCGTTTTGCAAATCGTCAGCCGCCGGCCATGCACGGCTATTACACGTAACGATGCACAGGCGGTGCACGACTATTATAGGTCCAAACCTATATCAACGATGTAGCCGATGATTGTTGTGTTATTACACTGAACGATAATCGCCCGGATAGGGCCGATTCGTCCGATTATCATTCTGTGTAATAGGGCCCTTAATTTTGGCAGAACCCTCCGCCCCGTGACATAAGGGGGGGAAAAAAATGTAATCCTGGAATACCTCTTTAAATAGCTGTGACTTTTCTGGAGAAACACGCCGGGGGGAGGTTGTGTACTCCTCAGGGACTGGCAGAGGGAGCACCTGTTCTAGGTGCCCAGCTGATTATCTCTTTGTACTTTATACAAAGTAAAGCCACTTGAGACAGATCTGGTTCACGTTCAATAGATGGGATAGATGAGTTCTCCACTTTGTTCTAATCAAGGCTGCCCTCAAAGCCCTTGATGGGATTATCTATTGGAGTACAATGAGTATAAAACAATATACAAAACACAGCATTTGATCTCCGCCTGAGAAAGCGTTTGAAGTAGAGAAGTTACGTAGCATTACCGGGTTACCGTATTACACACGGCTCAGGATCTCACTATGAATGAGGGATCGTCTGTTATAGTCAATGAGATTATCATTGGTAAATAGGGGTACACAAAATGAGTAATGACTATAAATATTAGGATGAACCTAGTGCAATCGATCACAAGGTTAGTTAGGAATTACCCATCATGCACATGGCAGCGTCTAGCATGCTCAGCTGCAGCACACATATCCCCTGCTGTTCTGCACTAAGGAGCTGCAGGGATCCTATGAGCCTGTGTACAATGATCTGCTGGGTGTATATGTCTGGGGAAGAATAGACCCCTACATACATCTGCCCCTATTGTCCTTCCTATAATTCAGTCTCGCTCGCTGAAGCAATAAGTTTATAAGTAGTAAGGAAAGACGAAACAATTAGATCTATTCTGAGAAGGCCAAGACAACTATGGGAGAGGAGGAAGAAGAGGAGGAAGAAGACACCAAGCAACAAGATGGATAGAGATGTCACAGGAGTCTTAGAGATGTATGAAGACCCAGGTTCAAACCAGTCGATACCCCAGCTATGTTACATCTGGGTCTGAGGCCTTGTTTGTGTTCATTGTAAGACGGATTTGGCAGAGCATTGGGGTTTATATTATAAACAGAAATTACAATACAGAGGTTAATGGAGCCTTAAAGTGTTACTGTCACTTTAAAAAATATATATAATCCTTTGACATGATCCCCAATGATATCTAGAAAGATCCAGAGGAAACGCACAGCTAAGCCCTTCTCTCCATGGCTCTCATACATTGCAGGAGATGGTTTCCATACGCTTAAAGAGGTACTCCAGAGGGAAAAAAAATCAGTTTAACTGGTGTCAGAAAGTATTACAGATTTGTAAATTACTTCTATTTGAAAACTGAAGCCTTCCAGTACTTATCAGCTGCTGTAGGCACTGCAGGAAGTGGTATATTCTTTGCAGTCTGACACAGCACTTTCTGCTGCCACCTCTGTCCATGTCAGGAAGTGTCCAAAGAAGGGAAGGTTCTCTATGGAGATTTGCTACTGCTCTGGACAGTTCCTGTCAGCAGAGAGCACTGTGTCAGACTGGAAAGAATATACCATTTCCTGCAGGGCATACGGCAGCTGATAAGTACTGGAAGGCTTCCATTTTTTAAATAGAAATCTATATAACTTTCTGGCACCAGTTGATTTGATTTTTTTTTCTCTGGAGTATCCCTTTAATATAGAATCCCGGAGTTAAATAAAGTTAAGCACATACCCATGCGCTTCTGCGGAATATATCTAGAGATGAGTGGGGGTCTGAAAACCCAGACCCATATAATTTTACATTTTTTAAAGTGACAGTAACACTTTAAAACGTTCCTGTGTATACATGGCTGCTTCCCTCCAAGCATTAATAGTAATCGGTGTCTTCTTTCAGCGTCCTCTTGGCGTGCTCTCCTCCCTCCGTTGTCTGTCCATCTGTGCATTTTCCTCCTTTATCTATTGTCTTCTGAGAGATTTCATAGATATTTCTGGTTATAAGTGGGATTTCTTCAGAAGTCTCCCTTTCTCACACGTCTTGTGGAGACAGTGCTTTCTCCTCTGATCTCTGAAGAAGTCCCAATCCAATCCTCTCCCCATCCTGTCTACCATCAGAAACATTCCCCTCTAATCCAGCCATTCACCACATATGTGAAAAACAGCAGGACTGCTGGCAAATCCACTGG
Source organism: Dendropsophus ebraccatus (assembly GCF_027789765.1). Classification (NCBI taxonomy): domain Eukaryota; kingdom Metazoa; phylum Chordata; class Amphibia; order Anura; family Hylidae; genus Dendropsophus; species Dendropsophus ebraccatus. The sequence goes on along the minus strand of NC_091458.1, from coordinate 34,146,571 downwards.
CCATTGTTATATCCCACTGGAAGTATTGCATCATGGGATATAATCAAAATGGATCAGATGCACTGTGAAGGCCAAGTGGGTTTTGCCAACACTGATGCTTAAACCAAATATGGATTAGATTGCACCCTGCTAGCACAGAGTGAGCTTTGTGTTTCTTTGTTATGCAGCACACAAACCGCGCTCTCAATCTTTGCGGAGAGAAGCAGACACTATACCCTTTGTTATGTCTTAGAGGGGGATAAAAAAGAGGCAGTGTAGGAAGAGGAATGTGCTGCAGGTAGTAATCTTCAGTCACAAGAGGAGGCGCAGGGAGACACATGATTCATTTGCTGGAGTTGCTTGGAGGTATCTCAGAGGAATGCAGAGAAGTGCTGAAGAACTCACAGCAATAGAAAGGCGTAAAGCAACTGAAAACTCACACCGCGTAACAAGTAATTAACAGAAATAACAATATAAATACACGCACTCATACATATATATATATATATATATATATATATATATATATATATATATATAGAGGGCAGGGATGGGGAACCTTTGGCCCTCCAGCTGTTGCAAAACTACAATCTCCATCATGCCTGGACAGCCGAAGCGTTAGCTTCGGCTGTCCAGGCATGATGGGGATTGTAGTTTTGCAACAGCTGGAGGGCCTAAGGTTTCCCATCCCTGATATAGGCACACAATAATCAGCTAACAAGCCATCTGCCACGTTGGAAATTTCCGAATTTGCCCACAAATGATCTTCGAGAAAGAATGTTCCAAGAAAAATAGTTTGCCCTTCGCCTAATGTCATTGATCATGTCCGGCCACAGTACCTTTTTTAGTAGTCACAATTCCAGAGTATCATCTTCTTCTTCTCCTACCACTTTCTAAAAACTAAGTACTAGAGATCAGCAAAATTTTCAAAAGTTCGGTTAGGCAGGCTCCCTTAACTTTGAAGCAAAGTTTGTGTTCGCTTCGGATGAACCCGAACTTTTCTTAATCCCCTAAAATAATATAAATTATATTATTTTAGGGGATTAAACAGTTGCATACAGGTAGTTTTCTATATTATATGCCAGCTTTGCATAGATGCGATCTATGGAAACGAAATACAGCAAAATCGGAACGAAAATATACTGTGATAAGTAAATATATACAAAACAAGCTGGCAGGGTAGAAAGCAATTGGCATACATTGGGATCGCATCTATTGCTTTTTATTCTGCCAGTTTGTTTTGTGTATAGTTACTTATCCCAGCATGTTTTCCTTCCAATGTTGCTGTTTTTCGCTGCTGTTATTAAAAAAAAAAAAGCTAGTGGGGGACACCAGAGACCCATAGGGAAACACTGAGGGAGCGCAAACAGGTAAGCATAGGCTCCTCTTTTGTTTGTGTATTAAATTGTGCATCCGACACTTTTACAAACTATTGTAAAAAATTTGGTTCGGTGACGGACCAGATATTTTGCAAAGTTTGTAGCAGGTCTCAGTTTGCATATATCTTAGTACCAAGAAAACTCAATGTTTCTTTGCCCATCTCACACAACTCTCCCCCCCCCCTTATAATTATTACAGTTAATAGCTCATTGCTTTCATTGGCCTCATGAGTCCATTGTCTCAGAACACCCTTTGATTCATTTTTTCTACAAACTTGAGTCAATAAAAATGTGTTTGCCCTCATCTTTTTCTTGTCTCATTACTGTAGCATCCTTCTCCCCTTTGGTTACGGCACCAATCCCTTTGTCCCTAACCTGCCTTGATCTAAAACCTCACTACTAGAGCGGTACTCGAGCATGCTGAAAACCAATCGTTTGGCATTTGAATATTGGTGGCAAATGCAGCACTAGGGAGTCTTGGAAAGCAGAGATACGGCCAATGGTCTATGGCTATAGCCATGTTTTCCAGGCAGCCCTAGGACTGCATCCACCTTCCTCAGCCAGCAGTATTCAATTGCCTAGTGATCCAAGTGGAGCAGTAATAGTTTCTGCCCTGGCCTACTATCTCCTTGTCCTGTAGATGGTAAGCCATTTAAAGCCAGGGTTCTTTTACTCCGACCAGGTCTGTCACTCATTTAGCGTGTTTATTATTCTTATCCATAAAGTGCAGCTCCCTGGAATTAATGGTGTTACTGTATAACTTCAATAATATGAATGATAGTAATCTAGAACCAAGATATCAGCAGGAGATCCTTTAAGTCCCATAATCCGTGAGGTGGGGACGTCATTTATAAAGTGTGTTTTCCCAGGACCCAAATGCTCAATCAGATTACGAACTGGGGAATTCAAAGGCCAAGTCAACACCTTCAACTCAAACTAGTCCTGAACAATTTTTGCAGTCAGCCGGGTGCACAATAACACTGCCATGAAGGGATATATAATTTGATAATGGTACATATCAAATGACATCCACACAATGCCAGGACCAGACCACCTTCTTCCATTGCTCCATGGTCCACTTCTGTTGCTCATATGCCCACTGTGGGTATCTCATCATTGGACATGGGCATTCTAACTAGAGATGAAAGCCATTCTGGAAGATTCCATTAAATCTTTATTTAGATTAGTATAGAAGCAGGGACTCATGTGAATACTACGAAAGCTATACACTCCATGCCTGCTTAGTTAAAAGGGGTTATCCAGCGAAAATCTTTTTCTTTCAAATCAATTGATATCAGAAAGCTGTATAGATTTGTAATTTACTTCTATTAAAAAATCTTAAGTCTTCCCATACTTATTAGCTGCTGTATGTCATGCTGAAAATACTGTTTTATTTTCAGTCTGACACAGTGCTCTCTACTGACATCTCTGGCCGAGACAGGAACTGTCCAGAGCAGGAGAGGTTTTCTATGGGGATTCATAGAAAACCGAGATAGAGTTCCTGTCTCGGCCAGAGGTGGCAGCAGAGAGCACTGTGTCAGACTGAAAATAAAACAACACTTCCTGCAGGACATACAGCAGCCGATAAGTATAGGAAGACTTGAGATTTTTTAATAGAAGTAAATTACAAATCTATATAACTTTCCAACACCAGTTGATTTGGAAAAAAAAAAAAAAGATTTTCGCTGGACAACCCCTTTAAAGCCATTTTCTGGACAAAACAGTAAGGTTGGATTCACACAATCCGTGATCGCTCCATGGAAGTGAATCTCTGTTCTAATCTCTGATTCCCCCTGCAGCATAATGTATGAATATCATGCCGGGAGCTGGGAAGCTGAATCTGTGCGGCATTGGTGTAAAACAGCCGCAGAGTTCTTAACAGTTTCTCCGCTCCCGGCATGATATTGATACATTATGCCGAGTGGGGAAACAGTCCAGTCCAGGGATTCACTGTCCATGCTCCACGGAGAAAACACGGATCGTGTGAATCCAGCCTAATTGCTCTGATCAACAGGGTGCTGACACCAAAGCTACACAGTGAATGGGGCCAGAAGCAGTTGGCTCCTATCACTGTCTAGTGGTGGTGATGTGTAACTGCAGCTCAATAGCAGACCCGGCCACTACACCAAACTGAGAAGTTTCCCAGGACTGGATCCAGCTTTTCCAGACTCCGGGGGATGAGCAGCAGTGAGTTAGAAGGCAGCAGGCTGATGAATGGATTGCAGAGATAACAGAGCGCTTTGCTTCGTTATTACTGTAAGATCGCTCATCTCTTGGCACTACTTACAGGAATAAAGACTACAGCCAAAAGGCTGAGGTCTCAGCCTCTATAGATACTGGGCAGCAAGGCATACACTATCTCCAGAGCCTCTGCCCACCCCATCATTGCTTACCTTGAAGTAGCTCATCCTGTGTTCACTATATTTCAATATGATTAGCAGTATTGTTGGTTGTGAAGAGCTATTCACTATATAAATGAAGTATGTTATACTAGGATTCTCAGATCCTTCTCTCTACAGACACCTATGTAAACCACTTACTTAACAACCTCAGATTTGTGGGATCAGGGGTCAACCCTCCCTATAAAGAAAAGGGAGTATACAGAATCCTCAGCCTGAATACATCTCAGTGAGGAGGATCAAGTGTTTAGGATCCATTTCAGGTGTCAGTCAGTCGTATGTCACAAATACCATGAATAATCCTCGGCTTTCTTTACCTATTTTAGGGATATTCAGTTCACATCCTCAGTGTTTACATGCTGGAGTGGAGCAAAGTGAATCTCGTAAACCGCACTTAACATTGAAGGGAAAAAGAAATTTATGAGTCCTAATAGCACATAAAACATGGAAAATCTCTTACTTATACCCATAAAGTTATATTACAGGATGACTTGGGTCAAAGAATTTACTTTTACTTTATAGATCTCGTCAGATAGTTGTATGCAGTTACCAATAACAGAGCGGCTTCCGGTATACGACCACACTACCTGTAAGGTTTTTTATTTTATTTTATGTATTTTAAGCGTCTAAGGGAAAAAAAATGCCATAAGCATCAGAAAAAATGATATTCCACCTAATTTTTACAAATGAAAGTTTCAATATTGAGTTTTGTAGATCTCGACAGGAAAAACAGCCTTATTCGGCCAGTTCGACCTATAACACGCCAATTTTACAGCCCAAATAATGTACAAGAGACCTTTGTGTGAACACAGCCTGCGGCCAAGGCTCAACCTGGGCAGCAAATAATCACCGGCTAGAGAGATCAGCACTCGTTTATATGGCTCAATCCATCGTGCAGGGAACGATTGCTGGATTCCTCTTGTGGTCCAATGTGATCATAGTCGGCTGAACATATTTATCGGCTTATCCGATTTCTCCTTTGTCGGTAAATCGCTAACCCTGATTATTGCCAATGAACATTTCTGCCAGCTGATAGACCGGCAATATGACACGGCTATTAGTGACAATAATGTGGGACATGGTCTAAAAAATTAAAGTGGAGCTTTGATTGGCTGCTACATGAGGAGTGCATACATAATTTCCACACTGCTTTGTGAACTGGTGTTTTCTTTAAAAAGTTTCTTTATCCCCGGGCTGACAGTGTCTGCACCGCCCCACATGTCTTCTGCCCGCCCCACTCTCTAACCGATGCAGTACCTTCAGGGCCGCCTCCACCAGAATGATTGACAGCAAGATGAAGTAGGCAGCAGTCAAAGGATACTGTATTGGCTGGGAAGCGGGGAGGAGGCCATGCACTGACTGTGTCACAGACACGCCACTGTGACACCGTCAGCCCCAGGAAAACAAAAACATTTTTTAGGCACTGCTCATGTGATCGTCAATGGGAAACTGTCAGCATGGATATATACATATCCCTTATTCTCACACTCTGTAACCTGTTACTAGGTGTGAAGCTGCGCAGTGGACACACAGCTCTCTGCCATGTATAAATATGATGCTGGGAGAGCTGAAAGCGTTTAAACCTTTGCAGAACTTTACTGATACAGCTGGAGTGCAACACTCGGCTCTTTCTGGCAGCTCCATAGAGAATAAATAAGATGGCGGGTCATGTGCTGACCTGCGGCCCTATTCTAAACACAGGAGCTGGGAGGCATGGAAGTTGGACCCCCCCGCAATCTCTTACTCTGGATAGGGGGCAGGTAGGTTTTAGAACGTACCCTGAAATATTCTCAAAAAGTCACTGAGGTGCTCCATGATCCAATGTAGAACCGCTATGGAACCTCTGCAACAGATTTATTTTATTTTTTTAATTTGGTGTAGGAAACACTGTGGATTTTCTGCCGGTGATCTGCAGCAGATTTATCATGTGAACATACCCTTATCATTTTATTAGCAATGGGAGATATCAGAAATCTCTAGAGTCAGCAGTCTTTGGCTTAATGCCATCAACCAAGGGCGGCATAAACCTTGCGACAAAATCGTAGATATACAGTAGGTTCCGTGTTAAAGTTTTTACTCACAGACAGAAACATACAAAGTGCAAAAGTAAATTTTTCTTAATGTATTTACATAAAGAGATATATATATAAAAAAAGGGCAAAAAATACTCAGATTTACAAATAAGCAAATATCTGGAGGTTTCCATGAACCCATCGTGAATTTGCACTTTACATCAATATACATGACTGCAGGGCCTCACTGCCCATAGCAACCAGAGCTGCCATATTCTACACTGCACTGGAAACATGAAGGCAATTCTGACTGGTTGTTATGCACAGCAGTGCCCTGCGTTTCATAAGGCATTGTTAATACATGACGTCCATTGTATACAAAAAGCAGATCAGACTATACACTATATACAGAGACAACCGGCACGGGACTGTGTTTGTCCTTACTAGAGTTGATCGAACCTCGGGAAATCCTAGGTTTGATTAAACTCGAACATTCACGAACCTTCCACATTTGATTGCTGATGCCTTCCCGGTCCGTGGGGAAGGAGGAGAGTGCCCGGGTACCGCCTGGAATTCCGGGATTCAGTCTATTACCTAGGCTGAATCCCGGAATTCCAGGTATTACCCAGGCACTCTCCTCCTTCCCCACGGACCGGGAAGGCATCAGCAATCAAATGTGGAAGGTTCGTGAATGTTCGAGTTTAATCGAACCTAGGATTTCCCGAGGTTCGGTCAACTCTAGTCCTTCCAATGGATTTCCTTCATTGTACTGATGGAACTAACAATAACATCTGTCCGGATTTCAGGTCACCAATTCTAATAACCAAGTTGGGAATGCGACGGCGCATTTACATTTTCCATAGGAACAAGTGCTGACAACTGTGAAGAAGCCAATGCTTTAACACTTTACAATTAGAGATGAGCGCAACTTGAGCATGTGCGAGTCTGATCGTCCAGCATGCTAGTGACTGAAGAAGTTGGATATGGCCCAAGGGAGTCCTGGAAAAAATGGATACAGCCTATGGCATATGGCTGTATCCATGCCATGTTTCCAAAACTCCCTAGGGCTTTATCCAACTTCTTCAGTCACTTGTATTCAAATGCCAAGCAATTGGACTCATAATGTGCTCATCTCGATTTATTACTGCTACGTATGTACAAAGCCGTACTGGAGTGGACCATGCATGACCGAATATCTCGGACTCAGTCTGGCTATCTCCGGGCACTCCACTGTCAATCTGGACTATTTTAGAAATTTACAAATTATTGTAAGTCATTTCCATCCAACAATATCCATTTCTGGTCATAAATTAACCCTCCCCCTCGTGCTGCACCATTTTACTATTCGCTCTCCATCTACCATGCCCTTTTTAGCATCTTCCCTCATTTTCCCACTGATCTCCAGGACTCTTCGCATGCTGGACTCATTGTTTTTTCCTTAAATCACATTTGAGCTTGCTCCTAACTTTCACTGCGCTTTTGAGTCCTGTATGCAGAACACGATCAAGAAACAGACTGAATGTAGACTATGAGGCTACATCAGACCAATGAGTAGGCCTCAGTACAAATCCGCATAGCTTTACCAACATATGTGGAAAAAATGAGGTGTGAATGGTCCCTAAAAGAACCCTTTCACATTATGGGCAAAGTGGGCTGACGTTTTGTCATTAGAGATGAGCGAACCTGGAGCATGCTCGAGTCGATCCGAACCCGAACTTTCGGCATTTGATTAGCGGTGGCTGCTGAACTTGGATAAAGCCCTAAGGCTATGTGGAAATCATGGATATAGTCATTGGCTGTATCCATGTTTTCCAGACAACCTTAGAGCTTTATCCAAGTTCAGCAGCCCCAGCTAATCAAATACCGAACGTTTGGGTTCAGATCGACTCAAACCCGAACCCGGTTTGCTCATCTCTATTTGTCATTTTGTGCCATCACATTATGTTGGCTGTTTACGTGTGAAGGTTCTCAAGTCGGCCATATACCTTTGATAGCTGTCACATAACGCCCACGTACAACCTTTCGCTGAATGTGTGTTACCAATAGGAATGGAGCAGTACACTACAGTCGCCTCTCTCCATTGACAACAGTAGGATCAGGCACTAAAATTAAACATGCTCGATCGGTCATGATAGAATGTGGAGTCGCCATATATGCTGGTCCTACTGAAAATGGTGGGTTTAATTGCAAGAGTACAGGCACCTTCAGTACTACTATACTGAATATCAGACTCACTCCTGGTCCCAACAAGATCTTAGTTACAGCCTCGTCAGATCAGGCAGAAATAACGGACCATGTGCCAACACAACAAACAGCATAAACAAACATATACACATTTAAATAGCAATAGTCTAGAAAACATAGTAAGTAAAAGCAAGTATTCTTCCAAAAAAATACATCAACTATAATACAATGTTTCATATAAAAATGTATATACAGTACATCATAGAAATAGTGCTTATAGGCAATACATGTGGTGGTATCTCACTTTGACATGCGATTAATTAAATAGGTGTTCCTCAGCATAAAGGGGGATCGGGTAAGGGTCCAGCATAAGTGCGTTACATCTATAAAAGTCATATGTACAATACATAGGTGACTGTGGCTTGACCCGTTCAGGATGACAGTCAATGTATTCCGGAAAGAGTTGGAATGTGAAGACCTTATACGATACTGGGAATACCCATAGAAAATAATGGGATCCGTGCCTTAACTACATTTGTCCGATGAAGATGATCTGTTTATTTCCCATAAATAATGAAAAATCCCCTTTACATTCTGCTTCACAAGTCCAGTCAACTTCACCCAGTGGTTGCCTTTGTTCACGAGATTCCCTAGGATGTTTCCAATGTATCAACGTGCCAAAAGAAATTCCATCCAGAGGCACACAAATCCTCAGGTCCAGACCGATGTCTTAAGACGTTTTAGAATGAGCAACTTGCCATTCATAAATTTCATCCAAACGGGGAGACTTGTTGGTAAGGCAGATAAAGATGTAGATCTGCATATCTCCAGGTGGCGGATCAGAAAGCAGATCTCCAAGAACCTACCGGGTGGGTTTAGATGTAGGTCTTCAGGCGAAGCATCAGGCAGATCGTCTGGTTTGCTGATCTATACACAGATCTCACTCAGCATTCCTGAAATATAATAAAATTAATTTTATTATGATGTGATGATAAAATCACTTTCAATGGTCATAAATGGTGCAAAAGTAAAAACAATGGAATGTTGGATAATAAAGGAGTATTCCACTCAAACATAACTTTTTGTATGTTGCTGCCCATGGTGAGACTAACAATTCCTTTTATTCTTGTTATTATCTATTCAGTCTCCTTCCCCCAGTTCTGAGCTGCTGCTTTCTGCTAAAAACACAAATCTGTGTGAGCCTTTCTCTATTTCTCCCCCTCTCTTCTGAGACGGCTAATTTAAACAAGTCCATGGCTGGCTTTATCTGCAACATTGTAGCTTCTTTGTAATGCTGGGAGGGTTATTCTGAAGTCAAGTTGCTAATGAACTCATTGTGATTATCCCACCAGCATTACAAAGAAGCTACAATGTTGCAGATAAAGCCAGTCAGGGATTTGTATACATCAGCTGTCTCAGAAGGGAGGTGGGAGGAGGGGGAGACAGGGAGAAAAGCTCACACACAGATTTTTGTGTTTTCAGCAGAAAGCAGCAGCTCAGAACTGGGAAAAGAAGACTCAATAGATAGCAACAAGTATGGAAGGAATTGTTAGTCTCACCATGGGCAGCAATATATCAAAAGTTATGTTTGAATGGAACACTCCTTTAAATAAACATGGCCACTTTCTTCCAGAAACTCTTGTCCTTAAATTAGGTGTGGCTTTGCAGCTCGGTTCTGTGAATGGAGCTGGATTGTAATACCACACACAACCTGAGGGGCTCTGTTTTTGCAAGAGATTAGCTGGGATTTTTCTAATCCTGCTCAACCCCTTTAAATTTAGAGTATGAATAAAGGGGGGACAGCCTACACCATTCACTCCAAAGACAAATTATGGTGCTGTTCTCAGGAACAACGGGGACCCCAACTGATCTGCATGTTATCCCAATCTGCAAGTTCTTGGTCATGAAGACCACCATCTGCACCGGCACAATGATTAAACCACTTCACCTGATTCTCAGCTTGGACACATGAGGAGTGCTCTTCTTCAGTCTGGTTTCCCTCAGCTCCTTGACAAGCATCCGGCTCCAAGAAATGAAGATGTTTTGAAGACTCCGTCTCCGCACCGATACTCTGCACACTATTTGTGTGTAAAATACTTGGCTCCTCCGTATCTCTGTTCAAAGTGTCTGCATCTCCTCCTATTAGCTCCGGATATGGCTCACAGACAGGAGCGCTATCACTGCCAGGAGGTGTTTGCATAAGAGGCCAAGTTTCTGCAAGCTCTCTGCAGGCCGAGTGTGAAGTGGGTCCAAAATATGCTGGAATCATGTCCGCCACAGAATCTGTGTTCCTGAAACAAAAACAGCAATTATTAGAAGTGTCCCTAAATGATTCTAAGTATTAACTTGTATAAAGCCGTCTCCTACACAGTCTCTCATCCCACATACAACTGAGACTAGACTCTCCGCTCTACAGCCATGTCTCATTTTTCAAGAATGGGTAAGATACATTCTCATTCGGCCAAAAATAATACACCCCCCTCCCCCCCCCCCCCCCCCCCGTGAGCCATAGCTCCTCATTCTAGTAAATAGTGGTGGTCCGAGCTCACAAACTCCACCAATATGGCTAAATACATGAATAAGTACAATAAAACCCACTTACCCATCGTACAATGTACTGTGAGATGGGAATACACAACCATGGTCGATGCTGTACGTCTCCTCACAGCACAATGATGGAATCAGGTGAACAGGGCCTAAGTGGGGGAAACGACAAACAGTAGTTTGACTAAATGCATGCATGATCTAGTATACTCGGGTTTGTGCAGCATTTTTATTAGCGGTGGTTGCAGCCTATGGCTATGTTCACACTATGTAAGTTCCGCAGAAAGCACGGCCGCTGTTACATCGGCCGTGACTTCTGCTGTACTTCATAGTGCTGCAGGCTGAGGGAATCCCGGCCGGAGTGTATACACATAGTATACACTCCGTCCGGGATCCCTAGCGGCGCCGAAGAAAACTAACATGTCAGTTCTCTGTGGCCGCTATTCAATGAAGAAAACCCTGTCAGTTCACACAATGGAGCGAGCCGCTCCGACCGCACGATCCATTGTGTGCTGTGGGGAGTTCTGATGCAGGCGTGCACGGATGCACCCACATCAGAACTCAGCAGCGCTAAAGATCATCTGCCCGATACTGCCATACCGGCTGGGATGATATTTTCTGAGACCGGCCATTCCGTGACCGGGTCACAGAGCAGCCGGTCTCATACTATGTGTGACCATGCTTTCCAGGCAGCCTTAGGGCTGCAACCGGCTTCTACTCATCTCTTCTACTCATCTATAGTAATGATCTATCATATCAGTGTTGGATCTGGTAAAATGGAACCCAACGCATGTGGACAGAGCTGAATATCAGTATTCATGGCTGTGTACAGTGTCGGAGCATGTGAACCTCTCACTTACCACAGGCCTGTGGCGGCTCTTGCTGACAGCGGCAGTATGTCCTTTGTGGGTGCTCAGTGACTTGTGGTCTGTCGAAGCACAATAGCTCTGACCCAGTGTATTGCACTTCTTGGGAACGGCTAGACCCTGGATACCAGAGAAAGGAAGATGAGAAGCTCAATGAAAACAGTGTGTGTGGCCTTATGCAATGTCTTCATTGATAAATTTGCAGTTACATGTAGCGGTAGAGAGGAGACAATGGAGGGGGAGGAGGAAGAGGGAGAAGAAAGAGATGGTAGGAAAGGGAATAAAACCAAAGGAAAAAGGAGGGATTGAAAGAAAATGAGGAAAGATTAGAAAGGCAAAGGAGGACAGGAAGGAAAAGGGGAAAAGGGAAGAAGGAAAGGAAGGGGAATAATGGAACAGAATAGACAACAAAGAAAACAAAGCAAGATAAGGGGAACTAGGGAAGGGAGGAAATGTGGTAGGAAAGGAATAAGTGATTGTGCACTAAGAAATCTGAAACAGATCAGTTGCTATGGATAATGTGCTTAAACCTACAAGAAAAAACAAAAAACGCCAAGAACTAAATGACATGTATGGAGGGTATAACAACTTTTCAGGCTAATGAGAAAAAATATCCTATTTTCCCATACACTACACTGTAAAATAAAACCCAACTTTTATTCTATAGCCAGCCTTAAATTAAAAGCCCAACAAGGGTCCTAGGTCTATAATGAATGACCACGTTTCTACCAATTACCAGTCTCTATGCCTCCATTACTTGTGTGTCTGAAGTGCACCCGCCAATGACTGTCTCACACATGGAGCCTTGATAAATTGAAGCATTAGACAACTCCCCCTCACATGTTTCACCAAGCTAAGGTGGCCTCACCAGGGCCAATGGGGCCAGGACCATGTTGAGGGGCTTTATCTATTGGTTTTTTATTAATCTACACAATTGCAGACCTAGTATCTTTTTTTAAATTTAGGCTAATTTGTTAAGTTTATTTCATACTATAGTGTGGATATATATGTACACAAACATATATACATAAGTCAGAAGGGAAAGTTCCATACTTACAATTTGGTTTCTTTTCCATGAACTGCCTCTTGCAGTAGATAACAGAGAGGATAAGCAGAGCTAAGAGCACGGTGGATAAGGCGCTACATATAACGGCAGCAAGAGCGGTGTCCCGGGGGCTCGACGCTGTGGCTGTAATCTTCACAAGGTTTACTTTGCTGCCTGAAAGAGAACAGAAATAGCTGTAGATTAAAATGTGCCAACTTTCTGGAGGAGATGGACACATACATGCCATACTGAAGCCACGTCATCCGCCATCGGTGTCCTTTAGGGAATAAGCAGTATACACGAAGATAACTAATAGCAGAGGATCAGTCACATGTGTCTGAGCGTGTATTATATAAAATGCCCTACAGTCCAGAATTAACAATAATCCAGCACCAAGGCAGCTCTGAGGATGCCCCATTGTTGGGACGTTACTGTAATGTGCTTCTCTTAATGGAAACCTACAGTCTTAGTCATGCGGTCATATACATATATATGCTGCCAGCCAAGCTTCCCAATGACATTGATAGTTTCTGACAACAACAACCAATTCTATGAGCGAATGCTATGGCCAATATCCAAAGAGTTTATGGTCCGACCACAGTTATCAAAACCAGGAGCCAAGAACGAAAATACTCTGCGCCACCGACTGCTCCGCATTCCCATACAGATTTTCATTCTTCTATTCCAAACCTCTGAAATAGCTGAGCGCCCAGAACAAATTCATCAGAGCTCCCACGTCAGTAGACGGCGCGCCACCGAGGGGATTTTAAGGTATGAAATAGTAGAAACCAGCTTTGAAGGCGGCCACAATCAAAGCCAGAGGCGACTGTAGGAAAGCAAGAGAGGGATTGGGTTTCTTTACATAAACTCATTTAGCAGACATCTTGGCCGCTTTTTCTACATCAACTATTTCCTCCATTGACTTAGCTTTCGTTCAGATACAAGCCATGCGTGGTGGATTGTCTCATCTCGCAGAGTACAGTAGCTGCACTGCCGTCATGGTGCCAAACCTCCTGCTATAGACACAACACTAGAGGGATAGAGAAAGGCACTAAAGTAAGGTGCTTTGCTGCAGGTGGCTATACAGTATCAGGAATCCAGGGCTTTTGGGGGCCTTTAAAAATGTTGCCCAGAAATCGTTGAATGCATCTTACGTGAGAGCAGGGGCGTAGCTAGGATTTATAGGGCCCCATAGCAAAAAAAACTGTACAAGCCCCTCCTCCCCTAATCAAACTACTGCATATATAAATATATAAAAAATAAAATCTCTTGTGGCCAGAGGCAGAATCCTGGCTGCAGCTACATAAGTGACTGGCAGAGCAGAGAGCCAATGGCTACTTGCTCTGTCAGTCCACTGTAGTTAAATATAAGGATGGTTAAATACATAGGTGCAGGAGTAGAATACCTTCTGCTTAACCCCTTATATATTGCAGTGTGTAAGTGACACAAACCTTACTTACATGGGGCAACACAAAAAAAGGGTTAAAAAAAGAAGACAAGGAGCACTCTACTTCACTGCTCATGCACTGATAACCCCTGACCTCTGCAGAAGCTTTGCAGATGTTATCATTGAAGCAGAGATCTCATTGTCTTCTGCTTACTAACCCTTTCTTGTGTTGCAGCATGTAACTGAACACTGAGTTACTTACACACAGCAGTATATAAGGGGTTAAGCAGAAGGACACAAGATGGTTCTACCTTCCCTGTGCATCCCCAGGGCCCCCTCCTGGACAGGTTCCATAGCAGCTCACTATCCTGCCCAGTTTGCTACTTGGTCCCAACAACATGCTTTACACTGCAGCTCTGCCTCCTCAGATGACAAACTGAACGGGAACAAAAAGATCAGACAGATGAAATCCTACTGATCCTACTCTCATCTACCGCTGTGGGAAAGTCATGAGGTCTCCATACACATTAGATGTTTAGCCAGCCCCATCATGACCATCTTAGCTCCCTTCATGGTTATGATCACCCTTTACCATCAGTAGTCGTTGAACATCTCCTGTCATATGGCCGAATACCTTTTGGTGTAATTGGAGACAACACCTCTAAACATGACATAAAATCAACTCAAAAACATAACACTAAAAGTGAAGTGCTGAACTCGGGTCTGCAACGTGTGAAAGTTTCAGACATGTTTAAAGACTCTACTGACTGAATGGTTGTAATTTTTCATGTCATATATGCAGAACATTAAGTGTCCTGTGTCATTGTGGTATCTTCTCTCACCATCATGTCAACAGTCAGACAATGCCATCAATCACAGCCTGGCCACCCCTAGTACTCGGCCCGCAACCCTTGCAGGGAACTTGTCTGGTTGCTTCTCAAGTTTTTACTGCGTCTAAATAAGTGTCTGCTGTTCTCCAGGAAATGAGACTCATTTATGATCTGCTATATCAAGTCACTGTTTAAAAAAATATTTCTATAAGGAGAATCTTTGAGAAGGGTTGACGGAAAAAGGTTTGAGACAGCACAAGTGTGAACAGCGATTTTAAAAGAGTACTCTTTCAAATCAACTGGTGTCAGAGTTATGGTGCGTATACACGTAACGATTATTGTACGAATTTGCGCGATAACGATCGAATTCGAACGATAATCGTACGTGTAAACGCAGCTAACGATCAAACGACGAACGATACATCGCTCATTTTTATCTTTCAACATGTTATCAAATCGTCGTTCGTAAAAAATTTGCAAATCGTTCCGTGTGAACAGTCGTTCGCCGATTTAACCAATGTTTGAGATAGGCTTAAGCATTCCCAAACGATCGCAAAACGAATTTTCCGTACGATATATCGTACCGTCTAAACGCTGCTCGTTATGAAAAAAAAAAACCGTTACTCCGACATCGTTAATCGTACGATCGGGCCAATTATCGTTACGTGTAAACGCAACATTATACAGATTTGTAATTTACTTCTATTTAAAAATCACAAGTCTTCAGCTGCTGTATGTCCTGCAGGAAGTGGTAAATTTTTTCCAGTCTGACACAGTGCTCTCTGCTGCCACCTCTGTCTGAGACAGGTACTGATAGAATAAACAGGAAAGGGAAGCTACTGCCACAGTAAAGCTGGTGGTGCTAACCTAGTATTGGATCTTGGGTCAGCCCAATGTATATTAGTAAGAGTTCTCCCTAATAATTCATTAAAGAATTTGTACATTTGTACAGGCGATTTTAAGAAACTTTGTAGGCAAATATGCCATTATCTGCAGTCAAAAAGACTTTCCCCAAGTCCCCCCCTCCCTCCTCTCTCTCATTCACTGTTCATTATCAGGAAATCTCGACTCTTTTACATCAGTCAAGCCCTGTATATTCTATGGAGAGGGGAGGGAGGAGGGAGATTAGTCGGCAGCAGAGAGCAGAGAACAAAGGATTACACAGGGGGAGCTATGTGAAAGCCGGTATTCTGAGGTCAGTGCTGATTGAGAGGAGATAGCCTGGTGATGTAGCTGTAAATTAACTCTTTGTTGTCCTGTTTTGGTGCCTCATCTCCCTCCACCTCTCCCCTCTCCATAGACAACCATGAAGACAGGGGGGAGAGCTTCAAACTGCTTTTTCATGATAAAAATACATTTTTCGGCTAATAAACCCAATTACAAAGTTTCTTAAAATCACCTGTACTAATGATTTCTACAAAAAAAAAAAAATAATTAAAAATTAAACGACAGTGACACTTTAATATATCTAGTCCTCAAATAGTACCTTTCACCACCGTTTCTTATAGGTGTCCCCACTAGATTACTTAAATGGATCAAACTTCTAAAAGGAAACAATGTTTCTAATTGGCATAATAGGTAATTCATCATTGTAATTTAAAAAAAAAATTATATATATATTTATATACAGTAGTTACGAGTGAGTCCAAGGTGGAGCCTGACCAATTGACCACAAGTCTCCTGTTACACAATCCAATACTGGATGCTAGAAGATTGGCTTAATCAGTAAGTGATACACAATGGGCCGGGATTAGTAGCTGTTGATTCTAGATTAGTGATTTATAATACGGCCCATGGTATAGCAGGTTTATATACTCTAGATAAGGCTTTCCTTTCCACAAATATTGATTCTGGATAAGGCACATTATATTTTCACCCCAATGGCTGCGCGCGCTGTATATAATGTAAACAAGTGACAGGACTCGTAACCTTGCACTTTGGTTAAGTTATCTTCGCACATGGCTTAGAAAAGTTAAATTCTTCTGATGACAGAGGATCAACTGCAAGTTCCATTAGAAGAAGAAAGGAGATTCCTGTAATGTTTGCATTGAGATGAATCGCATACCAGAAGCAAATTGTAACTTTTTCTGAATAAAAGTAGTTTGTATTGAGATGTCACATGCACACAAGATTTATGTGGATTATTATAAAGAAGGATGGCTGTCATTAGATGCCCATACATTCTGGCATATTCTAGGATATACGATCACTTTATGATTAGTGAGAGTACGAGCTCTGGGACTCCACCGATCCCATGAATGAACATCGCACTTCTTCCCCTTAAAGGTACTCCAGAGAAAAAAAATGTTTTTAAATCAACTGGTGTCAAAAAGTTATATAGATTTGTAATTTACTTATATTCCCATACTTATCAGCTGCTGTATGTCCTGCAGGAAGTGGTGTATTTTCTCCAATGTGACACAGTGCTCTCTGCTGCCATCTCTGTCCATGTCAGGAACTGTCCAGAGCAGCAGCAAATGCCAAAAAAAAAAAAAAGAAAAGAAAACCTCTTCTGCTCTAGACAGTTCCTGACACAGACAGAGATGGCAGCAGAGAGCACTCAAAGTGGAAAGAACACAACAGTTTCTGCAGGACATACAGCAGCTGATGGGTACTAGAAGACCTGAGAATTTTTTTTAAAAGTAGTTTACAAATGTGTATAAATCTTTGTGACACCAGTTGATTTTTGTAAAACAAAAGGGTGTCCCACTGCAGGAAACCCCAATGTATCCTGCCAGAAAGTGTTCAATTTCTCTGCAGCACCCCCACAGGGGTAATTAGGTATTACATGGTAACCATTTACATGAATAGGCTATTCAGGAAATGCACAAAAGATCTGGGTCCTCCAGAGATTTTGTAAACCAGGCAAACCCTTTAAGATGCTGTATACGCTTTAAAACATTGCAGTGATGGACAAAAATGACGGATTTTATTATTGGCTACAACATGAATTCTATGAAGAGGAAGAGCTGCTGTAAAGCAAGTAATAAAAAGTAAAAGCACACACTGAGGCGTCCTCTTCTCCTACATCCTCTCCACAACATCTGTGCACTAGGATAAGACATAAAATAGCTTTTGTGCTTGAAATGTAAGTTTCCACAAGGATTAGAGGAGGAGGCTGCCAGCTGGGAGCGAGAACAAAGATCCCAATCGGAAGGGCATGGGCTCGGATTGCTCTGTTCAGACTCCAAATATTATCCAGAGCTCTTTCCCGAGTTGTCACCACACAATAACATATCTATAAAGGAGGACAAGCCATCGGAGGCTATAATGTAGCCTAAAACTTATAAACAGGTCAAACAGACACTGTATGGGTATGATCCCCTACATACGTGTAGTGCACCTGTAGATCCTTACACAATGTATGTAACCAAACATTGCCCCCATATAAGTTGTATTGTTTATACTTAAAAAAAAAATCTAAGAGGGCTAACACTACTGAACATACAAGTGAGGCAGCTTCTAAACATGAAGGCCTGATATTTCTATAGGGGTAGTCTGATTCGCCCTGGCTGTGGACATGACATCCACTGTATGAAGTTTCCTTGACTCCCTTACCTATAGTCAGGACACAGTAACAAGGTCTCTTGCTTTGGAGGACCTCTTATATACGGACAATGCACTGATCTGAATGGGCATTGTGTTCTGTGGTGGCACTGCTGGGAAACTAAACATTTACTGCCAGATTCCGCCACAGATCTCAGCAGGCGGAAACTTTCTGACCAACTTATGGCCGTGTTACATGGGCCACATCATTATATAGCAACGGTCAACACTGGCTTACTATGTGGTTTGGGCTATTGCTCTAAAGGTCCCCCATACACTTTATGCTAAAGTCAGCAGAACCTACTGCAGATGATGGCTTTGGCCAACAGCATATGGTGTATGAGGGCCTCCCTAGTCTCCACTGATGGTTATGTTGGTGGTGGTGGTGGTGTTGACCGGTCTTACCAAACTGTTTAGGTTCAGAAACGTCTGGCTTTTCATTCCCGTTGGCTTGCAAAGTTAGATGCCGCCCTAGGGAATCCTGAAAAACATACATGGCAGCCCTAGAGTGACATTCAACTTCTCCAGCTGCCGGGAGTCAAATACTGAACGTTGCTGAACCCGAACAGTTTGCCAGTCAACTCAACAGCGGTCAGGAGCAATGATTTTCATTGCTCAACGCTTTTGTTCTCGAAAGATAAGCAGGTGTCGTAGCTTCCCCATAGAGCACACACGAACATTTGGCCACGTATGTAGGAGGATGGGAGAGGTAACAGTTTCTCTGACAATTACTGAAGGTGTATAGGGACCTCTGCTATCAAAGGACGCCTTACCAAGTAGGGATCCTCAGTAAAATAAGGACCTTAAAGTTAATGAAAGTAGACAATCCCAACCAAAATCCAGGTGCTCCTCAGATAGTGAATGACTGTTTTAGCCGACTCAAGACAGAGTAGTAGACTGTGTATATATGTAATAGCTCCATACATATGGCCCGGGATAATACCCAGGCATGCAATAGGCTTTGGTGTTCTGTTTCTTCCGCTTATATGGATCACAGATGGATTAAAGTGGTGCACAACCCAAAGGACTTGCAGCTTGTGTAAGATACAAATGAGGGCCAAGAAACACTTTACTTTCACAGCTCATAACTGGAAATGTGCTGGGCCCAGACGCACCAGCTCTCGCCCTCCTACCTATGATCGAGTTATGAATGCTTGGCACACACATTGTTTGGCTTGACATTACATTTATGCCTTTTGTAATTAGATAAATACACACAGCTGAACGGGTCACGGAGGCACAATGAGGCTCTTTAAAACATTCTCTCTTTCAACAAAGAATACACCAATTGTTTTAGGCTCAGAGGGAAGATCAGACATCCAGTGTAATGTGACTCCTCAAATACAAGAGACTGTACAAGCCGAGAAGCCATTCATGTAGAAAGCGGGTACAGGAGACACTCTCATGCACCTCTGATGTGTTGGATGCACAATTGCTCAAGTGGCCGTGTGAGGTTTAGTGAGGAACAAAGCCATTTATTTCTTACTGCTCAGCAACTTGTGTGGAGGAATGCGGAGACGGACATGCTGGTGGTGGGTTCACTTCATCTTCTTTACATCCAGCGGTCTAGTAACAAGAAGCACAGCATGTTCCAGCCGGAAAAAAAGAGAGAGACTCGCCCTCCCCCATAATGACGATGACTAAAGCACTAAATTATAGGAAGTGTTTGGTTGGATCATTGCTGCTATAGGCAGAGAAACCGGCTATTAAAGAACAATTCAATCCCAAAGCAGAAATAACTATGCGGTTAGTATGTGAAATTCTAGGACGTTCCGTAATGTATTTATTTTATCTAGATTTAAAGGCTAGCGGTGAAATCACTTCACAGTAGGAGCTGCTTTACCAGGTTTGGGCTCTATTAACATCAGTTCAGATTCTCTTTTGATGGAATGAATAAAATGGTTCTGTTTTTTTTTCCCCATTGGCCTATTCTGAGGATAAGCCATCGATATCCGATCAATGGGATGTGGCACGATGACTGTAGCCAGAAGCAGACAGCTCCATACATCTTGTAGTGGTCATGCTGGGCAGCTCAACCCTAATTCTCCTTAATGGGAACTAAGCCGCAGTAACCCAGCATGGCCACTACACAATGTACAGAGCTATCGGTCTTCGGTTGTGTTGTGTGGGTGTAGCGGCTCTGGCAAACAGCTTATCAGTAGGATACCTGGTGCCACTTTACTAATAATACGACATGGAGAGAAAGGAGCGGCTGCACATCGCACCTATGGCTGATACTAATGCCGCTAGGCCTATTTTAAAAAACAAGGCCAGGATGTTGGTATATAATTTGATCAAACCATAATGCCCCGTGTACCACGTGCAGGTCCCCTGGCTCCCACGGGTCCCTACGCTGACTCCACACTGTGTCGGTCAGCGACCGCCAACCCCGCAAAGCGTGCACATGCAGGGGAGAGAGGCCATGGAATGGCCCTGCAACCCCAATGTCAAAGGACCAAACCCAAAATGCCCCACCAAAACCCAGCCGGCACCACCAGCGGGGAAGGCTGCCCCCAAACAACACAAGTATGAATATGGTATTGCACTCACCACTGCTGCTGCAGACAGAATGGGAAAGACATAAGGCACTGACATGTGAGCACAGGTATATTCTGCCAATTTGGGTCATGTGGCTCTTATGAAGGGGAGTGCCAGCTGCTCAGAAAAGGGAGAACTATAAAATACGACATTGAGAGAAAGAAGCGGCTGCACATCCCACCTACGGCTGATACTAATGCCGCTAGGCCTATTTTAAAAATGATGCTGCTTCCCAAGTATATGCCACCAATAAAAGTCCAAGAAAACCCTTTTAATGCATCATGTAATTCTATTCTTCAGGCCAAAATGATAGACACCATGATAAAACCCATTAGACTTCATTACTAGTGTTGAGCGGACTTAAAAAACTGTCGGGATTCGTAAACTTATACGAACCTGAACGCTTGAAATTTAATTCCCAGAAGTTACATCTGAAGAAGTTGAATGCAGCCTTAGGACTGCCAGACATACATGGATACAGCCTATGGCTATGTTCACCCGTAGTAGGAGACCGACCATTCCGTGACCCGGTCGGGTCACGGAAAAGATCATCCCGGCCGGTACTGCAGTAACGGCCGGATGATCTCTAGCGCCGCTGAGTTCTGATGTGGGCGCATCAGTGCGCACCCGCATCAGAACTTCCCACTGCACACTATGGAGTGTGCGTCCGAAGCCGCTCGCTCCATAGTGTGCACTGACAGGGTTT
Organism: Dendropsophus ebraccatus; assembly: GCF_027789765.1. NCBI lineage: Eukaryota > Metazoa > Chordata > Amphibia > Anura > Hylidae > Dendropsophus > Dendropsophus ebraccatus. Next base: position 34,125,156 of record NC_091458.1, on the reverse strand, counting down.
TCTGCGGCACAATGTAGGTTCCGTACCAATCATGGCCGTTGTAACAACGGCCGTGATTAGTACCGAACTTACGTTGTAAGAACATGGCCTATGGCTGTATCCATGTTTTCCAGAAACCCTATGGAGGCATCTAACTTCCCCTGACGCTGGGAATCAAATGTAGAGGATTCAGGTTCGTAGAAGTTGACAAACCTGGAATGTTTCTTAAGTTCACTGAACATTATTCATTGCATCTTAAGACGATAAATCTGGGAGAATTGGGGTAGCTTGGCACAAGAACCAGAGAGCTGAATCCCCATAAACCAGGGTCTCACTGGCTCTACCATGGAGTCTCAGGCTGTATCACAATCAGACCAGGTGCACATGTAGTACACAAGCCAAATGTATATATTCCATGTATTTGTTTCTATAAAGTGTTGCAGCTTTTGACCAGTTATATTATAGTTTCAAAGCCAGGCGAGAAGAATAAGCTGTAACGCAGACTGTGTGCCCAGCACAAACACTGCATCCATGCACACCATAGAGGGATAAGAAAGGCAGCAGCCTCGCAAATTGATGGCTTGAATGTCTAACATTCTTCTAACCAAGAACTTTTGATCAAGCTGTGATATGTGAAAGCTAAACACACATCAGTTCCCCCATCTGGATGGTGTTTTCAGCTGCCCTCGCTGTCACAAATGATTTAGGGACTTGAATGTTAACTAAATAACTAATGGGGGGGTCCGGGATGATTAATAATTTCTAAAATGTGGTGTCGGATTCTGCTACACAATAGCTCATCGGTAGTAATAGAAAAGCGAAGACTGTGTTATATACACAACCATCACAACATACATCATGTAACCCCTATGGGTGATGGAAGATCAGAATAGGCATGATGGTGCTGATTTTACTATGAAAGAATATAGGGGTAGCAATATAGTTTACCAATTTGTTGTCAATGTTGCAGGAAGGCGCCAATGGATTAACAATGTTCTGGGCATTTTGCACTGAGCAAGGTACTAGATTCTAGTTTTAAGTAGAGATACCCAGCTGGTATATGGTAAAAAGTATGCAAATGAGTTTGCCTCCAGAAGGATTAGGCCATCTTGTGCCACCTAGAGGTATCTACCCTGTATGCAAAGCTCAGGGATAGAGATGATCGAACATCAGGAATTTTTAGGTTCTATCGAACCTTCGTCATTTGATTCCCGATGCCTTCCCGTTCCTTGGAGAAGGTGGAGAAAGCCCAAGTACTGTCTGGAAAACAGGGACACAGCCTAGGTAATAGGGCTGTCTCCACCTTCCCCACGGAACGGAAAGGCATCGGGAATCAAATGACGAAGGTTCGAGTTCGATAGAACCTAAAAATTCCCGATATTCGATCATCTCTACTCAGAGAATGAGGAACTGGTCTGTTACATCCCATAAATATGATTAAAATACTATATTCTTTTTACTGAATTTAAAAGGAGGAATGCAATTTGTCATCGGGGGGATTTCTCAACCCTCGAAATAAATAACTCTTATCTACCATTACTGATAAGTGAGGCAGAAGGCGCCCTGGGCAAACATATAGTGGAGAGCTCCTTTACTAAATGCAGAGATTAAAAAACCTTTGTTTAGAAGACACTAAAACCATAGCAATGTAAGTGTAATTCAATAAACACTACAGGTAAAAGGTGTACTCCCTTCTCAAACATTGATGACATGGCACCCACACCAATATTGGGCACAAGTGATCTTTATCAAAGCAACCCATAGAGCAGACTAGCTGGCTTTCAAAGTCTACAGTAAAGATGGCCATCAAGAATACACTGTCAATAACCATCTGTCAAACATTCTTAGGTCCTCTATGGGGAGTGGTGGGGTAAGTCCCAACCAGACAGCTCTGGTGGCAGCATATTGCTCTCAGAACAAAAGGGTAAGGCAGAGAAAATCTAGCATTACCAGCTCTTCATCATCTGTCCGTAGAGAGTAGTAAGGCCGCCAAACGACTTACATGGGGCGAGGAGAGGGAGCTGGTATCGCTAGATTGTCCGGGCAGCTTATAGAAAATAGTGGCGGTCTGCTGCCGCAGCTCCTATTCCAGGAAGTGATGGCAGCGGTTCGCTGCTATCTAGATCGTTTATTTTTTTAACGTGTGCATGTCAGCTGATCATTGTCTTCTATTACACAAGACGATTATCGGCCGTAACGGACAATAATCTCTTCATGTAATAGGGCCTTTAGAAGTGCACGAATCCACTAGCTTTAGTATAAGGTGTATGGATGGACCTTTAGACATGTGATGGCTGAAGAGACCAACCAAGACCACCAACCAACCAATTTTTTTATTTTATTTATGGCATTATAACCTCAGCAGTCTCTGTTTTCTCTAGGTCTTCGCTCTGTAGACTGAGACACTACACTTGCCTGCTGTCTCCTTCCATAACATGTATTATAAGAAAAACATACGATTTCCACATACAAGATAAAAAAAGAAGAGTTCATCTGCCTCTCTTATTCGCGTCAAATGTTATGCCTCCTATCTTTCCCACTATGGGGATGTAAGGAAGTCTAATTTTTCCATCGAGTGACCTTGAAGCCTATGGCTATGTTCCCGCTATGTATTTTTTCGTAAAACTACGTCCGTTGTTGCCGATTGCAACAACGGCCGTGGTTAATACGAAAAAATATGATACCAGGCTGCCTATTGGATCCCGGCCGGAGCGTATACACATAGTATATGCTCTGGCCGGGATCCCTAGCAATGCCCGGCCAGGTCACGGAACGTCCGGTCTCTTGTGACGTGTGAACATGGCCTATCACTGCACTCCACTGTGAATGTCCAAAGAAAGTCTTTGAAAAGTTTTTTTTTATTTTGGGTTTCAGTCTACTGGCAAAAATTTAAAAGTAGTTGTTGTTTTTTTTGTTTTTTTTTTAAAAGAAGCTGGAAATTTCAAGGTTTTTTTGCCAGTAAAACAAGTGAGCTACTAAGAACATGGGTTACGAGGACTTGTCTGCATAGGGAATTGTAGGAGGGAAAATTTAGTGCTTTGGAGACGGCTGAACCCCTGCATATGTACGCTGTTAATGGCACAAATAAATGGGGCGTAGAATAGGGAACCTGTTCCTAAAAAAAGAAGGAGAAATCATAATTGGAAATGTTCTATAAAAGTTTTTGAAATTCCATTTTTTCTTTAAACAACTTGCTTAACCAAAATGACCCCGGAAAGTTTAGTGTTTCTACAAGGAGGTCTGCAGCGTCCCTCCTCCGGCGGAGGGTAAATGTTTAAACCGGTTTCTGTTTTCAAATATCTGAAAACCCAGGCAGTGAATAAAAGGAAGACGGGAGATTTATTGCCAGCTGGGTAATAATCAACTGCTACTAGTTCTTAGAATTTCTGATCAAAGTCTTAATAAACTCGCTACACTCTATAAGCCTTTAGCACAGGAAGTTCATGCCCCTTACAAGTGTTCACAGGCAAACAAAACACTTGCCAAAGTATCTCAGTGTTACAAAAGACTTTGTTAATTTATGGGGGCCCCACAGGCATTAACACTTTCATTTGCCACCAAAGCACTTGAAGAGAGCTTACAAATATTTGCCTCTCCCTTATAGACTACTTAGGTTTAAGGTTGAAATCTAATCTGTGTGCGCCGTCCTGCAATATATACACACACACACATCTGCTGAGTCAATGCTCCGATCAGAGCTTTCTTACAAAAATATTTCACAACTAAGATCTAAGCCGCCGACTATAGGGGAGAGTCAATTTATCAAACTCGTTGCAGCTTGGATCAACAATGGCTCTGGCTAGAGTCAACACAAAACGGGACAAGACGTTTTAATATGCTTCAGGGTTACTCTGACAGTAGTCTATTAAGAGGAGAAGAAAAAGAAGATGAAGAAGAAGACGAAGAAGATGAAGAAGAAGTGAAAGGCGAGCGGTCGGTAAGAGATGGAAAATGACGCAACTGTGTTAATAACTATGGAGAGCGGTTCTGTCGGAGGCGTTAGCATGAGATTAAGATACGATATTAAAAATTGGAAAAAGAACAATGACTGCCAAGTAAAACTAATAAAAATGTCAACCGTTTCCTACAGAAAGCCAATAAAATAAAGTATCTGTTATTGCCAATGATTTAGTTCTCCATCAGGCTATGTTTACTTTAGTAAAGTGCCATTTACTGCATGTATACACCGGAAAACCAGCCAGAAGGTATTCCAATGTATATCATGGTGCACCCATGGTGTGCCTGATATCTAATCGGTGGGGATCAAATCAACTGGTGTCAGAAAGTTATATACATTTAGAATTTTATGCAAAAATCTCCAGTCTTCTAGTACTTATTAGCTGCTGTATGACTTGCAGGAAGTGGTGTATTCTTGCCAGTCTGACACAGTGCTCTCTGCTGCCACCTCTGTCTGTGACAGGAACTGTCCAAAGCAGTAAAATTTTTCTAGGAGGGTTTGCTACTGCTCTGGACAGGTCCTGTTACGGACCAAGGCAGCAACAAAAAAAATAGCTCTTCCTACAAGACATACAGCAGGTGATAAGTACTGAAATGCTTGGGATCATTAAATAGAAGTAATTTACAAATCTATATAACTTTCTAAAAACATTTTATTTAAAAGAATATTTTTTTTTTAGCCGGAGCACCCCTTTAGGAGTGCCCAATGTCTGATATAAATGGACTATCCTGGACCATTGATAGAAAACCATTTGAAAGGGTTATCCAGGCTTAGAAAAACATGGCCGCTTTCTTCCAGAAACAGCACCTTTGTTCTCTTCAGTTTGGGCATGGTTTTTGCCTCTCTGTCCTGTTGAAGTAAATGGAGCTGAATTGCAATACCACACACAACCTGAAGACAGGTTTTTTTCCAGGAAAGTAGCTGTGTTTTTTCTAATCCCAGATAACTGCTTTAAATTTATAAAATTGTTTCCCAGCTGAATTTATTCTCTCAAGACCCAATACCAAGAAAAGCCAACAGCGGCCACAGACCATCCAGCCTGTACCTTTAAAAAATTAAGCGAAAATCTTACCTCAGATATTAAGCAAGTTACAAACCACAAAACTGAACTGACTATAAAAATCAATCAATTTACAATAGAGAAGTTTTCTCTTCATCAGATGCATAAGTCATCAATGTGAAATGTCTGCAGGAAATATAAGATCGTAACGTAATATGAAGAACTTAGATCATTGTATTACCTAATGATACTGTTTATGATTTACAAAAGAAAAATCTGACATTAAACGCCACAAATCCTCCCCATATGTACAATCTCAATCCCATATACAGGGTCACAAAGTCACATGTTCCTAATCTCTTTACTTTGTTGCAAACTTTGGGAGATAAAAGCATAGAGTTACCTAAGAGCTAAAACTGTAAAGAGGAAAAAAAAAATATATTATATACAGTGGTGCCTTGGATTACGAGCAAAATTCGTTCTGGGACCGTGCTTGTAATCCAAATCCACTCTTAAACCAAAACAAGTTTTCCCATAAGAAATCACTGATATGCAGACAATTGGTTCCACACCCCCAAAATAATGATTTTTTTATTCTGAATAACATGTAAAACAAATGAAACAAAACAATGAGAAACAGCTGAATATGTGATATGTTACTGTAGAGTATAGCAATCAGCATGTGGAGTATAATGTAAAGAAAGTACATAAGAATGAAAAAACAGCAGCAGTTTGTAGACATGGAAATGCAGGTCTCCATAATGCAGTAGCATAGTACAACAGGCTAGAATAGAAAAGCAGGGCTGCTGTCAGAGGTCTGTGTGGTCACATGACGGCAATGGGGAAGAGGGGTGTGTTCAGCATGGACCAATCAGGGAGTGAGAATCACAGAGCTGTGCAGGAGGACAGTGACCAAAACTTCTATATACAGCAGTGTGCATAGCTGAGTGTAAGTGCAGGCACATTATAGCAGGAAAGGAGAGAATGACAAACACAAGGATTGACAGACTGCAGGGCGTATGTGGGCACATAACTGCAGCACACAATGTCCGGGGAGAGAGAGGTTACAGCTATGAAGAGAATACCTCCACAGTCCTGTCCCCTGATGGAAGCCCCAGCCTTAAGTGGATCTGCTATGATTTGGAAGGTGAGGGAGGCTTCCTGGGTCAGAGTACAGGGCTGTAGACCCCGCTATGCAGACCATGCCCCTCCTCCACTTCCTGCCACCCAGTACAGGGAGCTCTTACACCAAAGCAATGCTGTGAGCTCTTCTTGCAAAACGCTCTTAATACAAGTTACACATAAACCAAGGTACACTTGTATATATATATTTCTTTTACACACACAAAAAAAATTCTATACAAGTACACATCAACAAGCATAAAGCACAGCAGCGTTGTGGCCCTAGGGCACATCAGATGCTAGCCCCGCCTCCTTGACACTTGATAAAAACAAGTACTTATCATTCAGAGGTATCATCTGTATACCTTTATTGCTTTCTAACACTACTGGTGTTTAATAGTGGTTATTCAGGGTGACAAATTTGCTTTAAGACAGCAGAATACAGCTGCATTTCTGTATTATGGGTGTGGGTTACAGCTCGATTGTAGGTCTCATGACTCAAACTACAGCTGTCACTTCAGGTCATCAATCCAACAGTCAGGCTGGGACTTGCATAGACAATACAGTCACAAAAGTGTCTGTACTATGCTAGTGTGAAACAGGCCATAGACCTCATATGAAAATGAAAGAAAAGCAAAACAATATAAAACACAAAAAAAAACATTAAAACACAAAACAGACTAAGCAAACAAAAGAAGAAGGAGCAGTGAAGAATGTGCATCTACTTACACTGAGGCTCGTACGTTGGCGGGGGATCCCCACAGGGAACACATTCCATGTCTTGAAATCCACCAAGCTTTGTCTTCCTATAAAACCTGTAACATACAATGTTCATCCGGATTAATATTAATTCTTCCCAGATTAGAATTTCTAAGATTTAACCCCACCATATTCTGCAAATGTTTTCTTTTAATGTCATTTAATCCCAGCACAATTATCATTTATTACATTGTAAAATGACGTCCATTTAGCCTTCCCCTTTACATCTGAACATATACACTGGTATAATATCCCCACATACAAGGTAAGTAGGCTGTGATGGATGCCCAAAAGTTGCCTACCTGCCCAAGTCAACCATTGATGTTGGCATCCGTCCCCCATGGACTAATGGTATCTATACATCTTTTTTTTTTTTTTAACTAAATTGTACAGTCTACTGGACTGGCCTTACCTATGACAAACTCCATATGTCATTGGCCCTCATGGAGAAGTTAAAGGGGTAATCCAGCGCTACAAAAGCATGGCCACTTTTCCCCCTCCCTCGTGTCTCCGGATTGGGTGGGGTTTCAAACTCAGTTCCATTGAAGTAAATAGAGCTTAATTGCAAACCACACCTGACCTGGAGACAAGAGAGGGGCAAAAGTGCCATGTTTTTGTAGCACTGCATAACCCCTTTAAGGCATGTCAGAAGCGTTCCCAACAAGCCTGCATTCTTGTGATCTTTCAAGCTGTTGCTTGGTTCTATCCATTGCCCCACTCCCTGTCTTATGTATATCCTGTAATATACTTCCTTTTCCTGCTGGGATTTCTAGCTAACTCTAGTGGGTAGGGATAGGTGAAATCCAAGCTAGAGTGTAAATCAGGAACAAAATGTACAGAAAGCAAGAAAGCAAGATCACAGGACTGTATAATGACTTTATCCTTATTATCACACATGTACAGATAGGTGCGCCCACAGGTGCAGCCAAGGGACCTTAGGCTGGACCTCTACAAATTGCACACTTGCCTATTCTAACATGCCTGCCATCCAGAACAGACAATTTGCTACTGTTCTCAACAGTTCCTGTCACAGACAGAGGTGGCAGCAAAGAGCACTGTGTCAGACTGGAAATAATACACCCCTTCCTCCATGACATACAGTAGCTGATAAGTACTGGAAGACTGGAGATTCTTAAAGGTGAAGTCCGGCGAAATTTTTTTAAAAGTATTATTTTGCCCCCCAAATATTATACAAATCCCAATATACACTTATTACGGGAAATGCTTATAAAGTGCTTTTTTCCCTGCACTACTGCATCAAGGCTTCACTTCCTGGATAACATGGTGATGTCAATTCCTGGATAACATGGTGATGTCACGACCCGACTCCCAGAGCTGTGCTGGCTGAGGCTGCTGAAGAGGATGATGGCAGAGGGATGCTCAGTGTCCCTCCAGTGCCCTGTGTCCCTCAGTGTCCCCCTGCCATCATCCTCTCCAGCAGCCACAGCACGCACAGCTCTGGGAGTCGGGTCGTGACATCACCATGTTATCCAGGAAGTGACATCACCATGTTATCCAGGAAGTTACATCACCATGTTATCCAGGAAGTAAAGCCTTGATGCACTAGTAAGAGCAGGGAAAAAAAACTTTATAAGCATTTCCCGTAATAAGTGTATATTGGTGATTTGTACATTTGGAGGGCAATACAATACTTTAATAAAAATTTTCGCCGGACTTCTCATTTAATAGAAGTAAATTATAAATCTCTGACACTTTCTGACACCAGCTGACTTGAAATTTTTTTTTGTAGTATCCCTTTAATGCTATATCGCAGGAAGAGAAAGTCCTCGCTACATCGTCAAACGTTTCCCCCTTTAATAAAACATGAATCTAAAGATGTTTTCGGTTATCGCGCTATCGCTCTGCAGAGAAAAGACTGTTCTGTAGCGTGAGATTACTGTGCAGCGTGTAAAAACAATCGCTGCATTCCTGACAACATGGCTGGTCTGAGTTACTTCAGTCAGGCATGGTCATTGCAACTTTGGAATCACAACAGAGAAGTCTGTGGCCTTAACCAAGCAGAGTGGAACAAATACTTTAGAAACTTACACAATCATAACCAGAAAAGCCTACAAAGAGCTGAAAAACCATCCAGTGTAGTTAGAATAAGTTACAAGCGTGCTGAAAAGTAAATGGGATTTCATAGTGTTCTGGAGGAATGTTAGCGGAGAGCGGCGACCATACGTGTGATGTTCTTCTGCAAATATAAGAATGTGCCTGTACAGCAATTCTTCAAATTAGTACTCTGGCTTCCTAAAATGTAACATATAAAGGCTCTTACTTTGTAATATGTGGATGGATGCCTGCCTTGGTAAACCCTTGTCATGTCGCAATATTCGCCACAGAGTTAGACTTTGACGTAAAAGGGGCCACCCTGGTATTTCCCTATTTGTGTTCCAATACTCGCAACCGAGTGGGACTTAAGGGGCTACGTATCAGGGTGGTTTGGTGATCTCCCCACTGGGAGGCTTCCCCTTGGCAATAGGCTTCCCTCCCCTGGAGGGATATCTGGCTATTCCCATGTTTTGAGACTCATAACAGAGACTCCGCGGACCCTTCATTTGCATATTTAAATTTACAAGGGGGCAATGCACTGGTCTCCCTGAGCTCAGCGATTGCTGTGTTTTGTTGGTCTATTTTTCATTGCCCCTGTTAGTCAGAATCCTACTCTACACTGACGAGGGGCAACAATCCCCGAAACGATCGTCTGTGGATGGATGCCTGCCTTGGTAAACCCTTGTCATGTCGCAATACTCGCCACAGAGTTAGACTTTGACGTAAAAGGGGCCACCCTGGTATTTCCCTACTTATGTTCCAATACTCGCAACCGAGTGGGACTTAAGGGGCTACGTATCAGGGTGGTTTGGTGATCTCCCCACTGGGAGGCACCTCCTTGGCAATAGGCTTCCTTCCCCTGGAGAGATATCTGGCTATTCCCGTGTTTTGAGACTCGTAACTGAGACTCCACGGACCCTTCTTTTGCATACTTTGTAATATGGGTTGCAATAAAGAGGTTGTCCATTTTTATTGATAAAAAGGGACCTACAACAATAAGCCTATCACAGAGTGTTCCACTGTTGAGGCTCCAAGTGATCAATTCCCCTATAGCACCCCCGCAGGGGAAGTTAAGCATTACAAGTAGGGATGGTCCGAACCGAGTTCATACAGAGTTCGTACGAACCCGAACAATCAGCAATGATTACCGCTGTCTGCCCGCTCCGTGCAGCGGGCGGATCCAGCGGGAGGAATGCCTGAAAAACTGGGATACAGCCATAGCCATAGGCTGTATCCCAGTTTTCCAGGCGGTCCTCCTGCTGTATCCGCCCGCTGCACGGAGCGGGCAGACAGCGGTAATCCGATGCCGAGCGTTCGGGTTCAACCGAACCCGAACCTCGGCGGGTTCGGACCATCCCTAATTACAAGGTTTCCAATGAAATCTAAGGCTTGTCAGATAAGGCATAGGACTGAATTCCAAAGAAAGGTAGAGGCAAAGGAGAGGAGTTTAAAGTGTCACTGTTGTTTATTTTTAATTTTTTTTTTGCAGAAATCAATAGTACAGGCGATTTTAAGAAACTTTGTAATTGGGTTTATTAGCAGAAAAATGCATTTTTATCATGAAAAAGCAGTTTGAAGCTCTCCCCCGTCTTCATGGTTTTCTATGGAGAGGGGAGGTGTGGAGGGAGATGAGGCACCAAAACAGGACAACAAAGAGTTAATTTTATAGCTACATCACTGGCTATCTCCTCTGAAGTCAGCACTGACCTCTCTGACCTCTGAATACCGTCTTTCACACAGGTCCTGCTGTGTAATCCTTTGTTCTCTGCTCTCTACTCTCTGCTGCCGGCTAATCTGCCTCCCCGATGCCTGATGTAAAAGAGTCATGATTTCCTGATAATGAGCAGTGAATGAGGGAGAGGAGGAGGAGGGGTGGCTGGGGAAAGTCTTTTTGAATGCGGATAATGGCATATTTGCCTAATAAACCCAATTACAACGTTTCTTAAAATCGCCTGCACTATTGATTTCAGCCAAAAAACGAGAAAAAACCCCAACAGTGACACTTTAAGAATAAGATAAAGAGGAAGTGAAGTGAAAGATCTATGGAAAGTGAAGGATCTTCTTGGATTAGGATCTGGAAAAAATGCTGGAACCAGGAGTAAGGAGAGCTTTTATTTTGCTAGAAGAATTCAGAATTGGTTTCCAGATAGAGTTACTAGAAAGACAAAGATGGGAGGCAGAGGTCAGGTATAAAAACGGGTAGGTGAATTGTTCAGCAGCATTGATGATAGGCTGTGTAGGTTGGCCATGAAGCGAATGTTCTCCAATGAGTGGCTTGGGGGCCACATATGCGACCTCGATCTAGCCCCCCCCAGCTATTGCCAACTTTAGGGGTTTTTATGCGCTAGTGGGATTTCATAGTATTACTAAAACTTGGTACTAGGGTAAAAACCTTATCACTAAGACTAGGGTAAAAGCCATATTAGAATAGGTCACTGATGATGAGAAGAGGATAGAGGTGACAGGTCAAGTGCCAAATCAAATATTATAACCCTTGTCGAAAATATATATATAAATATATATATATATATATTATATGTATATATATATATATATATATATATATATATATATATATATATATATATATAAAAACAATCTATGTAGTCTTCTGTATGTTTAAAGATCACACAATGCTTTAGAGTAGGGAAAGGTCCTTAAAGTGCTAATAAAAACTGATTTCATGGTCGTTCATCCTGGTAGAGTTGCATCTAATTCTACGTAACTCCCATCCTCGCTGTCCGATGAGAAGTGTAATATGGGCTGAGAACTCCTCCTGTCCGCCCCTACTTAATGATACCCCATGGCAGTGCTGGCTCTGCAGCAGGAGAGAGGCCTAAATACATTTACTTCAACACAAAGGAAGATGGAATTAAGGATTCAGGACAAGTTCCTCGCTTTAATTGAGAGTTCTCCTTTTTTTAATTCATTAGAAAAATATTTCGACCCTCTTCACGGTTAAGAGGGTTGATGCTTAGCGGTTTCGTACCATGTGGGGAATTCATTTAATATGGACAGACCTCTGCAATGGGCCATTGAAATGCAGAGGGGCTAATGAGCAGCAATTGAGTCGGTCTAAGCTGTATTTAATTGATCTGGGCTTGTCAAAATAACGTGCTATATCCAGCAAAGGAATATCGTAGAATGCCCACTCCACAGAAGAAAGGAGGACACATGAGAAAGACTTGGTATCCAAGAGAACGTTCCCTTAAAGGTGCCAGACACAAGTACTAGAGGAGAGTGTTGGCACAGCTCATCCAGATACGACAAAGTGTTATCTGTGGTTTTAGAGGAATTGTCTGTCTTACTCCACATTAAAGCCAGTTTACAGTTTAAAATACCCAAACCTCTATTCTCTTAACTAGAGCAGTTTTTATTATATTCTACGTTTTTTTTTATATTTCCTGTTTAATTCAAGTTTTATGTTAAACTTTTTTATTTTTATGTTTTTACTTAAATTTTCAATTCAACTATTTATATTTTAAAACAATTCTAAAATCTTGCAGTTCCCATTCTGACCACTAGGCCCAAAACTAAGCTGAGACTTCCTGTTCCATACACATAATTTCCCAGCAGTGTCCTTCTTATCATCACAGACAGGAGTGACACTAGTAAATAGATAACAGAGGTGCACACTATAGCAGATGTTCTCAATCAGTGTTCCCTGCCTGTAGGATGAGATCTATAAAAGGTCACTAAGCAGGCCCATAAACCTCATTTATCTGTATGGGAAAGGTCCTGTCTCTTGTAGTCTATGTCCATGTTTTTTTTTTGTAAAACATATTTCTAAATGCTGCTAAGGCAAGATGGCGGCCCATAATAAATGTAAATAAAAAAATATATATATTTTTATATTAATTATAATTGGAAAAGTTGCTAAACTGTTTTATTGTTTATTTAAATAGTCACTGTCATTTCAACTAAGACTGCATAAATGCATAAGTTAATAAAAAAAAAAAAAACACAAAAAGCTATGTAATATACCTGCTAAGAGACAATGTACGTCACTCTTCATTTCAATCGCCTTTCTCGGGTGTTTCTTTTCTCGGGGCACATCTTTTCTCTGTGACACAGAGCAGGGAGAAGGCCACATGACAGCGTTCATACTATTGATCGGCCCGTGTCTGAAAATTCAAACCCTGACCGATAAAAACTTTTGACGCGTCAAAGGCTTTTTTTCTGTCGGTAAGCTTAGTGGGGTATAAGGTTACAGCTGCCTATATAAGTCTATGGGAAGGGGAAGTAGATGGGGTGAGACAAAGGTAGAAACTTAGGGTGGTATTACACCGATGGGGGCTCGATAATACCTGTAAACGAGCTCCGATCTGCTAGATTGGCGCTCGTTCACTGGGCCTATTACATGGCTCGATAATCGTTTAACAAGGGCTGCAGGGACATTGTTACCGATGTCCTTGCAGCTCTTGCTTAAACTATATACATTACCTATCCACGCTCCAGGGCTGCTCCTGCGGTCCGCTTCTCCACGGGTCCCGCGTGCTCTAGCTTTAGCTGAAGCTAGAGCGAGCGGGACCCGAGAGAAGCGGACCGCAGGAGCAGCCCTGGAGCGTGGATAGGTAAAGTATATCGTCAGTCGCCAGCCGCGCACAGCTATTACACGTAGCGGTGTGCGGTCGTCGCCCGACAATTATAGGTTCTAACCTATATCAACGATCAGCTGATGATCATTGTCATCGGCTGATCATTGTATTTATTACACGGAGCGTTAATCAGCCGAATCGGGCCGATTTGGCCGATTATCGTTCCGTGTAATAGCACCCTTAAAGTGAGCATTAGATCTGAATGCTGAAATCACAGCATAGGCTGCTCAGTCTTGCTCAGTCCTCCATGCTGCTACCCATTAAGGGTATGTATACAGATATAGGGGAGCAGGATCTCATCTTCTGTGTGCTCACCGTACAAGAGACATCATAGATGTAAAGCTTCATCTAAAGGCTCAAAAACTGAGCATAACACAAAGTCATATAACAGCTAGAAATAGTGATGCTGCTACTACTACTACTACTACTAACACTACTACTACTAGTACAAACACAGGGCAGCATTTCTTAAAGGGCTACCATACATAACAGGTACACTTTTTAGTATATTATATATTGAATTATTTTAACCAGTTCAAAAGCAAACGATATCCAATAACAAATTTAACCTTGCTACACCTGTAACATGCGATTTGTCCACCTGACATACACCAAAGAATACATACATACATGAGCACAAGATGTTTACTATATAAAATTTATAGCTGATTTTCCTCATTTAATATTGTTGTGTCCGCCCATTCACGCCTTCTGGAAGGATTTCACAGACTCAACTAGGAATCCCAGTCCTGCTGACCTTGACGTTATGCCTGCTTGACCTACTGGCAGAGGAACACTGGCAGCTGTATACGGGCATAATTTTAAAGAAGAAGTCCGAGTAAAATTTACTTATTTTTTTCAAACTGCCGAGGAGGAGGTGGGTGAATAAAACATGCACTACCCTCCAAGACTATTGCTGGGGTGCGCTGTCCTCGCTCCTGTTCCTGGCCACTTCGAGGTCTGGGGACCTGGGATGTGATGTGTCAGGCCTACTCATCCAGTCAGCAAGAGAGGCGGGACACCGATACGGCTGTTGACTGGCTGATTGGGCTTGGAAGTCACGTCCTAAGTCCCCTCTTTAGACCAGGAATTGGCCGGGGACTGGGAACCAGAGTGAAGGACAGTGGAACCCAGCGATGGAGTCGGGGAGCTAAGTGCATTTCTTGTTCACCCACCTCCCCCACGGGTGTTTTGAAAAAAAAAAAAAAGAAAGAAAAAAGAAATCTGCGCTCGGACTTCCACTTTAAGGGAAACACTATTTTAGCCCGCAAAACAATAGTCTTAAAATGGATAACTGACGACCTGCTGACTAGAGTTGTAGCACCATTTGTAACTATATGTACAAACGTTTTTTCCTGTTATGGTTAACTGTTTAATTGCTGTTATTTATGTAATTTAATAAGACTGTGCTGTAACAGGGCCTTCTGTACTGGTAGAATGTTTCCATGTTTTTACAAAGCAATTCATGGATGTTTGCCATATACTTAATTTTGTTATACCCATTTATATGCAACAGTTTTTAATAAAAAGAAAATTAAAAATATATATATAATTCATACCCCGGTAAGCACTCTCCACATACGGCATTGACGGTCGCTGTGCAGTTTGCTTTCTGGTAGCGGTTGACAGATGCACAGTCTAGGCAAGTTTTGCATTTCTGGAAACCCCAGTCTTCCTTAAACCTATTAGGTCTACAGGGTAAACACTGCGCGTCCTCCCCATATCCAAAACCGCATTCCTAGAAACAAAAAACAAAACCATGATGAACAAAAGAAAGAAGCCTACATTTTTTTAGGTCTATGAACAATTATTGGCCGTATTATATCAATAAATAAAAATAAAGATTTCTGCATGTTAGCCACGGAAAACAATCCCAGTTTGAACACGTAACAAAAGCAATCAAATTCATACAGAAATACACATGGGATAATGTTTATTACTAGAGATGAGCAAAGCTCCAGCATACTTGGGTCTGTCCAATGGGAGAGAAAGAGACAAAATTGCTAAATGAATGTATTTGCAAAAATATTTTACTGGAGTCCTACACGTATAACTATATTAGTTAAGATGAGAGTACCCCTTTAAAGTGGATGTATCATCAAGTACATCCTCTTTAATCTGACGGAGGGATAGATCGGCGCCGTCACGGAGAAGCCGGTGCCACAGTCTGGTTTCTAAACCGCAGCCTGGTTCCCGTGTACGGCGCCGTTCTATCCATGGGTCCTGGACCGGGGCTGAAGCACAGGAGGCGGGCTGGCCTGCCCCCAGTGGGAAGGAATTCCCTCCCCTCTATGACGGGGCTTCATAAGAATCAATGGAGCCGTGTCAGGGGCGGGGGTTTCCTTCCACAGGGGGTGGGCCGGCCTGCCTCCTGTGCTTCAGCCCCAGCCGTGCATAAAACGGTTGTAGAAATTGTAAAAACAAGAAAAGTCACCACAATCGCGTCCACATATTTGTTATTGTCACCCTGACGACCAGAAAAGTATACACATTCTCGAAAATGACCAAAAGGGAAAGGAAACTCCAGCTTAAAAGTTGATTAAATTTACACAATTGGAATATTTATAATAATTCTTGAATTTGTTTTCTTTTATCTACAAAATTGAAAACAAAAAAAACACTAGTATAAGAAAAGTTACAAACAATTTCATATTGGGGAAAAAAAGCTGCAAAAATAATTTGGATATGGTATTAAGAAAACAGAAAAACTCTGTCTTGTGAAACTACATTGTAAAGTATAAAGTGTAAAATATTCAGGAAAATTCCGCAACAAATCCTTAACATATCAGGAAAATCAGCTGCATGCTCTATAAATCAGTGCAGGCGTTATCTGCCTCTTGTTAAGGGAGTTTTATAAACCCCCATTGACTTGCAGTGCAGTTCTAATCTGCATTCATAATCCACAACAAATCCAACATGCCTGACTGGAGCTTTCTAGCTGTCAAACCCTAATGTAGTCGGCACATCAGAAACTGCCAGATTTCTCTATTAAAGCGGAAGGAAAGTAAAAAGATATTCTTACTTATACTTTATTTCATATAGCCTATGGACAGCTTTGCTGCTCAGAATGTGGACAGTAGGGAGAATATACATGAAGGGGTAGAAAGGCTGTAGAGAGGGAGGAAAAAGATACAAGGCACATGCAGTGAATCACATGGGCTGTGCACATAGGTTGTAGCCAAGGTTTCCAGGACTCCCACCTTTAGCAGCCACTGCTAATCAAATGCTGCAATGCCAGGTTCAGATGAATCAGAGCGTGTTTAAAAGTCACTCAACTCTAAATCTGAACAGCCTGCACACTTTATATACGAGGGGTGAAGGTACCAATGAATACATAAGCAAACTTACCATTCTAGGTACATGAGCAAAATTTTCTTGAAAAATAAGGCGGGTTTCACACTGCGTTTTAGCAGTCCATTTAACACATAAACAGGGTCAACCACATTTTTGTGTAGGCTAAAAAAAACAAAAAAAAAACGCTTCCGTTTTGATCGTTTAAAAAAAAACAAAACTTTTGCATCCTTCTTTTCATAAAATGTATACGTTCAACAGACTGCAAAAACGCAGTGTGAAGCACCCAGCCTTACCCATTCTTATTTATTGCTCAGCCCCATTCTTCTGCTTCCACAAGCTGGTAGCAGGATCGTGCCATTATCCCATCGTCTCTTTACAGGAGTCTCCTTCAAACTATTTTTGCTGTTTAAACTTCAACAAGCTCATTGTGGGTATCGGTACCGGTAGAGTCTTTACCAATTTGACCGATTTAAAAGGGTATACCCATCTCTTACCTCTTCAGATCAAGGGCTCCCTGGTGCCCTCTTACCTGTTTGTTGCCACCAGAGAAGGAAGCCAAAAACATCAAGTGGCAGTGAGTTACGTAGTCTGCATATCGCTCATAGACTTTAAAGGGGTTATCCAGCGTTGCAAAAACATGGCCACTTTCTTCCAGAGACAGCCCCACTCGTCTCCAGCTTGGGCGGGGTTTTTCTGCTCAGTTCCATTGAAGTGAATGGAGCTTAATTGCAAATCGCACCTGAAGTGGAGACAAGAGTCGTGTTGTCTCAGAAAGAAAGTGACCATGTTTTTGCCTTCAATAGGCATTGAGCAAACAGTGTAGACCCTATGCAGATAGCGCCGCTAGTTAGCTTTGCCTGTTTTTGGCTTCCCAACCACCTCCAGCATCCATGAACAGGCCAGAGGGGGTCTGTGAAGTCCTTGATCTGAACATGGGTAGGACACACATGAAATGCTTTAAAGGGATTGTCCAGGATTAGACCCTGGATAAACCCTCTAAGTGTCCCAGATGGATATAGCCCTTTAAGCCTGACATCGGTGTTGTGTTTGTAGGCCAACCAATATTGGTGAGTGTAAAGGCACTTGTCATTTTTTCTACAAAGCTTTGTAAGAGCTTGGTGACATCCTCTGGATAACCTGTAAGAGTGGACGGTGCTGTCACCAAGAACCAGAAGAGGCCAGTTTTACATTTACCAGTGTACATGTCCTTTCCCATATTTACTGGATATGATGCCCATATGGACAGGTGGTGCTGCCTATATATTGGTATCCAATGTGTGTGTGTGTGTGTGGGAGGGGGGGGGGTAGTATATAATTAATTGCCTTTCTAGACCAAGCTAGTAGATCCAGCGTCTTAATGATCACTGTTCCTATCAGAAACAAAGAGTCTTCCAGCAGCTTGCAATGTGTTTTTCAGGGCTAATAATCTCCCTTACTACTATAGGCAAGAGCTAGCCATCCCCTGTGCTTGAGAAAGCATGGAGCATTTGAATGATAAAGGGTTTTCAAGGGCTCCCACTGGTGCATTATCAGCAGCTTATGGCCCAGCTCAGTGAGGTATCTGTTTTCTAATGAAGTCAGCGATGTGAATGAGCAGGAGACGTTCACACGCAGGCATTTCACTTAACCGATGTGAATAGAAACCACACCTTTCTCTGTGCATTGCCAAAGACACGTCATGTGGCGCTGGCCCCTCGCAGCAAAGCTCATCAAGCCGGACAATGGGGTAAATACACAGAAGGGGCTCTAAAACAATCCCACAAATTGCTCAAAGTTCTCAAAGAGATCAATAAATATAAAGGGTGTTACCATGAGGATGTGTGTGTATATATATATATATATATATATATATATATATATATAAATAAAAAATATTATATATGTATATAGTACTATATGTAAAATGAGAAACCCTTTACGCTTTGTTTGGCCTTTTCAAAGGGTCACTGTATGGACCAAAAATGACCATCCCCACAGAGAGCCATTTCGAGATCTATATGTTCTGGTTTTACTTTTAAAACTTTTTAATTGCTGTTACTGAATGGAATCATTACATCCTAAGGGCCAGTTCACACAGAGTAAAAGAGCGGAATTACGCAATGGAATCCCACCTGCCTCAGGGTCGTTTTGAGCGGAGATGCACGGAGAGCGGTGGCGTACGAGCCCTCCCATAGACAGCCTGTAGAAAACTGAGGCAGTCTTTTACTCCATGTGAACTGGCCATAAGGGTATGTTCACACTGAATAAAAGTGGTGGAATTCCACGCAGAGCCCGCCATGTCAATTGTTTGGGCAGAGAGATGTGGAGAGCCTAGGCACGTGCAAGTTGCCACACTGAGGTTGGTGGAATTCCGAGCAGAGTCCGTGGCTCAGAACAAAATTCCACCGACTTTTACTCCGTGTGAACATACCAAAGGTTGGAAACCTTCTCATGATCACGTCCAGTTGGCAAAAAAGTGCAAAATCCTTGGTGGACAACCCCTACCCAAGTGGAAACTGGCCTCATTGATATATCTGTTATTGGATCGTGATAACACCAGACAGAAGTTGATCTACCTACAAAAAAGGGCGTGGGGGTCCTAAGCATTACAATATGGTCAATAAACATGGGCGATACTCTATTGCCAACATGGCTAATATACAACTTACTACAACAACTAATATAACAACTTACATGGGGGGGGTTCATTCCTGTTTCCCAGGACCCTAAACATCAAATCAGTTTAGTTATGCCACCAATACGTACACAGGAGGGCATCACTTCATCATGCTTACCAATGGTCCCAATTCTGAGATCAATAACAATCAAATCTTACCCAGAAATGGCAGATTTAGGGGCATGGCTTCAATATTCCAATTTAGGGAATGACAGCAAAGTTGGGTGACAACCCGTTGAAGACTGCGTGTTGCAGCCGAGGCCGCGCTGTCTCTCCTGCCCCCAGCCCTGTACTTACCCCTCACCGTGCCCGTCCAGCTCCCTCCTCCCTTCCTGTGTTCTCCAGGCCTCGCTTATGCCGGTGCACGCGTCGTTGTCTCCTAGGGTGCGCGTGCCAGCACTGCTACAATTTAAAAGGACAATACGTCCCTAATTGGTTTATGTATCAAACACCTCCACACTATAAATACCTGCACCTGTCCTGCCCTAGCTTTGTTGGAGCCTCTGCATGCTTCCCATAGTGTGTGGTCCCAGCTCTCCGTGATTCCTGTCCTCAGCAATTCCTGCCCGCGATTCTTGCCCGTGACTGCTATCCCGGTCCTTAACTAGAGTCCTGCTGTGTCCGGCCCCGCCTGCTTCTTGCTACACCTTGTCCGCCGCCACTAGCAAGCCAAACCAGGGGTAGCAACCTGGGGGTCGCCTGCCGCAGCAAGTCCATCCCACCTTGCGGCGGGCTCTGGTGAAGACCAGCGGCCCCTTACACTACGCTCCCTGGTGCGGCTACTTCATTGATAGTGGTGGTCCAGTGGATCCACGACTCCAGTTGTTACCCCGAAATGGTGGCCAGACTCAACTCTCCTAATATGAAGCATAACAGCTAGTTTTTACACCTGGATATTAGACAACGGCTCAAGGGCTTACTTGTACATGCTAGAGCTAAATAAGACTTAATTATCCGAAGAAGAGAAAAAATCCCAATAGATTCTACAAGAAGAAAATCCCCCTCATCCAAGCAAGTTGTCTTACAGGAATCCATGTCATTCGGCTTTTACGGCCACATTCTTTCTTTTATTGAATGCCAATTCTGCAGCTCCAGAGATGTGCTCTCTCCAGCTGACTGTAAATCAAAAACATCTACATTTTTATTCATCTCGGCTTCAACAGATGTTTGAGGTTACTGCCAAATCCTAAACCTGCAATAAGCCCCAGTACATAATGTCATGCCCCCTGGATCGCTCCTTAAAGTCTAAATCTTTTCTACTGCTGCAACAAAATAACAGCAGCCTAAAAGAGAGGGAAAAAATAAATAAATAAATAAAACAACTGAGCGAAAGTATAAATGAGGCTTTTTTGTATTATGCAACAAAGGGAATGAGGAAGAGCTCATACTGATCAAGTGTGTAGAATAACAGATGTACCAGCTTTAGACTCTCTCGCTTTTGTGGCGTCCAAACACTAAATTATTCGCCTTGTTTAAGTTATCACTTAATACTCACATCAACTACATGTCAGCTAAATCAGCTACAATTGGCTACAAAAAGCTCTGGAGGATCCAACATGTTTGTGCAATACATGGGGCAGCCCATTGGTCACAAAAATAAAGTTGCAATGCCTCATTTCTCCTGAGGTGGTGCTGCACAGAAACAGAATATACCTACCAGGTACCATCACAGATTTAGTTTACCAGCTACTGTATGTCCTGGCGGAAATGCTGTTTTTTTTTCAGTCTGACACAGTGCTCTCTGCTGCCACATCTGTCAGACACAGTACTGTCCAAGGCAGGAGAGGTTTTCTATGGGGAATTGCTGCTAATCTGGACAGTTCCTGTCTCTGACAGAGGTGGCAGCAGAGAGCACTGTGTCAGACTGAAAAGAAAACATTTCCTGCAGGACATACAGCAGCTGATAAGTATGGGAAGACTTAAGATTTTTTTTATTAAATAGCAGTAAATTATAAATTTATGTAACTTTCTGAAACCCGTTGATTTGATAGAAAAAGTTTTTTGCTGGATAATCCCTTTAAAACTCCCAGCAGTGGGACGTCCAACAAAAAGACTGAGAGAATCCAACATGGAACCACCAAACATTAAGCAATTTTGTTGTATTATTTTATTATCACAAGTGCAGTTGCTTTATGTTTCTTTCCCTTTCGATGGATTGTTTCATGGAGTCATTCCCCATCTGTCAAAAAAAAAAGATTATTCCAGAAGTCGAAACCCTGGCAATCAGCTGATATAGCTGACGGACTGATTACTTATTTGCCCTGCAGCACCCACTGCAGTGAAACTGTAGTAATACATGTCATCCATTTAAAAGAATGGGCAACCATGGCATACATGGTCAGCTGGGTTGTGATCTTTGGGATCCCTCATTAAAGTGTCCTTTTAAAATATACTTTTGGAGTAGTAGACAAAAATATATACATGTCAAAATAAGAAAATAATAGTAAAAAAAAATTAATTATACATAATATATATATATATATATATATATATATATATATATATATATATTATTTTATATAGTTTAGCTGGAAAAGAAATAAGTATCTGTTTTTAAACTCAGGTGTCCAGTGGGCAGTCCTACGAGTGTATCTGTTTTTAAACTTAGGTGTCCAGTGGGCGGTCCTACGAGTTATAGGCAGCTTCCACTGTTTAAATAAAAATTCCTCGCTAGAATCACCCACTGGATTTCCAAGCCCAGCAAGAGCAGAGACCAGTGGGTATTCTTACTCAATGACTGACAGCCTTTCGCTATGAGTGTGCATAAATATACAGTTGTCAATCAATGAGAAGGACCACCCACTGGACTCCTTAGCCCAAAATGAACAGAGTTTTAAATGAAATACTTAGTTCTACTAAATGTTCTACCTACACTTTATATCAATCTGCTCAGCTCCTCTTGCTCTACAGCATGATGTCTGCAGACATTGTGTTGAACGACCTACTCCTCATGGGGTAGAGGACACGTTTTCTTCACTTCTTGTTTCACAACAAATTCACCTTTCACAACAAATTTAGTCTAGTCAGTAATGATCATTTTACCTTTGATAGTTCCTTGCCCGGGCCACACTGCCTGCAAGGGCGACAGTTTCCTGTGTTATCAAAGTATTCCTGCTCCTTACAGTCTCCAACTTCTGAAAGTGCTCTGGTAACCTAACAAAAAGTAAAAAAAAAATTCAACAAGAACATTTGCTACTTGGAGATGCCACACTGAAAGTGATGCGTTCATGCATCCTAATCCATTAAAGAAGACTGGTGCCAACGTGTAACAACAAATGCAACGCTCTGCAGTTCATTTACCTTGTATAAATAAAGCAAAATATGTCCTTTAGATTTTATCCAGTCCTACATGTATTATCAGTTCTATTTAAAGCGATTCTGTACCTACAATTTGACCCCCAACCACTTGTACCTTTGGATAGCTGCTTTTAATCCAAGATCTTTCCTGGGGTCCGTTTGGCAGGTGATACAGTTATTGTCCTAAAAAAACAACTTTTAAACTGGCAGCCCTGTGCCAAACGGTTCTCCAATCCTCCCTGCTGTCTTTGTTGACCTGGCTACAACAATGATGAGCCCATGTAGTCATGTCACCACTGTAACCAATCACTGGCCTCAGTGGTCTTGTGCCAAACACTAAAGAGGCCACCAGTTGGCTTGAGTGGTGGCATAGGTATATGGGCACGCCCTTGTCACAGCCATCTAAACAAAGGCAAATGGGGGATGACATAGAAAGGATTGAAGGGGCGAGTGTTGCTTTAACCTATATTTTACACAGTCTTATGTATAGGCGTCAAGCTCGCGTCCCTCCCTCTGTTGCAAAACTACAATTCCCATCATGCCTGGACAGCCAAAGCTAAAGCTAAAGCTTTGGCTGTCCAGGCATGATGGCAATTGCAGTGTTGCAAAAGCAGGAGGGCAGCGAGTTTGACACCCCTAATCTAATACATGAGCTAATTTTTTAAATAAGTTTGACCATCTCTTCCATATTTCAATACAACAGCCCCACAGATAAGAAGAAGGAGGGAAGACGTGATCAATGTCTCCCTCGCATGCACAGTATGTAATAATATGTGTTTGAATGATCCCAATACCATATGGAAGGCAGATGTTGGCCTGTTTGCACATTTATTAAGTAACAATTAATCTTCACAGACTTCAATGATTAATTGAATTTCGAGCGTGAATTAGTGTTTATTAACGGAACCGTGCCAATGTATGCCAGCTGCGAGGAAGGCGAAATATTACCGCTCAGAACAAATGAATAAAGTCAAGCTTTACTTTATCTAAAAATAAGTAATGCCGACTGTCCGTTTACCATTGCTGCAGGCAAAACAGGAAAAAAAGCATTGTTTGCCAGCTGGAATCAATAGAAGTCTATGGTATTCATTGTTTTCGGTGAGTTTCCCGGACGTCCTTCACAGCTCTGATGTAGTTCGGCGGATTACAAAGCAGTGTAAAAAATAATGATGATACATAAAAATTAGGGATGGTCCGAACCTGCTGAGGTTTGGGTTCGTACGAACCCGCTTTCGGCAATGATTCCCACTGTCTTAAACCTCCGTGGAGAGGGTGGATAAAGCGGGAAGACCGCCTGGAAAACTGGGATACAGCCTATGGCTGTGGCTGTATCCCGGTTTTCCAGGCGGTCCTCCCGCTGTATCCACCCTCTCCACGGAGGTTTAAGACAGCGGGAATCATTGCCGAGAGTCCGGGTTCGTACGAACCCAAACCTCGGCAGGTTCGGACCATCCATAATAAAAATATATTATCTAGAGTAGTGTACACATGTACAATGTAACCTCAGTAATGTACCCTCTTGCTGATATGAGGTATGATGGCAAATCAGTTACTGTAACTCACTAGACTGAAAAAAATTGCATCGGGTGCAAAACAACTCTAACCAAGGGCTGGGGGGTACAGGGACAGGTAAGTATACTTTCTTTATTATGTTCCCGCTTTTCTCTGCCTGCATATGATTTTTTTTTATTTTCCTAGGACTTCTCCTTTAAGAACTGGGGAATTTGGAGACAACACAGTGAATTCTTCAAACTATTCCTGAACAATTTTTGCAGTGAGGCCAAGACATTATCCTAATGAAAGAGGCCACTGTGATTACACTATCCTGCTGCTATGAGAAAAGGGGTTTGGACTGTACAGTGTCTAGGTAGATGATACCTGCCACTAACATCCACATAAATGCCCAAGGTTTCCCAGTAGAACATTGCCCATGGCATCACATTTAACCTCCACCGGATTTGTCTTCTTTTCAAAGTGCCTCCTGGTGTCATCTTTTCCTTGGGTGAGTGACATGCACCCACACAGCCATCAGCATGATGTTCAACACTGATCAGTCTATAATGACAGTCCATTAAAGTTTAAGCTGTAATGTACTGTATGTTCTGATAGTTTTCCATCATAGCCAGTATAAAAATCTGTTCTCTGGATTTTTTTCCTGTGGTTTGGACTAGACAGGTTAGTCTTCCTTCCTCTGCTATGATATCACTGAGCATTGGGTGCCCATGACCTTCTTTTAGTAAGTACCAACCACTGCACACCAGAAACACCCCACACCCGCTGCTATTGTGGACATACTATGACTAGAGATGAGCACAACTCGAACCCGAACGTTTGGCATTAGAATACTGGTGGCTGAAGAAGTTGGATGCAACCCTAGGGAATTCTGGAACACATGTATACAGCCACCGGCCATAGGATATATCCATGTTTTACAGGACTCCCTAGGGCTTCAGCCAACTTCTTCAACCACCGGTATTCTAATGCCAAACGATCAGACTTGAACGAATCTCGAGCATGCTCATTCTAGCCACCGCGATATCTATTGTACAGCAAATGCAAATTTATTGAACAGCATAGATGACTGGTGTATGTAATAACTGAGTATAACATTTTCAGCATCCATTTTAGGGCATGGACAAAACCTAATACTAAGATCTCTACAAATACTAGAAAAAACATCCCTAATGCTTTTATCTGACAGCGTATAAATACTGCTACATGATGGCACTGACAGCATCAAACTCTGCAGAAGCAATGTCCATTCCTTCCAGGAAAAAAACTGAACAACTGGAAAGTGCATGATCCTCGGCTAATCCTCGGGATGTGCAGGTGATAGCAACGTGTTTTAATTTCCGGCCGTCCGTGGCCAAAAACAAGTGATGATCGGCACTCGTTTGTGGCCACAGATGGACGAAGATCGAGTCATGTAAAAGGCCCCTAAATTCTCTCTTAGAAAGTTGCCACCCACCTCAACAGAGAAAGAGGAATAAGTCACTACCACATCTTTCATCTTTCACATCCATCTTACCATCGATATCTACAGTCGGAGGATAATAAGAAAAACCCCATATGCATGAGAAATAGTCAGCCGGCCCCATTAAGGCTACTACTGTGTATGGAGACTTGCTAAGGCTAGGTTCACACTGCGTTTTCAGCATCCGTTTAACGGATCCGTTTTTTTTAACGTCCAGAAAAATAGGGTCAGCAACGTTTTTTGGTCCGCCAAAAAAAACGGATCCGTTTTTTTTTATAATGGAAGTCAATGGAAAAACGGATGCACACAAATGAATCCGTTTTTTGCAATCCGTTTTTCATGCGTTTTTTGAAAAAAACAGATGCGTTAAACGGATGCTGAAAACGCAGTGTGAACCTAGCCTAAGGACCTCCATAAGTTTTTTTTTTTTTTTTTATTTAAAGGGTCTTCAAAAAAGAATAGAAAATTAGAATATAATAAAGTAGCGGCCAGATGACTGCAGTCCTAACATAAAAATACAATTTTTACTATACACCAATAATACTTGTGGTGGCAACTTAACAAATGGAAAATAATCCCCCAGCCAACCACAAGTAATATACAAGTTTCCTACTTGGTAGCTTATTAGCTCTAACCACACGTTTCTCTCTGTTTATATGGTATCTGGATTCAGTTTAAACAGAAAGACTTTGAAGTAGTTGAGTGTGTTATGTGGAGACACCGCAGCTATGCCGAGCGTGTTTGTACAGGACGCTATGTGATTATTCACTGGCTGCTGATAAACAGGATTCTCTAATGGGAGGCAGTATATATACTGCGAGGCGCTCTCTCTACTCAGCCCAGATCTCAAGGGATTGCCAGACTCTTCTAAAGTAGCAAACTTCTTCCAGATTACTTACCAAGCATGTCAGGAGAAACCACAACATCTTAAACAAAAGTAGTCCCTTCTTCTGAGGCGCTACACGGTCCATGTCTTCTGTTACAGCTCAATTCTCCGATACCTAAAAGAAACGACAAGCATGTCCAAGTGTGAGTTATAAAAGTCTATGGAGTATCGTCATCATGCATACGACTTTTGGGTCAAACGTAGAAAAATTAAAAACCTGGTAACTATTAATCTGTCCCTAGTATACAAAGTACATGAGGAGCATACATAAAAAGGAGACTCCATTCGGGCCTCCTTACTGGTTACATTCCCAGCATGCCATACACCAAGGGACGCCACTGACTTTAATAAGGCTCATTAGGTTTCTGATATGGGGTCCATTCATTGGACTGGATTTAATCAGACAAAATAATACTTTTGTCCAGTAGTTGGCCAGATTTTACAATGGAGGGGGAAAAGGAGCCTCTGATGCAGATGTGAACCCGGCCTTAGGGCAGCACAGTATGTGGGCCGCTCCACTCATCTATTAGCTAATACAGCAGAAAAATGATTGTGCTATTTCAGTAGAAGGAATGATCAGAGAATACACTGGACTCCATCCAATTTCTGGTGGTTTTCCTGACTGTGTATTTTTCTGTGCCATCTTGGTCTAGTCCCATACTATGCTGCCACTACACAGGATAACATTTAAAGGGGGCTTATGGGAATAAAAAAATGGAGAGTACTTTTTTCCAGAAACATCCCCACTATTGGATCCTGGGTTGTGTCTGGTATTGCAAGTTAACTTTAAACAGGCACTGTCACAAAAAAACAAAAATACTGAGGGGGAGATTTATCAAACATGGTGTAAAGTGAAACTGGCTCAGTTGCCCCTAGCAACCAATCAGATTCCACCTTTCATTCCTCACAGACCCTTTGGAAAATAATAGGTGGAATCTGATTGGTTGCTAGGGGCAACTGAGCCAGTTTCACTTTACACCATGTTTGATAAATCTCCCCCTGAGTGTTCTGCCCTGTGTTAAGTGACCTAGACAGATTTTCAATGTAGGTCTACAGGGTCCATCTGGGTTGCAGACCAAGCAGGAATAGGAGTGCGTGGCAGATCGTTCATCTCTACGCTCGTTCTATTGATCGGTCAGAGCCTGAACACTCAGATCCTGACTGATCATATGTTTTTCTGACCAATAGTTCTTTTTAGTGCTAGGTACTATGTAAAAGAGTTTATTCCAAAATCATATCTTATCTATCCAAAGGATGGACGACGACTAGCTGATCAATGGGCTCTGACCACTCTAATCCCCACCGATCAGACCCAGTACTGAATGCTACTGCTCTTGTCACTTCCAACAGTAGGCACCCTCCCAGTGATCAGTGGGGGTTTCAGATACATTTCAGATACTAGAGATGAGCGAACCTGGAGCATGCTCAAGTCCATCTGAACTCGATCGTTCGGCATTTGATTAGCGGTGGCTGCTGAAGCTGGATAAAGCTCTAAGGTTGTCTAAGGTTTACCCAACTTCAGCAGCCACCACTAATCAAATGCCAAATGATCAGGTTTGGATGGACTTGAGCATGCTCGAGGTTCGCTCATCTCTATTAACAAATTTAAAGTGACTAATACCATGTTGCAATACCAGACACAGCCTGCAGACAAGAGTGGTGCTGCTTCTGGAATAACAGGCAGACTTTTTTTTATCTTATACAAGAACTTTAAGACCTTTAACTCCACTCATTCATGCTCAAGTTAGTCCGGCTAATCTCATCTGATCTCCAAGAAACATAATCATTAACTTTCTGACAAATTCACAGCATCCCCGTCCGTAGCCCCCACACCGCCGCTCTAGGACTACACCTTCACATGGAAGTTATAATAACTTACTGATAAAAATCGCAGTCTCGGAGCGTGGCGTCGTGCTCGCTAACTCAGAGTTTATGGTGCATTTAAATGTTCCTTGATAACATGGGGCAGTTTCATGCTACATAAACCTCCGGGGACGACAGGAAATTAATTGAATAGTTTATCGTAAAACAATGGAGACTTTTAAAAAGTTCAAAGCTTCAACCGAGTCATCCTGAGCAGCTTTTTGGGAAATTAAAAAAAAAAAAAAAGACTGCAAAGTACAAACACTTAATTCTAGAGGTAAATGACTAGATGGGCTTTGTTTGTACTATATTCTTGTAAGTGCAGCAATTTCCTTCCAGAAGAATTCTCTCACACATAAAAGGAGAAGGAGACTCACATCTACATATTTAGATAATTGCAAGGTCAGAACTGAAAAGACCCAGGGTTCAGACTGCTCGGCACGGTGTCAAGACCTGCAGCTGAAGGCGTTCTCCTGCTGCCGGATCTTGGATGGCTTCGCTCTTTTAGCATTCGCTTTAGAATGATCACTTTCATCTCACTTCCCCAGGCTATCGCAACAACGGCCATTGACACAGAGCCAGAAGGCTTGGAGAACAGGTATTTCTTTTCAGAAGTTCCTTGTCCCACAAGGCTAACAAGTCTACTAATATAATGGCGGTGCTCTCATTACCTTCTACCGGCTGAGGAATAAGATTTGGGTCTGGGTATAGAGAAGGAGGACGCTATTTTATAGCCAATCTTACCAAAAATGGAGATGTTCCATACAACGCTCTTAGGAAGTCTCGCCTATTCCTCATTACTGCCAAAGACAAGATATTAGTACTGAGCGGAGATGCAGAACTGTTCAGGTTCGGAAACATTCTCCAAACCTGAATGCTTGGCATTTGACTCCCTGCAGCAGCCTATAGGTGAATCCACCATTTTCAGGATTCCCTAGGGCGGCATACAATGTCTGTAGCCGCATGTAGTCAAACACCGAGCGTTCAGGTTAGGAGAACGTTGCCAAACCCAAACAGTTCAGCATCTCCTCTCAACACTACAAGACGCATTTCAACCTGGGTTCTCTTAAGGTTACAAACCCACTTGCCGGATCTGCAGCGAGTCTCCTTGCTGCGTTTTTGCAGCGAGACTCGCTGCAGATCCTGGCCCTATACTTTCAATAGCAGAGAAACTCGCAGCAGGGATGTACATCCCTGCTGCGATTTTGTCTGCAGCCCGCCCCATTAACCCCCCGGCCGCCGGACATTATACATTACCGGGTCCCCGTTCCTGCTTGCTTCGGGGCTCCCGGTGTCTTCACGGCCCGCCTGGCCAATCAGTGTGCTGCGGCGGGGCAGCGCACTGATTGGCCGGGCGGAACGTGCCGGGAGCCGCCGAAGCAAGCAGGAGCCGGGATCAGGTAATGTATATCCTGCAGCCCCGATCGCCCCGCAGCCCCCGGCCGCACGATCGCCCACAGCCCCCGGCCGCATGATCGGCCGCAGCCCCCAGCCCCCGGCCGCACGATCGCCACCAGCCCCGCAGCCCCTGACCTCACGATCGCCCCCAGCATCGCAGCCCCGGCCGCACGATCGCCCGCAGCCCCCCAGCCCCTGGCCGCATGATCGCCCGCAGCCCCCGGCTGCACGATCGCCCGCTGGGGGCGATCGTGCGGCCGGGGGCTGCGATGCTGGGGGCGATCGTGAGGTCGGGGGCTGCGGGCGATCGTGCGGCCGGGGGCTGCGGGTGATCGTGCGGTTGGGGGCTGCAGGGCTGGGGGCGATCGTGCAGCCGGGGGCTGCAGGGCTGGTGGCGATCGTGCAGCCGGGGGCTGCAGGGCTGGTGGCGATCGTGAGGTCGGGGGCTGTGGGGCTGCGGGCGATCGTGCGGCCGGGGCTGGGGGCGATCGTGAGGTCGGGGGCTGCGGGGCTGGTGGCGATCGTGCGGCCGGGGGCTGCGGGGCTGGGGGCGATCGTGCGGTCAGGGGCTGCGGGGCTGGGGGCGATCGTGCGGCCGGGGGCTGCGGGGCTGGTGGCGATCGTGAGGTCGGGGGCTGGGGGCGATCGGGGCTGCAGGATATACATTACCTGATCCCGGCTCCTGCTTGCTTCAGCGGCTCCCGACACGTTCCCGACACGTGAAGACACCGGGAGCCCCGAAGCAAGCAGGAACGGGGACCCGGTAATGTATAATGTCCGGCGGCCGGGGGGTTAATGGGGCGGACTGCAGACAAAATCGCAGCAGGGATGTGCATCCCTGCTGCGAGTTTCTCTGCTATTGAAAGTATAGGGCCAGGATCTGCAGCGAGTCTCGCTGCAAAAACGCAGCAAGGACACTCGCTGCAGATCTGGCAAGTGGGTTTGTAACCTAA
This sequence comes from Dendropsophus ebraccatus, assembly GCF_027789765.1. Lineage (NCBI taxonomy): Eukaryota > Metazoa > Chordata > Amphibia > Anura > Hylidae > Dendropsophus > Dendropsophus ebraccatus. The sequence goes on along the minus strand of NC_091458.1, from coordinate 34,094,364 downwards.
AGGTGTAACTTACAGAAATATAACTGTGCTCAATGCAAATGCAAAAAAAAAAAACTATAGTGTACTGTACTTATTTTCCTCGCAGCAAGTCCTTAACACATGTATCTTCCTGTTTAGCCAATTAGGGCCGAGGTGGAACCCCACTACGATCACTGATTGGCTGAGTGAGAAAGTCCTTGTGTGACACAGACACAAAGTAGTGCAGCACGGTGGAAAACAACACAGAGATAGTAGCAGTCACAGAGAAGCCATGGGGTAAGTATATATTTTCTTACGGTTCTGTGCCTTTAACATAAAAAAAAAATTGTTTTGTTATGCTTTAAGCAGCAGATAGTCGCCAATGCAGGGATACCAGTGGCACATTGAGTTCCCATGCTCTGCGCCGTTCTTAGGCCGTGCACCAGCCCGGCTCTATGCACTGGGGACGGGCCCATGTATTCATGTATTATTAGAAGAATATCACAGGCATAACTGCAGCTGGGACCACAGCAATCAGGCTAATTTGTGGAGTGTGCAGTTTGCCTGCAGCACCTCTACAGGACAAGTTACAAACTGCTCATTACAATCAATAGGCTGTGTAATGAATACATGTGTTAGGGTGCCTTTACACAGAGAGATTTGACAGATTTGTGAAGCCAAAGCCAGGACAGACTATAAACAGAAAACAGGTAATAAAGGAAAGGCTGAGATTTCTCCTTTTTCAAATCCATTCCTGGCTTTGGCTTCAAAAATATGTCAGATAAATCTCTTGGTATAAAGGCCTAAATAGAAGACCCCCTCCTCTATTATCTTGGGATAGCCTAACAGGGTATTTTAAAGTGATTATTCTACACCAGAAACCCTCTTTATCAGATTATATAACATAGTGGATTTCTTCCAAGAACAACTCCACACTTGTCTTCAGTTTGTGTGTGGTATTGCAGTTCAGTCCTATTTAACAGAGGTTTTCCGGTGGGAAAAAATGTTTTTAAATCAACTGGTAACAGAATGTTATACAGATTTGTAAATTACTTCTTTTTAAAAATCTCCAGTCTTCCAGCTGCTGTATGCCCTGCATGGTGTATTGTTTCCAGTCTGACACAGTGCTCTCTGCTGCCACCTCTGTCCATGTCAGGAACTGTCCAGGGCAGGAGAGGTTTTCTATGGAGGTTTGCTTCTGCTCTGGACAGTTCCTGACACGGACAGAGGTGGCAGCAGAGAGCATTGTGTCAGAATGGAAAGAATACCACTTCCTGCAGGACATACAGCAGCTGATAAGTACTGCAAGATTTTTTAATAGGAGTAATTTACAAATCTGTATAACTTGCTGATACCAGTTTGAAACCATTTTTTCCCCCCTGGAGTACTCCTCTAAGTGAATGGAGGCGAGGTGTAATACCCCACATAACTTGAGTGTGGTGCTCTTTTTGAAAGAAATCAGCTATGTTTTTTTGTAAACCTGGATAACCCCTTTAAGGACTGTTCTCGCTCATACGTCTATGCAAGCCCGGCAATGCTCCTAGCTGTATTACTTTAATAAGTGAGAGTACCTGAGGTTATGAAGACACGGCATGAGTAAACTCAGGCTGGATATTCACAGGACTTTACCGGGGTCCTCTGCAAAGCCCGACTTGGCGTAGGCTTAATCCCAGCTTCATCTAAATGAGTTACTTATCACAGCTAGTGGTATCATAAAGGGAAAATATCTGGAGGCTCAGTCCTCAGATGTGTCTTTGATATAAATCCCTCTGATCACTTGGATGGAGCGTACAGTACTTAGAGGCCAGTTCTGCACTATATCATACATCTGTCTTTTGTTCCATCTTAACCAGACTCGCAGAACAGTAGCATTTCAGGTAACCCTTGCAGGGCCACAGCCCGGCACAACAGCTCCGGAGATCAAAGATTCTGCGCTTTCAATGGTCAACGTCTTAAACCATATCTAATTGCAAGAAGAATTACCATTCTGTATCTATTTACAGTGTCCATGCCAATGAGAGAACAATGAGTTCACGTCTCCGGCAGCTTACCATAGGTTTTTTTGGCATGAGAGACGTACAAGGATAAAGTGACTGGTTTCTTTTAAGGAGTTTGTTCCACGAGTCTTAAGAATCCATTCATCTTACAATGAAAAGGAAACCTCTGCTCGCTCCTTCTGGCTAACCAAAAACCCCATCACATCTAATCTGTAAGGGATACTTTTAGAAAACAGTTCATATGCCAGAGAATGTGCCATGATAGCGAGTGAACAGGGTCACCTTTTTTTTTTTTTTTTTTTTAAGTTAACAATTTTTTTAATGGTTTTGATTTGCACGACACTTAAAGGAATTAAAGGGGGTGAACAGGATTAAAAGAAAAGGGGTCTGCTTTATCTCCCACAAGCGGCATAACTCTTGTCTATGGTCTGCGTCTGGTATCGCTGCTCAACCACATGGGGCAGATGCCGTGGACAAGATCGGAGATGTTTTAAGGATAAAAAGCAGATCCTTACTTTCTAATCCTATTCAATCTCTTTAATACATGATGTGTCTTTTTGATGCCTCTCTATAGTAAATTCTTTGAAACAATATGCAGCGCAGACCTTTGCGAGTTTTTTGTTTTTATCTAAAATTCCATGACCAGAAGTTACTTTAATAGAGTAGCCTGGAATTTAATTTAGATTATTAACTTTATGTAGGCGGGATGATAAAGGAAAAAAAAATGTACTCACCTGCTGCCGATCACCTGCTGATGCCAGTCCCTGCTGCCAATCACTGCAATGAATGATCTCAGCTATTGAATGAGTGGGCATTTCCCATGTGTCCAGAGGAGAGCAGGAAACACTCACCAGTAGGACTAAAGGCCCTATTCCACGGAACAATTATCGTCCGTATTCGGCCGATAATTGTCCCGTGGAATAGAAGGCAACGATCAGCCGACATCATTCATGTCGGCTGATCGTTGCAGTCGTTTGTGTTTCAAACATGTTGAAAAACAAGCGACTGTGATAGCAGCGATCTGCTGCCGTCGCTCTGTGGGATAGGGGCGGTGGCAGCAGACCGCCACTATCCCCTATGGGCTGCCCGGACAATCTAGCGATCACCCAGGCAGCCCCACCCCGCAGATCCCCGTGGCCTCCCCTGCACTTACACGCTCACTGCCGCCACGTGTAATAGCGGTGGCAGTGAGCGGGGGGACATCGCTCGTTTGCTCCTCACTGTCGGCCCGTGGAAAAGGGCCTTAAGGGTCCATTTACACAAAAAGATTATCTGACAAATTATCTGACAAAGATTTGAAGCCAAAGCCAGAAACAGACAATAAACAGAGATCAGGTCGTAAAGAAAAGCCTGAGATTTCTTCTCTTTTCAAATCCATTCTTGGCTTTGGCTTCAAATCTTTGGCAGATAATCTGTCAGATAATCTTTCTGTGTAGATGGACCCTAATGCTGAGTTTACACGGAACGATTATCGTGCGAATTTGCACGATAACGATCGAATTCGAACGATAATCGTACGTGTAAACGCAGAGAACGATCAAACGACGAGCGAGAAATCGTTCATTTTGATCTTTTATCTTAAATCGTCGTTCGTCGTTTGCAAAAAACTCGCCGATCGTTTCGTGTAAACAGTCGTCGCGCGAAAGTCCGGCCGCCCCCCCGCTCATCTGCAGCCCCCTGCGCCGCCCCGATCGCCACCCCCATCGCTACCCCCGCCGCCGCTCCGATCGCTACCCCCGCCGCCGCTCTGATCGCCACCCCCGCCGCCCCGATCGCCACCCCCGCCGCCGCTCTGATCGCCCCCACCCCGAGCATACTTTACCTGCTCCGCATAGCAGGTCTTCGAAATCCCCGACTCCCCTCTTCAGTGCATTGATTGGCTGAAGAGGTGAGCTGGGAATTTCAAACGGCTCCTCTTCAGCCAATCAGTGCTGAAGAGGAGCGATCGGAGCGGCGGCGGGGGTGGTGATCGGGGCGGCGCAGGGGGCTGCGGTTGACCGCGGGGCCGGGCTGCGGATGAGCGGGGAGCCGGGCTGAGAGCAGGGGCCGGGCTGCGGGCGCGCGATCGCAAAACGATCGCAAAGCGATTTTTCCGTACGATATATCGTACCGTCTAAACGCGGATTGTTATGGAAAAAAAATTGTTACTCCGACAGATGGGTTTTTTTTATTCTGCAGGATTAGGGCCCATTTACACTGCGGACTCTGTGCAGAATCCTGCCTGCTATCTGTTTGAATGGGAGGGCTTGCCCACCTCCGCTGACATGTCAATTCTTTGAGCGGAAAGGAGCACTGATTCCATAGTGTGAATAGACCCTTATAGGTTGTCAGGCCATTACTGAAACACAGTAAACCCACACTGGTGGTGGTGAGGGGAGAGGAGAACTTTCCTACTACACCTACCTAGTAATCCCTGCTGTCACAAAACACTTTTAGGGGGCCTTCACACCTACCAGATCCGAAGCGGATCTCACTTCTGCGGATTCGCAGCGAGATCAGCTGCAAATCCAGTACTATTGATGCCTATGTTAGCACATACCCGCAGCGGGATTGACATCCCGCTGTGACTATGTGCTTTAACCCCCTGGAGCCCACAGCCCCGCCGGTCGCATCAGCCCCGCCGCCGGCATCCTCTATCCCCGCCCCCATCATCCCCACCGCCCGCCCATCATCCCCGCCGCCCGCATCCTCCACCCCGGCCCCCCATCATCCCCGCCGCCCGCATCCTCCACCCCGGCCCCCCATCATCCCCGACGCCCGCATCCTCCATCCCGGCCCCCCATCATCCCCGCCGCCCGCATCCTCCATCCTCCCCGCATCCTCCCCGCCGCCCGCATCCTGCAGCCTGTCGCCGAGAGCATACATTACCTGCTCGGCGGCGCGGCTTCAGTGAGGCTCCCGGCTCCGGTCGCGCTCAGCCGATCAGCGCATGACAACACTGATTGGCTGAGCGGGATCGGGAGCCTCACTGCAGCCGCGCCGAGGAGCAGGTAATGTATGCTCTCGGCGACAGGCTGCAGGATGCCAGCAGCGGTGCTGATAGGGGGCCGGGATGAAGGATGCAGGTGGCAGGGATGATGGGGGGCTGTGATGGAGGATGCGGGCGGCGGGGATGATGGGGGGCCGTGATGGAGGATGCGGGTGGCAGGGATGATGGGGGGCCAGGATGGAGGATGCGGGCGGCGGGGATGATGGGGGGCCGTGATGGAGGAAGCGGGTGGCGGTGCTAATGGGGGGCCGGGATGGAGGATGCCGGCGGCCGGGCTGATGGGGGGTCGGGATAAAGGATGCGGGCAGCGGTGATGATGGAGGCTGCCGGTGGCGGGGCTAATGCGAGCAGCGAGGCTGTGGGCGCCAGGGGGTTAAAGCACATAGTCACAGCGGGATGTCAATCCCGCTGCGAATATGTGCTAACATAGGCATCAATGGTACTGGATCCGCAGCTGATCTCACTGCGAATCCGCAGAAGTGAGATCCGCTACGGATCCGGTAGGTGTGAAGGCACCCTTAGGCTAGGTTGACATCTGCTCCATCACAGGATGGAAAAAAGTGTCACGGCCGGATTACATACATGTAAGAAAGATTATCACATTTAGCATCTTTGACAGAATCAAATGAGAAGAGCATGCTGGAGTATTACTACTTTGCAGTGAGGTTATAAATATAACCTGTATTTGTACATATACATTAACCTCTTCCCATCAGTAATCTGTATATATAGGTTCCTACTGCACATATCCCGGCTGAGCAGCTGATGACGCGTTGTGTTCGACCAAAGATGGCAGACTGGGTCGACAGAGATTGCGTGAGTATAATGCACCACACTTTGGGGTGGGGGGAACACGGGGAAGGGGGCCATTCACTTAAATAGCACACATTACAAAGTTTATAACTTTGTAATGTGTGTTATTTAGTAAATAAATGTTAAACGCCGCACTACCCCTTTAATCAAGCAGGGCACGCAGGGTACAGGGGTATGTTTGGAAAGTGTGTTGGGTGATGTACCAGCACTTTTTTATATGTGATTGGTTCCCTGTAGAGATGAGCGATCCGGGTTCGGGTTCGAGTCGATCCGAACCCGAACGTTCGGCATTTGATTAGCTGGGGCTGCTGAACTTGGATAAAGCTCTAAGGTTGTCTGGAAAACATGGATACAGCTAATGACTATATACATGTTTTTCACATAGCCTTAGGGCTTTATCCAAGTTCAGCAGCCGCCACTAATCAAATGCCGAACGTTCGGGTTCGAATGGACTCAAGCATGCTCCAGGTTCGCTCATCTCTAGTTTCCTTTAATTCATGTAATAGGGAAGTAAAAGGCTAAGAACACAACTGCTCTGGGATCATAAAGAATTAAAAAAAAAAAAAAACACCCAAAACAACACGTACTCATTCTACAGCCCCTTGTCCACTGGTGCCACCAAATGCAAAAGAATGCACAGCCAAATTAAATATCCCCAAGATATCTGGGTGCTCAGTCGCTATTTAAGGGTACTGTATATGCACGCTATCAAAATCACACGGATAACTTCCATGAGCAATGGAATCCACTGGAAGTAGTGTGCATATACCCTTAGAAGGAATAAATACTAGCACAAAGAACAAAGTATATAGAACAATTGGCTGGCACACCAATGTAATCAAACAAATATTGTCTCTGTAAAATACATACACACACAAATCACCAAAAACATTATCCTAACCCCTAAAAATCCCCAACATCAAGCTGTAAGCTATAGTACCAGTTCGTACCCCGTCCTGCAGTATGTAAGACTACCCATAGGCAACAAATTTGCCCTAGTATATATAGTAGGATGTGTATAGTATGCTGTGCCAACAAACACTTAAAGAGTCACTGTCGTATTTTTTTTTTTTGCAGAAATCAATAGTCCAGGCGATTTTAAGAAACTTTGTAATTGGGTTTATTAGCCAAATCTGCCATTATCTGCATGTAAAAAGCCTTTTCCCAGGTCCCCCCCTCCTTCCTCTTTTTCATCCACTCTGAAAAATCTGAAAATTGTGACTTGTTGCAGGAGACGTCCCCTGTCTGCTCTAGGGAGAGGGGAGGGGGGAGGAGGAAGGAGGGAGTTAGCCGGCAGCAGAAAGCAGATAACAGAGGATTACAGGCACGGAGCTGGGTGACAGCTGTAATCAGAGCTCAGACAGGTCACTGGTGACTGTCACAGGAGATATCCCGTGAGGGATTTGTAGATTAACTCTTTGTTGTCCTGTTTTGGTCTTTTCTTTAGCTCTCTCCATAGGAGAACAATGAAGACAGGGGGGAGAGCTTCAAACTGCTTTTTCATGATAAAAATGCATTTTTCGGATAATAAACCAATTACAAAGTTTCTTAAAATCGCCTGGACTATTGATTTCTGCAAAAAAAAAATTCACGACAGTGACATTTTAAGTGCTAGTGTGTGTACAGTATTAGAAAATACAGTAAGGTATGTGTAATATACTGCACCAATAAACACTACCGTGCAAGTGCAATACAAAAAGATATAAACAATGCAGTATAAGGCTGGGTTGACACTACGTATATTTCAGTCAGTATTGTGGTCCTCATATTGCAACCAAAACCAGGAGTGGATTGAAAACACAGAAAGGATCTGTTTACACAATGTTGAAATTGAGTGGATGGCCATCATTTAATGGCAAATATTTGCTGTTATTTTAGAACAACGGCTGTTATATTGAAATAATGGCCGTTATTTACTGTTATATGGCGGCCATCCACTCAATTTCACCATTGTGTGAACAGAGCCTTTCTGTGTTTTTAATCCACTCCTGGTTTTGGTTGCAATATGAGGACCACAATACTGACTGAAATATACGTAGTGTGAACCCAGCCCAAGGCTATGTTCACACAACGCAAGTTCCGTGGGAATCACGGCCGTTGTTACAACGCCAGCGATTCCCACTGAACTTACATAGTGCTGCCTTCTGAGGGAATCCCGCCCGGAGTGTATACCATGTATATACGCTCCGGCCGGGATCCCTAGCGGCGCCGTAGAAAACTGACATGTCAGTTTTCTTGCGCCCGCTATTCAGTGAATAGCGGCCACAGCGGACCCTGTCAGTGCACACTATGGAGTGTGCAGCTCCAGACGTACGGTCAACACTGTGCTGTGGGGAGTTCTGATGCGGGCGTGCACGGATGCAGTACGGACGGGGATGATCTTTTCAGAGACCAGCCGTTCCTTGACAGGACCGGTCTCTTACGTAGTGTGAACATAGCCTAAACAAGTGAAACTACAAATATACAAATCCTAAATCAAAAAACCTAAAAAGTGCTGAGCAGAAAATTACAACACACAATATCACCAGTAAAGGCAAGCTAGGGGGTCCCAGGGTGGGGTGTATGGTACTCCAAACGTTCCATCCACCTCTTTCTCAGGGGATGTTCCTGATGGCAATGACTGGCTGTAGCAATGACCCATGACCCACCTCAGCCTGTCATTGTATGAGTGGGCATCTCCTACATTTCCAGCAGAGAGCAGGAAGCACTCATGGGCAGGTACTGACACTGACACCGCGTCATCAGCGGCAGGTGAGTACATGTGTTTTTCTTTTATTGGCTTCTGAACCACTGTAAACCCACACTAGTGCGGGAGAGACCTCCATGGGGAGAACCCATTTGTAAAGGGAACTACTCAAAAAAATGTAAAAAGGGAGTAAAAGGCCAAGAATAGATATAAGCACAAATAGAGCATGCTCAAGTCCAATTGTTCAGCATTTGAATACCGATGGCTGAAGAAGTTGGATGCAGCCCTAGGAAGCCCTGGAAAATGTGGATAGACTGTATCCATGTTTCCCAGGCTACCAAGGGCTGCATCCAACTTCTTCAGCCACTGATATTTAAATGGAAAGACTCAGCATGCTCTACTTGTGCTCATCTATAGCCAAGTACTCTACTATATGCTGCAGCAATAGGATCCGAAGCATCTAAACCAAGAGAGAAGACACAACCAAAGTATTATCACGTCAGCCCATAATGTGCAACCGAGAATATCTTCCTCCTGCACCACATCTACATGTACCATTTGCGGCCAATAGAAAACAGGATGACTCGTAAGTTTCCGGCCATGCTGGATACCTCACTACTTGATCCAGATCAGGAAGTTTTCACACTCAGCAGTTTTTTTTTTTTAGCCAAAACTATAAGTGGATCCAGCGTGAAGAAGAAGTATAAGTTGTTCATTTATATTTCCCTATTCTCTTTCAGCTTTAGTGCGAAAAAAAAAACTAATAAAAAACTGCCACAAAAAGCTGTGTGTGAACCCTCCCCCACCCCCTCTTATACAAGAATAGCTTTAAAGGTGTTTCCGTGCTAATATGATTGATGGTCTATCTCCAGGACAGGTACATCAGTCACTGATAGGAACCTGCACTACACAGTGAATGTGGCCAGAAGCAGACAGCTCCATTCACCATGTAGTGGTCAGGCCCAGTTACTGCAGCTCCCATTCAGGATCTGAGATACAGTAATCTCTGGGAGTCCCACCCTCCTCTTCATCATGCTTGAAATAAAAGAAATGCATCAAAAACACCATAAAAACACTAATACAAACTAAAATAGGTCGCCAGTTTTTGATACAATTGAGTAGGTTCCGAAATTTTGATATGGTTTATGGGCAGCAACATGTGGCCTGTCTTTCAGATACTTCACTACTATTACTATTCTACAGCTGTAAAGTTTAGCAGAATACACTTTTTCATGCGGATAACTACGGCAATACTTTACATATCATTTACAAGGAGTCCCTCTTATTTGCATAATACACATAGAAGATGTCCCGAGACACAAAGCTCCATAAAATAAATATTTGCATAAAAATGCTTCATGCTTTGAGGCTTATTTTGCTTGCAAATAAAGGGGATTTTTAGAAACATCAAATATTGTCAGCAGATAGTATTTCCTTTTTTACTAACTTAGGATAGATATAGGTTTACATTCAGTTACTGTAGATTTACCTACCACATCTGCTGAACATTTGTTCCTTGTATCTACTACTCTTTCAGTAAAGTTCTATTTTCTCCTGTTGCTCCTGCTCTTTCCCCCAATAAGCTCAGATTGCATCTCCTTGTTCTTGCTTGATCCCTCCTGAACCTTATTTAGTCCTTTACCAAATATAAAAGGTTTCGATCATGTCCCCCCTTCCCTTCTTTCCTCCAGTCTATACAGATTTTAGATCCTCACTGTTTTCCTTGTGCTTCAGATCGTCCATTATTTTTCTAGCCCGTCTTTGGACTTGTTCTATTTAATACACAATGTGAACACGGCCTTACATATCTATAGAATAATATATCACTGCAACCTGCTCCACTATTAGCCATTTGCCACCATCCTCCACAATGATGTATTTCATGACCACAAACTCTACTGAATAACTTGCATTTTTAAATTCTGCATATATAAATCCAGCCTATATTTTTATATTTTTATTACCACTTTTTTCCACTACTAAATTACATTCAATTGTATAAGAAAATGCAGTTTATTTATTTATTCATTTTACTTATTTCGGCCATAATCTAGTCTGAAACATTATTGCACATAAATGTCTCAAAACACTTAAAAATTGCCAGACGAGACCAGATTTGATAAAAAAAAAAAAAAAATTCAAAAAAGCAAAAAGAAGCTTGAAGGCCTGAGGTTAATTTTAATCTTATTCTTCAGTCTAAAAATGCGTTGTGTGAACAGAGCCTAACAGCGTAAACCAAGAGTAACTTATTCTTCAAAGAGCATGACCCAAGCCTTGCCACCAAGCTCCGTCTATAGCCGTGATCCTCAACCAGATGCTTTCCGGCTGTTGCAAAACTACAACTCTCATCGTGCCCTGACAGCGGGAGAGCCACAGATCAGATTGGGGATCATTTGGTTTTGTATAGAAATCTCTGGAGAGCAGATAGTCAGGGGTTAATAAGGGCAACAATACAATGTAACATAACGTGACATAACACCCAACAAGCTTGGGGCATTTCTAAGAATACATAAGGCCACAGAATCATCCAAATAGCAAAAAGTATAGTAAAAGTATACAAAACTATAGGTTTCTATGGCCCAAATCGACGTCCGATGGGCCGACTAACCTGTGAGTACCATATGCAATAACATGTATGGTCCATCATACTGTAACCAAACCTGTACACTACAGTTTTTATAGGGGTATGTTCACATGAGGCAGATCTGCTGCTGATCAGTTCATATAGTAAGATATATTGGGAAATAAACCACATCAGGATGATGTATACTCCATTAATAGGGAAAGTGACGGGCACCATAGTGATAGCTGTCTATATATATATATATATATATATATATATATATATATGTATATAGATGCAGTTGCAGAACTACGATTCCCATCATGCACCGACCGTCTCCACTACTACTCCCATTGTGCAGGGAATGCTGGGAGTTGTAGTTTTGCACCAGCTAGAGAGTCATAGAGGGAAACCAGGGCAAATAGAAACCTAGGCACATCCATACACTTCTCTATGAGGATGAAGGCTACATAGTGCATAGAAAGCCGTGCATAGAAAGAATTGTATGCCCTGTATCTAAGCTGTATGTATCTACACACACTGCACCCTCAGTACGAGGAGTTCTCAGCACACGGTGCCCACCTGCTGCAGCCGGCCCTCCTCCGTGCCTCCCCCGGCGCTGTTCCGTGCAGGGTAGCCCAGGCTGACACCTCACCCGGCAGCAGCCTCCCCTCAGCCAGTCAGCTCCTGCGCGGCCGCCCGGAGCTGTGTGAGCGGAGCAGCCGGGGCAGCAGGAGAGCTCAGTGGCGTCTCCTAGGAAACAAGCCCCGCCCCAGTCCCCGCCCCCTCCCAGCCTTTCTCCTCTGTAGGGGACGTCTATTGTAGACGCTGGAGCTCGCGCTCTAATCAATAGATGGGAGAGATATACAGAACTAACGTGATGCGAAAATGAAAGCTGAGTGGTTGCTAGGGGCAACAGCTCTAAATACCCTTTGCTGTGTATGTTTTCTGGGTTGACCATTGCAACCAATCACAGCTCAGCTTTCATTACTTAAACAGCTCTGGTAAAAAGAAAACCACGCTGTGATTGGTTACTATGGGTTATGGGGTTGCTATGCGCACACAGCGTTTGATGTCCTTGAAGAGTGGGGCTTCTTGATGTGATTTTTGTGGCCTTTTTTCCTATATACAGTGGTGCCTTGGATTACGAGCATAATTCGTTCCGGTACCGTGCTTGTAATCCGAATCCGCTTTTAGAGGTCTGTGTGGTCACATGACACCAATGGGGAAAGGTGGGGGGGGGGTGTTAAGAATGGACCAATCAGAAAGTGAGAATCACAGAGCTGTGCAGGAGGACAGTGACAGAAACTTTTCTATACAGCAGTGTGTATAGCTGAGTGTAAGTGCAGGTACATTATAGCAGCAGTGTGTATAGCTGAGTGTGAGAGCAGGCACATTATAGCAGCAGTGTGTATGGCTGAGTGTGAGTGCAGGTACATTATAGCAGCAGTGTTTATGGCTGAGTGTGAGTGCAGGCACATTATAGCAGCAGTGTGTATAGCCGAGTGTGAGTGCAGGCACATTATAGCAGCAGTGTGTATAGCTGTGTGTAAGTGCAGGTACATTATAGCAGCAGTGTGTATAGCTGTGTGTAAGTGCAGGTACATTATAGCAGCAGGGTGTATAGCTGAGTGTAAGTGCAGGCACATTATAGCAGCAGTGTGTATAGCTGAGTGTGAGGGCAGGTCCATTATATCAGGAATGGGGAGGATGGGAAACACAAGGGCTGACAGAGACTGCAGGGAGCATGAAGCAATGAGCAGGACAGATGTGGGCACATACATGCAGAACTCTCTGTCCGGGGAGAGAGAGGTTACAGCTATGAAGAGATTCCCTCCACAGTCCTGTCCCCTGATGCAACCCCAGCCTGAAGTAGATCTGCTATGATTTGGAAGGTGAGGGAGACTTCCTGGGTCAGAGTACAGGGCTGTAGACCCCGCTATGCAGACCATGTCCCTCCCCCGCTCCCCCTCCCACCCAGTACAGGGAGCTCTTAAACCAAAGCAACGCTCTTAAACCAAGTCACAATTTTGAAAAACTTCTTGCAAAATGCTCTTAATGCAAGTTACTCTTAAACCGAGGTACCACTGTGTATGTATGTATATATATATAGACGCAGGAGGAAGCTGCACATCCAAAACCTTGTGAAGCGGGTGCTGTACAGAGTCAGTCCCCTGGCTCGGGGGTCCCCAAAAGTATGCAAAGATATTCCGCAGCACGCCAGCATACGTGAAAAAGATGTAATTTATTACAAAAGGTGTAAAAAAAATACAGTAGATGCTGTATTATATATATATATATATATATATATATATATATATATAAATACATATCAGTATTTTTGTCCTTCAAGTCATGCAATTCTTTCACCACGTGATTCTTGGATTTTTACTAAAAAATATCAGTCACACATCAAAGCGTGCATTTTGGTCTTGTCTTTTTAGGCAGGAAAAACATATGGAGGCCTATTTGAGAAAAACACCACAAACTGGGCTGAAAACCCAGTAAATGCATGCATAAAACCAGGGAATATTGACGTGATTAAAAGAATCACGGTTTCTGACACGGGCAAAACGCGTTGTTATTGTGTCAAAAACAGTGTGATCCCATCGCTCAAAATCCCCTCCTATTGAATTCAATGGGAGCAGAGAAAATGCGTTGAAAAGATGTGATGTCACTTCTCAGCATGGTTTTGAACGGAAGCTTCTATTAAAGTCAATAGAAGCACCAGAGCTGCTGTCCGTGGCTTGGGGTCAACATGGCGCCGCTCCATGTTCAAACTTTAAAACATAGAAGTTTATTGGCAGAAAAAGATCCCCTGGTCCATCTAGTCCTCCCTTATGTATATCATCTTATATATATGTTTATCACAGTCAGGTTTACATTCGGTTGTCAACCACATCTGCTTGAGATTTGTTCCAAGTATCTACTACTCTTTCCGTAAAGTAAAGTAGAGCCACATAGAAAAAAGTGATGTCAGATCTTTTATAGCCAAGTCCTATGCCTCCTATTTAAAGAGGAAGTCCCATAAAATTGAAAAAACATCAGACAGTCAAGGGAGTTCGAGAAAATAATAAACAAGTACACTCACCCGTTCCCGTGCCTCTGTTCCACTGCTCCCAGGTCCCGTTGATGGCCACCGGATGTCATCTTCAGCTGGAAACTGGGTACCTCATGTACCCGGCTCTTCCAGCTGCAACGTCACAGCCTGGCTGAGCAACTGCCCGCTCAACCAGTCAGTGACTGGGGCGCTGTTCCTCCCCAGTCACTGGGTTGGTACATGACGTTGCTGCTAAAAGCTGCAGGACGCCAGCAGCTGTCAGCTGGACCCAGGAGTGGGGTTATGGGGCACAAGGATGGATACGTTTTCTTTATTATTTTCCCGCACCGTTCCCCGCCTGTCTGACTTTTTTCAATTTGGTGGGACTTCTTTAAATCAAGCATGAAAAGCTAGACCCATTTTGCCTGTGTGAACATACTCGTAGATGGTTTACATGTAGACAATACTGTCACTCAGGACTGAGCGCATGCATTTGGGGCAGAAATACCGCCCTGTATTGCAATGGAGAAGCTCAACGACACATATGGATTCTAAAATCTGCAAATAGAGAAAGTTTCCTCCAAACTACTTAGTTGGTGTTGAAGATCCACAGTAAATCAGCCTAGTGTGTATGTACCCTAAGAGAGTCCATAGCCGGCTATAGGTGCTGTATTATAGATTCATACAACATACATCTATATGGCTGTGTGCACTAGACCTACCACTAAGCCCAAGTTCACATTATACATTTCATATCTTTTTTTTTGCATTGGAAGGCCTGGAGCAACTAGATTTACATGTCAGAGATTTAATCATATGCGTATAATATAAATAATGCATAGTAACCTTTACATACATGACATGTCTACCGCATATGAGCTGACAAAATAATGATCAAAGCAGCAGTACACTTAGCTATATACATTAGTACTTCACACTCTCTGAGCTATCAGTATATAGCGTTGCCTCTGTTTACTTTAGGGAAGTGGTAGTTTGCATTACCGCTGACCTGTAGATAGTAATTTTCTAAATTAGGTGTGAAGTAATGTCTCCCTCTGACAAGTCTCTATTATAGTATACAATGGCCACTTGGAAATCTTCTTCTCAGGAGTGAAATACATGTTTGGCTGTAATGACAGCTCTGCGGAAATCTCTGTATGTTCTTTGTTTATTCAGTGTAAACAGGTAAGAGCATAATGGTGTTCTTCTGCAGCAATTACTTGTATGCACTAGTCATGATCGTCAATTGTGCCACGATTGGTAAATGTAAATGCACACTTGGAATCGCTGCTTTAGTCCTGGAACACGTAGCATAGCTGTGTTCTGGGGTTATTGGGAAATATTACACACACTATGCTATACCAGAAGCTGGAATCTGTACCCCCATATAATAATTACATTGCCACCATGCCAGGCCTAAATAAGGATAACACCCCAATACCATAACTGCATAAAACCTCTATACCATGACCAGATAATACCTTCATACTGTGACTAAATAACACCGTAATATGACTGGATAACACCACCATAATATGACTAGATAAGGCCATCATAATATGACAGGATAGCACCACCATTATATCACTAGATAACGCCAGATAACGCCAGATTACTAGATAACGCTAGATATGACTGGATAACACCACCATAATATGACTAGATAACACCACCGTAATATGACTGGATAACACCACCATAATATGACTAGATAACACCACCGTAATATGACTAGATAACACCACCGTAATATGACTGGATAACACCACCATAATATGACTGGATAACACCACCGTAATATGACTGGATAACACCACCGTAGTATGACTGAATAACACCACCGTAATATGACTAGATAACACCACCGTAGTATGACTGGATAACACCATCATAATATGACTAGATAATGCCACCATAATAAGACTGGATAACACCACCATAATATGATTAGATAACACCACCGTAATATTACTGGATAACACCACCATAATATGACTAGATAACACCACCATAATATGACTGGATAACACCACCATAATATGACTAGATAACACCACCGTAATATGACTGGATAACACCACCATAATATGACTAGATAACACCACCGTAATATGACTGGATAACACCACCATAATATGACTAGATAACACCACCGTAATATGACTGGATAACACCACCATAATATGACTAGATAACACCACCGTAATATGACTGGATAACACCACCATAATATGACTAGATAACACCACCATAATATGACTGGATAACACCACCATAATATGACTAGATAACACCACCGTAATATGACTGGATAACACCACCGTAATATGACTGGATAACACCACAATATTACTGGATAACACCACCATTATATGACTGGATAACACCACCGTAATATGACTGGATAACACCACCGTAGTATGACTGAATAACACCACCGTAATATGACTGGATAACACCACCGTAGTATGATTGGAAAACACCATCATAATATGACTAGATAATGCCACCATAATAAGACTGGATAACACCACCATAATATGATTAGATAACACCACCGTAATATGACTGGATAATACCACCGTAGCATGACTGGATAACACCACCGTAGTATGACTGGATAACACCACCGTAATATGACTGGATAACACCATCGTAGTATGACTGGATAACACCACCTTAATATGACTGGATAACACCACCATAGTATGACTGGATAACACCATCATAATATGACTAGATAATGCCACCATATTAAGACTGGATAATACCACCATAATATGACTAGATAACACCACCCTAATATGACTGGATAACAGCACCATAATATGACTAGATAACACCACCGTAATATGACTGGATAACACCACCGTAATATGACTGGATAACACCACCATAATATGACTAGATAACACCACCATAATATGACTGGATAACACCACCATAATATGACTAGATAACACCACCGTAATATGACTGGATAACACCACCGTAATATGACTGGATAACACCACAATATTACTGGATAACACCACCATTATATGACTGGATAACACCACCGTAATATGACTGGATAACACCACCGTAGTATGACTGAATAACACCACCGTAATATGACTGGATAACACCACCGTAGTATGACTGGATAACACCATCATAATATGACTAGATAATGCCACCGTAGTATGACTGGATAACACCACTATAATATGATTAGATAACACCACCGTAATATGACTGGATAACACCACCGTTGCATGACTGGATAACACCACCGTAGTATGACTGGATAACACCACCGTAATATGACTGGATAAAACCATCGTAGTATGACTGGATAACACCACCTTAATATGACTGGATAACACCACCATAGTATGACTGGATAACACCATCATAATATGACTAGATAATGCCACCATATTAAGACTGGATAATACCACCATAATATGACTAGATAACACCACCCTAATATGACTGAATAACAGCACCATAATATGACTAGATAACACCACCGTAATATGACTGGATAACACCACCGTAATATGACTGGATAACACCACCATAATATGACTGGATAACACCACCGTAATATGACTGGATAACACCACCGTAGTATGACTGAATAACACCACCGTAATATGACTAGATAACACCACCGTAGTATGACTGGATAACACCATCATAATATGACTAGATAATGCCACCATAATAAGACTGGATAACACCACCATAATATGATTAGATAACACCACCGTAATATGACTGGATAACACCACCATAATATGACTAGATAACACCACCATAATATGACTGGATAACACCACCATAATATGACTAGATAACACCACCGTAATATGACTGGATAACACCACCATAATATGACTAGATAACACCACCATAATATGACTGGATAACACCACCATAATATGACTAGATAACACCACCGTAATATGACTGGATAACACCACCGTAATATGACTGGATAACACCACAATATTACTGGATAACACCACCATTATATGACTGGATAACACCACCGTAATATGACTGGATAACACCACCGTAGTATGACTGAATAACACCACCGTAATATGACTGGATAACACCACCGTAGTATGACTGGATAACACCATCATAATATGACTAGATAATGCCACCATAATAAGACTGGATAACACCACCATAATATGATTAGATAACACCACCGTAATATGACTGGATAACACCACCGTAGCATGACTGGATAACACCACCGTAATATGACTGGATAACACCATCGTAGTATGACTGGATAACACCACCTTAATATGACTGGATAACACCATCAAAATATGACTAGATAATGCCACCATAATAAGACTGGATAACACCACCATAATATGACTAGATAACACCACCGTAATATGACTGGATACCACCATATGACTAGATAACACCACCGTAATATGACTGGATAACACCACCATAATATGACTAGATAACACCACCGTAATATGACTGGATAACACCACCATAATATGACTAGATAACACCACCGTAATATGACTGGATAACACCACCATAATATGACTAGATAACACCACCGTAATATGACTGGATAACACCACCATAATATGACTGGATAACACCACAATATTACTGGATAACACCACCATTATATGACTGGATAACACCACCGTAATATGACTGGATAACACCACCGTAGTATGACTGAATAACACCACCGTAATATGACTGGATAACACCACCGTAGCATGACTGGATAACACCATCATAATATGACTAGATAATGCCACCATAATAAGACTGGATAACACCACCATAATATGATTAGATAACACCACCGTAATATGACTGGATAACACCACCGTAGCATGACTGGATAACACCACCGTAGTATGACTGGATAACACCACCGTAATATGACTGGATAACACCATCGTAGTATGACTGGATAACACCACCTTAATATGACTGGATAACACCACCGTAGTATGACTGGATAACACCACCATAGTATGACTGGATAACACCATCATAATATGACTAGATAATGCCACCATATTAAGACTGGATAATACCACCATAATATGACTAGATAACACCACCGTAATATGACTGGATAACAGCACCATAATATGACAGGATAACTCCACCATTATATTACTAGATAACGCCTGATAACGCCAGATTACTAGATAACGCTAGATATGACTGGATAACACCACCATAATATGACTAGATAACACCACCATAATATGACTAGATAACACCACCATAATATGACTGGATAACACCACCATAATATGACTGGATAACACCACCGTAATATGACTGGATAACACCACCGTAGTATGACTGGATAACACCACCGTAATATGACTGAATAACACCCCCGTAGTATGACTGGATAACACCACCGTAATATGACAGGAAACACCACCATTATATTACTAGATAACGCCTGATAAAGCCAGATTGCTAGATAACGCTAGATATGACTGGATAACACCACCATAATATGACTAGATAACACCACCATAATATGACTGGATAACACCACCGTAGTATGACTGGATAACAGCACCGTAATATGACTAGATAATGCCACCATAATAAGACTGGATAACACCACCATAATATGACTAGATAACACCACAGTAATATGACTGGATAACACCACCATAATATGACAGGATAACACCACCATTATATTACTAGATAATGCCAGATAACGCCAGATTAATAGATAACGCTAGATATGACTGGATAACACCACCATAATATGACTAGATAACACCACCATAATATGACTGGATAACACCACCATAGTATGACTAGATAACACCACCGTAATATGACTGGATAACACCACCATAATATGACTAGATAACACCACCATAATATGACTGGATAACACCACCATAATATGACTGGATAACACCACAATATTACTGGATAACACCACCATTATATGACTGGATAACACCATCGTAGTATGACTGGATAACACCACCGTAATGTGACTGGATAACACCACCATAATATGACTGGATAACACCACCATAATATGACTAGATAACACCACCGTAATATGACTGGATAACACCACCATAATATGACTGGATAACACCACAATATTACTGGATAACACCACCATAATATGACTGGATAACTTCACCATAATATGACTGGATAACTCAACTGTAATATGACCAGATAACACCACCATAATATGACTGGATAACACCACCGTAATATGACTGGATAACACCACCGTAGTATGACTGGATAACACCACCGTAATATGACTGGATAACACCACCATTATATTACTAGATAACGCCTGATAACGCCAGATTACTAGATAACGCTAGATATGACTGGATAACACCACCATAATATGACTGGATAACACCACCGTAGTATGACTGAATAACACCACCGTAATATGACTAGATAATGCCACCATAATAAGACTGGATAACACCACCGTAATATGACTCGATAACACCACCATAATATGACTAGATAACACCACAGTAATATGACTGGATAACACCACCATAATATGACAGGATAACACCACCATTATATTACTAGATAATGCCAGATAACGCCAGATTAATAGATAACGCTAGATATGACTGGATAACACCACCATAATATGACTAGATAACACCACCATAATATGACTGGATAACACCACCATAGTATGACTAGATAACACCACCGTAATATGACTGGATAACACCACCATAATATGACTAGATAACACCACCATAATATGACTGGATAACACCACCATAATATGACTGGATAACACCACAATATTACTGGATAACACCACCATTATATGACTGGATAACACCATCGTAGTATGACTGGATAACACCACCGTAATGTGACTGGATAACACCACCATAATATGACTGGATAACACCACCATAATATGACTAGATAACACCACCGTAATATGACTGGATAACACCACCATAATATGACTGGATAACACCACAATATTACTGGATAACACCACCATAATATGACTGGATAACTTCACCATAATATGACTGGATAACTCAACTGTAATATGACCAGATAACACCACCATAATATGACTGGATAACACCACCGTAATATGACTGGATAACACCACCGTAGTATGACTGGATAACACCACCGTAATATGACTGGATAACACCACCATTATATTACTAGATAACGCCTGATAACGCCAGATTACTAGATAACGCTAGATATGACTGGATAACACCACCATAATATGACTGGATAACACCACCGTAGTATGACTGAATAACACCACCGTAATATGACTAGATAATGCCACCATAATAAGACTGGATAACACCACCGTAATATGACTCGATAACACCACCATAATATGACTAGATAACACCACCATAATATGACTGGATAACACCACCATAATATGACTGGATAACACCACCATTATATTACTAGATAACGCCTGATAACGCCAGATTACTAGATAACGCTAGATATGACTGGATAACACCACCATAATATGACTAGATAACACCACCATAATATGACTGGATAACACCACCGTAATATGACTGGATAACACCACCGTAATATGACTGGATAACACCACCGTAATATGACTGGATAACACCACCGTAATATGACTGGATAACTCCACCGTAATATGACTAGATAACACCACCATAATGACTAGATAACACGACTATAATGACTTTATTACACCACTATAACATGACTAGATAACACCACCATAATATGACTGGATAACACCACCACAATATGGGGTTAAGCCCGGCCGCGGCCATATCAAACAGAAACGCCGCAGCGAACCTACCAACCGTCCGGCTGGTCGTCAGGGATGTCGTCGGTTGTAATGCTACAAGGCATTGGTGAGGGATTTTAGAAACCTTATTTAATTCTGAAGCCTTGTTATTATGTAAGGGAAAAGTCCTCCACTAAAGGGGTCTTCTCTGGTTGGCCACTGGAAGAAATCTGTAAAGATAAAGTACTTGTGATACCTGAGCCGCAGTGCCCGCTGTGGGATGCAGAACCTGACATGACATTCATGATTCCTGGTCCCCTGAAGCATGTACAGATACCAGGAATGTACACTTTATCCTCTATGCTTTAGTTGTCACCCCTTTCATAGTGGAAATGATTATTTTGGGGATGTTTGCTATCTAAGAATGAAAGGATTCACTGTGATGATTCAAGTTTTGGATTTCAGAAGTAGTTTTTTTTTTTTTTTTATCCCATCAGAGTGAAATGGTTGAGGTTTGAGAAAAAGCTTACTCCTCCATACTCTTTAACTCCTCCTAGCAAACTGGGTTAAACTACATACCTGCCCTCTCACTAGGAGGGAGACTGGGCTAGGAAGGATCCACCCACAAACTCTATTATATAGTATATAAAGCTGTGTTAGTGAATGAACCTCTCTCACATGCACTTACAAGTTTTGACACTAGATGTCAGTAAAGTAAACACATCACAATGCTCATTAATGACCAGCATATGGCAGAAATGACATAGGAAATAACAGTGTAAGATGAATGTAATAAAATATAGTAACAGCACTGCAACTATACTGCATATGTGAACAACACACAAAAACCCATCATCATATTCTATACGTTATACTTGAACATGCATTGTATCCCTGGTACACCAATACCCATCCTCTAGGTCCCATTTATTCAATGGTAACTATAGCACTTTACCTTATAATATAAAGTCTAGTGGGAATCCATGGAAGCCGATAGCCTTTGTACATACACTTGTTTATGTACTGCCAGATCTAGTCTTCTTTGTAACCACCAGGCATACAATACCTGTTATTTTAGGAGCAAATTCCTTATTGCTGTGCTCAGCATGGCTTCCATCTAGTTTCTGCATATGTGCAATGTTACATCTTTTGGTATTATACCTTTGTTTGCATCTGCTTTTTGTTACAGCTTGAATACAATTTAAGCACAAACTTTCATGCAGTGTTTAGTTGAGCAATACAAGTAATTCATGAGTGTGACGGGCTTAAAGAAAATAACGCAGCGGACATGTGTCTGTATAAACTAAAACCTGGTGTTGCTGTTGCTGTTATCAATCAGGATTATGGAAAGCCTCAGGCATGGCTGCTGACAAGGAATTATGGATGAATTTGTGCCTGGACTAAAAGGTTGATCTTAAAGGGGCCTGGTTTGAATTTTCCTCTTTCCAATATTCTGTAAAGAAACACAGAGTTAATAAAAGAGCTATCATTTATGAGGCAGAAAGTAAAGAAACTACAAAGAGTTTCTCTTGTTCTGAAGAATTTATCACTCATCTAATGTACTATATGGTCAGACCATTAACTTAACTGGGCATATGTAATACTTTATTTGGCCTGTGATGGCGCTGCAGGGAAATAGAGTGTGGTATCCTACCATGGGTGTTACTAGTATATACACCCTTCGTAAAAGTCTGTACTTGTTGGACTTATGTGGTGATGAAAGTAGTGATAAAGTTTTGCCGCCAGATGTTGCTGTATTTGATATGTGTGTTTAGATGCTTCACAGCTGAAGTGTATAAAGGGTTATTGTTTCTTTGTATGTCACACGGATCTGTGTACCAATAGGAATCTGTTCTTCTTCTCTCCTATCAGCTCTCTTTACTTCTTCTATTGCACTCTTCACCCACTCACATCACACATTAGTCACGCTGAGAAAGGAAGTCACATGGGTAGAGGAAGTGGGAAGGTCTTTCGTGTTGGACATTGTAGAGGAAGGATGCAAGCTAGACAGCTCTCTACAGTGGTCCTCACTGGGCCCTGGCCCTTTGCCAGGTCCCCTACTCCAGTTCAGTCTTAGTCAGAACCCCGTATGGGTAGGATGTCAGACAGGACACAGCTAACAGTTTTCTTCTCCTTAACACTACACAACAGTATGCAGTGCTAAACCCCTTCCAAGAGAGGACAAGTCAAAGATAGCCTCAACTCTCGCCGTGGACTAGGAGTGTCGCAGAGCAGGACAGTATCCACAGACAGCAGTAAGCTAGGAACTGATCCGGATAGAGCAAAGTTGCGATAAGCCTAGGAACTCTATCTCGCAGCAAGGTTGTCAGCAGGGAACCCTCAGCATTCCGCTCATCCCAGGTAACAAGGTCTGGGGCCTTGTGTCACCCTCTAGGACGGTTCTGCCAAATCTAGTGGGCATTAGGTGGTGTTAAGACTAACAAAAGGTCAGTACACAGGCACAAGTATTCTCTTCTTCTTCTTCTAAGTATTCTTCTACCTCATCCTCCAACATCCCGGCATAGCACAGTACTACTTGGGTTGAGACTCTCACGACATCCTCCTCTCTGCTACTCTGCTTCTTTGTATCACCCAGCACGCTACTCAGTTGGCACGACTGTACTCTACACTGCATCCCTGCCACAGATTCGGTTGCTGTATTGTCAAGTATTTGTCTACAAGTGTTGTCAAGTGTATTATCAAGTGCTTTATTAAGAGAAACATCACAATTGTGTAACCTGCAGCAAACACGTATTTTTCTAGTAAAAACAAGCTTATTAATGGTAAAGAGACTCTGTAATCCTTCGCCTCACACCAACACAGCACACACCGCAACCTTGGGACATTTTCCTTTTCTGTGGGTGGCAGTTCAATCACAGGAGACAGAAGGGGGGTCACAACAGCGGATGACATGAGCGCGCACCAGAGTGAACTGCTTTTTTAAGGTTGATTTCACTAACCCTGTACCCTATACTAAGTCACATCTTTATAGGGTTAAAGGTTCTTCATTTCTGCAGACACACCTGCATAGAACATCGAAGGCCATATTCACAGAAGCAGAATACTGGTGCATTTTTGCACTTGTATTATTACAGTAAGTTTTTCTAGTCCTGGATAACCCCTTTAGGGTGCCCTCACAAAAAACACCAATGCGGAGCATGGCTTTTTTTCATGCATTTGCTTTCATTTTTTTTACTTTATTTATAAACTGTGTTTAGTCTAACTTGAAGTTTTTTGGTTCGGCGTTCAGACCTGAACACAGACTTCATCGCACCTGCGCCAGAAAGGAAAGCATTAAGTGACTCTTTTCTTGCTGGGGAGGGTGCCAGACCCAGCACACAGTTTTCTGTGTGCCAGGTCACCAAGGAAAAATAAATGGCCCTTTCCACCTTGGTACTACTAGGCTGCTGCTGTTTGGTTTTTTACCTGGCTGGTTATGTGTTATGGATCGTTAAGTGTAGTGTCAGTAAAGTACTTCAGCTTAGGGTATTTTTGCTTTACTGGGGATCAGTCCCTCTTCCTTTCTTCCTTTCCTTTGAGGGTGACTGTCCTGACTGAAGAATCCTTGGCATAGACAAGGGTTGGTCCTAGTGTCTGGATACCCCACCTCTAGGGTTCAGCACTGCATACTGGCTTTTAGGCTCTCACTAGAACTAGAACTTACTTCTGACTCCAATTGGAGCTAATTAACTCTGTCCCCTAACAAGAACTAACCTGAACTGCACAGGAAACCCCCATCTTATATAGGGTGGTGTGACAGGAAGTGAGGAGAATAGAGAGGGTAGGAGTGTAGAAAGGAGGCACCTGTGATTGGATTAACACACAAACATAGGTAATGTGTCACTGTCGTTATAACTTTCAAAATCTAAATTAACAATAGATGTGATATAAAGCAAGTTTGCAATATACATTCATTATTCTTTTTGTTGTTATCATGCTGTAAAACAAAGCTGTACTTACCAGAAATCCAGGTCCAGTCTCCTGAAGGCAGATTTTCTGACTTGTGCTGGTTAAAAAAAAAACAGACTAAAGACAGAAATTACGGCCAGTACAGAGAGTCACGGCTCAAGGTGTCCATCAATCCCATGACTGCCTTCTCTCTGTGAGCGCTCAGATGGCCTGGGATAACTAAAAAAAAAAAAAGAAAAGAATGTAAATTGCAAACTTGCTTTATATCACATCTACTGTTGATTTAGATTTTGAAAGTTATAACGACAGTGACATTTCAAACCTTTATACATACTGCAACTGTGCACTTGGAAGAGTGAGACACCTAGTGGCTGAAGTGGAATCCAGCAGCTACCAGTACTTTATGTGACACCTGAGATAGTTACTTTACCTGGGTGGTATAAAACTTAGGGAACCACCTGTGGTGGGACACAACAAGACGTCACTTAACCCCTTCCTTTCTGGCGCGGGTGCATTCAAGTCGCCATTCGGACCTGAACACAGACTTCAGGAATGAAGACCATGTTCGGGTCGGAACGCCGACCCAAAAAACAACAGATTGCACCAAATTTAATTCACAAATCAATTTTAAAAAAGCCACAAAAACGCGTAAAAAAAGCCACACACAACACTGGCATTTTTTGGTGGATTTTATTTTAAAGGCAAGAAAACCACCACTAAAAACCTGGGTGTGAGGGCACCCTTAGGGAAATCATTGTTAGCAGTGGTTATGGGAACCATATCATACATGTAAATATATTTTTTTTAATTCAAATGTAAAATTTAAATATACACAAAATATTTGGTTTATTTCTTTCTCTGGACGTTCTTTTTGACTACTGTTTGCTAAACATGGACTATTGTTTAGGAAACGTGGCTCATGAAAGACCATCAGTTTGGACAAGCAGGGAAGTATCTTGTTGAGAGGATGAATAAGCATCCAACTGCTTGTATAACTAACAATTTCCTCCAGCCATAAAGACACAACACTTGAACTTCATTTTCCAATTAGCCGCAGTCCTCGGGTACATCATGTACACACATAACAGATGGAGGCCTAGGAGAACGGCCATAAACAATTTAATGAAAATCTGCAGTCCTGCGTTTACAAACAACAACATAGACTAATCTTATTGCTAAGTAATTATGAATACTATCCAGATGTATAAATGACCAACATAGCTGCTATTATCTCTTGAAGGGAAGGTCCACTTTTTAACCTTAAGTTACATGTAACATGAAACATTAAAGTGGTACTCCGGCAAATAATATTTTATTTTAAATCAACTGGTGTCAGAAAGTTATATAGATTTATAATTTACTTCTATTTAAAAATCTCAAGTCTTCCTGTACTTATCAGCTGCGGTATGTGCTGCAGGAAGTGGTGTATTCTTTCCAGTCTGACACAGTGCTCTCTGCTGCCATCTCTGTCCATGACAGGAACTGTTCAGAGCAGTAGCAAATCACTGTAGAAATCCTCTCCTGCTCTGGTCAGTTCCTGTCACGGACAGAAGTGGCAGCAGAGAGCACTGTGTCAGACTGGAAAGAATACACTACTTCCTGCAGGACATACAGCAGCTGATAAGTATGGGTGATTTGAGATTTTTAAATAGAAGTAAATGACAAATCTATATAACTTTCTGACACTAATTGTTTAGTGTAATGCAGTGTTTACACGGAACGATTATCGTTTGAATTTTCGCGATAACGATCGCATTTGAGCCATAATCAGCTCGTGTAAACACAGCGAACGATCAAGCCACGAGAGAGAAATCGTTCATTTTGATCTTTCAACATGTTCTCAAATCGTCGTTGGTCATTCGCAAAAAATTTGCATTGCAGGCGAATTATCGATCCATGTAAACGCAGCATAATTCCACATCGTTCCTTCATTTGCTGGGATCAGATGGAGAAAACGATTGTAGTGATGATCGTAACTAACGACTATTGTTCTGTGTAATATGGTGAGCGATTTTTCGATTGTTTATTGTTAAAAATTGTTTTGTCTAATAGGGCTTCTTACCTTAAACCTCAGCAACAGTTTTTTGTACTTTGCAGCCTAAGCTCTGCAGATATGAGCACTGGAGTGACGTCACTGCAGATCGTCGCCCCAATATTTATTTGAAAAAAATGGTCTAGGCGGGTTGGATTGGTGCACTGAGAGTGGTAGCCTTGTCCCCTATGTGCCAAACCTTCTCATTAGCATATAGATTATACTACAAAGTATACAAAAATAGCGCTGAGGATCAAGGGAAGTAACTTACCTTCATCCTCAGCGCTCTGTGTGCTATAGGGACATATCAGCAGGCTAGATGCTTTTCCTTTAAATCTTTAGTTATTATGTGTCTACAGCACCTATGCAGACCCTTGCGTTTCCATAGTAACAGACTACGCAAAAATCCTGTGCAGTCTGATCACAAAACCATAAGATGATATTAACTGAAGGGGCTATTCCCATCTCAGCTTTTTACCCACTAACATATACTGTACTTGGAATATTGGGAAATTGAGATGTGAAACTATGATCAAAGGGACTTCATTTTATTTCAATTTTAGATGTATAGGAGAAATAAACAAAAATTGGTTGCAAACGCAGATCTCCACTTAAAATATTAGAATTAAAAAAAAGATTGTCCTCAGCACAGATATAGTAACTCAAACCTCTGGTGAGCATATGTGTTAGATGTTCAGACAGAAGACAGAGATGTCATCACCACACTTTGCATGATGTCATTAAACAGGTTTCTCCACATATGGATATAAAATTAGCAGTTTGCCCTCTGCTGACAAGTCTTATATTGGTTCTTCGAGTAATTTATTAATTTAATCATGAAACATTGCTGTGGAGAATATCTATTTATAGATTGGGTTAGGTGTACGGAGAATGGCCTATATATTCTATGTTATTGCTTCCATGTGGCGCTCTAAGAAGTCTTAAAGGAAGTTCTAAAGTCAAGTTGAACAAGCAGTCTGACCTACTAATATAAAGCTGTAGAGCAGAAGGAGCTGAGCAGATTAATATATATCTATGGGAAAAGAATCAGTACAAGGGTAACTACCTGAATTACATCTCTATGTTTTCTGGCCTTTGGAGTCCAGTGGGCGGTCCTAATCAGTATATGACAGCTATCTATGTGTGCATGTTTGTGCAGGGAAGATTGCCAATCACTGATTGAGACCTCCCACTTGACCCCTCAAGAATAAGCAGGGATTTCAGTCACAAAGTTATATATATTTAGTGTATATAATGCGTTTAAAAACATATATTGACCTGCTCAGCTCCTCCTCTATAATGGGCCCTATTTTAAAATGACAGCAATTATTTGCCATTAAATGGCAGCCATCCACTCAATTTCAGCAACGTGTGAACATGGCCTTTCTGTGTTTTAATGCACTCCTGGTTTTGGTTGCAAAATACTGACCAATAATACTGAGAAAAAATACAGTGTGGTAACATAGCCTGAGGCAGCGGAGCAGGAATATTAGGCAGAGACGTGTCGCTAACTTCCTTTAAGGTAGTAAGTAGATTAACCCCTAGACGACCCTGGACGTAGGGTTACGTCATGGAAGTCTGTCCCCAGACGACCCATGACGTAACCTTACGTCCTGGGTGTTTTTCCCGCTATGAAGCGCGCTCCGGAGCGGAGCGCGCTTCATAGCAGGTGGGGGCCGGCTGCAGTGAGCAGCCGGGACCTCACCGGTAATGACACGCTGCAGCGATCGCGCTGCCGCGTGTCATTAACCTCTTAAACGCCGCGACCGCGGCGCGACCGCGGCGTTTAAGTGTAAGTGACAGGGGGAGTCCCCTGTCACTTACCGATCGGGACCCCCGCAGTATGACTGCGGGGGTCCCGATCGTTGAAACGGACTGCTGGAGGTCTCTCACCTGCCTCCGTGCGGTCCGATCGGCGATCTGCTACACTGAGCCTGCACAGGCAGGCTCAATAAGGATCGCCGATAACACTAATCAATGCTATGCCTATGGCATAGCAATGGTCAGTGTAAAAATCAAAGTACTGTATGTAAAAGTCCCTCAAAGGGACTTCAAATGTGTAAAAAAAAAAAGTTCAAAACACTAACACACTACCCCAAAACCCCTCCCCCAATAAAAGTCTAAATCACCCCCCTTTCCCATTATATAAATAAAACATATAAAAATGAATAAATAGATAAACATATAATATACCGTAGCGTGCGTAATTGTCCGATCTATTAAAATATAACAAGCGTCATTGTGATCGGTAAACGGCGTACACGAAAAGAGGGGAAAAAGTGCGCAGATTACCGATTTTATGTTACATTATATATTAAAAAAAAATCAATAAAAAGTGATCAAAACGTCCGATCTTCACAAATATGGTATTAATAAAAACTAGAGATCATGGCGGAAAAAATGACACCCCATACAGCCCCGTAGGTGAAAAAATAAAACCGTTATAAGCGTCACAATAGGCCCATTTTATTAATATTTAATTGCCAAAAAAAAGGATTTCATAAAAAAAATACATATATAACATTAGAGAATCTGTGTAACCTGCATATGGTTGTGTTCGGACTGACGTATAGAATAATAGTGTCATGTCGCTGTTACCATATAGTGCATTACGTAGACACAGGAACCCCCCAAACGTTACCATATTGCATTCTTTCTTACGATTTCACCAATTTATATCTTCATAAATAATATATTTGGAATTCCATCATACATGTTATGGTAAAATGAATGACGCCATTACACAGTACAACTATTCCTGTAACAAACAGGCCCTTACATGGTCTTGTAGATAAAAAACTGAGAGTGCTGGAGCTCTTAGAAGGGGAGGAGGGGAAAACGAAAGCACTAAGATCAAAATTTGCGCGGTCCACTGGGTCATTTTGGGCCTGGTCCTCAAAGGGTTAATAAAGTTTTATGTGATTACAGACATGTCTACAATTAGAGATATTATTACATTAGTAATAACCCGAAACAGGAAAATCCGGGTCAGTCATTGACATGTTAGGGTTAGTGGTTTATAGTTTCAACCCAAGGATTTATGAGGACGTGCGGTATAACAAGATGCAACATCGGGGGATTATAATAGTATCTCTACCAATCATGGCCTATTGATGACACTATATTTGTGAAATTGTGAAAACTATCACAGAGATGAATACTTCTTATATACCGCAGCTGGTTATTACAGAGAACAACTCTGATAGTGCCCATATACTATACAGTCATGGCCAAAAGTTTTGAGAATGACACAAATATTATATTTTCACATGATCTGCTGCCCTCTGGTTTTTATGTGTGTTTGTGAGATGTCAGATGTTTTTACCACATACAGAAATATAATAGCAATCATATTATGAGTAACAAAAACTTATATTGACAGTTAGAATGAGTTAATGCAGCAAGTCAATATTTGCAATGTTGACCCTTCTTCTTCAGGACCTCTGCAATTCTCCCTGGCATGCTCTCAATCAACTTCTGGGCCAAATCCTGACTGATAGCAGTCCATTCTTGCACAATCAATGCGTGCATTTTGTCAGAATTTGTTAGTTTTTGTTTGTTCACCCGTCTCTTGATGATTGACCACAAGTTTTCAATGGGATTAAGATCTGGGGAGTTTTCCAGGCCATGAACCCAAAATCTCTATGTTTTGTTCCCTGAGCCATTTAGTTATCACCTTTGCTTTATGGCAAGGTGCTCCATCATGCTGGAAAAGAGATTGTTGATTGCTAAACTGCTCTTGGACAGTTGGGAGAAGTTGCTCTTGGAGGACATTCTGGTACCATTCTTTATTCATGGCTGTGTTTTTAGGCAAGACTGTGAGAGAACCAATTCCCTTGGCTGAGAAGCAACCCCACACATGAATGGTTTCAGGATGCTTTACAGCTTGCATGAGACAAGACTGGTGGTCACCTCGTCTTCTCCGAATAAGCTGTTTTCCAGATGTCCCAAACAATCGGAAAGGGGATTCATCAGAGAAAATGACTTTACCCCAGTCCTCAGCAGTCCACTCCCTGTACCTTTTGCAGAATATCAGTCTGTCCCTGATGTTTTTTCTGGAGAGAAGTGGCTTCTTTGCTGCCCTCCTTGAGACCAGGCCTTGCTCCAAGAGTCTCCGCAGTCTCACAGTGCACAGTGCAGATGCACTCACAGCTGCCTGCTGCCATTCCTGAGAAGGCTCTGCACTGCTGGTAGCCTGATCCCGCAGCTGAAACACTTTTAAGAGACGGTCCTGGCGCTTGCTGGTCTTTCTTGGGCGCCCTGGATTCTTTTTAGCAACAATGGAACCTCTCTCCTTGAAGTTCTTGATGATGCGATAGATTGTTGACTGAGGTGCAATCTTTCTAGCTGCGATACTCTTCCCTGTTAGGCCATTTTTGTGCAGTGCAATGATGACTGCACGTGTTAGAGATTACCATGGTTAACAGAAAAGAAACAATGATGCCAAGCACCAGCCTCCTTTTAAAGTGTCCAGTGGTGTCATTCTTACTTAATCATGACAGATTGATCTCCAGCCCTGTCCTCATCAACACCCACACCTGTGTTAATGGAGCAATCACTGAAACAATGTTAGTTGGTCCTTTTAAGGCAGGTCTGCAATGATGTTGAAATGTGTTTTGGGGGATAAAGTTCATTTTCTAGGCAAATATTGACTTTGCAAGTAATTGCTGTTAAGCTGATCACTCTTTATAACATTCTGGAGTATATGCAAATTGCCATTTTTAAAAACTGAAGCAGTAGATTTTGTAAAAATTAATATTTGTATCATTCTCAAAACTTTTGGCCATGGCTGTACATTAGAAGAATACCAGACAGAATCAGTTGATTTCAGTGGGATTGGCTGATTATCTAATACATATGGGGATTGTTTGCCATTGCCGGATGATGAGTGAAAGAAGGCTTTGAATATGCCATCGCCTTTGTTCTCAGAGGAGAAAGCCACTACATGAGTCTACTGCAGAGATGAGACCTGGGCACGGAGGTTAGTACTGGCAATTTAGCCATAAACCAATCGCTGAACATAATTGCACTATAATGAAGCAGACAAGGGTGCAACTAGAATTCATAGGGTAACTTAGGAAAGTCTGGAATTAAGGCTGTATCACTCGGCCCGATTTCTCAAATAAGGTTGGGTTCACACTACGTTTTTGCAATCCGTTTTTTTTTCATCCATTTTTTCATCTGTTTTTGCAAAAAACGGATGCATTTGTGTGCATTCGTTTTCCCATTGACTTCCATTATAAAAAAAAGGATCAAAACGCATTCGTTTTTTTCCAACGTACACAAAAATAAGGTCAGGTAAGTTTTTGTGTGCGTTAAAAAAACGGATGCGTTTTGATTCGTTTTTTTTTTTTTATTATGGAAGTCAATGGAAAAACGGATCAAATTGGATGCACACAAATACATCACTTTTTCTATCCGGTTTACCATTCGTTTTTTGCAAAAACGTAGTGTGAACACAGCCTAAGTGAACGCTGATCTGCTAGATCAATACAAATTCACTGTATTTACCGAAATGATACCATGGATGAGCTAATCTCAGCATCCATCACATATTATGGGGCGAGAGATGTGACTCACTGGGAAGTTCCATTGAAACTCATTACGTTGATGTACAATGAAATATTACAGACAATACTTTATTAGAAAAATTAGGGATCATTGAGTCAGTGACAGGTTAACAAGGACGACTTGTGTTAAAGACTCCACTTAATGAATGCTCAATAGGTTTCCTACCTGAATTTCAAGCATTTACTTGAATAGAAGCCAATTATGAGTGACGCCTAAACTGTGGCTGTCAGACTTTGTCTGTCACCATTAAAAGGTCACTCCGGCTCTTTGCTTTCATGGTGGTGTCCACAGAAGCTTTGTCCATAAAATGTGCACAGATAATCTGTCGGGAAGAACTGTGCCCTGGCTTGAAGAGAACATCAAAATGAAGAGGTCAGAGGTGATGAGATGATTGACAGGGTCACACTAGGCTCTTCAATGAAAGACATTATTAACGTCTACTCTCCTGGTTCACGTATGTGTCTGCTGTGCTGAATCTGTTGTATGTTGGATCTCTGATATGGGGTGCTACTGTCAAGTCCATGACTACAATCTGATTTAAAAGACAAAATGTATTTACATGTGCCTGGGGATTGTATAAAAATAAAAAGGAATAGGAAAAGGTATACTTACTTACCCTGATTCCCCCACAGCTACCTTGTCAACAATCCCGGCCCTGGTGCTGTTGGCTACATTCTGGTTCCAGAAGATGCTAAATCAATCACTGACTGACATGGGACAGTACTGTAGGTAGTTATTGGCCAGGTGGGGCTATTCCATCATCAGGAACTACAAAGTAGCCAAAAGGGACTGGGAGTGTTAGCAGATTTGCTGTGAGGACCAGGGTAGGTGAGTACGCTCTTTTTTTTTTCTTCCCACCATCCTCAGGCATCTGTAAAATAATTAGAATTTGTATAATGAAAGATTCTGCAATATTCTCACACACTTTGACCCACATTTATCAAACATATTAAACCTCAGCTAATGCATTGTCATACTTTTATTTGTATTGTTAGATTTATGACGGCATGTGCTCCCGTATGTCATAACATGCCAATAACTTGCACATTAGCTATAACAACATCAAGTTTTCTATGCCAAGGTGTGTGCAGAGTAGACATATAACTTTTTTCTTAAAATAACCTTTTAAGTTCTAATTCATAAACACTGCACTGCATTATAGTGCACGGAAACATTTTCCCATAGGTCTTTATTTAACATTTTGCTCACATTCTCCTCTGCAGCCGGTGTATTTTCTCTTAGAGTAAGGTCTTGTTTACAGTTAAAACCATCAGAGGGGATTCCTGGTGGTTTGGTCTATAGCCCCTCTCTCCTTTTGTGAATAATATGACCTCTTATCTGGTCAGAGGTCAACTTAGAAGATCTTCAGAAGGTCTCTTTAGTCCCTGTCGTTATAGCTTTCAAATTCTAAATAAACAGTAGATGTGATATAAAGGGAGTTTGCAATTTACATTCATTTAGTTATCATGGAGAACACTGCGCTTCCTGTTTTCTGATTCTTTTTTTTCTCAAAAATCAGTAAACAGTCAGAAAACAGGAAGTCCTGTGTATCCCAGGCCATTTGAGCGCTCACAGAGAGAAGGCAGTCATGTGACTGATGGACACATTGAGCCGTGACTCTCTGTACTGGCCCTGTATTTAGTCTCTTTTTTTGACCAGCACAAGTCAGAAAATCTGCCTTCAGGAGACTGGACCTGCATTTCTGGTAAGTACAGCTTTATTTTACAGCATGATAACAACAAAAAAAAAAATAATGAATGTATATTGCAAACTTGTTTTATATCACATCTACTATTCATTTAGATTTTGAAAGTTATAACGACAGTGACACATTAAAAATTGATTCCCTAAACTAGACATAGTTATGACAAGCTTAAAGGGGTGTTCCCATGTAAGGTTGTTATCTGCTATCCGTAGCATAGGGAAAACAACCTGATGGATAGGGCTCATACTGCTGGCACCCCAACTGACGCTGAGAACTGGGATATATTTGGCCTACAATGAATGGAGCACCCAGTTCTTCTTCATGGCCACCGATTCATTCTACAAGGGGCAGTTTAACACTCAGAAGCATTCAGTGGCCCTATAGAGAATGATAGGAAGCAGCCACTATAAGCGCTCCATTAATTACAGAGCGATTGCATTCCAGTTCTGAACATCCTATAGATAGGAAATAACAAGGGGATGGGAATATCCCATTAATGCTTTTGTGTGTCCGTTTTTTCAAGAACCTCAAAACCCAAAACCAGACCCCACAGCTTGCCCTACGCTACTAGTGTTGACCATTTTCAGGACTTTTGATTCAGAAATGGAAGAGCAAATCTGGATTTTCACTTTAATAGGGGCATAGGCTGGCATTGTATCCATGTTTTCCTGGACTCCCTAGGGCTGCATCCAACTTCTTAAAGAAGCATTCCGTTTTTTTTTTTAATTCTTCCCCCCTCTGCAAGCTGCAACATATACTTACTATTGATGATCAGTGTCCCACGGAGCAGCTTCGTTCCGGATGTACGATGCCGCTTGGATCCCGCGGCTGCCCACGTGACCTCTTCAGCTTCAGCTCTGCAGCTTAGGAGTTCAGAAGTCAGGGTCTCCAAAACATTTCTATGAGAGCGCTCTTACAGAGATGCATTGGAGACCCTGACTTTTGACCTTTAATAGACCTGTAGAAAGAAGAGATGTGATGTCACCACCAGCAGGATGCGAGCAGCGCCGCAGGGCAGGAACGAAGGTACGCTGCGGGACATGGATCATCATTGGTAAGTATATGTAGCAGTTTATATTGTTAGGAGTTTCCTAGCATAACTAGGCCCCACCTATAGACAAGAGTATACCTGAGGGGGGCCAGCAGTACTAATTGCATCTACACTAGGAGTATGGGAGTAGTCTATAAGATTGTCAAGTGTCAATTCTGGAATTTACTTAAGAAAGGAAAGTCACACTAGACAATTGTGTACTTAGAAAGAATGAAAGGAAAGTGAGTGTAAATATGCTGTAATAACCTTGGGCACAGGTATAGGCATGACAACCGCTTAAATAACAAACACCACTTACTTACTGACACCTTCAGGAAACGTACAGTAAAGAGCGTCATCCTGAGACAGGTATACGTCATCTCAAGAGATTGTGATGGGAAAGTAAAGGCACTGAACACCACTGAAAGAGAACAATATACAGTATGTATTCATGTTGCTTATGTTGCGCCAATATCACCTGCGGATTGTTCATATACACTTAAGGCTGTGCCTGTGTGACTCACAGTTTACGGCCAGGTTCACACTACGTGAAACACCAGCCGTTCTGTGCCCTGGCCGGGTCACAGAACTTTCGGTGTCAGTGAAGATCATCACAGCCGATACTACAATATCGGTGTCATGTGACATGTGACAAATCAACTAGTTTCAGAAAGTTATATAGATTTGTAATTTACTTCCATTTAAAAATCTCAAGTCTTCCCATACTTATCAGCTGTTATATGTCCTGCAGGAAGTGGTGTTTTTTTCTTTTCAGTCTGATACAGTGCTCTCTGCTGCCACCTCTGTCTGAGACAGGAACTGTCCAAAGCAGTAGAGGTTTTCTATGGGGATCTGCTGCCCTGGACAGTTCCTGTCTCAGACAGAGGTGGCAGCAGAGAGCACTGTGTCAGACTGAAAAGAAAAAAACACCACTTCCTGCAGGACATATAGCAGCTGATAAGTATGGGAAGACTTTAGATTTTTAAATAGAAGTAAATTACAAATCTATATAACTTTCTGACACCAGTTGATTTAAATGTAAAAGATTTTCTCCGAAGTATCCCTTTAAGGTCAGGTTCACATATAGTATTTGATCTAGGTTTTTATTTATTTTACGTCTTTCAGTTCAAATTCATGTATGTGGGTTTTTTTTTTTTTTCAAATAAACCAAAAATGCTATGTAAAAGAGCAGATATGTCACAGATATGACACAGCCTGTGATGATTTTGGTGCCTTGTATGTTACAGTTCATGTCTATGGCAGGGAAAAGTCCTAAAAATGCCATCCCCGGAGCGTGACGTAATTTGGAAAAAAATACCATGGGAATCAAAAACACCAAACAAAGCAAAACAAAGTGTCTCTTGAGAAGTTTATATTTTCCTATAGACCAATAACAAAAATAAAAAAAAAAACTTCAAAAGGGACTAAAGACAAATGCGAAGTAGATTCTAAAAGGAGAACAATGGTGATAGGAAAGACTCAAAGCCAGATGAGATCAGGTCATAGGAATGCAGGAAAACCTATTCCCAAAAAAAGCCTAGGGCATGTTCACACAGTGCAGTTTTGGGGCACTTTTCCAATGTCTCTACTAATGACCATTTACACACAGGACAAAGGGCCCTATTCTACCGGACGATTATCGTTCAGATTATCGTTAAATCGTTCGAATCTAAACGATAATCGTTCGGTTGAAATGCAGTTAATGATTAACGACCGAACGAGAAATCGTTGATCGCTTTATAAGACCTGGACCTATTTTTATCGTTGCTCGTTCGCAAAACGTTCGCAAATCGTTCGCATTGAATAAGACGTCGTTTGGTTGTTCGCAGTAGGTACGAACGCAATAGCGAAGAAATAGCGAAGAAAAAATTATCGCAAATACGATCATAAGTAACGATTATCGTTCCATGGAAATGAGTGAACGTTTTCAGGTCTTTCGCAAAAGCGGTCGTTTGAGATCGTTAATTGTTAACGATTATGCAAACGATAATCGTCCGATGGAGAGCAATCCCATCAAGTCATCATAACCACTCACAACCCAAGAGGCATCAAAGTGATTGATGAAATGATGGGGGTTGTGTGAATAGCACCAGCGGCCTGTAATTACCCAGCGCTAACACTCACCGTATCTCTCCAGGCCTCTGCCACATGATAATTTGGCGGGAGATTTATCAAACATGGTGTAAAGTGAAACTGGCTCAGTTGCCCCTAGCAACCAATCAGATTCCACCTTTCATTTTCCAAAGGGTCTGTAAGGAGTGACAAGTGGAATCTGATTGGTTGCTAGGGGCAACTGAGCCAGTTTCACTTTACACCATGTTTGATAAATCTCCCCCATAGTATATATAGAGTAGTACCTGGAGACGGTTATCAGGCTAGGTTCCCATATAGAGTAGTGTGAACGCTTTTTCTAGCTGGAATCAATAGAAAATCAATAGAAAAAAAAAGCATCACATATACAGACAGCTCACCTCGAAGTGACCCTCTTTTAGCCTCCCGTAGCTGCTCATCCAATGGTATATTGTTTTCTCTCTTTTTCCTATAGAACAGGCGCCTTTCTGCACATATAAGATAATTCTTTAATAGTCCCACCATGGGGAAATTCAGTGTGTTACAGCAGCATAGATATTACACATACAAAAAGCTAAAAGGTAAAGTAAAGGCATTACGATTAAGGTAGACAAAGAGAAGAAAAGGTAAAAGAGATACAATAAAAACATTAGACTATTTTAGTTCTTTCTATGGAGTGATCTCTGCATGGGTCGGTGTTGGTTGTACAGCCTAACCCTGCAGGAAGGAAGGACTTCCGATATCGTTCCTTCTCGCACTTGGGGTGAATTAAACGGTCACCGATAGGACAGCCAAGTGCTGTCACGGTCTTGTGCATAGGATGGTAGTAGAGATGAGCGAACCTGGAGCATGCTGGAGTCCATCCGGACCCGAACTTTCGGCATTTGATTAGCACTGGCTGCTGAAGTTGGATAAAGCCCTAAGGCTATGTGGAAAACATGGATATAGTCATTGGCTGTATCCATGTTTTCCAGACAACCTTAGAGCTTTATCCAACTTCAGCAGCCACCGCTAATCAAACGCCGAACGATTGGGTTCGGATGGACTCCAGCAGTGTCGGACTGGAGTGCCTTGGCCCACCAGGGGAAATCATTCTTGGGGCCCACCCTTCTGCCACCGCACTTATCTATGGTAACATTAATAAAGGTACATTAACACGGCGTGATATGGGGCAGTGTAGGGCTGCAAATGATTGCTAATCAGCAGGGCAGGAATATATAGAGATGTGCAGCCGACAGCAATGATCTTAGCCGCACAAAAGATCAAATCAGCCGACTATGGGGCATTTGCTTGCATGTCAGCCAATCTCTGGCACTTTTACATGGGCCGATCATCGGCTGAATAGACTTCCTAGGAGCACTTGTTACCGATTATTGGCCGGTGTAATCGCGCTATAAGACAATTTTCTTTGCATGATAACACTGTATGCTACCAATAACACCAGTATATAAAGAGCAAATATCCCCACACATATTACCGCTATATAGTAACTGACCAAATCCTGTATATCAAGACCGATATTACCAATAAACCAGTATACAGGAGGGAAATAGTATCACCATACATATTACCGCTATACTGTTACTGACCAAATCCTGTATACTGAGACCAAAATTACCAGTACACAAGGGGGAAATATTACCGCCACACCACAACCATCACCACCATATTGTTACTGACCAAATCTGGTATACTAAGACCAATAAACACCGCACCAGATTACAAGTAACAAATAATACCCCCACATACTGACTAACACCGCCATTTACTGACTAACACCCCAGCTGCTACTGAATAAAATCCTCTGAACAAAGATCAATATCCCCTCATACAGTCATACAGAGGTAGCCCCAGCTCTACACTATATACGTTACAGTGCACATAGATTTAGTGACTCACAGGGGACGTCTTCTCTGATCGGAGTTCTTCCCTTTTCATCTACTTCTCCATCTGCCCTGGGCCGTTATGAGAACTTCTCCGAGCCACGAATCCACAGAATCTGCCAGAGAAATATATTAGGCTCCTTACTCTGTCACCATCCTCATCTCTCTACAAACTGCACATCTGTATTGGCCTCTTTACACCTTCTCTCAGTGGTTAGCCCTGACTATTGTGTGTGTGTGTTCATATATATATATATATATATATATATATATATATATATATATATATATACATATATATATATTGTGCACACACCTTGTAGATGGCCCCTTGTTCAGTCCTCCATATAGATGGCCCTGTGTCCCTGTGTGCCTCTACTATAGTAGAGATCCCCCTCTGTGTAATCCCTTTATAGTAAATGACAACCTCTGTGCATTCCCTATTATCAGGGGTAGGGAACCTTGGCTCTCCAGCTGTTGCAAAACTACAACTCCCTTCATGCCTGCAACAACTGCAACAGCTGGAGATCCAAGGTTCCCTATTCCTGCCCTATAGTATATGGCCCCCTCTGTGTAGTCCCCTTATAGATGACCCCTCTGTGTAGTCCACTAAAGTAGATGCCCCCTATAGCCTATTGTATACACACCGCACCCAGTATAGTTAACCTTATAGATGCCCCCCATTGTTGTCCCCCTCTGTGTAGTGCCCTTTATAGATGCCTCCTCAGTGTTGTCCTCCTTATAAATTGCCCCCATCCAGTGTCCCTTATAGATGTCTCCCTGTGTTATCCCCCTTATAACTGGCCCGCTTGTGTTATCCATCCCCCCATATAGATAGCCCCCTTATGTTGGCCATCCCTACCCCCCATATAGCCCCTTATGTTGTCTATTCCCCCATATAGCCCCCTTATGTTGTCCTTGCCCCATATAGCCCCCTTAAGTTTTCCTTCCCCTGTATACAGCCCCTTATGTTGTCCTCCCCTGTATACAGCCCCTTATGTTGTCCTCCCCCTGTATACAGCCCCTTATGTTGTCCTCCCCCTGTTTATAGCCCCTTATGTTGTCCTCCCCCTGTATACAGCCCCTTATGTTGTCCTTCCCTGTATATACCCCCCTTATGTTGTCCTTCCCTGTATACAGCCCCCCTTGTGTTGTCCTCCCCCTGTATACAGCCCCCCTTATGTTGTCCTTCCCTGTATACAGCCCCCCTTATGTTGTCCTGCCCCTGTATATACCCCCTTATGTTGTCCTCCCCCTGTATACATACCCCCTTATGTTGTCCTCCCCTGTATACAGCCCCCTTATGTTGTTCTCCCCCTGTATACAGCCCCCCTTATGTTGTCCTGCCCCTGTATATAGCCCCTTATGTTGTCCTTCTCCTGTATATAGCCCCCTTATGTTGTCCTCCCCCTGTATATAGCCCCCCTTATGTTGTCCTTCCCTGTATACAGCCCCCCTTATGTTGTTCTCCCCCTGTATAAAGCCCCTTATGTTGTCCTCCCCTGTATATACCACCCTTATGTTGTCCTGCCCCTGTATATAACCCCTTATGTTGTCCCCCCCCTGTATACAGACCCCTTTATGTTGTCCTCCCCCTGTATACAGCCCCTTATGTTGTCCTCCCCCTGTATACAGCCCCTTATGTTGTCCTTCCCTGTATACAGCCCCCCTTATGTTGTCCTTCCCTGTATACAGCCCCCCTTATGTTGTCCTTCCCTGTATACAGCCCCCCTTATGTTGTCCTTCCCTGTATACAGCCCCCCTTATGTTGTCCTCCCCCTGTATATAGCCCCCCTTATGTTGTCCTCCCCCTGTATACATACCCCCTTATGTTGTCCTCCCCCTGTATACATACCCCCTTATGTTGTCCTGCCCCTGTATATACCCCCTTATGTTGTCCTCCCCCTGTATATAGCCCCCCTTATGTTGTCCTCCCCCTGTATATAGCCCCCCTTATGTTGTCCTCCCCCTGTATACAGCCCCCTTATGTTGTCCTCCCCCTGTATACAGCCCCCCTTATGTTGTCCTCCCCCTGTATATAGCCCCCCTTATGTTGTCCTCCCCCTGTATACATACCCCCTTATGTTGTCCTCCCCCTGTATACATACCCCCTTATGTTGTCCTGCCCCTGTATATAGCCCCCCTTATGTTGTCCTCCCCCTGTATATAGCCCCCCTTATGTTGTCCTCCCCTGTATACAGCCCCCCTTATGTTGTCCTGCCCCTGTTTATAGCCCCTTGTTGTCCTTACCTGTATACAGCCCCCCTTATGTTGTCCTCCCCTGTATATAGCCCCCCCTTAAGTTGTCCTCCCCCTGTATACAGCCCCCCTTATGTTGTCCTCCCCCTGTATACAGCCCCCCTTATGTTGTTCTCCCCCTGTATACAGCCCCCCTTATGTTGTCCTCCCCTGTATACAGCCCCTTATGTTGTTCTCCCCCTGTATACAGCCCCCCTATGTTGTCCTCCCCTGTATACAGCCCCCCTTATGTTGTCCTGCCCCTGTATATAGCCCCTTATGTTGTTCTCCCCCTGTATACAGCCCCCCTATGTTGTCCTCCCCTGTATACAGCCCCTCTATGTTGTCCTCCCCTGTATACAGCCCCCCTTCTGTTGTCCTCCCCCTGTATACAGCCCCTTATGTTGTCCTCCCCTGTATACAGCCCCCCTATGTTGTCCTCCCCTGTATACAGCCCCCCTTCTGTTGTCCTCCCCCTGTATACAGCCCCTTATGTTGTCCTCCCCTGTATACAGCCCCTCTTATGTTGTCCTCCCCTGTATACAGCCCCCCTTCTGTTGTCCTCCCCCTGTATACAGCCCCTTATGTTGTCCTCCCCTGTATACAGCCCCTTATGTTGTCCTCCCCTGTATACAGCCCCCCTATGTTGTCCTCCCCCTGTATACAGCCCCCCTATGTTGTCCTCCCCTGTATATAGCCCCCCTTCTGTTGTCCTTCCCTGTATACAGCCCCTTATGTTGTCCTCCCCCTGTATACAGCCCCCCTTCTGTTGTCCTCCCCTGTATACAGCCCCCCTTATGTTGTCCTCCCCTTGTATACAGCCCCCCTTCTGTTGTCCTCCCCCTGTATACAGCCCCCCTTCTGTTGTCCTCCCCCTGTATACAGCCCCCCTTCTGTTGTCCTCCCCCTGTATACAGCCCCCCTATGTTGTCCTCCCCTGTATACAGCCCCCCCTTATCTTGCCCCCTCTGATAAAAAATAAAAAAAAACCACAAGACAACTCACCTAACCACACGCTCCCCCGTCGGTCGCCGGTGTCCTCTTCTCTGACAGCAGCTCCGATGTGAAGTCCCGCCGGCGCCATCACTGACCTCAGTGTGCGCCGCGGTGGCTGGGACTTCCGGTATGCGCTGCATGAACCGGAAGTCCTAGCCGTCGCGGCGCACACTGAGGTCAGTGATGGCGCCGCCGGGACTTCGCAACGGAGCTTGCGTAACTCTTGTGATCGCAAGCAAATCTCTGCTTGCGGTCACAAGAGTGATTGACAGGGCGGGAAGCCGTAGGCTTCCCGCCCTGTCAATCACAACACTGCTTACATTTAACTGGAAGCGATTGTTGCGATCGCTTCCAGTTAAAAAGGGAGGTGCGGCCCCCGGCCCCCCTAGGAGCAGGGGGCCCACTCCAGCTCGGGGCCCACCGGGGGTTTCCCCGGCCCCCCGGTGGCCCAGTCCGAGCCTGGACTCCAGCATGTTTGAGGTTCGCTCATCTCTAGATGGGAGTCATTCTCCAGTATGGAGCTGACCACTGACAAAATCCTTTGCTCCCCCACCACCTGCACCACTTCCAGGGGGCTTCCAAGGACAGAGCTGGCCCTCCTGATCAGCTTGTCCAGTTTGTTCCTATCGCTGGTTGATATGCCGCTCCCCAGCAGGCCACTCCGAAGAAGATGGCTGATGCCACTACAGAGTTAAAGAAGGTCCTAAGGAGGGCCCCTGGACTCCAAAGGCCCTCAGCCTCCTGAGCAGGTAGAGCCTGCTGTAGCCCTTTCTGTATACTGTGTCCATGTGATCAGCCCAGTCCAGCTTATTATTGAGGACCACAACCAGATATTTATACGTGTTCACTGTCTCAATGTCCGTCCCCTGGATGTCCACTGGACTTGGAGGAAATTTGTACTTGCGGAAATCCACCCACATCTCCTTGGTCTTTCCAGCATTAATCCTTAGGTGGTTCCACTGGCACCAATCAACAAAATCCCTGTCCACCTCTCTGTACTCCCTGTCGTCTTCACCTGTGATGAGGCTGAATATTGCAGA
The DNA here is from genome assembly GCF_027789765.1 of Dendropsophus ebraccatus. Classification (NCBI taxonomy): domain Eukaryota; kingdom Metazoa; phylum Chordata; class Amphibia; order Anura; family Hylidae; genus Dendropsophus; species Dendropsophus ebraccatus. The sequence goes on along the minus strand of NC_091458.1, from coordinate 34,050,049 downwards.
GTCATCAGAGTACTTGTGTAAGTAGCAGGTAGGTGAGTTGTACCTGAGTACCTGAGTTGTAAATGAAGTGTACAGTGTGAAGAGGAAAGAAGCAAGAACTGTACCCTGAGGTGTCCCCGTATGACAGATGACAGTATCTGACACAGTCCCTGGCTCTCACATACTGAGGTCGATTTGAGAGGTAGTCTAGGATCCAGTTTGAGAGATGGAGATCCACTCTAATAAAGACCAGTAGCCTCGGCTGTATGGTGTTAAAAGCACTGGAGAAATCGAAGAACATTATTCTCACAGTGTTCCCCGGTTTCTCCAGGTGAGAAAGGGCTCTGTGTAGAAGGTGGATGATGGCATAATCCACCCCAATGCCCGGCCGATAAGCAAACTGGAGAGGGTCCATGGCTGGGCTCACTAGAGGGCGGGAGACGTGGTCTTAAGAAGTATTGTAGACCATATTTTATAATACAGAAATATAGAAGAAAAGACCACCTGCTCCATCTAGTCCGACCTTATAACTTTGAATAGATATATGTTTAGATATAGATATCTGCTTTATTTATTTGGCCACATGAGGTGCAGTAAAGATCTATATGTATGTGTGTATATAGAAAGACTTAAATCTGTATGCATACAGTGGTGCAGGTAGGATTTGGGGTTTTGGGGCATTCATGGTTTAGGCCTATGACTATGATGCTGATGTCATGTAATGTCTAGAGACGAGCGAACCTGCCGAGGTTTGGGTTCGTATGAACCTGAACTCTTGGCGTCTGATTCCCACAGTCTGCCCGCTCTGTGAAGAGGGTGGATACAGCCAGAGGACCGCCTAAAAAACTGGATACAGCCTATGTCTATGGCTGTATCCCAGTTTTTCAGGAGGTCCTCCGGCTGTATCCACCCTCTTCACGGAGCCTGCAGACAGCGGGAATCAGACGCCGAGAGTTCAGGTTCATACAAACCCAAACCTCGGCAGGTTCGCTCATCTCTAGTAATGTCCTACGGTCGCACCATTATTATAAAACTGTGGAAATCCACCCTCCTCCCTTTAGCACCCATTGGTCTCACTGCCCTTTAAGGGGGCATTCAAGCGGAAATCTTTTTCTTTCAAAGTAACTGGTGTCTAAAAGTTATATAGATTTGTAATGTACTTCTATTTAAAAATGTCAAATCTTCCAGTATTTATCAGCTGCTGTATGCCCTGTAGAAAATGGTGTATTCTCTTTAGTCTGACACAGTTCTCTGCTGCCACCTTTGTCTATACTAAAAAATGTTTAAAGGGGTACTCCAGTGGGGGGGGGGGACTTTTTTGCTGGGAAAAGACGTCCACTCACCTCCCCGGTTCCAGCGGTGGGTCCCGCATCGCGGCGCTCCGGTGCCCGGTTACCGGCCGCTTCCTGGTGTCTGACGTGGGCCCGAGACGTGACGTCTCTGGTCCGCTCAGCCAGTCAGTGAAGGAGGCGGGATCCGTTTCAAGTCCGCTCAGATCTTGCTTCTGTCACTGTCTGGCCGAGACGTATCGTCTGGGGCCCACGTCAGACACCAGGAAGCGGCCAGGAACCGGGGACCGGAGTACCGCAATGCGGGACCCGCCGCTGGAACCGGAGAGGTGAGTGGACGTCTTTTCCCTCAGCCACCTCCTCCCCGGTCCCAGCAAAAAAGTGCCCCCCACCCCGCTGGAGTACCCCTTTAAAGCAGGAGAAGTTATCTTTGGGGATTTGCTTCTGCTCTGGACAGTTCCTGACATAGACAGAGGTGGCAGCAGAGAGCACTGTGTCAGACTGAAAAGAATACACCACTTCCTGCAGGACATACAGCAGCTGATGGAGTTTTTTTTTCTTTACAAAGAAGTAAATTACAAATCTATATAATTTTCTAATACCATTTCATTTTAAAGAATTTTTTGCACTGGAGTACCCCCTTAACAGATCCTGCCAGAGTCCCTATATAATTGCACCATAGCAACACTATAGTACAAACAGCCACAGTGTGTTCCTTTAATAGAGACCGCAGGATCTAATACCCTATTTTGTTTTAGAACTAGAAGCTTATTTCCATTTTGTCAGTATTGCACCTCCTCTGCCAAAGAGGTGTGGCTTCAGTAAAAAGGGGTGTGGTTTATGTGTATTTAGACATATTTACTGTATGCAACTCTTTTAAACACTGTTAATTGTTGCGTATCTCCACTCAGGTGGTGTATAAACCACAAACCATGCATTACAATGTGCTGCTCCAGTGTCACCCCATGAAGGACTCTTTAAGGCTGCCATTTTTTGTAAGCACCATAAAAATTGGATTACTATAGAATCAATTAGTTAAGGCCCTATTCCACGGAACGATTATCGTCCATATTCGGCCGATATCGGCCGCTACGGATGATAATCGTCCCGTGGAATAGAGTGCAACGATCAGCCGACATCGTTCATGTCGGCTGATCATTGCAGTCGCTTGTTTTTCAACATGTTGAAAAACAAGCGACTGATATAGCAGCGATCTGCTGCCGTCGTTCAGTTGAATAGGAGCGTCGGCAGCAGACGCTGCTATATCCTATGGGCTGCCCGGACGATCGGCGATCACCCGGGCAGCCCCCCCGCAGCTCCCCGCCGCCCACTCCCGCACTCACCCGCTCGCTGCAGCCACGTTGCTCCTCTGACGACCCGTGTAATAGGCCCTTTAATCCTCCGTACGCCACCATATGAAACTATAAGAACACAGAGTTAGGGTCCTATTACACGGAGCAGTTTTTAACGATTAACGACTAACGATAAACGATCGCAATTGAGATTGTTTACCGTTAACCTGAAATCGTTCACCATATTACACAGAACGATAATCGTTAGTTGCGATCATTACTATGATCATTTATTCCTTCTGATCCCAGCAAAACAATGGACAATGTGCGGTTACACTGAACCATTAGTGAAAAAACGCGGAACTTGAGCGAACGAATGTGGAATTACAGCGAACGATTAGCGATAATTTTAGGTTCAGGTATAAATCAACGATCAACAACGTACAAACGATTTTTTATTCGTTGCCTGCAATTACACAGAACGATTATCGTTTAAATACGAACGATTTAATGATTTTTCGCACGATAATCGTCCTGTGTAATAGGGCCCTAAGGATCATGGGTACAGTCCAGTCTCCTTATCTTATAGAATCAGAGTCCTACAGAGACATAATATAACCACCCGCACAGGACCTTATCATGCAAAAGGCACCAAATATTCCAATGTTTGCTGACATGAAGCATCTCGGGTTGCTGTGACCTTCATTAGAGCGGAGAAGGAAGCCTCCTAATCCCTGAGTGACATCTAATAGCCATTTAATGTACAGGGTGCAGTATCCCAGCAGTTATTACCACTGCTGTACTGCACTGCTTTCATCTGATCTGCAATGAATACAGATCAGTAAATCCATATTATAACAAGTAGCAGGTAGGATTGCCAGATTTATTGCCGAATAATGCTGAGAATGAGATTTTGCTCAGGTTCACACCGAGGTGTTTGATGCTGTTTGTAATGACTTTTAGCCAAATCATACATCCTGAAGAGGAGGCAGTAGAATTCAAGCCCCCATTGACTTCTATAGTAATTCTCTAGTGGAATGTGCCCAAAGGGTGCGTTTACATTACGGAATCCACGTGGATAAGTTCTGGTGCTTGTACCCGCTCACAGCCGCGTGTGTCTCCACCTGTGCCATGGACACCATTCTAAAGCTGGGCCAATTCCTCTGTCTGCAGAAAGAATTAACATTTCAGTTCTCTGGGCGGAAGGCGGAATCCGCCCGGCCATAGAATAGTGTCTATGGCACAGGTGGAAACGTACGCGGCTGTGAGCGGTTACGAGTGGCGGAATCCGCCCGCAACTTATCCGCGCGGATTCCGTAGTGTAAACCCACTCAAAGAATTGACCTGTCAATTCTTTGGGCTCTTACACACTAAGTAAAGGAGGTTGAATTTACAAACAGGACTCCACTCGTAAATTTTGCTGTGTGAAAAACAGAGTGGAAATCCCATTGAACACGATGGGACATCGCTCTGCTCATATTTTATGGGAAGGATTTTAACTGGAAATTAAAAGTGGATTCTGCTTCAAATTCCTCGACTATTCCTCAGTGTGCACATACCCTTAGAACAGGCAGAAATTCTGAGCTGAACCCCCGCCACAGACTACCCACCTGCCACTGTAATGTGTTGTACTTCTCCGCTCTCGGCCAAAGAATTGACATGCAGCTAACTATCTACTCTCCTACCTCATTCTGACCCCACACCCTGTGACGGTCTCCCAATGTAGGGGATACCTCCCGTCTGGTAAGGGGAGGCCTGAGCCAGTGGTCTTCTGTGTACGTTAGGCAGGTTTTAACGGGGTAGGCTTCCCGACAGTACCTTAGCATGCCACCTCTTCATACCTCATTGTCGGGATTCTGGTGGCGCGGTCCTATTTTTGAACCACCGCCCAGTTCCTGCACACGGCACCAGTCTATTACCGGGCACCGGCTGGGTATGAAGCACTGGAGGTGGACCTGCTGACCTTCAGTGTGCCAATATCCCCTCTGTGACGTGGCTCCATTAGAATCAATAGAGCCGTGTCGCAGAGGGGAGATCATCACAGTGGGGGCCGGCGGGGGGCTTGCCCCCAGTACTTCATGCTCGGCCAGTGCTTGGGAATAGACTGGCGCCATGTGCAGGAAATGGGCGGCGGTTCAAAAAAAGACTGCTGGTACATTTGTTTTAAATTTTCTGCACTGAATAAACCTATATTTGCACAATTCTTGTGTCCACCACGTTAGTCATTTCTAAAATTTTCTCTTGACTTGAGATGGAACCCTAAAAAAGAGATTAATGTGGACCTCGTGAGCATCAGCTGGTGACTGCAGAGGATCAGTCAGTAGTCCTTATTTTGTTTTTTTTCACCTATTTTCTAGCACCACCCCCCTCCTCAGGTTGTGTGTGGTATTACAGTTCAGCTCCATTCACTTCAGTGGAACTAGGATGCAAAACAAGCCCGATACTGTTTCTGGAAGAGAGCGGCCATGTTTTTGTAAGCCTGGATAACCCCTTTAAGCTGTCTAACTTTTTTTCCCTAGCTTCACAAGCTCTGACTTCTCTAATCCTCCTATCTTTTGGCACCTGTAGGAAATTCTTTGTTGTTTTCTGCAATATCGGACATGTGTTGTATGCCTTAAAACATGAGCCAGGACCAAGTCCTAAATCCAGGAAATAAAAAAAAACCGGACAGATCAAAGTAGATGCACGCCAGCACCAACCACCGGTTATTGGAGGAGTGATCCATCGCCAAACATGAAAGAGCAGGATGTGAGCGCAGGACCTTTACTTCCTGCTAATACCAAACTGGCACCAACACAAGTTCCTTCTCGGTTATTGATTTACATACGTGGAAACATTTCTTCCATGGTGTTTGGGAGCTGGCGTTATAATAATGGCCGGGCTGGACTGGCTCACAGAAAGGAGAATGAAGATTATGTTTTGGATTCTTGCCTAGTGCCAGCGGGTTTTCCTTAATCCTTTTCATCTCAAAAAGAGACAGATCCCATGACATCACTTAGTGCTGCGGGACCGGTGACAAACACTCATCACACAGACACAGCCTGTGGCTGCATAGCACATAGCTTCCAATCTACCCCAGATGCAATACACAGCATTGCTTTCAGACACATTTAAAGTGTCAGTTTACCAGCAATTTCCCTGTCTTAACTTTTTTACTACCAGAGGTAAATGGTGCAATCAGTGGTTTATTGAGAGGAGGGAAAATCCTCAACCAACTCCTTGTCATCCAGGGTGTTTACTCCCTCAGGTCTCATGTACCTAGTATACCGCGTCCATACCATGCTCTATGCCCTGTGCTGTGACATCACTGTGTGTATTATCCCTGTATTGTGACATCACTGTGTGTATTATCCCTGTGCTGTGACATCACTGTGTATTATCCCTGTACTGTGACATCACTGTGTGTATTACCCCTGTACTGTGACATCACTGTGTGTATTATCCCTGTACTGTGACATCACTGTGTGTAGTATCCCTGTGCTGTGACATCACTGTGTATTATCCCTGTACTGTGACATCACTGTGTGTATTATCCCTGTACTGTGACATCACTGTGTGTATTATCCCTGTACTGTGACATCACTATGTGTATTATGCCTGTATTGTGACATCACTGTGTGTATTACCCCTGTACTGTGACATCACTGTGTGTATTCTCCCTGTACTGTGACATCACTGTGTCCATTATCCCTGTACTGTGACATCACTGTGTGTATTATCCCTGTACTGTGACATCACTGTGTGTATTATCCCTGTACTGTGACATCACTGTGTGTATTACCCCTGTACTGTGATATCATTGTGCTTATTATTACTATACTGTGACATCACTGTGTTTATTATATTCATATATAAAAGTGTATCGGTCAGTATGTCCTCTTACCTGAGCAAACACCATCCTGATCCAATGGGGGAACATGCCCACCGGGATGTCGTGGCAGTGCCCCCCCCTTGGCAACCTGGTTGGGAACCACTGGCGTAGCACAATGATTTCACAGTGTTATACTAGGCCTTTCTTCAAACTGTAATTTTAAGTAACTACTAGCAATATGAATGCAACCAAAGTCTCTTCTATAACACAGGATGCACATCCTCACCCACTCATTGTTTTCATTGGTAAGTTACATGCTGTGAATTTCCTACAAAAGACCTGATCATATCTGCAAGAACCACAGTGTAATATCAGGCTGTCATATTTCATGGCAGATACTATGTAGGAGAATATACCACCTGTAAGTGGGAGGAAAACTGAGCACTTCCCGTTCGGACAGTATAAATACCACACAAAATAATGGGAAAATTATATATATATACTCATATGTACACCAAGCGATAACATTTTTGGAGTATATATATATATATATATATATATATATATATATATATATATATATATATATATATATACAGTATATATTCTTTCCAGTCTGACACAGTACTGCTCTGGACAGAGGTGGCAGAGCATACAGCAGCTGAGAGTATATATATATATATATATATATATATATATATATATATATATACACAGTATATATATATATTCTTTCCAGTCTGACACAGTACTGCTCTGGACAGAGGTGGCAGAGCATACGGCAGCTGATAAGTTCTGGAGGACTAGAGTTATTTTTTTATAGAAACAAATTACAAATTTGTATAACTTTCTGACACTGGTTGTTTTAAAAACAATCATTTCTGCGAAGTACTCCTTTTGCATGCATTCATGATATTTTACACACCAGCTACTATAGGATTCCATTTTGTTTATGTTTCTTTATTACATGGGAAAAGGGGGGTGATTCAGACTTTTATTAGGGGAGGGGGCTTTTGATTGAAAACATCACTTTTTTTTTTTACTTTTACACTTATACTAGAAGCCCCCCTGGGGTTAGGGTTATTCCCCTTGGGGGACTTCTAGTATAAGTACACTGATCTCTCATTGAGATGTATGCTGTATAGATATGCAGCATAGATCAATGAGATCGGCACTCGTTTGCTTTTTGCCGAAAACAAACGACTGCCGAGTTGGGACCAGCGCCAGCACCAGACACGGAGATCGCTCCTCCGGGACAACGTCCCAGTGGTGGGGGGGGGGCGATCTCCGCCACTAGACACCAGGGAACGGCTGCATATGGTAATCGGATGCAGCTGTCAACTTTGACTGCTGCATCTGATTACCTGATTAGCGGGCACAGCGATCGGACCATGCCGGCTAATAGCCACAGTCCTGGGCTACATGCGGCACCCGAAAACGCAGCGGTTCAGAGCGGGGTCGCCGCGCGGCCCCGTTCTGAAACGCCCTTACCGACAACATGGGTAAATTATACGCCCTTTGTCGTTAAGGGGTTAGAAAAGTCTATAAAAAACATAACACCACATCTAAAACATGATGCTTATCATTAGAACATGTCAAAAACACTTAAAACCATAACATAGTATTTGTAGCCTTTTCAATGTTTGAAGTCTATAGGATTTTACTAATAACTTGAAAAGGCCACTGTCATGGGAAAAAAACTATATTTTTTGAGATGTCATAGATGTCATAATACTAAGTTTCTTCTCTTCCTACTCTGACCTACATGACCTTAATGTATATCTAAGGGACTGTCCAGGTCTTCTAGAGACAGAGTGGGAAGAGGAGAGTGCGGTACATGGAAATGCCACTTTAAAGGGGTGCTCTCTGCTGCCATCTCTGTCTGTGACAGGAACTGTCCAGAGCAGTAGCAGATTCCCATAGAAAACCTGTCAGGCTCTGGACAGTTCCTGACATGGACAGAGGTGGCAGCAGAGAGCACTGTTTTAGACTGGAAAGAATACACCACTTCCTGCAGGGCATACAGCAGCTGATAAGTACTAGAAGACTCGAGAATTTACAAATCTATAAAACTTTGTGGCACTAGATGATCTGAAAATTAAATTGTTATGAGTACCCCTTAAGGTTAACATCTGGTATTAGAATGTATGAAACGTCAGTGATATGATGCTGTGTGTGTGTGCGAATTCTGCATAAACTTCCATCACTTTGACATTAAGGCATGATAAGAGTTGAAGTTTTGCAGAATGCCACTGACCTAGAGTAATTGTCATATGTCCCCACTGCAGAATATTTCATATATACGGATAGGCCAAGGCTAGTGATGTTTATAGTGATAACTCATATTTTCTACTGATTCAATAATGATTTTTATGTCTTTGTGTATTTAATGCAGCCACAGCTAGAGGGCAGTATTCGCTTCACAATGAATGCCAATACTTGTACAGTAGCTTCTAAATAATGCAATATTCTGCATGCGGGATTACATTAAACAGAATTATATTTAATGGTATTAACCTTATAAACAATTCTGCCTTCCCTCTGTGTGAGAAAATGGCAGCAACATCTACATTAGGAAATTAACAGTTGTCAAGGATAAAATCTTAATGGGAAACTATCAGCAGGGTAGAAGCTCCCTATAGGGCACAGAGCGCTGAAGGTAAGTTTCTCACCTCCATCCTCGGCGCGGAGTTTAGAGATGCTGTTAGTGTATGCCATCAGATCTGCAGTCGGCTTGGATTCACAACCCTAAAACAGGTACAGAAATGAGCAGTGTCGGACTGGGGTATCTGGGGCCCACTAGAGGAAATGATTCTGGGGGCCCACCAATGAAGATCCAGTAAGAAACGACATGTCAGTCAGTGTTTGTGCAGGTTCTAAAGTCTTTTTATACCAGAGAATAAAAATATTTTTCTACATTCTGTAAGCACAGATAGATATATGACAGGTACGATATGTCTCCTTGCCCTAAAAGATATGTAACAGCCGTTTGGAATGTGAACTGAAGCTGACACATTCCCTTTAATAAGATTATTTGTCACTTGGTGTCACAAGATGCACGGCTGCCCCGGGGCATGTTAGTTACAACTCATCTCTATGGAAAAGGAAATAAAGCTCCACTATATAAAGTATATTGCAAAACATTAACTTTGGCGACACATAGAGATTCCTTCTGGCTGGTCTGAGGCCAAAATGGAAGAATTCAGGACGCCCCTAGGCTAATGATGCCTAAATGTCCTTCAGATTGATAGCTTAGTCTCCTAGTTTTCCCTATAGAAGGCAGGATATTCTAGTACACAGGATATTATTATTATTATTATTTTATATTATTATTATTAATATTTTATTATTATTAATATTTTATTATTATTATTATCGTATTATTATTATTTTATTATAGTATTATTATTATATTATATTATTATTATCTTATTATTATTATCTTATTATTATTATAATAATAATAATTATTATTATTATTATTATTATTTCCTGCATAGTAAATGTCATAAACAAAAAAGATTATCAGGTGCCAGAATTGCTGCTTTCTGGTCATCTTTCCACCCCTAAAAAATTACATAAAAAGTGATTAGAAACCTCTTTGTATCCTGAAATAGAATCAATAAAAGTCTAAAGTACGTCCCACAAAAAAATGCCAGCCCAGACACAGTTCCACTGAAAGGAGAATAATGTTTGGCTTCATAATATGGCATTGCTAGAATTTTTTTTTTTAATTAAAAGGTTTTTTTTTGTTTTTTCTTTAAAATAGTAAAAAAGAAATTTGGCATCTCTAATATGCATAATATAATTAAAAATTATAGATATTTTTAGGAGGGTTTCTCATTACATTAAATAAGAACAGGTCTACAGTCCTGGTTTTAGTACCTGAGTCCTTCAAAAAGGAAATCCTACCCAAAAAGTGGGCATCACATACCCACAGAGCCGAATCTCATGGACCGCCTACTTCTGGGCCTCCATGAATCCGTTTTACCCCTCATTCATGCTTAGTCTGATTATGGTGCTAAATTGACACTAACTCACTCTGCAAATTTTTCAGTGCTGTGGGAGAATACGCTAAACATAACTGATGCTTGGCCTCCCCCTTCTGGCCACAAAAGAAACTACAAGTAAAACCATCATTACAGGATATGCAGAGATTCTTAGGCAGTAACTAGAGCTGAGTGAATCTCCTAAAATTTAGGGAGGATTTATTCCAAGTTGGTTGTTGCTTCAGTTTAGGTTCAATGGCCAATCTGGATTTGCCCATACACTCACTAGACTTATTTGTTATGCAGGAGCCAGGAAAAGCTAGGAAGGAATCCCTGGGAAGCTGTAGCTGACAAATTTACCATGTTATGCTAAAACCTTTAAATTATAAATTTACCTTGTTAGGTGGATTTACCTTTTGGTGTCTTGGGATAGTTGGGTGACAATCTGTGTGGAGGTGTAATAGAGACAGCTGAACATTGTCTACCAAGATAAATCACCCTTGCTCCAGGCATAGCCTTTCAGGAACCCAGGAAAGCTAGGTAACTCACACAATATTCAGGCATCTGGGAAAAGGTGGTTACACTTTCTGTAGGCCTGCACTGGATGCCATATTAAGTGTAAAATAACAATTGCACCACTATTATATAGCAAACACACATACACATACACACACACACACACACACACACACAGATAAGGATGGGATGTGTCCTTAACAGCCAGGCACTGAATTGCCAGTTTTGATGGTGAGCTCAAAGAGAGATATCAGATGGTCACCATACTCCTGGACACTACACAGCAGAAGATCGAACCAGAAGGTATTTCTTTGGTGGTCAGATGCCCGGCTTTATGACTGCAATATGTGATCGGCCCCCAACTTCCATGCAAATTGAATAAAACCAAAGAATACAAAATAAGGACACAACACATTGTAATCAGGTGTCATATGGCCAAAAAGTCACATGACACTGAAAACAGCAGACCCCCAACTCACTAAGAGTCACTCTCCAGCACTCAGGCAAGGAAAAAACCCCTGTGGAGGAAACCTTGAGGGAGCCATGGCTAGAGAGTTGTCCCTCCCCTGGGCTTGGAGGGTAATACCAATATAAAATAGTTTAAGAACACATACAACCACACAACAAAAATAGACTATAAATATACTATACCGGATGTGAGAGAGATCTGGCTTATTAACGGCTGGGCGAAAGCACCTATTCTCCCTTACAGATCCAGGTCTACCTCTCAACAAGGTAGAGACTGGGATATAGGGGTAGTCTACAGCAGACAACCCCCCCCCCGCGAGAACCTTCAAATTACATCAAGGTTAGGGGGGAGTAAAGTAGTCAAGCTCAAGGTGGCAGTGATCCAGGCGGTGTGCCTTTCTTATATGGAACCTTCTTAATGACATAAGCAATTGTCATCGCAATTCACGGTTGCCATGGTGACTACAGGTGTCTATAGTGATCTCAAGCATTAACCCTTTAATGACTGTAAATGCACTTTTCAGAGGTCATTAAACACTCTGGTGACCAAGCAAACAGCTTATGGTTAAGGGACACTATTAACACTAAATAAAACACTTAGAGAGTATACAGGTAGCTGTACAGGTAGCCCTATATCCAGCACATACCGCTGGCCTGTACTTCCGGTAGAGGGAACTCTTGTTAGAGTCGCTCCCTGTACCAGAAGTACCACCAGTACTGAGGTCACTGGTGCGTGCTCTGCTGGGGAATCCGCAGGTCATCCCCAGAGAGTGCACATCAGCCAGGGGCCAGGCCAACAGGGGAAGAGAAGAAGACAGCTGCAGCGGGGGAGCGAGGTGTTAGGTGAGTTGTTTTTTTTATTTTTGTCTGGGAAACAACATAAGGGTGACATGTATTAGGGGGCAATCTATAAGGGGGACATGTATTAGGGGGCATTCTATAAGGGGGACATGTATTAGGGGGACATCTATAAGGGAGACATGTATTAGGGGGCAATCTATAAGGAGGACATGTATTAGGGGGCAATCTATAAGGGGGACATGTATTAGGGGGACATCTATAAGGGAGACATGTATTAGGGGGCAATCAATAAGGGGGTCATGTACAAGGGGCATCTATAAGGGGGACATGTATAAGGGGCAATCTATAAGGGCAATGGACAACACAGGGGGGGGCATCTATAAGTGGAATAACACAGGGGTGGCATATACTATAAAGGGGATCACACAGAGTCAGCCTACTCAATAAAGGGATGTAAAGGGGCCAATACAGATGTGCAGTTTGTAGAGAGATGAGGATGGTGCCAGAGTAAGGCGCTTAATATGTTTGTCTGGCAGATTCTGTGCATTTGTAGCTCGGAGAAGTTCTCATAATGGCCCAGGGCAGAAGAAGGAAGAAGAAACAAAGAAATGAAAGAAGAACAACGTCAAAGAAGACGTCCCCTGTGAGTCACTAAATATAACTACAATGTAATGTATATAGTGTACAGAGCCTGGGTAGGGCTGGCTCTACCTCTATATGACTGTATATTGATCCTTGTGCACTGTATTTTATTCAGTAGCAGGCATAAGAAAATCAGTGTTGCGCTACCCTGTGATTGTGGGAGAAGTGTTTGGGTGTGGTTAGGGGGGCATGTCTTGGGGCATAGTTGTGGTGAGGGTGTGGTTTTTTGTTTGGTTGGAACGTGTCTATGTCCCTCTTTGTACTCAAAGTTGGGAGGTATGCTATATACAGTGTCTGTGGTTGTCATTGTGACACTGCCAAAAAACATGGCCCCTTTGCCACTTTTCAGGACCTTGTGCTACTCTTACATGAGATAGTGGAAGTATAGTGGAAAGGTAGATAGGATATAAGCAGCACTGCGAGTAGATAACTTGTGGTGCCAGCAGACAGGTCTTGACCAAGGAGAAGGTAATTTATCTATCTATTACAGGGGTGTAAAACCCAACCTTGATATTTCCTTGATATTCTTTAAAGCGTACAGGCAGCACATATCTGTAACTTTCAGAGCGGCGTGCAGTGTTCCTGGCACATCAGAGCATTATGCGTCACCAAGCGCTTTGCACTACGATAAATGATATTGTAAATCCCCACAATAGTGCCCAATATAGGAACCATCCCTCCCAATAGTGCCCCCATATAGAAGTCAGTTCCCACAATAGTGCCCCATATAGCAGCCATCCCTTCCAATAGTGCCTCATATAATAGGCAGCCCCCACAATAGTGCCCTTGTAATAATGACTGGACTGGAAGCAGGCAGGTGATGAGTAGACATGGGACAACACAATCAGTGTCAATGACGGAGCAGGCAGTGCACCAAGTTACACACCAGCCCATGTTCTGACACCATACACACCGTACAAAGGATACAAGCCTGTGCCTAGTGCTGCGTAGTCACCATGGCTGCTGCCACCTTGGTACTGTTGAGGACAGGGGCACAGTTGGTCCTCTTGCTGCCTAGGGAGAAGGGCCACTCCTAGGGCAGTTTCTGGTGCCTGGCAAGCCATTGCTCTTGAGTAGGAAACCCTGTTTAGAGCAGAGACCCTTGTTCAGTTAGTCCAGGCTCCTGTTCAGTAACTAGCTGTGTAGATGTACCACTGCTTGTCCCGGGGGGTAAGTGATAATGCTGTTGCATCACCACTTAAAGGAGAAGTCCGGCAAAATTTTTTATTAAAGTATGGTATTGCCCCCCCAAAGTTCCCCAATATACACTTATTACAGGAAATACTTATAAAGTTTTTTTTTCCCTGCACTTACTACTACATCAAGGCTTCACTTCCTGGATAACGTGGTGATGTCACTTCCTGGATAAAATGGTGATGTCACGACCCGACTCCCAGATCTGTGCGGGCTGTGGCTGCTGGAGAAGATGATGGCAGGGGGACACTGAAGGACACAGAGCACTGGAGGGACACTGAGCATCCCTCTGCCATCATTCTCTCCAGCAGCCACAGCCCGCACAGCTCTGGGAGTCGGGTCGCGACATCACCATTTTTTCCAGGAAGTGACATCACCATGTTATCCAGGAAGTGACATCACCATGTTATCCAGGAAGTGAAGCCTTGATGCAGTAGTAATTGCAGGGAAAAAACACTGTATAAGCATTTCCCGTAATAAGTGTATATTGGTGATTTGTATAACTTTTGTGGGGGCAATACAATACCTTAATAAAATGGGGACAAATTCTGCCAGAAATGTACCACCCTAGGGCTACACTCACTCTTCTATATTACAGGTCAATATAAAGTTTCTTTTAACACTGGCCCAGATTTACTAATCATGGTTCCATGATGAAGGGAGCTAGCAGATCGAAACATGTTGGTTACACCCTGCTAACTTGCTGTACCATCTTCCCCCTGCCTACTGTACAGTATGTGACTCCATGATGGACTTTTAATGTTCTCAATAAAGTAACAAGATGTTTTAATCCATTGATGAGTGTCTACACCACTTTACTATATGATGTCTTTTTCAAATTCATAATAACTACAGTGCAGGTACCGGCTCTGATGTCTAGCTATAACTCGGTGGCATCTGCCATGTTAAAAAAAAAGTGCAGTATTCATGTTTTTATTGGTTCCAGTAATCTCCAGCAATTACATTTCTGCTTTTTTAATGCACTTAGTGGTTTTTTTTTCAATACACATTTACCATGTTCCAACAGATCCCTACTGATACCATTTGTAGCCCATAGGGGTTAATGGGTTACATTTACAAAGGCATATTTCATTGTGCATAGTTTGTGTGTGCAGATATGTTTCAGTTTTTATGTCTTTATTTCAGCAACATTACAGAAAAAAAGATATGGAGGAAAGATAATCTGTAACATGATGCGTAACAGAAACAGAAAAAAATTAATAATTTATATCATTCACTTATATTTGAACTATATTTTCATACATATGTATATCCCCTGTAATATGTGCACTGCTGCTCTATTCAAGCTCTATGGGACTGAAAGCTTGCCTATTTCCGTCAGTCCTATAGACTTTGAATGGAGAGGCAGTGCATATGCTTGACCATGCTATATTCAAATAGTGGGACAAGAGGACTTTTTCTTGTGATTGTTGGGGGTAAAAGTGGTGAGACCCCCAGTGATCTGCCATTTATTACATGTCGTGGTAAGGTGAGAAGTGTTCATTTTGGTAAACTCTATTAAACCACTAAACTCTATCGGCCGGGTGAACATGTAAAACAGCGGCCGTTGTTTTTACAGAATGTGAACATGACCTAATACTACAATGCACTGCTATCTGGTTCCCAAAAATAGTATTGTTATCTAAACAGAGATGAACAGTTGGCAACATGGCTCTTGTATATGCCTATTACTAAATGTAGGGTCAATGGTGGAGTCCACTTGCATGGCTGTATGATGGAAAAATTGTCTTCTAGAAACAATGATGCAATGGCGGAATGTCTCCATAATACAATCCCCACCGGAAGATGTCACAATGTTTTTATCCAGTCGGGTACATACAAAACACGAGAACAAGAGAAGAAACTATTGCCTCTTATCAGGTACATAGACCTTTATACTTATATAGAATATAGTGTTGAGCAAGCAATAAAATGCTCGAGTGCGCAATTTGAGTAATGAGTCTCATTTTATATTAATGGGAGACTTAAGCATTTAAGCAGGTGTCTCCTGCTCTGCAGAATAGAGGGGGCCTGGTTAAATCCCAAATCTGATTTTTGTACAATTCAACCCTTCAAACAAAATATAGAAAAATTTGACTTAAAATTTAAACAGTGAACAAAGAACAATGATGCTGGGAGCTCCAAAACTGTTTAAAGGGGAACTATCAGCAGGTTTGGCGAATCTACCCCGCTGGTAGCCCTCTGTAGCTCCGGGGATGCTGAGGAGGAACATTTGTGCCATACCTTCCTCCTCAGCACCGCTCCTGCTCTGTTAGTTGGAGTAAACTCCGCTCCTGAGCACAATTAGGAGCACTGCTGCATCATCTGGCCGGCTCCTACTAATGATAATCAATGGAGGACGCTGGTCTTGATAAATGTCACCCTTTATTTTAATTGGAATGCAGGCACATTCAGGTGTGCCCGCACTCCAATTTGCCACAGACCTAAACAGCACCCCGAGCACTACAAGGTGCTCAGTCAAGCTTCAAGCTCGATCAAGCACCCCAAGCTTAATTGAGTCAAAACAAAGAAAATATAATGTATACTAATATACCTAGACTTATGATAGGTTTGATCGGGTCCAACTTCTGGAACCCCCTACCTAGCCTAGGGGATGTGGCACTTGTATATATTAGTGTCATGTATTTTTCATATGAATGTGTTTCATCTTATACAGTAAGACTTTGATTTCTGCCTTCGTATGAAATCTAATCTAAGCAGATTTGATCGTCGTGCATAAATTTGAATTACACATACATTTCATAGGTAACCTAGCTGCCGCATGACACGTCTGCACTAGTTTGGCCTGAGGTCGGCTTGGACTGAGACATAAGCTAAAAACGCCTTACACAGCTTTTAATTTCTATATATTCGTTATTGAAGGCGGCTAATAAAATATCCAACCAATAAGAAGGCAATGTCTGCTGGAGAATAAATCATATCCTGACATGACTGACATCTGAACTGTACGGATTCGAAGCAGGAGGCTGTTACTGAATTCCGGAGTGGACAAAAAGAATTAATATACGAACATTAATAATCACATAACGTCCAATGCACAAGGTGATGGAATTTAGGACATGTAGGACCTTATATAGAAATCCTTCTACACATATATATGTAGAAGAGAAAGGTGAAGGGCAGTACCACCAGCATACTCTACAGCAGTGCCCCTCAAACTGCGAGGGAGGGCTCAGCAAGTGAGGCACCCCCTAGTTGCTGGTGAGGCACAGCGTGGGAGGAAGTTCTCACAAAAGTGACCACAAGCAGCACAGTCCTTTCCCTGAATGCAACAATCTCTGCTTTAGGAACATTACTGACTCATTTTGTACTTATTTCATGTTATACAGAGATTAGGACACAAATGGAGGGTAGACTAAGCAATAGTTTTTATATTTGCATGGACTTCTATCATAGATGGTGAGGGCCCAGCATCCTCTTGGTCAGTTTGGTGAGGCCCAGGCATCATTTTGTCTGTTGGGTGAGGCTCCGGTAGAAAAAGTTTGAGAAGCACTGCTCTACAGTATAATGTTTATAGCTAAGGATACTCAAGTGAATTGTCCCATACCCAGGGCCGGATTAAAGGGAGGGCACCTGGGGCACGTGCCACCACTTAGCCCCAGACACAGCATCAAATCCGCACTGTAAAATCTGCTGCGGATCTGTTGCAGATCCACAGCAGATTTGATGGTGCAGATTTGATGCTGTGTTCATTCATTTATTCAAATCTGCTGAGGATCCGCTGCGGATCTGCTGCGGATCCGCGGCAGAAAATCCACTGTGAGTGTGAAGCGACCCTAAAGGGAATTCGTCAAATCTAGATGCTGCTAAGAGCTGCAGACACTGTTTCATAGCAGAGAGTATAGAAGCAAACTGTACTTTTCCAAGGGCCAATGGTGGTGGCTCAAGTGCCACAGCCTTGATTGCTTTCTCGCAGCGCAAGTGACACCAGATATTTTGGGACACTTTGCTCAACTTAGGTAACTGGGACTGGGGCTTGTGTCACCCTGGCAGGACGGGTAGCTTGACACTACAGGGCAGAATGTGGTATAGCGACAAAGGTTGAAACAGGGGCACAAATATTCTTCTTCTTTCAAGTATTCTGTCAGGAATGTGCAGTAGCCTGGTGTGAACTGGGCCTGGTGTTTGCTTTTGTGTGCCACATCCGATTGCTTCTCAGCTTCTGGCAAAGCAGGAGTTAAGCTGAGAAGCTTCTGGACTTGATTATGCAGCTGTGTTGTCTGTGTGATTGACGGGTTTCTCTGCCTGTCTGCAATCTGGAAGATCAAAGCGCTGGTCTAATAGGGATCCAGACCGGGCTCTTGGTCAGCATAAAACAAAGCTAAGGCAGTATCCCAGCGCTGGCTATTTAGGTTCATACCTTGATCCCTGCTCCTCCTGTGTATTTCTGCGATCCCCATACCTAATCCCTCTGCTTGCTTGACTTTGTTACCTGACCTCTTACTTGACTTTTTGACTATCCGATTGTTACCTGATTTTGTACTGCGCTGCCAGTTTGGCTCTGTCCTTGCTTGTTTGAGATTTTTAATTTACTTCTATAAAAAAAACCTCCATCCTTCCAGTACTTATCAGCTGCTGTATGTCCTGCAGGAAGTGATGTATTCCTTCCGGTCTGACACAGTGCTCTGTGCTGCCACCTCTCTCCATGTCAGGAACTGTCCAGAGCAGCAGCAAATCCCCATTAAAAAAAATTCTCCTGCTCTCCAGACAGGAAAGAATACACCACTAACTGCAGGACATACAACATCGGATAAGTACTGGAAGACTATGTAACTTGAGATTTTTCTTATAGAAGAATTTGGAGGTGTGTTTAGGGTCATTGTCCTGTTGTAGGATGAAATTTGCTCCAATCAAGCGCTGTCCACTGGGTATGGCATGGTGTTGCAGAGTGATAGCCTTCCTTATTCAGAATCCCTTTTACCCTGTACAAATCTCCCACCTTACCAGCACCAAAGCAACCCCAGACCATCACATTACCTCCACCATGCTTAACAGATGGCGTCAGGAATTCTTCCAGCATCTTTTCATTTGTTCTGCGTCTCACAAACGTTCTTCTTTGTGATCCAAACACCTCAAACTTGGATTCATCCGTCCACAACACTTTTTTTCCAGTCTTCCTCTGTCCAATGTCTGTGTTCTTTTGCCCATCTTAATCTTTTTCTTTTATTGGCCAGTCTCACATATGGCTTTTTCTTTGCCATTCTGCCCTGAAGCCCAAAATCCCGCAGCCGCCTCTTCACTGTAGATGATGACACTGGTGTTTTGCGGGTACTATTTAATGAAGATGCCAGTTGGGGACCTGTGAGGCGTCTGTTTCTCAAACTAGAGACTCTAATGTGCTTATCTTCTTGCTTAGTTGTGCAACGTGACCTCCCACTTCTTTTTCTACTCTGGTTAGAGCCTGTTTGTGCTGTCCTCTGAAGGGAGTAGTACACACCGTTGTAGGAAATCTTCAATTTCTTAGCAATTTTTTGTATGGAATAGCCTTCATTTCTAAGAACAAGAATAGACTGTCGAGTTTCAGATGAAAGTTCTCTTTTTCTGGCCATTTTTTAGCGTTTAATTGAACCCACAAATGTGATGCTCCAGAAACACAATCTGCTCAAAGGAAGGTCAGTTTTGTAGCTTCTGTAACGAGCTAGACTGTTTTCAGATGTGTGAACATGATTGCACAAGGGTTTTCTAATCATCAATTAGCCTTCTGAGCCAATGAGCAAACACATTGTACCATTAGAACACTGGAGTGATAGTTGCTGGAAACGGGCCTCTATACACCTATGTAGATATTGCACCAAAAACCAGACATTTGCAGCTAGAATAGTCATTTACCACATTAGCAATGTATAGAGTGTATTTGTTTAAAGTTAGGACTAGTTTAAAGTTATCTTCATTGAAAAGTACAGTGCTTTTCCTTCAAAAATAAGGACATTTCAATGTGACCCCAAACTTTTGACCGGTAGTGTACATATATATTTATTTATTTATTTTTAACAAAATGAATGCGTTAAGTAAAATTTTTCCAGAACCTTTTACAGTATCTGCTTCTGAACATGAGATGTTTCCTGGATGTTGCCTGCAGGAAGCGCACGCACGGCTAATATCACTGCCTTGGATTGTAGGATATCACATTTCAGGAGCATCCTGCACCCACCCATCCCAAGTGTGTCAAATATTACCCTGACAGGACTGTGAACATATGTTGGTTTCACCATTGACTTTCTATTCTGTGTTACATTATAGATGCCCAACACTTCTCAGCATGCCCTGACAACTACAGGCTTTCAGGGCATGCGGAGAGTTGTCAATCCATAATAGCTAGAGAGTCATAGGTTATCGGCCACTTGTATAAAGTCAGAGAGATCCTCCTCAAGGGCCCAACAAAGCTGCCTTGGAGAAATGCAGATTCTTTGTTTGACCCTAAGACAGTCTTGATGTATGAGGCCTTAAGCGTTGAGTGTCTTCTCTTCATCCCTGATACAGTCAGTGGAGCTTTTCATGTTACAGCATTAGGCTGGGTTCACACTACGTATATTTGAGGCTGTATGTTTGAGGCTGTATAGCAACCAAAACCAGGAGTGGATTAAAAACACAGAAAGGCTATGTTCACATAATGTTGTAATTGAGTGGATGGCCGTCATTTAATGGCAAATATGTGCTGTTATTTTAAAACAACGGCTGTTATATTGAAATAATGGAAGTTATTTACCGTTATATGGCGGCCATCCACTCAATTTCAACATTGTGTGAACAGATCCTTTCTGGGTTTTCAATCCACTCCTGGTTTTGGTTGCTATGAGGACCTGACATGAGGACCAAATACAGCCTGAAATATACATAGTGTGAACCCAGCTTTATTCATTCATTTTATTGCCATAGGGTTAATGGGATCACATGGTTAACTCAGCCTCTCGTGTATTGATCAATTTACGTACGACAAATGTAACTGATCAGCGTGATGGTAATTTATAAGACCCATTTTTTCTATGCATAATGGGAAAAACAACTCAAAATGGCAACGATCTTCCACAGTTTTTTTGTATGAAAAAATAAAAATACTAAATTAAAGGGGAAGTCCATCCAGACCCATTTTTTAGCAAGTGCTGTGGAGGATAAAAGAATTAGCATGCTCTTACCTCCCTCGGCTCCAGCGCTGGTGACTGCATAACCATGTGATTGAAGGTTGAGCCGAAGCCAGGGATGGACTGTAAACAGAGAACAGGTTATTATGGAAGACTAAGATTCCTCCTTTTTTCAAATCCATTACTGGCTTTGGATTAAAAAAATCTGTCAGATAATCTGTTGGTGTAATAGGGCCCTTAGACCAGGAAGGGGTCGGGGACCTGGGAACTGAGCAGCGCTGGAGCAGGGAAGGTAAGAGCATGTTTTTTTCTTTTATCCTCCCCAGCACTTGCTGGACTTCTTCTTTAAGGCCAATAAAGGAGTACTCCAACCAAACCTGATCCACTTGTGAGATGGAGGTCAAGAATGGAAAACAGGGGCAGTAAGCGGACTGAAGATGTAGATTCCCAGTCCCAATATATAAAAAGTTCTAACACTGAAGAGCGGGAGAGGTGTCAAAAACATAGGGGAGGGGGTGTCGGTGGTGAGTAAGACCTGGGAGCTTTTGAATTTCTTTTGGGTGTGTGTGTGGGGGGGGGGGCAGCGTGTGGGAAGAACACTCCTTTAAATTCTACTAAATGGGAAATATCAGCCTTTTTTGCAGGTTATGTTACCACAATGTCTTTTGTTGGCCGTTTTACAGACATCTTATTGAAGCCAAAATACAGTGTATTATGAAAATTATGGCCATTACGGCAAATTACGGCCATTTTTGTCTGAAAAATGACAACTATCCAAAAAGATGGCTGTAAAATAACGTTGTGGTAACGTAGGCTCAAGGTGTTTTTGGATGCTGTATGTCTCAAAAAATGGACCAGAATACTACAGTATGTATGAACATAGCCCTATTTGCTGAAACCAGAACAAACCTGCAAGTAATGTGCCCCTGTAGTATACTTATATATTGTTTCCTTATGTTTCGCAGTGTCCATGCCCTATAATATAGTGGATAATTACCAGCCGTGCAGTTAGGTTCAAGAGTGCTGCTAATGCTGTTCTGTTCTGGTAGGAACATATTACACGGAAAGAATGTGGAACCCTCGGAGTATGTATGAGCATGAAGTCACTAGCAGCCTAACCCTAATCCTGGCTTCATTGTAACCTGGTGGATGCTATATTTGTGTCGGCTAAAATGTGCAGACTCAGTGAGTGCCGGGTACTCCTTAAATTACCTGCACATTGTTAGGGCACATTCACACACGGCAGATTTTATTGCAGAAATTTATACCGCTGTCCTCTTTGTTGATGAAGGAAGTCTAGGATATCAGTGGGCTCCTCTTTACCTAGCTTCTCTAGCTCTGGTTCAACAGCAGGCACTCTTTTGCAGTGTGATGCGTAGATCCACGTGCCTCTGCCTTCCACCTTTAACACTTGTAGGCGTCGCCAACAGGACTTGGTATGAACCTTCCCACCGCTCTGTAAGAGAACCAGGCCTCAGAAACTTACGCACGAGAACAAGATCTCCGGGTTTGACGTTGTGACACAGTGCTGTTGTCTCAGGTTGTTGGGCAGCGACTTGGTGATGAATGTCTCTTAGTTGACGCTGCAGACGAAGTACATAGTCCACGTTGAGGGTGTTTTGTACTTTTTGACTGGTTTCTATGGCTAAAAGCGGATGATTAGGCAGTTTTCCAAACAAGATTTCAAATGGTGATAACTTAAGTGGACCATGAGGAGTGGTCCAGATATGGGAAAGCACAAGTGGCAATGCATCAAGCCACTTCATACCAGTTTCCTTACAACACTTAGCAAGCTTTTCTTTTATGATACGATAATACTTCTCAACCTTCCCACTAGCTTGTGGATCATAGGGAGTATGCAGTTGTTGTTTTGTCCCTATCATAGTACAAATGGTTTGGAACACCTGTCCAGCGAAGGATGGACCCATGTTGCTGAAGAGGATCTGGGGAATACCATACCCACACTCTTTGCAAATCTTTGTTGCTGTTACCTGTGAATTGATCCGAGCACTTGGGTACGCTTCTGCCCAAAACTGAAAATTGGTCAACACATACCAACATATACCGCAATCTATCTACTTTCGGTAGTTTGATGGGATCAATCTGCAAAATCTGGAAAAGTCCAGAGGTCAATGAAAGGTGAGATGGAGGAGTTTTCACTGCACCCGTGGGGTTTTGTTGAGGGCAGAGGTGACAAGATTGACACCTCTTGGCTGCAAGAGCAGTGAAACCAAATTGCTCTTGGCTGTTTTGCCCCCGTGGGTCACACCATGGGCAGCAACAGCTAATGCCGACAATATGGACTTTCCATGGTCTCTCCATAACCCCTGTGAGGCCCGCTTCACACTTCTGCAAAATCTGTCCGGATTTTCTTTTAGGAAATCTGGACGGATTTCCGGAACCATAGGCTTACATTGGTGACGGAAACCCTTGAGGATTTTTCCTGAAGGGTGTCCGTTCCGGAAAATAGGTCAGGATTTTTTAGATCCTCCATCCTGCTGCCTTCCCCCCGGATTCTCTGTCCTGCTGCCCCCTTCTGGGCATCCTCTGACTGCCCCCCCCCCCCCCAGGATCCTCCATCTTCCCCACTACCCCACTATAACCCCCCATGCAGCAGCGCGGTGAGCCTGGTTGGGGGATGTCCTGGATGGAATGGATGTCATAGATCGGGGCTCTGCAGCAGCGAAGCAGTAATCCATCTCAGCGCCCCCCCCCCCAGCAGTAGTGATCCATCCAAGCCCCCCCCAGCAGTAGTGATCCATCCCAGCCCCCCCCAGCAGTAGTGATCCATCCCAGCCCCCCCCCCAGCAGTAGTGATCCATCCCAGCCCTCCCCCCCCAGCAGTAATCATTCCAACCCCCCCAGCAGTGGTGATCCAGCCCCCTCAGCAGTATTGATCTATCCTAGCCCCCCCAGCAGTAGTGATCTATCCCATTCCCCCAAGCAGTAGTGATCCACCCCAGCCCCCCAGTAGTAGTGATCCATCCCAGTCCCCTGAGCAGTAGTGATGCATTCCAGCTCCCCCCAGCAGTAGTGATCCATCCCAGCCCCCTCAGCAGTAGTGATCATCCCAGCCTCCCAGCAGTAGTCATCCATCCCAGCCTCCCAGAAGTAGTCATCCATCCCAGCCCCCCAGGCAGCAGTGATCCTCCCAGCACTCAAATTCCCCCCTAGATGTCAGCAGTGATTCCCTCCATGTGGACCTCAGCAGTGATGACCATCCAGCTGTGATTTCCCCTGGACAGCCAGAGCAGGAACCAGGAGAGGTGAGATTACCCCCCTAGAACTACAACCCCCACCATGTCCTGCTAACAGTTCACAATGGAAGTTTTAGTTTTGCAGCCTGTTGCCACCTGCAGCCATCTAGGTTGTAGAACGACAACTCCCATCATGTCCTATTGGCAGTTTATAATGAGAGTTGTAGTTCTGCAACAGATTAGAGGATGACACAGTATAGGAGGGGGAGGCAAGGGCACAGTAGAACTACATATCCAATCATGGTGTGTGGTAATATGTAGGACTACATCTCCCAGCATGGAATATAAGGTAGGATGTAGAACTACATCTCCCAGCATGGTATATAGGGTAGGCTGTAAAACTACATCTCCCAACATGGTATATAGGGTAGGCTGTAGAACTATAACTCCTAGCATGGTATATAGGGTAGGCTGTAGAACTACATCTACCAGCATGATGTGTGGTAAAATGCAGGACTACATGACATAATGGGAGTTGTAGTTCTTTAACAGATAAGAAGATGATACATGGCATAAGGGGGGATGGTGACACAAGGTGGGAAAGGGGACACGGCACACAAGGGTGATGTGGATACTTGTGATGGCATAATAGACCATATTGAAAACACAGATTTTTTTTTCTGATCAGAAAATACTGAAGGCATTTCCTGATGGTTTCCTAAAGGTAAAAAGGGATTAATGTCAGGAAATCCTGACGCTTTCCTGATGCCTAATCAGGATTTCCTGACAGTAAAAACTGACAAGGACGTGTAAATGAGGCCTAAATCTTGTGTGCAGATCGATTAAGCTTTTTTTCTGTAGGGAGAGAAGAATTTTGCAAAAAGATGAGTTTTTCTTAATCGAGTAAAGATGTTACAACAATTTGAACACACTTTTACTCGCAGCTGTTTTGCTGTATCTGCTCTGTGATTTCCCTTTGTGATCGGGTCGTGTCCATTGGTATGGGCTTGGCACTTGATAACTGCAATTGCATGTGGAAGTTGGATAGCATGTAATAGAGCAGTTATCTCTTTGGGGTAGTCTATGGGGGCACCTCTTGAAGTAAGGAAGTCTCTCATTTTCCAAATGGCTCCAAATTCATGTACTACACCGAATGCATAACGTGAGTCAGAGTAGAATGACCTTCTCCCTGACAATTGTAACACACAATCTTTTTCTTAATATCACCCTTTCCTTCCATTCCCAAGGTTTAACCCCTGGGTGGCTGCATTCTTTTTCCCCTGAATTGATAAATGTATTAATCGTTCTTTCTTTTTGAGAGCGTCATTTATATCGGCCTCATGGGAAGCAAATGCTCCAAATTCTTATCTCAGCAAGATGTTCTCATCCTATCGTGGATGCGCCGGTTCAACCCATTAATGAAAATGTGTTTTTTATGCTGCGTTTACACGGAGCGATAATTCGCCCGATCGTACGATTAACGATTTCGAAGTAACAATTTTTTTTAATAACGATCAGCGTTTAGACGGAACGATATATCGTACGGAAAAATCGTTTTGCGATCGTTAAAGCCTATCTAGCACATAGGTAAAATTGGTGAACGACTGTTTACAGGGAACAATCTGCAAATTTTTTACGAACGACGATTTAAAAACATGTTGTAAGATCAAAATGAATGATTTCTCGTTCGTCGTTTGATCGTTCGCTGCATTTACACGTACGATTACCGTTCAAATTCGATCTTTATCGTGCAAATTCAGACGATAATCGTTCTGTGTAAACGCAACATTAAACTCAATAATATTGGGTGACTGTATCATCCTCCCCACCATAATCTTCTATTATATTCAGGAATCACTGGTAGTAATCTCCAGTAATTCTCCAGGACATTGTTTGGTATTGCAAATTAATTTCCAGTCTTCTATGGGCTTAAAAGTAGTTTGGAAATTCTTTTTAATGATCTCCTAATTGTCTCTTATTGTCCTAGGAGTTGAATCAAATACCGGGGGAGTTTTAGCATAATCGGTTCCCTTCAACAACTCTACCACTTCGGTGGGTTTGAATACCACTTTTAACAGCTGAAATATATCTTCTCCTGCGGGGTTATCTAAATGAAAAGTTTGTTCCAGTTCTTCCTATGCCGACTTGGGTGTCTTTTTATAATCGCCCACTTTTCTAGTATATATTTTAACATTTCATAACGGTAGGGTTGTCTTAACCTCTATTCCTCTTTTCCATTTGTAATGACTTGTATAGGATACAAGCCTTGGGACAGTGGACTTACAACGGCTCTCATAGGCCTGCAGTAGAACTATCGAACTTCGTTACTTGCTGACAGTTTATACCGTCAACCAGTAGCGGATTATAATAGGGGCGTTCCGGGCGGCAGCCCGGGGCCCTGAGCTCCTGGGGGGGCCATGACCACCCAAAAAGACTTATACTTTCAGTGGTGTACTGTCTCCTGGCTGCACTTCCGACATGATTTGCAAAAAAATCACAGTTTTTTTTATGGCAATTTTGCACAAATCAGGACATCATGACATTATCTATACTGTACTATGAACGCCAGGCTAGTGCTGCCATAGTTACAGTGGGGTGTATCCAAGCTACTTTCTATGGGCAATTCAGGCACAACAAGTCTCCACCGAGACCAGATCTCATGGACTTATATCCCATAAGTATCCAACATACTTACCATCAGTCTCCCACAAAGAAATGCTACACATCTTACTTCCTTCCGAGAACCCTCATGCTCTATATAGCCAAGCAAATCCTTGTCCAAAGTCGAAAAATTATAAAAACGTCCTAACACATCTGAAATATTTGTGAATCTCAACTAAGCTTTTACCCAATATAACTTAAAACTTCTAAATTTGACCTACTTACTCTACCACGTATGCATACAGTTAATGATATATCAACAGTGGAATAATGCAACTGTTGCACCTGTTGCGAAATTTCACAGGGTGTCAGCATTACAATATCCAACCAGAAGAGAACACATTACAGCATTACCAATCAGAGGCTTAGGGTAGCTTCACACGTACCGACTCGCAGTGTTAATAACGCTGCGAGTCGGCTAGGTCCTGGCAGATCATTTTCACTACATACACGCAGCGGTCTGAACAACCGCTGCGTGTATGTAATTCTGCCGGCAGCTTAACCCCTTCTGCTGCCGCCCGGCTCCTGCTCCCGCTCTATATACATTACCTCTCCTCGCTGCACGGGGTCTCGGCATACTGCTCGCCTGGCCAATCAGTGGCTGCGGCTGGGCAACAAACTGATTGGCCGGGCAGGAGAGCAGTATGCCGGGACCCCGTGCAGCGAGGACAGGTAATGTATACAGAGCGGAAGCAGGAGCTGGGGCCAGCAACACAAGGGGTTAAGCGGAAGGCAGAATTACATACACACAGCGGTTGTTCAGACCGCTGTGTGTATGTAGTGAGTGTTCTGCCAGGACCTAGCCGACTCACAGCTTTATTAACGCTGCGAGTCGGTACGTGTCAAGCTACCCTTAAAGTGAATGTGCGTCAGTAAGGGTTGTCTTTATTGGACTTTACCTGACATCATCCCACCAGGTGTCATCTGGTCTGGACAAAGGTGGGAGGTTAAAGGGGTTATCCAGTGCTACAAAAACTTGGCCACTTTCTTCCTGAGACAGCCCCACTCTTGTCTCCAGCTTGAGCAGGGTTTTTCTGCTTAGTTCCTTTGAAGTGAATGGAGCTTAATTGCAAACCGCACCTGAACTAGAGACAAGAGTCATGTTGTCTCTGAAAGACAGTGGCCATGTTTTTATAGCATTAGATAACCCCTTTAAGTTCACCTTTCCCTAGCAAATAAGCAGAACAAACATATCTGTATAAGTTTCGGAAACCAGATGCTTTGGGTATGGGCAAAATTCCCCTTTATATTCTACTGAATGGGTAATATCAGTTCCCATGTTCTCCTATGTTCCCCTATGTTACCTATTTGTAGATATCTGTTTTCACTCCAGTACATACATTTCTGCTGACTGGTTGCAGAGAGGCCAGTGATGGGGGACTAAAGGGGGAATGTTTCTTTGTTTCTTGAGAAGAGTACCTTGGCTTAGTAAGGGCCAGTTCACGTGGAATCCCACCAGCCTCCATGTCATACAGGCAGTCTATGGGAGGCTCGCATGCCTCCTCTCTCCCCACGGAAGAATTGACATGAGCCCTCTCATAGACTGCCTGTATGACACGGAGGCTGGTGGGATTCCATGGTGGAGAGTTCTGTTGCGGAATCCCACCAGTTTTACTCCGTGTGAACTGGTCCTAAATTCAGTCCTGTTCTTCTTGAAAGGGCAAAGGCATTGGCTAGAAGGGGAAGCTACATCCAAAAGATTCTGTTTTGCATGTACTTCCCAGTCTCAGTGGAGCTTAAATTGGCCTATAAGTCTCCACACACTTGTGGGGTGCTCTCCTAAAGGAAGAACATTTGAGCCCCTCTTAAGGGCACAACCATTACATATAATACATATAGATATATATTTAGCCATGTCATTCATCAGCTACTTTACCCGTTCTTGCAGGTAGTAACGTGCCTTATATTCATTTTTGCTAAAAAACAGGCACTATGGGGGAGATTTATCAAACTGGTGTAAAGTAGAATTGTCTTAGTTGCCCCTAGCAACCAATCAGATTCCACCTTTCATTTTCTAAAGAGACTGTGAGGAATGAAAAGTGGAATCTGATTGGTTGCTAGGGGGAACTAAGACAATTCTATGTTACACCAGTCTGATAAATCTCCCACTATGTCTTATTTTCGGGGTATCTCTTATTTCTCTAAGACATCCCCCCCAGACCTCCCTGGAATACTCACATCTTTGCTAAGGAGCGCATCAGCAGCAGGACCAAGAGGGCCTCAGCAGCGGGATGTGCCGGCAGAACATGTGTGACATGTGCCAAGCATGTGGCTGCATGCATCGGGACATGCAGAGGATGTGGGGGCCATGGACCAGTTTAGCTGCGGCTGTGAAGGTCCACGAAGGAATTAGGTAAGTCCTAGGTGGCAGCAGGTGTCAATGGGCGTCGCCTTACTTTCGGGGGTGCCCCAGTTTACAGTAGGGGTGCCTTATTTTTGGTGGTGTCTTTTTTTAGGAGGGTGTCTTATTTTCTGTGAAACACGGTATGAATGGGGAATGAAAATGAAAACTGTCAGTGAATGAGCGCGGATGGGGTGTGGGTGGGGTGTGTTGTAATCATATTCAAGTTTCATGAGAGCCTCCCGGATTACTAGTTACGCCCCAATCACTGGATGGTTCTTATAAGTTTAAAAAACTCATAGAAACCAAGTATCCCTCCATACAAAATGAAATAGATACTTACTTCAGGCCAGACGCTTAACAGCAATAGACAAAGAATCTCCCTGGGGCAATGCTGAGTACGTGGCGCACAGTGACATGTCAGCATTAGGGTATGTGATACAGTATCCACGCTCATTCCCACACAGGTGACTGTATCCTTGCTTACTAAGGCTTATGTGCTAAGCTGCTACGTACTGAAATTGTAACTGATATATATGAGTGCAAATTACTAGTCACAAAGTAGCCCTAGAGTCTGCCCGATGGGCCAAGAGGAAGACATGGGTAGTGAAGGAGGTTGGCGACCTAGTCCATAAAGTTACGGCTCCTATCCATATGTAAGGCCTGCCCCTCTACTCTATAGCTAGCCACATCCCATTGTTCTGAGCATCAAAATCAATAGGGCCCTATTACACAGGATGATTATTGTGTGAAATATTGTTATATCGTTCAAATTTAATCGTTTCGTGTAAATGCAGGCACTGATAGAACGACTATCGAGAAATCGGTTGTGTGTTGATGATCATTGATTTTGTTCTGACACCTAAATCATTGTTAGTCGTTCACTAATCATTCAGTGTAATTCCACACTGTACGTTCTTTTGCTGGGATCAGATGGAGTAAAAAATCGTTGTAACGACTATCAATCTGTGTAATATGGTGAATAATTTCGGGTAGCTCTGATTTACAATCATTTATCCTTAATCGTTAAAAATCGCTTTGTCTAAGGGTCCATTTACACAGGAAGATTATCTGACAGATTATCTGCCAAAGATTTGAAGCCAAAGCCAGGAATGGACTATAAACAGAGATCAGGTCATAAAGGAAAGCCTGAGATTTCTCCTCTTTTCAAATCCATTCCTGGCTTTGGCTTCAAATCTTTGGCAGATAATCTGTCCAATAATCTTTCTGTGTAATAGGACCTTGCTAGGAACATACTGGCTGCTGGGAGAAGCATGGCATGTCTAACAATTATTACTACTGTATTATTGAATAGATTTTTTTCATAATGTAACAAACGTTTTTCCAGGAGTGTGGGAGGACACCGGAGTACTCTGAGGAACCCATACAGACACACAGAGAATATACAAACTCCATTCATATGTTGTCCTTGGCCACATTTGATATCAGCACTCCAGTACTGCAAGGGCACTGTGCTGTAGTATCATATATATATATATATATATATATATATATATATATATATATATATATATATTATATATATACACTATATATATATATATATATATATATATATATATATATATATTAGATATAACTGGCGCCAAACCTTTCACATTACTATAGCGACTTTGCATGGAGCTATATATGTGAACGTCGATGCTAGCTCACTGCTAGTAACTTGTCAGTCACTCTATGCAAACAGCATAGTGTGCCACTTAAGTTTCTTGATATAATAATATATAATATGATAAAATGAACGACCGGGTGACAGGTGTGTGCAGCATAGCTGGGGGATTATATGTCATCCTGGAGCTGCTAAACAGGGAGGCCCAGCTCCTGATCAGGGGCCCACCAAGGGGTAGGGCCCACCGGGGGATTCCCCTGCTCCCCTGTGGGCCAGTCCGAGCCTGTATTTATATATATATATATATATATATATATATATATATTTATAAAATTTTATGTATAGCATGTCTATATAGCTATAAATATATATATATATAGCTAGCATATTTTATATGTTATGTACACAGTGTTATAGTTTTGCATTAATCTGCCCCTGTACATAGGGTATTTGCAGTTTTATATATGGTATGTACACATTACAATACTTTTATATATACCAGTGACTTAATTCCCAGCACAATGCATATCCTGTTCCTCATACATCTCCAGTATCTGCTGCTAATACAGTAACTTACAGCAAACTACATCAAACTCCTTCAACTCCTAGGGCATGTGCACTGCCCTCAAACATGGATCCTAATATCTGCATCACCTTACTGAGCATGCTCACTGCCCTTAAACATGGCTTCCTCGGATCACCTAGCAGTGTAGTGCGCATGTGCACTGCCCATAGTGGCCCCAGGCAGCTCTAACGGTATCTGGGAGCTGCAGTGAGGAGTGCTGCTCTGGGAACTCCCATATCCACTTCTCAAACATGAGCTTCAGTGGTCACAGGAGACTGAAGGGACCCAGAACTGGGAGGACTGAAGGGAAATGCAAGCTGTGTCTTTAAGGGGGAAGCATAAAGGGGGAGCTATAGCTTGTGCTGCATTGGACTTGTTTGGATCTGTTCCTGGTGCAGCATTAGCCTTGCAGCACTATGTGGGGAAGCTGCTGACTGACTGAGATCCCCTCCAGCATTGTGCACTCCTGGAAGTATCAGCTCCCTTCCCTGCTGCCTCCTCTTCCATCTGGTCTGTTCACCATACAAGTAGGTTGACTTTGTTACCTTGTATCTCATTGTTGTTTTGTCCTTGATTCATTCTGTTTGTTGTTTTGCTTTCCTATTGTATCTGTTTGTTGTTTTGCTTTTCTATTATATCTGTTTTTTGTATTGCCTTTCTATTGTATCTGTTTGTTGTTTTGCTTTTCTATTATATCTGTTTGTTGTTTTGCCTTTCTATTATATCTGTTGTTTTGCCTTTCTATTATATCTGTTTGTTGT
This sequence comes from Dendropsophus ebraccatus, assembly GCF_027789765.1. Lineage (NCBI taxonomy): Eukaryota > Metazoa > Chordata > Amphibia > Anura > Hylidae > Dendropsophus > Dendropsophus ebraccatus. Next base: position 34,017,813 of record NC_091458.1, on the reverse strand, counting down.
TTTGCCTTTCTATTATATCTGTTTGTTGTTTTGCCTTTCTATTATATCTGTTTGTTGTTTTGCCTTTCTATTATATCTGTTTGTTGTTTTGCCTTTCTATTATATCTGTTTGTTGTTTTGCCTTTCTATTGCATCTGTTTGTTGTTTTGCTTTTCTGTTGCATCTGTTTGTTGTATAGCTTTTACGTTATATGTCTTTGTTGTATTGCTTTTACATTGTATCAGTTTGAGGTGGGTTCTCTGAAGAATCTCAGGCATCTTTGCCTGGATTTGCATTTTCTATTTCTCATTGAATGAAGGACTCGGAGCTTTGCAGTTGCAGCACAATTCCCTATGGTGTGCTTAAGGGAAATGGTATAATTTTATATAGGAAAGCTGTAAACTGTGTGTGTGTGAATATAAGCCATGGCCTGTGTATACTCTTCCTCTCTGTGGCCTTATACTGGGCTATGTCCTGGCACCTGATGTCACCCATGCATGTGCCTAAGGTCTTAAGTGGATCACTGTCAGATTCTTCTAGTGTGAACTGTGCCATCATGGCATGATAGTCCAGGATCCAGGGACTGTCTGTACTCTCCTAACAGAATGGGATGGACCAGAAAACAGATTATGATGTTTCTACTACATAACAAAAGGGTAATGGACCAGGATATAGAACTGGTAGACCAGGATTCAGCCAGTTGTGTTATCCCTACATAACATGATGGACCAGCATCCTGAACTTACAGCCTATGGTGACCCAAGAAATCTAGGTTACAAAACTCAAGTATCTATATTGACTTAATGGACCAGGATATATAACCTGTGGTCTTTATTGCACTAATAGAACATCACTTATCTGTATTCAGGATGTGCACCTTATACTATTTTAGCATTATGGGATCTTAAGTTGCTGCATATATAATTGCATCGAAACAGGACTGACAAGGAACTTGTGCTTGCAAACCTTGCCATTTCACCAGAACGTGGTGAACCAGTATATGGGACTTGTAATCTACACTAACCCAAAGGTATTCAATGAACTAAGATCAAGAGCATCCAGCCTATGTCCCAACAGTGCCCAATGGACTTGGATACAAAGGTTACAACCTATATGACCTTAACAGGACATTATAGACAAGGGTAGGGAATTTACATTTTATATTATATCATCAGGGCATGATGGACCAGGACTCAGGGTTCTCAGTCTGTACTGTCTGAACAGGACATGATGGACTAGTCTATATTGCCTCAACAGGACATGATAGACCAGAACCCAATGCTCTCAGTCTGTATTGTCTCCACAGGACACAATGGACCAGGACCCAGGGCTTTCACTCTGTACTGTCTTAACAGGACATGGTGGACCAGGACCTAGGGCTCTCAGTCTGTATTGTCTGAACAGGACATTATGGACCAGGATCCAGGGCTCACAGTCTGTATTGTCTGAACAGGACATGATGGACCAGGACTCAGGACTCACAGTCTGTATAGCCTTAATAGGACATGATGAACCAAGATCCAGGGCTCACAGTCTATATTGCCTCAAAGGACATCGTGGACCAGGGCTTTCTGTCTGTATTGTCTCAACAGGACATGATGGACCAAGATCCAGGGCTCACAGTCTATATTGCCTCAAAGAACATCGTGGGCCAGGGCTCTCTGTCTGTATTGTCTCAACAGGACATGATGGACCAAGATCTAGGGCTCTCACTATGTATTACTTCAACAGGACATGATGGACCAAGATCTAGGGCTCTCACTATGTATTACTTCAACAGGACATGATGGACCAAGATCTAGGGCTCTCACTATGTGTTACTTCAACAGGACATGATGGACCAAGATCTAGGGCTCTCACTATGTATTACTTCAACAGGACATGATGGACCAAGATCCAGGACTCACAGTCTGATAGAGAGTAATAGATCAGGATCTAACACGTTGTTCCATACACACAAAGCCAAGTGGACCAGGATATAGGGTCACAGGCTGTAGTGTACTATCCAAGCATAGTGCAATTGGAGCTTGCTGACTGTCCAGATCCAGAGTTTGCAACCCATGATGTCTTAATAGTCCTCATAATGTCTGTAATATCTCTGTAGAGCATTATGGACTGTATTCCAGATCTTGCATACTATATTGCGCCAAAGGGCTCAATGTATGAAGTTCCAGGACTTGCTTGGTGTGCTACCATGAGCTAGAAGGACATTGATTCTGGGTTTGCAGTGTATATTGTCCTGACAAAGCATGATCCATTTTGTCCAGTGTGCTGTCTATACTAAGGAACGTTATGGCCTGGGCTTGTATCCTATCCCCTCCTGGGAGAACATGATGCGTTGATACCACAATGTACACCTTATACTAACCGGACATGCAGAACTGCAGTCCATCCCTGACTCATAGCCTGACATCACTTCCCAATGCGGCAGCTCAGCACAACTCTTGCTGTCTCACTCTTTACACACTTCTGAGCTATGAAGAAGGATTTACCCTGACTAATCTGATACTCATTATAGTAAAGACATTAACACTGCTTATCCATTGAGAAGCTTTATATGCCAACCATTGTCTATTGCAGGGCTTGTCGTATGTTTTATAAGTGTCAGACCCAGAGGCATAAATCTGTTAGTGCTTGTCTATGAATACAGACCGCTTATTTACTTTGGACTTGGGTTCTGTAAATTCTTGTGATGCCATTGTTCATAGGAATGACTGATGTCTAATATTAGCATGAATGGCTGGGGGGGGGTGGGGGTGTTAGTGGTATGTTCCAGAGTGATTAGCCCCGCTTAATGTGGACATATGGCACACTGGTCCATTGTCTCAGGGTGCAGTAAACTTCTATGACAGCTTTCCTCTGTGACAATAGAAGTATATGCTGTGAGTAGAGATGAGCGAACCTGGAGCATGCTCGAGTCGATTCGATCCCGAACTTTGCCATTTGATTAGCGGTGGCTGCTGAACTTGGATAACGCCCTAAGGCTATGTGGAAAACATGGATATAGTCATTGGCTGTATCCATGTTTTCCAGAAAACCTTAGAGCTTTATCCAAGTTCAGCAGCCCCAGCTAATCAAATACCGAACGTTCGGGTTCGGATGGACTCGAACCCGAACCCGGTTCGCTCATCTCTAGCTGTGAGCACTGTCAATGCTCTGTGATGAAGCCCCTATTACACTGAACGCTTATCGTTTAAAAATAAGCTAAATTTAGAAAAAATGAACGATTATCCGTGTAATAACACGTAACAATGAAACGACTAATGAAAAATGGTTCATCTTGGTCTTTCAACATGTTGAAAAATTATCGTTGGTTGTTCGCTGATCGTTTGCATATTTGTTCGTGTAATAAATAGGGATGATCGAACAACGGGAATTTTCAGGTTCGTACGAACTCTAACCCTCGGCTTTAGATTCAAAAGCTGATGGTTCGAGTTCAAACGAACCTGAAAATTCCCGCTGTTCGATCATCTCTAGTAATAAGTCGTTTGTAGACAAAACATGTTGTGTTGGTCGTCCTGAGGAACGATTAGCGACCATATAACGATGTAAAAACAATCGTTCATAACAGTAATCAGTGAATGTAATAACATCAGAATCGTTTGATAAAAAATCACTAGAGAACGATCATTATAGCGAATCTTTGAACGATAATCGCTACGTGTAATGAGGCCTTGAGGTTATAACCCTTTAGCTGTAGGGAGATACATCAGCCCTCAGCAGTGATTCTTCATCTGGAGTCTGTATTTCAAATTTCACTAAAAGATGACATCCTTATTTTTACCTACCTATCCATTAAAATTTGTAATTTCCTTGTTTTTCACATAGAATTACAGAAATTGCAAATATTCTCATTCAATATGATGAGGGGTCCAATAGAAGGGCATTACACAATACAGGTTTAGTGACCTTGGACTATAGGTGTAATAAAAATACTGATTTATATGACATCATTTGACAATTTAGCTATGTGAAAACCTGATTTTTATTAGATTGCATTGACCTTACGGGATATGCTTTCATGCAGAGGTGGACATTAGAAGGGCCCATGGATAGTCAGGGCTGATAGCGTAGTTGTGTTCAATAAAGTCTCAAGTGAGAATGAAAACTTTTCTCAATGAACAAGTTCTCCTTATAGAATTATATAGGTTTGTGTATCTCAATACAGTCGGAAGCACATAGAGATATAGAATGGGAATGGTATTTTCTAACCTTATTACACAGACCCGTAATACGCCGGTATCTAATGCTCTCACATATATGACATCTACAATAGTAAATGCTTTATAACATTATTGTAGCATAGTAAATACTATTCAACAGATGAGGGTAGAAGATGCATATTGAACAAAAGGCTTCAAAACCATTAGCAATAAATAAACCAAATCCATGGACTGACAATGGGGATGGATATGTATAATGTGGATTGTAGTAGACATTGCTTTTTTTTTTATTTGTATAGCGCACACAGATTCCGCAGCACTTTGCCAATTATTGCTCCCTGTCCCCAATAGGGCTCACAATCTAAATCCACCTATCTGTATGTTTTTTTGGGTGCTCCCTGTCCCCAATAGGGCTCACAATCTAAATCCACCTATCTGTATGTTTTTTTGGGTGCTCCCTGTCCCCAATAGGGCTCACAATCTAAATCCACCTATCTGTATGTTTTTTTGGGTGTGGGAGGAAACCGGAGTACCCGAAGGAAACCCACGCAAACACGGAGAGAACATACAAACTCTTTGCAGATATTGTCCTTGGTAGGATTTGAACCCAGGATCCCAGCGCTGCAAGGCTACAGTGCTAATCCCTAAGCCACCGTGCTGACATTCCAGCACAATGTGAATACTGATAAAAAAAAATATTGGTACCAGTAACTTGTGCCGGACTCACCTATTCTGAATAATCATATACTGCGTCAGGGAATTGGCCTAAGGGCGATGGAATGGAAGAGAAGAGGAAGCAAACACAATGCCCCCATCTGTGGCAGAACATAGCACCGTCATTTTATTGAACTTCCAGGGTGGCTTTTTCTCAAAAAAGGTTCTTCCAAGGATGCAACCCAACAAGCTGCCACCTAGAGGAAAGGGTGTCAGTCCTCTGCACTCTCTAGAGCAGGGGTAGGGAACCTTGGCTCTCCAGTTGTTGCAAAACTATAATTCCCATCATGCATGGACAGCCAAAGCTAAAGCTGTGGCTGTCCAGGCATGATGGGAGTTGTCATTTTGCAACAGCTGGAGAGCCAAGGTTCCCTACCCCTGATCTAGACCTTCTAGGGTTAAATCTCTATGTATTTTGCATTGTCTGTTGTCCTCACATCTGCTGGAGCTCAGAGTCTTCCTCGGTGTTGTACCCTGGACCTTCAGGATGGTCACCTTTAGGGACAGTGCACTCTGAATGATGGAGGGGTCCCGCTGTGATACTTGCTTCTCTAGCCCATGTATATCACTAGTTGCGGCAGTGACATGACTTGATGTGACCTTGGAGCAGCCTAAGTATATCTAGAGGAAAGCTGAGCTGATGGCGGGGCTGTACCTTATGTAGTTGTGTCCTTCTTCAGTAGAAGAGAAATACTATGGAATGAAAGTTCAGCTATTTGTACATCAGTCAGTTGTGTATGATGTGCGCAGTACGCTGACATTCCTTACCTATTACTATATCTGCCAAATCCTTATCCCAGATGAAGTTGGGGAATAAAGCAGATTGTTAGTTTTCCCATACATGGAGAAGAATCCTGCACTAACAGAGCAAATCAATCACTATAGAAGTGATGGCTTATGGAGGATATATTAGCAGCGAGTTCCTTTACCATATGCAAACATTACTCAGAGATAGTAAAAAGGCCTAAGAAAAAAATGGTTCCCGATTCCTGCTTTAGCTGGTTGGCTGGTGAGTAGTGATTACCCAAAGCCTGTAATAAGACTCCAGCCTGTGATCAGAGAGCCATAGATTTGAGTAGGTTTTGTCTTTATGCTCATAGTTGCTAGATGGGCTCTAGAATATAAATACAGCAGGTGTCTGTGGTTTGTCAGCCTGCCCGATGATTAATATGTCAGATTCGCACAATGTATGTTTGAGATGCCTTAATTGTTTTTTTTTATATAATGAAATGTGCGTTTCAGACCTATATTAGAATTACAGTGGTGCCTTGGATTACGAGCATAATTCGTTCCGGGACCGGAACAATTGGTTCCACACCCCAAAAATAATGTTTTTTTTAAACTGAATAACATGTAAAACAAATGAAACAAACGTTTATTTACTGTACAGTAAAGCCATCAGCATGTGGAGTATAATGTAGTTTGTAGATACAGGATGGAACTGCAGATCCCCATAATGCAGGAGTGTAGTACAACAAGCTATATAGAATATAGAAACAGGGCTGCTGTCAGAGGTCTGTGTGGTCTCATGGCAGCAATGGGGAAGGGGTGTGTGTTCAGCCTGGACCAATCAGGAAGTGAGAATCACAGAGCTGTGCAGGAGGACAGTGACTGAAACTTCTCTATACAGCAGTGTGTATACCTGAGTGTGAGTGCAGGCACATTATAGCAGCAGTGTGTATACCTGAGTGTGAGTGCAGGCACATTATAGCAGCAGTGTGTATACCTGAGTGTGAGTGTAGGCACATTATAGCAGCAGTGTGTATAGCTGAGTGTAAGTGCAGGTACATTATAGCAGGAATGGAGAGGATGGGAAACACAAGGACTGACAGAGACTGCAGGGAGCATGAAGGAATGAGCAGGACAGATGTGGGCACAGTATAGCAGCACTCTCTGTCCGGGGAGAGAGGGGTTACAGCTATGAAGACATTACCTCCACAGTCCTGTCCCCTGATGCAAGCCGAAGCCTGAAGTGGCTCTGCTTTGATTTGTAAGGTGAGGGAGACCTCCTGGGTCAGAGTACAGTATTGCAGACCCTGCTATGCAGAGTGGTCTCTGCTTGAAGTTCCATAGACTTATTGATATTTGCTGGCAGATTCCACGATCCGCCAAATGAATTGACATGTGAATTCTTTTGGCCCATGGCGCAATTCGCTGGCAAATATAATTAAGTCTATGGAACGGGGGAAACTTCAAGTGGAGACCACCCATTGGAATCTGCTTGAAGTCTTAGCGGAAATTCCGTAGTGTGCACATACCCTTAGAGTAGAGGGAATACTCTTCAGTGTTGGGTGCCTGAATTAAAATGAAAGCACTTACTAATATCCATGTGCTGTAGTATCTGAACAGGTTTTCTCTCACTTCCGACCAGGCAGGAAGTGTGATCACATAGCCCTATGCGCTCATCCTCCATGCTGTGTAAGCAGTACTCTCCCTCCCCTCTGGGATGATATGTCACACTGTACATCAGATAAGGGGCTCGTCTTCTCTCCTGAGCCCCCCTCCGCCCTGGGTCATGTCTGTGCATGAATGCAAAAAATAACTGCTGAGTGATCCAGGAATACCCCTTAAGGCTGGTCTATCTGATCTAAGGTTGTAGAATGTGTCCAATATGTGTGTATAAAGTCATTATAGAACTCTGTTTAACCATATGAAATGGTGTAAAAAAAAAAGGGATTCTTCAAAACATCTTTATAGTAAAATTAAGCCTCATGACCTGAATGAGTCCAAAATACAATAAATTATTACTATTGTTATTATTATTAGTATTAGTATTATATCAACACATCTTGCCCCATAGTGTGGGTCCCACCAATAGAAGTGTCATATTTTAAGAGAATGGGGGTCTCATGCCCTCACATTCAATAATTCATGATGTTCATCCACTGTCCCCATTGAAGTCAATTTAAAAGAGGCCATGCTTGCATTGTTTTCTTCATTCAAGTGTATGCAAGTTACTAAAAGAGACAAGGACATAGGACCTGAGCCTATCAGACCTTTATAATAACCTGTGGATAAGATGTAAAACTCTTTCCTTAAAGGGAAATTAACAGCAGGTTAGATGCCTTTTCTCCTTAGCGCCTTTTTCGTGTAATCGGTAGTTTATTCCCTATACAGATGAGGGAGTTTGGTGCCATGGGGGTGGGGCTTCAGCCCCCAGTGCAGTGATCCACCCCTTCTAATGAATATTCATCCGGAGCTCTGCAGTGACGAGTTCTGGAGTGGCATCACCGCAGACCACCACCCCAATATTCATCAGGAGAGGCAGGCCAGCTGTGGGTGGTGATCCCCTGCCAAGGGCACCAAACGTAACAAAAACAGCACTGAGGCTTCTAACTTGGTGTTTGTTTCCCTTTAATAAATGTCTACAAGTGAGCTCTGATCCTAGTTCATCTTACCGTCATGTGTACGTAGTAAACTGTACCTGCTTTATGGCTACATCTAGCGGCAAATACATTGGGGAGAATGCAGCACTGAGTGTTTTATGTTTTTACATACAACATATGGCATTGTCTACATTTTTAATAAATGACCTTCTGATCTTCTTCCCTTCTTTAAGATGCCGCACATCTGATCATGACAGGCTGCTAATAAGTCAAGGAGAGGAAATCCCCCCCGTGTGAATTGGCTACATGTGCTGAAAGACAAGAGGGTAGTCAACACCCAGAAGGGTATCCAGTGTTGTGGGTAAAGGAACGTGTCCGCCTCAGGAGAAGGAGACCGGAAGTTATTTGGCCACAGTGTGAAGTTGGTGAAGGTGCCAGAGACAAACAAGCGCCCCACAGGATCAGAGGAGTGATAGAGTAATCCAGGACAAGATGTCTGCTGTTAGGTAGCGGCTTGGTCAAGTCAGGAAAGTTACAAAGTGCAGAAGAGTCCATGTTCTCTCCGTGTATATCCAGAGTCACAAGATAAATACGATGGAAGCCAGGGATGTAAAGTAAGTCTGTGGTATTCTTTTTTACTGTTCGCGTTCACAAGGTTCTCCGAACTATAGGCTGTACCCATGTCCTAGGGCATCCAACTTCTCCAGCCTCCGGGAGTCAAATTTGAGTTCATTGTCTAGGTTACTAACCACCACTCTGCTCTAAAAGCAGTGGTCTGGCTGGTGTATATGTAGCTATAATATACTTATTTTTTTATATTATACAGTTTATATATGCTATATTTCCATACATCTATACCTTCTCTATCTATCTAATCTTTTAGAGCAGAGTGGTGGTCGGTAACGTAGACAACAAGCTGTTAACAATATAAGTGATGTGGCAGCATATCAGGAGAAGGAAACAAGTTTTCTAAATGAATTTATTTGCAAAAATTAGCTTGACGAGACCTACGAGTATAACTATATAAGTTGAGATGGAAATACCCCCATTAATATGCCATGGTCAATATCAATCTCGGCATCCAAGTTTGACTTGAGTTACCCCCAAAAATAAATTAAAAAAATGGTATTTAATTACATATTTACTTGTATATAAAAATGAAAAGAAATCAATATAGGCACAGGAGCGTCACGTATTTATAACAAGCAACCTCTCCCCACAAACCATCAATTCCCTGGTGTTGTATTAGGATGTTACGTTGTCTGTTTGCCTATTCTGTACACTGTACATGACCTGAATCTAAATCTAGGTGCTGAGTCATTACTTCTAGTCCGCAGTCCTTTACACTGAGCTATCTGCAGCTTTGGATCCTTCTTGCAATTTTTTTATGCCATCTGCAGAGGAAGACTCGCTCTTCTCTGCTGTACATTATATGCACTGTATGACTCTCAGATATAGAGCCTAATCTACTCATTCTACTATTAGGGTGCGTTCACACCTACAGGTCCTGCAGCAGATCTGCAGCAGATTTGATGCTGTGTTCAGTTATTTAAATGAAATCTGCTGCAGAAAATCAGCTGCAGATCCTGTAGGTGTGAACGCACCATCAATAAGAGTTATCAGCATCCTAGCTATGGAGTTTATGTAGCCAGGAATTGACCAATGAAAAGGTCACTTCAACAATAGTAAATGTAGAAGAGTTCAGTTTGTGAATGATGGAAGGGATGCAGGATGGTAACTCGTATGGCATTATTTGTAGTAAGTTTTGTAAGAAATTATTCAGTATATAGAATTGATGCACTTAAAGTGATTGTATAATCTAGATTTTTTTTTCCTGATACTAAAGCATGTTGCATCTTTTTAACTTGTTTCTATTTTTTCTGTATTTTCCGATTGTAGCCTTTTTGTGTGTATTATAATGGAGGAGGCCATATTGCTCTGCTCCATTAACAGCATTTAGAGTGATGCTTTACTGCAGCCATAGAAAATAGTAGACTGGAGATGACTTCTTATTTGTATAGGAGAGTTTTCTAGACATCCTCTGTGACCTGTTGGGAGGTTAATTGTGCAGAGGGTGGGGGAAAAGGAAGGTATGGCCATCACCTGTTGTGAATGGTCTGATCCAATCTTATCAATATACAGGTGTCACCTTTTGGGTATGTCCACTTTACGGAATCCTGGCGGATCACCCACTGCGGATTCCGAAGCTCGCGGGTGCGTGCATCTCCACTGGTCCCATAGGCGTCATACTATGGTTTGGCAGATTCTGCCGTCCACCCGAAAAATGAGCTTGTTCATTCTTTGGGCCGATGGCGGAATCTGTATAATAATTTTATTAATTATAGTTCAAAATAATTCTGAAAGTTTCCATTCTGGCCACTAAGCCTATTAAAAAGCTGACACTTTCTGTTTTGTAGAAAAACTTTCCATCAGACTTATCACTATCACTACAGTAAGGGTATGTCCACACTACGGAATCCCGGATCCCGTAGCTCACCCCCGCTGGTGGCCATGCGCAACTCTGCTGGTCCCATAGGCTTCATTCTATGGTTTGGCAGATTCCACCATCTGCCCGGAGAATTAACCCGCTACTTCTTCAGGTGGATGGCGGAATCTTTGTCCATAAAAAATACAGCATGATTAAAAAAACGTGCCAACCTGTTTTAGGATTATGTCCCCTAATCATGGGCCATGATTATTTAAGATAATCCCGAAACGCGTTGGAGTGTTTTATAACCATGTTGTATTTTTTTATGGACAAAGAAATAAAGTTTTTGTAATTTTTAAGTCAAGGGGAGAATCGTGGCGAATTATTTAAGAGCAAGCGTAATAGTTTGTAAGACCTAAAAAAACACTATCTGATCCAACAAGTATTGGCAGGAGAACTTGGGAAAACATGAGCGCAATTCTTTTTTTTACCTGTGATGGTTGAAGGAGCTATGAAGCAAAAAGTTTGGAACTGGCAGACAACACAATGAGCCAGATTTTCTGAGACTTGTGATTCTCATGCCTGTCTAAGGAAATTTTTCATTTAAAACAACGGCCGTTGTTTTGAGTGCCAATTAATGTCTGTTGTTTATACGTAGTGGGAACATAGCCTTACAGTGAAAAGTGACACCAGTGAGTACACCAGGTAGATAACACAATAGCTTATACTCACTGCTCAGCTTTTCTCTCGATGAATGACCTCTGCACAGGTCACAGAGCATGTCTAGAAAATAATTCATGGGAATAAGGTCTCCTTCATACTAATGTGTCTATGTCAATGGTGGTTGCTGGAAAGCAAATCTCTAAATACTGTTTTAAAGGGGTTATCCAGTGCTACAAAAACATGGCCACTTTCTTTCAGAGAAAACACAACTCTTGTCTCCAGGTAAGGTGCGATTTGCAATTAAGCTCCATTCACTTGAACTGAGCAGCAAAACCCCGACCAATCTGGAGACAAGAGAGGCGCTGTCTCTGGAAGAAAGTGGCCGTGTTTTTGTTTGTAGCACTGGATAACCCCTTTAAACAGTTCAGGCAAAATGATGCCCCCCATAAAATGGACAAAAACATTTAATAAAAAATTTGCAATGACAAAATAGAAGAAGATTAGAAAAAAGAACTATTAAAAAAAGAGAAAATTCTTTGAAAAGGGTTAATACTGTCGGCTTCTATATTTCTGTTCTTAGTATCTGGGGTAGACTGGGATTGAACATCCCTGTGACCAGTTTATCACCGCACCGTGTTCTTTCCTCTTATCTCGCGGTTTGCATGGAGAAATGAGCGGCGTATTTCACTGAAGTCGTTCATCTAGCGTGACTCACAGCAGAGGGAACCTTTTCATTACTATAGATAGGAATCACGCTCGTTCATAAAGCTGCCAAATTAATTTTTGCAAAGTCAAAGTCAAATCCATTAACTTTTTATATGGAATTCCTGCCTCCAATCTTTTTGGAGTTTAATGTGATATTCTATACACTGTATTCATAGGAAGGCAGGTCGATGTCGATTATTTACCAGTATGACCAGGCTCATTCTTATCACTTTAGTAATGTGATGATAATGTAAAGGCCTTCGCGAATCGTAACAGATTTTTTAGTGTTTTAATGCATTGAAAATAAAGACATTTTAGAAAACTAGTCTACAGCTCACATGCAGATGAATGCAACTCCATGGTAACAGACTACAAACAAGTCTGTCCCTGAAGCCATACTGTCCTCCATTACTTCCTTACTACTTGCTAACCTGATGGATGGAAGAGAGGATGGCTGATGCTCTATCCTCATCTATGCTCTAAGTTTCTCCTCTGGGGCCTTTATTCTGAGACTGAGCTGGGTCGTTTCTTCTGCATCTAAGGGCTAGTCTAGGCCTGAAATATGTTGGTACCTTTGTACACCCAAAGTTTTTTCCTAGCAATACGTTGACACTACTGCACATCTGAGTAGCAGTGCCAACCCCTCCACCTGTCTTTTGTTGGATTGCATCCCAACCTAGGGCACAGATTCAGTGTACAGGGCCTTTTTTTCTATATTTTTTCTACTAAAATCAGGAGTGGAACTGACAGGGCAAAATTATAACCGATAGAATTGCAGAGTTTCTTTGTTTTCAACCCACTCCTGGTCTAGGTTGAAAAAAGACTGACCAAAAGACGGAAATACTATGTGTAAACATAGCCTAAAGGTGTCAGAGACCAGACGAGGAGAGGGAAAACGCCTGATCCTTGGTTGATCGTTTTTTTTTTTTGTGTGGCGCTAAAGTACATTGCTACCAGCCTAACATCTTCCTGTGTAAACAGATGTGCGATTAATCGTGCCTTATGATCTCCCCGATCGGCACTCGTTTGCTTCAGTAGATGGCCCCATATTGGGTTATCAGAAAAGACCATTAGACCCTAGCCATGTATCTGGCAAAGGCTAAAAGTGCTTTTCTGGTACTGTACTCCCTCCCTGGCACCTAAAATCCAGAGTACATCCCCTGACACCCAACACCATGATTGTGCCTTCCAAAGCATATGTACGTCAAACTCAGGTGCCCATCTACAGACCCTATTTACTTCTATGGTCTGAATGTGGTCTACTATATTTATATGAGTTTCTACTCAGACCCACACGTAGTTGGCACCCGATTTTGAATTATTCATGCTTCAGAGGGTGTCCAGCCTTAGCTGTGTCCTTGACGGGTTGAATAAATTGTACTATAAAAAAACTTTTCACGCCTCCAGCCTCCAGTCTCTTATGATCTGTGTATTAAGGAGTAACTCGTGTTCTATCCTTTTTAGAATTCGATTATTTGACATCTTTTTATTGAAACATACAATAAAGATATACAAGAAAGTGATATGTACATTTTCCATTTGTCCCATAAACTTTACGTGAGTGCCGTTCTTTACAGACATGTTCAATACTCCGTAACTACAGAGACATCACTGTCAATATGGTAAAGACTGCCTATTGATTTCCCAACTAAGGACTCCATATTGGTCCATAAAATAGGAGTCATAGTAAATACCGTTATATAGATTCTGGAAAGTGACTCCTCGTGGAGACTGACTTTAATGGGTTGTGACATGGATCTAGTGTTCCACTAGTTATTAACAAGAGAAGCTGCTGTTAATAATCAAGAACTACATAGAAGTAAGAAAAACTACACAGGGGTAGTGCAGAGGCCCCTCTACCCTATAACCGGACAACAGGATTATAGATAACAAATGGGAGGTGGGGGCCTGTTTCGTGTTTGGTCCCTGGCTGTTCCTTCACATGTGGCACAATGCTGCAGTTGGCATCAGCTAAGTGGTTGGCATTGGTTGGCACAGAATGGTGGTGGACATTGACTTTATTTCTTGTTTTCTGCTTTTATTTGCAATTCCTTGTTAAAGGGGTAGTTCAGCTTAAAAAAATGTTTTTTTAACTTAGCTGGTGCCAGAATTTACTTATTATTAAAAAGAATCTCAAGTCTTCCAGTACTTATCAGTTGCTGCATGTCCTACAGGAAGTGGTATTATTTCCCAAATGGAGAGCAAGAGAGGTTTTTTATGGGGGTTCGCTACTGCTCTGGACAGTTCCTGACATGGACAGAGGTGGCAGCACAGAGCACTGTGTCAGACTGGAGAGAATACATCACTTCCTGCAGGATATACAGCAGCTAAGTACTGGAAGGCTTGAGATTTTTTAATAGAAGTAAATTACAAATCTCTGGCACTTTCTGATTTAAGTTTATTTGAAAGATTTTTTTTTTTTTTTTGCTGAACTATCATTTTAAGGGAAATAACCAATAACTCTTCTATAACCCTTCTCAGACTACAGCTACTGTCTGAGTGGCTGACTCTGGGCTTCTGTACATGTGGAGGCATATTCCGAAGCAGGATAGAGAGGACTTGCCCTTGTGAACTAGTAGCAGGATCCCCCTGGGGCTGACGGTTACAATGACACAGTGCTTACCTGTGGATTTTGTATAACTCACCTTTTCATTATAAGTGCTGATGATAGCAATAGCTGACAACCTTTCATACTGACATATTTATTATGGCTGTAAAACGTATATGCAGCACATTTTTTTTCTCAAATCTTTGTACGTGGACTGTCACTTGTGTATAGCTTTGATATATAAGAATAATAAAAGTTATCAAGGTGTAGGTTTTATTAAAAGGGTTGTATCCTGAAGACAACCCCGGTTTGTTTGCCCTATTACGACGTATGTCAGTCATAGAGGGAGAGGACTTTAGGGCTGATCCATTGTACCAGACTTGATCTGTGTTTGTATTTAAATGAATGGCTGCCATATCATACAGATATTTACCTTGCAGCTGCCATAGTGATCATATAATGCAACAGGTCTATTAACCAAACATAGTCTATTAGAGACAGGCCTAACCAAACATAGTCTATTAGAAACAAGCCTAACCAAATGTAGTCTATTAGAGACAGGCCTAACCAAACATAGTCTATTAGAGACAGACCTAACCAAATATAGTCTATTAGAGACAAGGCTAACCAAACATAGTCTATTAGAGACAGACCTAACCAAACATAGTCTAACAGAGACAGGCCTAATCAAGCATAGTCTATTAGAGACAGACCTAACCAAACATAGTCTAACAGAGACAGGCCTAATCAAACATAGTCTATTAGAGACAGATCTAACCAAATATAGTCTATTAGAGACAGGCCTAACCAAACATAGTCTATTATAGACAGGCCTAGCCACACACAGTCTATTAGAGACAGGCCTAACCAAACATAGTCTATTATAGACAGGCCTAGCCACACATAGTCTATTAGAGACAGGCCTAACCAAACGTAGTCTATCAGAGACTGTGTTTGGTCTATTTCCAGAATGTGTGGGTATGCTGTGGTATATGTTTACATGCATTTCCAAACTTAGGGTAAGTTCACGCTGAGCAAAAATGGCTGAATTTCAAGCGGACGCCGCTTTAAATTCCGCCTGTCCAATTAATTCAATGGGATTTCTCGCGCGTCTCCGCTCTCCGCCCAAAGAATTGACATGTTAATTCTTTGGGTGGAGAACAGAGGCGCACGAGAAATCCCATTGAAACAATGGGACAGGTGGAATTTAAAGCGGCGTCTGCGTCTTGGGTTCCACTTGAAATTCCGACACTTTCGCGCAGTGTGAACGGGCCCTAACACTGGCAACCTATCCCAAAAACGTCATGTGAATAGAGAAGTACATCTGCATTTTAAATAATGTTTCAACCTTTACAGATTGCAAAAGGCAGATAATAAAAAAGGAAATAACTAAAAAAAATACTATGTATTGCTATATCTAGCATAGGCCAATCTGTGGTTTTTACTGTTGCACAACTACAGATCTAAGCATGTCTTGACTATTATATACAGTATAGACCATTGACTACTCACAGACACGTAACATAGTAGTGTATCTCTTATGTAGTCTACGGCTACTTGGCTTTGGTAGAATCTAGGAGCTTGAATATGATCAGCAGAATCTGTACACATGGCTTTCTTGACACTGTACAGGACACTACACAGAAGAATAGCTAACCATATACGTGACTCATTCATGCCCATATACTTGTGAGAGTAGAGGCCCGGGTGACTCATATGGATCACACTGACTCCATTTACTCTCTACTCTTCTGCTAAAACCACAACATATTCTGAGCAGAGCCGTGTCAGTGGCCAATGGAAACTACCTTTATTCCTGGCATCTGACCAACGCTCTCAGGGGAAATTCTTATAAAATAAAGTCAGGAGGTGGACTATAACGTTTTTCTATTATGCGGCTGCACAATTATACAACTGTGTAGTGACGGAAAGTGTTAAATTGTGAGTGCTCCATGTCGTGAGTCATTGTGACAGTCTCTACTACTGGTCCTTTTTTAGATACAAAAAAATGGCCTACTTGTCACTATAGGACAGGTATAGGTTTATACACTCACTCAGGGTGAAAAGGAGGTGGAGGCAAAGTAATAAAAAACAGCCTTCTAATATATATTGTGATCCACTTAGGTCTGTTTTGAAATTAAAGGAGTTGTCCAGGCTTATATAAACAGCACCACTTTTGTTCTTAATTTGGGTGTGGGTTCTGCAGATTATTTCCATTGAAGTGAATAAATATTAATTGTATTACCACACACAACCTGGGGACAGGGGTGGCGCTGTTTTTTTTAGACCTGGATAACCCCTTTAAACCTGTCTATCTATATGGATATGTGTGTGTGTGTAAATTCACTTAAAAAGAAAACACTTGGTAATTGTCAGCGCTGGGTGCCCGTATAGGCACAGTAGGCCTGTGCCTAAGGTGTGTTGTGATGGAAGGACACCTATTAAAGGGAATGTTTGCATATAGATACTAGACAGAACTGACAAATGGATACTCAAGGAAGGTTAAGGGGAGGGCTGTAGAGGACTCTATATTCCTCATTAAGTATGCACCATCTTGTACAGTAAGGGTATGTTCACACAGGGAAAACTGCTCTAGAAAACGACCTAAAACTCAACATAGAATTTGTCATGTGTTTTTCAGTGCTGATTTGGATGTAGTTTTTCATGTATCTATAGTGCCATATATTTTGTGCCTATTTATGTAAATTCGGTGCTATTAGATTATATATTATTTGTCGGTGAAAGTCAAGATGCCATAGACTGCTGTGGTTCTGGTCAGTGTATGAAAATGTTATCATGCAGGTTCAGCTCTACTCTCGGGAAACTGCAGGCCAGCAACAGTTATCTGGACATGGTGTCATCTATTAGGATCTGGGCCAGTTTTTGGTTATCACCCTCTTGACCCTCTTACCATTAGAGTATAACGCTATGGGGTGCAGGGAGCACGTGTAAACTTAGTAATTCTTATCTCTCCTCCTACATTGAGTTTGGATGTGTGTCCCTGCATTTGAAGGGTCCAGCCTCCCCCTGCACCTTGTCTCCTGGTGTTAGAAGAGCGTCGGGAATAAGTGAGAGAGGTCGACCCATTGTGGAGAGCTGCTCCGACTCTCGGCATAGATGAGACCTCTTGGTCTGGTGCCAGGTGGAAGACTCCTAGGGAGCTTCCTGGTCATGTGAGAGTATTATGCTGTGTTTACACGGAGCGATAATTCGCCCGATTGTACGATTAACAATATCGAAAGAACGATGTTTTTTTTTTAAACAATCAGCTTTTAGACGGAACGATATATCGTATGGAAAAATCGTTTTGCGGTCGCTTAAGTCTATCTCGCACATAGGTAAAATCGGTGAACGACTGTTTACATGGAACTTTCTGCGGATTTTTTGCGAACGACAAATGACGATTTTAGAACATGTTGTAAGATCAAAATGAACGATTTCTCGCTCGTCACTTGATCGTTCGCTGCATTTACACGTACGATTATCGTTCGAATTCGATCGTTATCGTGCAAATTCGCACGATAATCGTTTTGTTCCGTGTAAACGCAGCATTATTGTCTTCCATTTAGCTCCAGGAACCCATACTTGTGACTTAAAGGAACACACCTCATATCTTGTGTGATATCGTGAAAGTATCATTTGGTTATGTAGAATGTTACCCCAGATCTTTCAACCATAACCCGTCATTTACACTTCCATAGCTTTTGTTGAGACATGCACAATATTCCTTAACAGAGATGTGAAGCATAAGAGATTTCATTGTGAGTAACCACCCACTTCTATAGCTTATATATATAAAGTGATATATTTATAGGGTGCTGACAGCCTGCAGATTGGCTCTGACCTGACCATGTCTTTTCCTTCCTGTATGTTACTTTACGGAGCATGTGTTTGGTCACAGTGCAGACCAACAACAGATGGGGATCAGTAACTCGTCCATCTGTTCTAATGGGTAGACAACAGGCGTGTGTGAAGTGATACTACAGTGCCACATCTCTCACCACTCTCACCACTTATCAAATAAAACATATGCTTAGTACAGTCTGAACACTGTTATAGTTTTTTAATGACAGAATAATTATTAAATTATTATGTGTATTTGCATGTCATATACTAATTGCTACTATTAGGCTAAGTTCACACTATCATAATATGGATGCTTTATTGCATCCTTATTATGGCCATAAGTCACAACCTGACTACGGGTCTCATAACCCAATCCAGCAGTTGTCATCTTTGGGTCACCAGACACAAGAGTGCATTTCTATTCTGCTAGTATGAGCCCAGTCTTTCCTGTAGACAGTATATACAAATACGCATCAAACAAGTCTGCTGTATATTATTTACTTTTCTTTTAGCCCTTTTTTTTAGCTTTTCTTAAATGTGTTACCCATATTATACCCATATATTTGCAGTATTGCTATAGTATTTTCTTTGCCTTGACAGGTTGTCCAGGGTGACTGTCCTACACGAGTATGTTGGCTGTAGAACATACGAGGTGCCTGCCTCAGCTGTTATCGAGGACATCAAACAGCTCATCTACAGAGAAACAGATTTTCCTGTCTCAGAACAGCGTCTTCTGCTACACAACAAAGAGGTAAGTTGTGAATGAGGGAAATTTGAAGGATAGTACTGAATACACAGCTGCAAAGGGGCCCTTAGGATACGGGGGCTTAATGCAACTTCTCTGTTGAGATTTACGTGGGCCCATGACAACTTTTGGCTACTGTAAAGGTTCTCAAACACCTTAAGGGT
The DNA here is from genome assembly GCF_027789765.1 of Dendropsophus ebraccatus. Lineage (NCBI taxonomy): Eukaryota > Metazoa > Chordata > Amphibia > Anura > Hylidae > Dendropsophus > Dendropsophus ebraccatus. The sequence continues at coordinate 33,998,532 of NC_091458.1, read as the reverse complement.
AGCTTCACATGTACCGACTCGCAGCGTTAATAGCGCTGCGAGTCGGCTAGGTCCTAGGCAGATCACTTTCACTACATACACACAGTGGTCTGAACGACAGCTGCGTGTATGTAATTCTGCTGGCCTCTTAACCCCTTCAGCTTCCGCCCGGCTCCCGCTCTGCTCCCGCTCTGTATACATTACCTGTCCTCGCTGCACGGGGTCCCAGCATACTGCTCTCCCGCCCGGCCAATCAGTGTGTTGCCCTACCGCAGCCACTGATTGGCCGGGCGGGAGAGCAGTACGCCGGGACCCCGTGCAGCGAGGACAGGTAATGTATACAGAGCGGGAGCCGGGCGGCAGCTAAAGGGGTTAAGCGGCCGGCAGAATTACATACACGCAGCGGTCGTTCAGCGGTCGATATCGGCCGATAATCGTCCCGTGGAATAGAAGGCAACGATCAGCCGACATCATTCATGTCGGCTGATTGTTGCAGTCGTTTGTCTTTGCATGTTGAAAAACAAACGACTGTGATAGCAGCGATCTGCTGCCGTTGCTGCACGGAACAGGAGCAGTGGCAGCAGACCGCCACTATCCTCTATGGGCTGCAGTGAGCGGTGAACGAGGAGCGAACAAGCGCTGACAGAGCTTATTTGCTCCTCACAGTCGGCCCATGGAATAGGGCCTTTAGAGTAAAGTTGTCCAAACCCACCACCTTTGCCAGGTTCAGCCGTCTGTCTAAGATGTATTTTGGCTTCCAACTCTCCACCGACATTATTAGAAGGGTGTAGTGTGTTGGATTTCTACTTCCCAACCCTTACTGTTCTGGGAGAAATAAGCCAGCACCAGAGCATGATATTGAAAGCCTTAAGGCCTCATGCACACATTAGGGCCATGTGCTGTCTATACTTGCCATATAGAGGCATACAGAATCAATGCAACTCTGTCATACAGATCCTTAGGGCTGTATTACACAGCCCGATGAGTAATGTAAACGAATGCTGATCTGCCAGATTGGCAGATTTACTGAGCCTATTACCCCGCTCGACTATTGTGCAGCAAGGGACGCATAGACATTGTTAGCGATGTCCGTGCAGCCGTTGCTTTAAAAGTGTAAAATAATAACGTACATACATACCGCACCTTGCTTCCCCGTGTCTCTGCCTGTTCTTCAGTATCTTCCTCTCTTCTCTCCACTCCCCTCAGTGGCCGGTGGAACTTCAGAGACTGGAACTGAAAGCTATATTATAGAGCTATTCTCCCCCAGTAGGGCTCCATAGTGGTTTACAGCTTTGGTTTTGTCTTAAGAAATAGGCGCTTTGGGGAAAACTCCAGACTGGGACTTTAAATCAGTGGACACCAGTGACTGGGGCACCAAACCACTGCATATTGGGGGCTACAGAGAAAGGCTAATATGTCATCTGGTGATAGTTCCTCAACATGAGCAACTTAGCCCCTGGGGGAAGAGTGGTCACATACAGCACATTTACCCATATGTCATGTTGTGGATGACTAGCAAAAATCTGTAACACAAATGGAAAATACTGATAAATTATTTATTTTGGTATTGACCCAAAACAGCCCTTCCATACTCCTGTGGTGCTCCCCTTGTGTTTTCAGCCCACTCTTGTTGTACAAGGTCATGGGTGGGGTGATGTATTAATATCGCAGCTTGTATGAATTAAAGCATTGTTTAAAGATATCACTTTCTTTTTTCGCCTGTGAACCATATGACCTAAAACACAGAGCACAATATGTCTCTACCGCATGCCTAGTTTTTTTTTTTTTTACATTACAAGGTTATGTCAGCTCTGTCTTTGACAACCATTTAGGAAGATGATGTGTATTGAGATCTCAGATCAAAGTCAAATAAAATTGGTTGGGTGTGAGTATTCCCATTGTAAGTCTATGGGATTGCTTCTGTTGTGGACACAGAGGGCAGGGAGAGAACTGATAAACACTCGGGCACTCACCCGATCAAAACCTTTGATGTCTCTATGACGTGTCTAAGGATATTACACTGATAGGTGCACTTTAAGCCTCATACAGTACATAGACCGACAAAACACACCAATCACTGAGCTCAGGGAGAAATAGACCAACAAAACACACCAATCACTGAGCTCAGGGAGAAATAGACCAACAAAACACACCAATCACTGAGCTCAGGGAGAAATAGACCAACAAAACACACCAATCACTGAGCTCAGGGAGAAATAGACCAACAAAACACACCAATCACTGAGCTCAGGGAGAAATAGACCAACAAAACACACCAATCACTGAGCTCAGGGAGAAATAGACCAACAAACACACCAATCGCTGAGCTCAGGGAGATCAGTGAAAAAAAAATCCAGTGGAGTACTCATTTAAGAGTCTCCACTGATTGCCCCTATAACATTTGAATATGCAAAGAAGGGGTCCGTGGACCCTCGGTTGCGAGGCTCAAAACATGGGAATAGCCAGATATCCCTCAAGAAAAGGAACCGGTTGCCAAGGGGGACCTCCCAGTGGGGAGATCACCAAACCACCCTGATACGTAGCCCTACTCTGTTGCGAGTATTGGGACATAAATAGGGAAATACCAAGGTGGTCCCTTTTAAGTCAAAATCTAACTCGGTTGCGAGTATTGCGACATAAAACAAGGGTTTACCAAAGATGAATGGAAACTAATATTAGAAAGTTTCATAACAATTTATTGCACAGTGATGAAACTTTATTTATATACCACCAGAAAATCCCTTTAAAGAGGAACCATCACAGAAAAACGTTTATTTCACTTTCTTTCAATTTAGCATGGGTTTATTTTTGTTTTAAGCTTGACTAACAGTCTTCTTTATTATGGTGATACACAAACAAGAAATCTGTGTAACACCCCTTTCTGCCTGCCTCCGTAAGCGGGTTGTCTTAACCTTTTACCATAGTATGGTGCAGTTTCACCATCAAAACCTTGCTGAGAGTCCTGTAGTATTGCCATGCCCTGCTGTGAGGTTCTCTCTTCCCCTTCTTTTCCTGTCTACATGTGCCCCTCCCCCAGTTCTGTGCTCAGCCAATCAGTCTTTTCCTCTGCAGTTCCTCCTCTAGATTGCAGAGGCTTACCAAAGCTGCTGGGAACTGTAGTCAAGTGTGCTTCAAAAAAAGAAGTGGCTGCGCCTGTTATTGTGAGTCCCTACCGGTCATCAGCCGCAGCATTAGTTGCACACCACTTAACGTCCCTCTTCTTTGTATTTAAAGGAAATGTCTTGCTTATTTAATTTAAGATTTTACAATCAATAGATTTACACTTGTAGAGTACAGCCCCCTCCCACAAAAAACCTGAGGGTGATATGGGAGATAGTCTTATCTGTGTATAGTGTTACTGTAAAGCCACTATTCCACGGGGCAACTGAGAGGAGCAAACGACCGCTGTCAGTGCTTGCTTGCTCCTCGTTCCACGCTCGCTGCCGCCGCTATTGCACATGTCGGCAGCGAGCGGGTGAGTACAGGGGAGAACGCGGGGAGCTGCAGGGGGTCTGCCCGGGTGATCGCTAGGTCGTCCGGGCAGCCCATAGAGGAAAGTGGCGATCTGCTGCCTCTCCTGTTCCATGGAGCCTGATCGTTGCCTTCTATTACACAGGACGATTATCGGCCGTAACGGCCCATATCAGCCAAATACGGACGATAGTGGTTCCGTGCAATAGGGCCTTAAGACTGTCATACAACCGCTCTCTACTGATATTGTTATAACTCTGCTCACCTGTCCCAGTCTTTACAGAAAAGCTTACAAGTGATGACAGATTCCCTTTAAGTAATATCTAATATCTGATAATACATCCACTTTAAGTAGGAGCTAGAAATTAACAAATGATTACAGTGCACAGCCGGTGACTCCTCTACATTACCAGCTTCTTAGCAGCTAGATATCTGGTGTCACATGTCTCTAATTTCCAAGGAGGCTGGCGAACAGGAATAAAACATTACACAATTTGGCCAGATGCCACATCTTGATTCAATAGGAACAGCCGTCCCATGGCCCCTACATGATGTGAAACAGGTGTCCAGTGTTCTGAGGGTCACAGCGAGGGGACACCAAGCTGGATCCAATTGGAACTTATCAGATAAGCCTAGATGGCCTCAGCTATAACTGTATTCTAACATCTCTTTGCTGGAATCCTTCTCTTTAGATTTTTTTAAAGGGACAATCCATATATTGTTGTTATATCATTTTAAAGGAGTAGTTTGCCCCCCCCTCCCCCCAAAATGTTCAGCAGGGAATAGAGCAGGAGAGGTTTTCTGTTTCAATATATTTTATTGAACCTTTGTCAATAAATTTTTGCAAACAAAAGTGAAGATTGGCAAACAAAAGTACAACAAGAGTACATCGAAAGTACAACAGATAAAACAGTTTTCACAAATGGAATGAGAAATAGAGCTAAGGTAAAGAGCAGGAGAGGTTTTCTATGGATATTTGCTACTGCTCTGGACAGTTCCTGACATGGACAGAGGTGGCAGCAGAGAGCCCTTTCTTAGACTGGAGTAAATACAGAACTTCCTGCAGGACATACAGCAGCTGATAAGTACTGGAAGACTTAAGATTTTTTAATAGAAGTAAACTACAAATGTCTGGCACTTTCTGGCACCAGTTGATTTGAAAGAATTTTTTTGGGTGAACTACCACTTTAAGGCCAAAATACGTCCGTATTTTGATGTCAAAATGATGGCTGTCCAAAAAACTATGTTGTTTGAACGTAACCTCATAGACCAGTTAGTTAATTTAGTTATGAAAAAGCCACTTTCTTCCAGAGACAACATGACTCTTGTCTCCAGTTCAGGTATGGTTTGCAATTAAGTGCCATTCACTTGGGAATGCAGACAAGAGTGGTGCTGTCTCTGGAAAAAAGTGGCCACATTTTTCTAACACTAGATAACCCCTTTAGGCTATGTTCACACAACGTATATTTTCGTTAAAACACATAGTATACCCTCTGGCCGGGATCCCTAGCGGCACCGCAAACAACTGACATGTCAGTTTTCTGCGGCCGTGTTTCAGTGAATAGCGGCCGCAGAAACCCATGTCAGTGCACACTGTGGAGCGAGCGGCTCCGGCCGCAAGCTCCATACTGTGCTGCGGGAGTTCTGATGCGGGCGCACCTCGATGCGCCCACATCAGAACTTTGCGTCCCAAAATATCATCTGGCCGGTACTGCAGTACCGGCTGGGATCATCTTTTGAGGGACCAGCTGTTCCGTGTCCTGGCCGGGTCATGGACCGGCCGGTCTCATACGCTGTGGGAACATAGCCTTAAAGGGGTTATCCAGCGCTACAAAAACATGGCCACTTTTCCCCCTACTGTTGTCTCCAGTTCAGGTGTGGTTTGCAATTAAGCTCCATTTACTTCAATGGAACTGAGTTTCTAAACCCCACCCAAACTGGAGACAACAGTAGGGGGAAAGTGGCCATGTTTTTGTAGCGCTGGATAACCCCTTTAAAGTGTTCGGGTCATGCTAGCTCCATGCCAGATCAGTGTCGAGATCCTCTATTAAACGAGAGGTTCGGTCTCCTTAAATAATAACATGCAATGGGCCATAATGTGTGCGACCCCCAGTGTCTAGATGCCACAGTTGCTGTTGACAGTGGCATTTATGGTTAGCTGACCAGCCTTGGCGCTACCCTACTGTCCGTGACAACCAGCAGCTCCTGGGTGCTTCCAGACCTGCACCATACATGATTAACATTGCTGCACTACAAATGTACGGCGCAGCAGAGTAAAGAGTTAAAGCCGCAGTTTTAAAACACATTGGGGGAGATTGATCAAACATGGTGTAAAGTGAAACTGGCTCAGTTGCCCCTAGCAACCAATCAGATTCCACCTTTCATTCCTTACAGACTCTTTGGAAAATGAAAGGTGGAATCTGATTGGTTGCTAGGGGCAACTGAGCCAGTTTCACTTTACACCATGTTTGATAAATCTCCCCCACTGTCTCTTCATGATAGCCAATGGAAATTATTTTCTTCTAATCTGAGAGGAAGGCATAGAACACTGGCATCATTGTTTTGGATACTGTCCTCCTTGAACAAATTCGAGACACAAGCTTTAGTAATCTCTGTTTTCTAACATGTATCTCTTTGCCCTAAACCTAATGTTACAAAGTTCTACCCTATGAAGCCTACAGATTTTTGCATCCATAGTTCCTGTCTAGGGTCATTGTAGGGTGTGTAGAATGGTAACGGAGCAGTTAGCACTGGGGCCCTAGGTTCAAATCCAACCAAGGTTATCTTCTTCCTGTAGTCTACAAATAACAGTGTAAATGCCCATCGTTGTATTATATGGTTTTTATTGTGGGTTCTCTGTTCTACTCCTACTCTTTAAAAAACACTGATTATGTGGTTATCTGTCCTCATAGTGTGTCTGAAAGAAATGCCATTGTATAAGCAGCAGTAAATAAATTATGATGGCATATGTTTTCCATTTTATTGGGCACTGTGTTTCGCGCTCTGGGTCTAGGGAGTCTTTGTTCTGGCTAAAGCCCAAGTTCCTTCTTCCACTTACTACCATTGCAGAATGGCTGTGTTACTGGGAAAAGTCACACCATGGCTGTGTTATAGGGGTATTGTGGTGGACACTGTAACGGACAAGACCATTGGTTCTGCTTTACTGTGTGGTGTTCTACCATAAAGCAATCTCTGTTCCTAAGTGTGAACAGTCTCTGTTCCTAACTCCTGGTTTCAGCAAAGGCAATAACCTCTTATGTGCAGCTCTTTAAGTGTACCTGACATTATAAAAACTTTTGACATGTCATAGAGACACGTCAAAAGTTTTGATCAGTCCGTGTTCAGAGAGGTACCAATTGGGAGAGCCACTCTCCGTTCTGCAGCTATGGTTCTCTCTTTGGCCTATCTCCCGATTGGTACCTGTCTGAACACTCAGACCCGGACTGATGTTTTTAAAAAATTAAATATTTAGAAACATATGAACCAAGCACCCTAGATTATAGAGGTGTATATAGAAGCCCCTGGGCCCCAATTTTCTTGTCCCTTCCATCTACCATTTGTAATACTTGCGTCTTATGCGGCTGAAGGGCCTTATATCCCCTTATAAACCAGGGCTTGGGTGTTTCTCGTTGACCCCCTTAGAGGGTATTTGGATGCTGTAAGCATAATAAATGGTTAGATTATGTTTGGGTCATTAGAGGATACTTTTTTTTCTTCTTTTCATTGCAAAATCTATTGAATTGAATGGAAGGTATATATGGCTGTAAAAACTTTAACAACTGCATCATCCCTGATTTTAATCGATATTGGTTTGTCTTCCTGGAAGCCGACATGAACAATGTATTCTTTCTGTTTGTGAATAATGCTTTTTGAGGCAAGTTGTGTTGGTTTACAATCCGTAGGGGCATTGTTAACTCGCAATTCTACTGATTGGGTTTTTATTGGATTTAGCGTCAGGATATTCCTCAATACTCTGCCCTTCCCCCTTGTTTTCTTCTCCTACAGGGATAGAAATCTGATGACTGACAATAATTCTAGATCAATGTTATCCGATCGTGGCAGTCTATGCTTTATCTGGTGAAAAGTAATACACACTTTATGCTGTTGTTTTTATTTAAAACCAATTTTAGAAGGTTGATATGAAATGATATAAGGACAGACGAGATAGACTATGTGAGGTCACTGGTTTCTGCTATATGCATGGTAATTATCAGAAGAGGGAAAATCATAGATAATCGCCCTATTTTAATATAGTGCAATAAATACGATGCCCATTTATATTATTCCCAAAGCCAGTAGAAGTAAAGCATGCCATCATGATTTGTACAGTGGTCCAGAGATACCAGTGTTATATAACAGACAGTGAAAGTGAGACCCGACACTGTAAAATTAGGCTGTTGATGGATTTGGAGCATCTTTGACTGTGGAGTCTAAGGGCCCTTTTACATGGGTTATTCCTAAGAACAGCAAACAAGCGCCGATCACAGAGTAGTGATGTCACGATACCAAAATTTTGAGTTCGATACCGATACTAACTTTTTTATTTCGATACTCAATACCGGTTCGATACTTAGTAAAGTATAAAAAAAAAAAAAAAAAAACCCACAGGGGTAGAAATATAGTCACTAGTCATTATCATTAATACAATTCTGCTCTTCCAAATAGCCTGATCACTAAAACAGCTCTGCTATACCAAGCGATAAGACAGCTCTGCTGCACCACCCATCACTAAAACAGCTCTGCTATACCAAGCGATAAGACAGCTCTGCTGCACCACCCATCACTAAGACAGCTCTGCTGCACCACCCATCACTGAGACAGCTCTGCTATACCAAGCGATAAGACAGCTCTGCTGCACCACCCATCACTAAGACAGCTCTGCTGCACCACCCATCACTGAGACAGCTCTGCTGCACCACCCATCACTAAGACAGCTCTGCTGCACCACCCATCACTAAAACAGCTCTGCTATACCAAGCGATAAGACAGCTCTGCTGCACCACCCATCACTAAGACAGCTCTGCTGCACCACCCATCACTGAGACAGCTCTGCTATACCAAGCGATAAGACAGCTCTGCTGCACCACCCATCACTAAGACAGCTCTGCTGCACCACCCATCACTAAGACAGCTCTGCTGCACCACCCATCACTAAGACAGCTCTGCTGCACTACCCATCACTAAGACAGCTCTGCTGCACCACCCATCACTAAGACAGCTCTGCTGCACCACCCATCACTAAGACAGCTCTGCTGCACTACCCATCACTAAGACAGCTCTGCTGCACCACCCATCACTAAGACAGCTCTGCTGCACCACCCATCACTAAGACAGCTCTGCTGCACCACCCATCACTAAGACAGTTCTGCTGCACCACCCATCACTAAGACAGCTCTGCTGCACCACCCTCCACTAAGACAGCTCTGCTGCACCACCCATCACTAAGACAGCTCTGCTGCACCACCCATCACTAAGACAGCTCTGCTGCACCACCCATCACTAAGACAGCTTTGCTGCACCACCCACCACTAAGACAGCTCTGCTGCACCACCCATCACTAAGACAGCTCTGCTGCACCACCCATCACTAAGATAGCTCTGCTGCACCAGTTACCAAGATTGCGGAGGAAGAGAAGAGGAGGTTACACAGGATCCCACACACTACAGCCGATCTTATCTGCTCCTCTCAGCCCCGGCCACCTCCCCCACCTGCCAGCCGGCTGGATCCTCACATGTGCTGCACTTCCCCCGGCCTCCTCTCCCGGATCTCACAGACCCCCGCTCTCCCTCTTCATCCTCCCCACCTCCAGCCTTCTCCGTCCTCCTCTCTCCGTGACCTCCTGCTCTCCCTCTCCAGCCGCTCTCCTCTGTGCAGCTCCGGCTCCTCTCCCGGACATCCCGCTCTCCCTCTCCGTACTCCTCTCTCCCGGACCTCCCGCTCTCCCTCCAGCCTTCTCCTCCGTCCTCCTCTCCCGCTCTCCCTCTCCAGCCGCTCTCCTCCGTGCAGCTCCGGCTCCTCTGCATAAATAATCTCTCTGATAACAGAGTCTGGCGGAGCCGGACTCTGTTATCAGAGAGACACCAGCAGCGGGGGTCTGTTACACACAGTAGCCGACCCCCGCTGTATATGGAGCGGGCTCAGGAGGGGTCAGATGCCACTGTCAGTGTGACAGCGGCATCTATATACTTAAATAGCCGGCACTAGCAATAGCTAAGTGCCGGCTATTCGAAATTGGCGCCAATGGGAGCGGAGGGAGGGAGAGCAGAGGAGGAGACTGCAGGGGACAGGGGGAGGCACATAGAGAACATGGCCGGCGCTCAGCTAGCCGCCCACCGTGTTCTCAGCTTAACTTAAAGTTTCGATACCAGGAAATCCTGGTATTGAACCGTTTTTTTGCCCAAAATATCGATAGTAGTATCGATATTTTGGTGCATCGTGCATCCCTATCACAGAGTTTGGAGCTTGCTTGCTTACTGCAGCCCGTCAACCTGTGTAAAAGTGCGCAAAAGAACACTGCAGAGACACCATCAGGTGTCTCGACGTCGGTGAACTAGCCAGACCTTCCCCCGGGAAGGAACAACCAAGGCAAGGAATTTCTCCAATCAAGGAAACCACCCAAGCAAGGTATCCATACACAGACAGCTGTTTCGGGGTATTTGCCCCTCATCAGTGTGGAGTAGGATTCAGGCTAGTGGGAGCAATGCCTAGTAAGTGCATGCAAAAGGACGCTGGTTGACCTAAGGGAGATCAACCAAAACACTACAGAGACACCATCATGTGTCTCAACGTCAGTGTATTCTAGAACATTGCCCCCTGAGAAATCAAATATGCAAAAGAACACTGCAGAGACACCATCACTTGTCTCAACGTCAGTGAACTAGCCAAACCTTCCTCCGGGATGGAACAACAAAGCCAAGGAATGTCAAGGAAACCACTCAAGCAAGGTATCCATCTACAGACAGCTGTTTCGGGGTATTTGCCCCTCATCAGTGTGGAGTAGGATTCAGGCTAGTGGTAGCAATGCCTTGCAAGTGCATGCGAAAGGACGTGATGGTGTCTCTGCAGTGTTTTGGTTGAACTACCTGAGGTCAACCAGTGTCCTTTTGCAACTTGTGTAAAAGTGCCTGAAGTTTAGACCAACAGTTTAACTGGCTGACTTTACTTCAAGGTTACTCCATGATTTTGGCACAATTTTCAAAGTCAAGAAAAAGTCACATCCCTTTCTAGCAAAAGCCACACCAAGTCGCTCCCCTTATAGAACGAGGTGGAAAAGTGTCTAAAAAGTATCCAAAACAACTATCAAATATTTTTCAAGTTAGGTAAGCTTGAATACATTTGTACAGATACACTTGTCCTCCCACTGGACTCCTAAATTTTGAAGGGTTTTCCAAGCTAATATGATCAATCGCCTATTCTCAGGAAAGGCCATCCATCAACGATTATCTTGGTGCCGACAACTGTCTTAATGCTTATCAGATGTTCAGTGTCCGCTCTACACAGTGCCAGAAGTTGTACTTTGGTGATGGTGCCGCCGTAACTGCAGCTCTACTTCCAGTGAACACAAGCAGAGCTGCAGTATCCAGGCCTGACCACTGCTTTTCTGGGAAGAAAGGATATGCAAAATAGCTCTCACACCTCTTGAGCAAAGAGGTCAAGAGGTCAAGAAGTCAACTCTCACTTAATCTAGCAGTTTTAGAACATTGACTGGGGATTTTATGCCAAGCCAAACAATCTCTCCAAAAGGAAAGATTTCCCATCTGCAGACAGCTGTTTTGGGGTTGTTGCCCTTCTTCGGTGCAGATAAGGGTATTAGCTGGCTAGTGATAGGTCTATCTACCACTCCTGTTCTGTAATGTGCTTCTCACCGCTCAGATGGCATCTTCAGCTTTACAGGTTCTTTTACTGTAAAATACTGTGTCACTGTTTCCTTTATCCTGGTTGTGACCCATAGACATTGACGTTTCTCTTTTTCATAGTTACGTGACAGGACCAAGATTGAAGACCTGACCTCCGAGGAAACAAATATTTTTTTAAATCTCCAATCAAAAGGACTAAAAGGAGGCGGTAATTATACTTTTTACCCGGTTTTCTATTAGGGAAGAATTCCAGCAAGCAGGTAAATCAGGGCTGGATACATTCACAGAGCTAGGTGGCCAGTTCTATGGTACTAGTAACTTACAAGAAAAGTTCTTATTATCCCGACGCTGATGAAGTTATAGTAACTCCTTTGGTATTTTATGATTTCCTTTTGGCCCCTGTTAAAGGGGAAGTATCAGCAGGTTTGTGCAAATGAACCAGCTGATATCCCTCCGAAGCTGCGTACTTCAAGGTTTTCTCTTTTCTCTAGGTCCCGCTGTTTTTAAGACTTTGATTCAGAGCAAATTGGCTGGTTCAGAGCACTGGAGGGGATTCCTCAGCCCCACAAAGCACCCCCTTGGTCCACCTGCTTATCTATGTATATTCATGTAAGTATAATCAGGCCTGTCTTTGACGTGCATGCACAGGAAAAGCAGTCCATCTCTGTACAGGCTCTCTCGCAAATGCACATCAAAGAGCATCCTGGATATATATATATATATATATATATATATATATATATATGCATAGGTAGACGTCACTGAGAGAGGCAGCGGGCCGACAGGGTGCTATGTGGGGCAGAGGAACACCCTAAGTGCTCCTAACCAGCAAATTGGCTTATTTGCTCTGAATCAAAGTTCTCAAAAACAGCGGGACCCAAAAAAAAGACCGACGCCATGAACATGAGGTGCAAAACTGCAGAGGGGTATCAGTGTTTCCCTTTCAATGGTTGTAATGAATTCTTTAACTTATTATATGCTGCTTTATTTCATAGGTAAATTTGGACAGACCACCCCACCCCTTGTTGACTTTCTTAAGGATATATTAAGGAGATACCCAGAAGGAGGACAGATCTTAAAGGTAAAGCAATATTCCTATGTGCCATATATACATAGCTCCATAGTGATGCATTAAATTGGGAAACATCCGATAATGGCATATTTTTTCTGTACTCTATGAAGTTATACAGGAACATTAAAGGGGGTTTCTAGCAGGTTAAAATGAAAAAAGGGGGGCAGGATGTGGTTAAAGAAAAAAAAAAATCATACAACCAAAGGTATTAGTTGAACAGGCATTTCCATTCCTGCCCCTAAAATTTAGCCTATCTATGTTGTTTATTAGGTATTTAAAGGGGATAACTGGGTATCCTTCTCCCTAAAGTTATCAATTTGTAGGGGATGTGGTCATGAGTGTTCCTCTTACAGTACCTGCAGCACCATCACAGTTTATATTCCGTACTATTCGGTTCTCTTTGACATCTGTGGGTTGCCCCATGTAATAGACAGACATGGTAGCATTCAAGTGTATACTACTAAACTCATTTCACAATTGTGCAATCTAGGAGCTGATTCAGAACGCAGAAGATGCTGGGGCCAGCGAAGTCAAGTTCCTCTTTGATGAAACGCATTATGGCACTGAATCCCTATGGTCAAAGGAAATGGCCCAACATCAAGGTATGTATGTGATGTTAATATGGTAAAGACTGATGACTTGGTCCTGAACAGCTACTCTTGCGATTCTGGGAAAATTATAATATAAATGTTCTGGTCTTTCTTGATACATTTCATGCAATGTGTATTTTACAATATCACTGTTGGTAAATGCATTTTCCACATTTTTAGAAGTAGTTGGTAACCCCATAGAGAATGATGGCCGCGCAGGTATACCCATACATCTTTAAAGAAGTTTTCTCACCTACTTTAGACTACTTCTAAACCTCACAATTGTCCAAACAAAGTCTGTAGCTCTCAGTTAAGGCCGTTATTGCATGGGTCGATCGGTCAAAAATCATTGTTCATTGGTTTAAAATTCGTTCTATTAGGTGCCTTTAAAAGAGCGTCAATCTGCTTGATCAGAATTTGTATTGGCCATAGGTCTGGCCATTTATTACTATTCCCAGTGGTAGGAAATCTCAGCAATCATCCTCAGCGACCCTGCTTGCACAATAATTGACCCATAAAATAGGCTCTTTAAATGGGCACCAATCTCCTTGATCAGGCACATGCCTGCCCATCTAATGCTACCCATAATGATGGAAATTTGTATTCAAAAACATCTGTCACAGTTGTGTGAAATAATGTTAAAGGGATTTTCCTAATATAGGAAGTGATGGCATGTGACTAGGGTATGCCATAGCTTCCTTGGTTGGCGTCTGACTGCCAGGACCCCACCATGCTCAGGATGATCGGGCTCCCATAAAGATTTTTCTTGTACTGCAGTGTTCTTGGCCATCAGATCTGCAGGGAACTTCAATACATCCATTGACCATTGATCTGCATGGTGTTGTGCTACAGTTTCCCGCACAGTGGATGGCCAGAAACTTCAATCGGTAGTATACACATCAGGGGGAAATTCTTATATGAAAACGCTCCTTTAATGTTAATAAAGTATGTATCCTATTAGGGGGAGAGAAGAGGATCTCCCAATGAATAAGCAGTTGATACATAATATAGGTTCTAGTTGTGGTATGACCATGTTGTTCAGATGGTGCAATAACAACCCATATAGCTAGATGGTTTTATTCTGCTTACATACTCTACAGTTATGTGTGCTTCAAATAAAGTCACAATCAAAAGTAGAAATCCCGACAACTCACCACTTGATCATCATATGATATTAGTTTATTTCGGTTCCATAAACCATAAGTGTGAACAGTGTAACAGCAGAACGCGTTTCGGCGATGTGCCTTTGTCAACTGCCAGTTGACAAAGGCACATCGCCGAAACGCCTTCTGCTGTTACACTGTTCACACTTATGGTTTATGGAACCGAAATAAACTAATATTATATGATGATCAAGTGGTGAGTTGCCGGGATTTCTACTTTTGATTTTGCTGGGACTACGCTCCTTTCCTTGTGCACCACCCATTTACCACGGAGTGCCGCTCTGATTTTTTTCAAATAAAGTCACATGATAGAACTATTTCATCTTACGCTGTGTTTTTCTTGGTTAATTCTCAGGCCCTGCACTTTACGTATACAATAACGCAGTTTTCACTCCCGAAGACTGGCATGGAATTCAAGAAATTGCCAGAAGTAGGAAAAAAGATGACCCACTGAAGGTTGGCCGGTTTGGAATAGGATTTAACTCCGTTTACCATATAACAGGTGATACAATATGGTAGTGTTCAGGATTTTCATTACTGTTTAACTGAAATGTAAACTAAAAGATGCCGATCAAATAAAATACTGAAATATAGAGTTAAAAAAAGAAGGACACTCATCTATTTGTCAGGTTAAAGTGAGGCTACAATAACAGCCGTTCGCTTTGGAGGACCCAACATGTGCATGAATTATGTGGACAGTCCAATGATTTCATTGGGAGCTCTGTAGTGCTTGATTTGTCCTGTGGATGCGCTGTAGGAAATGTAGACACTAAAAAGATTTCTTTCTACTGATTAGAGCGGGTCATTGACTGTTATATAAAATAGTCCCTCAGTATTCTCACAACCTGTCTACAGGTATATCATAATGTGGTTTGTCATTAGGCACAAGAGTAAAAGCCAAGTAATAATTCAGGTCTTTAGGTTTTTTTTAAAGTAATATACCGTATTTTCCAGCGTATAAAACGACTTTTTAACCCTGAAAAAATCTTATTAGAAGTCGGGGGTCGTCTTATACGCCAGGTATGGTCTCCCTGTACGGTGGGGGAGCTAAAAAATGACCGCATCCCACATCCAAAACAAACAGTTAACTCACCTGTGACCTGTTCCTGGCAGCCACGCTTCTCCTGTCCTGTTACCGGCGCAGACAGTGTGACATACACTGCCTCCTCTGGAAGTTCCTGAAGCCTCTGTCATTCTCCCGAAGCTCTCTGTGCAGCCAGCCATCTCCAAGCTTCTCCAATGAGACGATCGGCTGCCTGGGAGAGCTTCAGGGATCTCCAGTGCAGGCAGTGTACGTCACCAGGAACGGGTACATACGCTGCCAGGAACAGGTCACAGGTGAGTTTACAGTTTTTTTTTTTCTGTAGCTGCAGTTAACCCCTGCCTGACCGCAGCAGGGCTGCAGTCAGGCAGGGGATAACGTTTTCCGGCGTATAAGGCGAACCCCTGACAATCTTCTTAAAAGTCAGGGGTCTTATACGCCCAGTCGGAAAGTACGGTAATTTCCCTTTTTAGCTGATGATGCTCACTAATGTTTTTGTTCCTATATTTCCCCTATAGATGTTCCCAGTATTTTCAGCGGTGATCAGATAGGGATGCTGGATCCCCACCAAGTACTCTTTGGACGTCATGAGTCAGGCCAGTGTTGGAATGTTAAAGAAGACAGCAAAGAAATAAGCGAACTGGTGGACCAATTTGCCCCATATATTGACATTTTCGGCAGCACAAAAGAAACCTTTGCAGAAGGTTTTTACCCAGGAACTTTCTTTAGATTCCCCCTCCGTGTCCAGCCATCATTACTTAGTCATAACCTGTATAATAAAGAAAAAGTCCTAGAACTATATGAGTCCTTTAGAGCAGATGCAGACACCGTGCTTCTATTTCTCAAGAATGTCCAGAAAGTGTCTTTGCACATTAGAGAGGCAGATGGATCTGAAAAGCTGGTTTTCCGTGTGACAGCTAGTGAGAACAAGCTACTAAAACATGATCGACCCAACTCAATCAAAATCCTTGGAACAGCCATTGAGAATTACTGTAATGGGGTCCCAAGCAATAGCATAACATGTGTGGCCTATCACGTAAACATTGTTGTAGAGGATGAAAATTTCAAAGAAACCCAAACCTCCTCATGGTTGGTGTGCAACAGCGTTGGCGGTCGAGGTATCTGCACAGAATTAGACTCTCTTGCCGATGACCTCAAATTTGTTCCGTCTATCGGAATTTCTATGCCACTGTGGCATAACGGAGAAGACAAGGGAGCAGAGTCACAATTTGTTGGAAGGGCATTTTGTTTTCTTCCCTTGCCCCCGGGAGATGAGAGCAAGACAGGTCTCCCTGTTCATATTAGTGGCTTTTTTGGCTTAACCGACAACCGAAGGAGCATCAAATGGAGAGAACTGGACCAGTGGCGAGATCCGGCAGCTCTTTGGAATGAACTTCTGGTCAAAAATGTTGTCCCAAAAACATATGCAACTCTTATTTTGGAAGGTATCAAGAGAATGGAGACTGAAGAGAATCCTGATTTTCCTTTCTCTGCTGATAGCATTTACCGAATGTGGCCAGAGGTGGACCAAGTGAGGACACACTGGAAACCTATCATAGAACCTCTGTTCAAGGAACTATTTCAGAATCCTGTGATATACACTTCTAAGAAATGCTGGCTGAAAGAATCCGATGTAAACTTCACCGAAATAGATGAAAATACGGAGTACACAAGAACTGTCCTGAACTACCTCCAGAACTCAGGGACTCAGATCGCCAAGGTACCGGCTAACGTTGCTGCTGCATTCCAAATTCCCATAAACAATTCTAAGCCAGTGAAGAAGGTCAACCCAGCGCTGGTTCGACAGGTGTTGAGGAAATGTGGACATCGAGGGCCTACGCATGAGAAGCTTCACATCCTTGAGTTCATACTTAGCGACGAGAATTACAGTGATCTTATCGGGCTTGAAATACTTCCGTTGCAGAATGGGAGCTTTATCTCTTTTTCTTCATCTGTATCAGATAAGGATGTTATTTACATAACCTCAGAGGAGTACCCCAGGTATGAGCAGATAACCGGAGTACAAGGAGATTGTATATCTGAAATATCCACTATAATTGTGGGATTGGAACTGGGGCAGTTAGGGTGCCAGATCCATTCCAATGTGTCTAATTTTTTGTGCTGTTTTTATCAATACTGCTTTCTGGAATTAGAGTCAAGTATACAGCGGTACTTTAAAGGCGTTATCCAGAAGTTTAAAATCACAGCTACTTTCTTGCAAAAAGAGCACTGCTCCTGTCCTCAGGTTGTGTTGTATTGCAATTTAGTTACACGGAACGAAGATGCAAAATGACACCCAAACTGAGGACAGGAGGGGTGCTGTTTCTTGGAAAAGGCAGGCATGTTTTTTAAGCCTGGATGACTCCTTCAATATTTTTCTCAAAAAGGATCAAACTTAATACAGATGTGTCCTTTCTAATAGGAGTATTCCGCAGTATAAGCGCTGCGGAATCTGTTGGCGCTATACAAATAAATATTATTATTATTATTATTATTATTATTATTATTCTGAGTTGTAAGTTTTAAATCAAAATGTGCTCAGCCTGGTGGAAAACATAATAAACATATACTTACCCTCCTTTCTCTGCCTGCCGCCGCCATTCCTTCTGAAGCCAATCGAATTGCACAGTGTTTCTATTTCAGTTTGGCGTGTACATCACCCACCCAGCCAGTTAGCAGCTCAAGCAGGTTACAACTTTGGTCACTTATTGGCTGAGTGGTCAATACATGCACCAACCCCAAATGTTAAAGCACTTTACAAGGGTATCGACTCTGGGAGAGCGGTAGTGGCTAGGGAGCAAGGAAAGTAAGTATAGCAGTTTTAGGACATGTTCCCACTGCTTAAGTTTTGTAATAATCATGGCTGTTATAACAACGGCCATGACTACTACAGAACTTTCTTAGTGGTACCTTCTAAGAAATCCCGACCGGAGTGTATACACTTCGGCCAGGACCCCTAGCGGCGCCGCAAGAAACTAACATGTCAGTTTTCTGTGGCCGCTCTTCAATGAATAGTGGCCGCAGAAAATCCTGTCAGTTCACACAATGGAGCGTGCAGCTCTGGATGCACGCTCCATTGTGTGAAGTGGGGAATTCGGATGCGGGCGCACGTGGATGCGCCCGCATCTGAATTCTGTGGCAGTGAAGATTATACTGCAGTACCGGCCGGGATAATCTTTTCAGACACCGGCCGGGTCACAGAACAGCTGGTGTCTTACCAGGTGTGAACATAGCCTTATGTTTTCTACCAGGCTGAGCATGTTTTTACATAATAATGCTTACAATTTAGATTCCAGTTTAACTTCTACTTAAACTCAATGGGGGAGATTTATCAAAGGGTGTAAAATTTAGACTGGTGCAAACTGCCCACAACAACCAATCACAGCTCAGCTTTAGGCAGTGCTGAAAGAAAAGAGGAGCTGTGATTGGTTGCTGTGGGCAGTTTGCACCAGTCTAAATTTTACACCCTTTGATAAATCTCCCCCAATATATTCTGAGATGTATGGAGTGACATTACCATCTTCTGACAACAATGTGATTTTATGACACTGGCCCTAAGTATGTATACTGTGTTGGTCTATGTGTTGATGCATAGAGATTGGTATATAAATATAAATATTTTCAGTGCTTTGATACCCTTTTGTAGTAGTGTGTTAATATAGCTTCATTAAATATTGGAATCCTTAACTAAAGAAAAGGTAAGGGTGTACACATCTTTATTCTTAGTTTTAAAGTGTTAGTGTCATGTAAATAAATATTGAGGGGTCAAAAGTTTAGATTAGTCAGTATTGAGATTCTCATTGAAAGATATAAATGGGTGAAATTTATGGAGCTCGGTAGTTGGGGAAGTTGGATGCAGCCCTAAAGCTGCCAGGAAAGCATAGATATAGCCATAGGCTATATCCATATTTTCTGGGACTCCCTTGGGCGGCATCCAACTCTTATAAGGAGAACATGTAATTATAATTTCTGTAGGACAGGGATGGGGAACCTTTGGCCCTCCAGCTGTTGCAAACTACAACTTCAATGATGCCTGGACAACCAACGCTTTGGCTTTTAGGCATGATGGGAATAGTAGTTTTGTAGCAGCTAGAGGGCCCAAGGTTCCCCATCCCTGATGCAGGATATAGGAGATAAGCGATTGAAACAAAACTGCTATGTCTTCCAGAGCGCTGTTTCCAGGACTGGAAGGAAGACTACTGTCTGAAGATTTAAAAACGAAAATCCTTACAGCCTTGAAGGAAGCTGCGATAAGTAGAGGTAAGGATTGTTGGGTTTGTTTATTTTTAACTTTTTTTTTTACATGGGCCGGCTGTACACAGTTTGACTCTATTACCATTAAATTGATGCTGGCACACAGATACTAAAGAAGACTTAAGTGTTAGCGTCCTGTTGACCTGATTCACTGCAGGAGTGGTGTCATTGGAGGAATGGGACTCACTAATAATGACCATTATTAGACCATTTATACAATATTCCGTACTCCTGATCTAACAGTTTCTATGAACATTTTGACTGTAATGGAGCACCACACACTTTACCAGGATATAATATACAGTAGTAGCCCTTCTGATCAGAACCAGCCGGGAGAAATCTGCCCTGAGTGCCTTCTCTTCCATAGACCCATAGACCCATATAACTTCTTTGCTTGTTGTTAAATTACAGTGTAAAATTTCATATATTTATTACCTTGTTCTATTGAGCAAATTCACTGCAGGCTCTTTTATGGAAACACTTCTTAAGGCCGGGTTCACACACCGTAAGACATCGGCCATTCTGTGACCCAGTCGGGTCACAGAACGGCAGGTGTCAGTGAAGATCATCCCAGCCGGTACTGCAGCACCAGCTGGATGATCTTCATTTGTGCTGAATTGGGATGCGGGTGCACTCTCCATTGTGTGAGCTGTCAATGTTGTGCGGCCGCTATTCAATGAATAGTGACCGCACAAACGAAAAAAGTTTTTCGTGCAGCTACAAGGGTTGGGACACTCCGGTTGGGATTCCCTCTGACTGCAGTGCAACGTAACTTTTGTATTCATCACGGCCGTTGTTGCCTATTTGTTTTTTGTTGTTTGCCAATTAATACAAAAGTTACATAGTGTCAACATAGCTTAAATCTGTATATATTATGCGTTATTGCGTAATACCTGTATTAGACCTGTATTAGCTGAAGCATTAAGTGGGTTATCCTGGGAATACTCTTTTAGGGTAGCTTCACACACACCGTATTGCAGTGGATTTTTTGCAGCAGATTTGATCTAAATAACTGCTTGGAGACATGCAGAGAAGGAAGAAAGGAAGAAATAAAACAGTGTTGAGTAGTTTACAGTGCGGGTGTTATAGCCAGTTCATGACTAGCACCAAAGGAAGTATGGAAAACTTTTTGTTCTATAGATTCTCCTAAGAATACAAACAATTAAAATGTTGTCTGTCCAGATATTAAACTAGCAGGGAATAGCGGAAGCTTACATAGTTACACATTTAGATTAGAAATGACTATGATCAAACTCAATATATGATCCAGGTGGCTGAGATACCAATATTATACATAGATTTTTATCCATATGCAGCATGTTGTTTCAGGGTAAATATGCAACAAATTCCCAATTAGACTGGTAAATAATAACAATATATTTTGACATTTTAAACAGTGTATAATATATTACATTGTAGCGCAGCAGCTCCTCTGGGGATACGCAGGTACGGTAACGTTTGCTTGCAGAACCACTAGTATAAGGAATGTTGTTTTTCTGCATCCTATAGTTTTTTCCTCTAACAAAAGTGTTTGATTGTTTGAAAGAAATAACTCCTGAATGATCCCAGTACTAACATATAGGCTATGTTTAAAGCAAATGTACTAGCAGGTACATCACTTTAAGAACTTTACATAAATAGGCTTTCCTTTAACTGTGGCTCAGTTCCCACGCATGGAGCTGGTCTATTCCTGGTGCCCGGTCTGAAGCACTGGGGGCAGGCCTGCCCTCCCCCAGTGTGACGTTCTGCCCTGATTCTAATGGAGCGCATCACAGTGGGGAGGGCAGAACGTTACACTGGGAGCTGGCAGGCCCGCCTCCAGTGCTCCAGGCCGGGCTGGTGACCGGGAATAGAATGGTGCCGTGTGCGGGAACCGGCCGGCGCTTCACAAAAGACTGCAGCACTGGCATACCAGTGTGAAAATCTTAAAGCGATGTATCTGCTGGTACATTCGCTTTAAACACAGTAAAATAATACCAAAGTACCGCCGTAATTTTGAGTGAAAATAAAACAGTATGTGAACAGGTGAAAAAATGGCAAAAGTTTTTTGCAAAAATAGGTTGTGAATAATAGCCATGTTTATGTCTGTGCTCAGTTTACTGACGTTTTTCACTACTGTGTGTGCTCTGATGGTCAATTCCCTATTGACTTCAATAGAGCACAGTATTTTGGTAATATTTTACTGGGTGTGAACATAGCCTTAGTCTTCTGTGTATGTGGAAATGCTGTATATTCCTTAAAGTTCCCTAGAATACCCTGGAAAAATTGACCATGATAGTTAGGATTTCTTTGTATAACTGGTTAAGGCTTTGTTCACACAGCATGTTTTTCTGGCGATTTTACATTTGTGAACAGCCATAATTCTTGAGACAAAAATATGGTCATATTATACAAATTACGGGTTCACACTACGTATATTTGAGGCTGTATGTTTGAGGCTGTATAGCAACCAAAACAAGGAGTGGATTGAAAACACAGAAAGGCTCTGTTCACATAATGTTGTAATTGAGTGGATGGCCGTCATTTAATGGCAAATATTTGCTGTTATTTTAAAACAACGGCTGTTGTAGTGAAATAATGGCCGTTATTTACTGTTATATGGCGGCCATCCACTCAATTTCAACATTGTGTGGACAGAGCCTTTCTGTGTTTTCAATCCACTCCTGGTTTTAGTTGCTATGAGGACCTGACATGAGGACCAAATACTGCCTCAAATATACATAGTGTGAACCCAGCCTTAGAGCTGTATTTTAGATAATATGGCCACATTTTGACTCAAAATGACAGCAGTGTAAAATGGCCAGATAAGGACACTGTGTGAACAAAGCCTGAATATATTGTCTGGGGAGCAGAATTGGGCTTATGCCTCCTGCTTTCTGGTGCTTACTTCCTCACTTTCATCCCCCCCCCACACACACACACCTACCTTTTGAGATGTGAAGGGGCAGGTGTATACAACATTGGTGACATTATGCTGCTATTGGACACAGTTTCACCCAAAACCTACTTTTGCCAGACAAGGAGTGAAAGCAAAGTGAATGGCTGTAAATTGGGCAGTGATACTGTATGCAAGGCTATGCACATGTACAACGTCCCTACTCCTGTATATGCATTCTGTGGTGTTCCACACCATTAGCATAACTTGCCATGCAAACAGCATAGCCCAGCGCTCACACAGTTAGCAGCCACTACAACTATACATTCATGCCATTTTTGTATTTATTTCTACTTTTTTATGTTTTTGAGGTCCTCTAACATATTAAGAAGCTTAAAGGAGAACTCCTGCAAAACAGAAAATCCTGTGTAGGCAGAGGTGGGGTGGGGGGAACATAATAAAAAAGGTATACTTACCAGTCCCTATGTCCTCGCAGTGTCTCCCAGACCCCACCAGATGTCGTTTTCTACTTTACACCAGTTTGATAAATCTCACCCTATGGGTGTAAAGTAGAATTGTCTTAGTTGCCCCTAGCAACCAATCAGATTCCACCTTTCATTTTTGAAAGAATCTGTGAGGAATGAAAAGTGGAATCTGATTGGTTGCTAGGGGAAACTAAGACAGTTCTACTTTACACCATTTTGATAAATCTCCCCGTATGTATTGCCTTTTTTAGAACATAAATTAATATAAGTCACTGTCTTATATTTTTAGACATTCACCAGCTGTCGGGCGTGCATTAATATTACATGCAACGATGCGTGGTCGGTGGACAACAACAGCGGATAATTGTTATTTCAGCTGATCGTTGTCTTTATTGCACCATGCAATAATCTGCTGAATCGGCCTTATTAGGCAGATTATTGATCCATGTAATATGACCTTTAGGGTCCATTTACACTGAAAGATTATCTGCCAAAGATTTGAAGCCAAAGCCAGGAATGGACTTTAAACAGAGATCAGGTCATAAAGGAAAGACTGAGATTTCTCTCCTTTCCAAATCCATTCCTGGCTTAGGCTTCAAATCTTTGGCAGATAATCTGTCAGATAATCTTTCTGTGTAAATGATCCCTTAGATGCTGAAGTCAGCATTTGACAAGCATTCAAGGGATTGTTAGATAGGTATCAGAAATATTTAATCTCGGCCATTAATACTCAGTCCCAATGTTTGACATCCTTACATCCCTATAGACCATATAGGATGGGGTTTCCTAGTGGGACAACCTTTTTACGTTCCTGTAAATATAAATACAATGGATTATCTAATGTAAGGGATCCCACCAATCTGCCCTGTCAGTGTTTACCCCAGTATATGAAATGTCTTGTATGTACAGTAATATTTGCATGCAGTGTTCTGAGTGGAAATCATTACTATGAATTCTTTAGCATGGTGTTGATGTGTCTGATATCTCCAGCATGCACCATTTTTTTGTTCCGCTTGGATTTCATGTTAACCGTGAATTAATGGAAAAGGAGATCCTGGTTGATGTCTGCAAGTATGTGTAGAATGAGATATGTATGTATGAATCATCAGAAAAAAAACAAAAAAAAGTGAGTCAGTGCACTGTAAAAATAAAAAGAAAGCGTATTGACCTGCCTTGATCCCCTGCAGCTGCCGGTTTGATAGCTCACAGACCCCAGCATTATTCATAAGTAGCAGAAACTCCACCCACCAGCTGCTGATTGTCAGTTATATATCCATGCTGTGTATAGGCAGTCAACTGGAGGGTCAGCAGCTGGAGGGTGGGAGGATAGTGCAGCAACAATCCTATTCTCCTGCATATTAGGAGAACGGCTGAACAAAATGATGTAAGTCATACACTGATTTGTTCAGCATTTCTGTCAGTAGCTTATTTTGCCCTCATTTAAGTCAGGATAACGCTAGTGACAGATACCCTTTAAATATTTTTTGCAGCTGGAATACCCCTTAAACACCACAGATAGAACATAATGGTTACATCTTACTAGACTTTACAAGAGACGTTGCCAAAAAGGTGGCCCCTTTCTTATGAGATCAGTTCCTGCTTTGCATTTGTTGGCTGAAAGACTTCCTGATCCACCTATTATGTATCGCTTCAGCCAATCTCTGCAGGGCAGGGAGTAATGGCAGAAAGTGGACTAAATTTGTCACCTAAAGGGACACCTAATGGGTGTAGGAAGTGCAGTTGGTTAAGCATTAAAAGTGCCATTAGAATACACCTAGTCAGAGAAGTGTCCCTCCATAAACAGACGTTTCTACAGTGTCCCCTACACATAATAGTATCTGCAGAGTAAACCCATAAGCAATACTATTAGCAGAGTGCCCCAATAAACAGTGCCGACCAAATGCTGCCATAGGAAGAGCCAGATGATTGCCTCTCTAAAGAACAGTGCCAATGGGGCAGCACCTTCTTAATGTGCCAAAGACTTAATATCAATACATTAAACTCTGGCTTCTCTTTTCTTTAAATAGGCAATTCAGGTTTTATTCAAGTTTGTTTTTTAGTTTTTTTTTCAGTTGTTACGACACTAATATTTCACCTATGTGTTACAATTTTCTCGAAATTATTAATGGATGTATAACTTCTCCATATGCCATATGCATGGTTCACTTGTAATATTTCTTTGAAAGTATTTCTGTCATTTAGCGAAACAACTTTTGACATGTCTGATGACTGATCTCTAGGCAGTTGTCAGGAGAAGCGCGTGTAAGGTACTTTACTTCTAGGTTGGCTGTGATCTCATGGATGGGCTCGATTTATAAATTTGTTAAAGGAGAAGTCCGGCAAATTTTTTAAATTAAATTATTGTATTGCCCCCCAAAGTTATACAAATCACCAATATACACTTAATATGGGAAATGCACATAAAGTGCTTCTTTCCCTGCACTTACTACTGCATCAAGGCTTCACTTCCTGGATAACATGGTGATGTCACTTCCTGGATTACATGGTGATGTCACTTCCTGGATTATATGGTGATATCACTTCCTGGATAAAATGGTGATGTCATGACCTGACTCCCAGAGCTGTGTGGGCTGTGGCTGCTGGATAGGATGATGGCAGGGGCATGTTCAGTTTCCCTCCAGTGCCCTGTGTCCCTCAGTGTCCCCCTGCCATCATCCTCCACAGCCCGCAGCCACAGCCCGCACAGCTCTGGGAGTCGGGTTGTGACATCACCATTTTATCCAGGAAGTGACATCACCATTTTATCCAGGAAGTGAAGCCTTGATGCAGTAGTAAGTGCAGGGGAAAGAAGCACTTTATGTGCATTTTCCATAAAGTGTATATTAGTGATTTGTATAGCTTTTGGGGGCAATATAATACTTAAATAATTTTTTTGCCGGACTCCTTTAGGCCCGCCAATTGTAGCTGGTTAGAGATTGCGGCTAGCTGGGAAGTAAATTGCACTACTGCACACATCTCACAGCAATATCTAGAGATTGCTCAGAGTCTGAACACTCCCTTGAGCAATCAAAACTTTCAACAAGTCTGACAGTAAAAGGTTTTTATAAATGACAAAAACATTTTTTCCCAGCAAGCTGTTAGGCAAGTATTCTTGCGTATTTGTAAACAGAGGTTCTCATGATGATGGGACACAGACTAGCCACTGTCTTCTCAGGTTTACAGAAGTAATAAAACTATGAGTAGAGGGCTAAAAAGAAAAGAAAAAACTGGCACACACCATTTTAACCTAGTATTTCCTCCAACTGTGGCTTGTATCTCTTATGGCATCATGGGAATAGAATCTCTGCCAGTATTTATAAATGATGCATGCATTAACCTATGTAAATGGGAATGTATTATTAACATTGTTGTCTGTAAGAGAATTTTAAGTGTTTAGTTCTATATGTGATAAGTAAGTAATGCTTGTATAACAATCTATTAATGCATTTTCATAGAATTGTTTTCTTTGGTTATTGTACAATAAAATATTAAAGGGATTGTCTATGATTAGAAAACACGATCTGTGCCACATCTGTCCATAGGCTGCATGAAATCATTGAGTTGAATAGGGCAAGCTGCAGTGTTAGGGTCCTATTAGATGGCATGATGGCAGCACAATCAATAATGTAAAGGAGTGCTGATCAGCTAGATCGGCACTCATTTACTAAGCCTGTTACACTGCTCGGTAATCATTTAGCAAAGGCTGCACGGACATCATTAGCGATAGGCAGCCCTTGCCCTAAACTGTTATACATTACCTCACCATGCTCCCCGACTTCTCCAGCCCTTTGTCTGCTTCCCGGCAGCTGCAGCTTCAGAGCGGCCTGTCTAAGCTGACAGGCCGCTCAGCCAATCATTGGCTGGGACCGCTGTGGCCAATGATTGGCTGAGCGGCTTGTCAGCTCAGAGATGCTAAAACTTAATCCGTGGCACTGGGGAGGAATCAGAGGGCAGAAGAAGAGGTAATGTATAACAATTTATTCAATTGTTAACCATCGGCCGCGCATCGCTATTACATTTATGCATGATTTTAGGTCTAGGTGTCATCAGCCGATCGTCTATATCCCTCTACTACAAGGAGGGATAATTGGCTGAATCAGCCTGATTCAGTTGATTATCACACCGTGTAGTAGGGCTCTTAGACACTTTTCTAGAGAATCCACGTTAGAGAATCCATGTTATAGAGGCCTAATTATTTTTTCTATCTCCCCACAGGTAGACCCTGTACCCAGCTTCAACTCTTGAATCCTGAACGCTTTATACGTCTTATAAAAGAAATAATGAATACCACATGGCCAACAAGAGACTTGGTTGTACAATGGCTTCCAGGCAAAGACAAAAAACATCCTCCTATTTCATGGCTTAAAATGGTCTGGAGACTTTTGTACATACATTTTTCAGAAGATTTGACATGTCTTGATGATATGCCACTCATCCCTACAAAACTGCTGGAGGAAGAAGGAGAAGAAGAAGAACAACAAGAAACCAAACTGGAACTTATTCGTCTGAGGACACCATCTCCTGTAATTTACGATGATGTGTCTGACACTCAGCTCCCAGAACATTTGCCTCAAATAATTAAAAATCTTGGCGGTATTGTCCTCACATGTTTAGATCCATCTGTACAGCATCCTCTACTCAAAAAATATGTCTATCCCCCCACACCTAGTGCTCTTCTACAAATAATGGACAGGATGTCTCTTCAAAAGCTATCCAGCCAAATTGCTTCATTGACCCCAATTCAAAAAGATGCCTTGAGAAGGTTCCTTGCTAGTCTAACAGACATAAATGAAAAAGAAAGGAAAATCATTCAAGAGCTGATGGTTTTTAAAAGAATCGAACAGACTTCCGAAAAAAAGAATTCCTATGTTTTCTTAAGAGGGTGCAAAGTACTTCATCACAATGCTAAGCTTCCACCCAAAACCCGTCTTTCCTTTCCCATAATCGATAGCAGTGATGAGGAAACCATTAGACTAACCAAGATGCTAAAGGTAGAACAATTGAAAAGCACGGACTGCTTGAAAATTATATTGCAAGATGTAGAGAAGGGTTTTTATTCAGCTGAAGAACGGACAAATGTTATGCTCTGGGTTCTGGAAAATTTAACTTTCCTAAAAAACGAGAACCATGCGGTAATTAATTGGTTGTCAAGCCTTAAATTCATACCTGTTCATAAAGAACGACTTGTTTCAGCTAGTGAACTATTTGATCCAGAGATAGATATCCTCCAAAACCTATTTTGTTCTGAGGAACAGATCTATTTCCCTCCTGCTATATTTACATCCTCAGATGTCTTACACTCTCTTAGACAAGTTGGTCTGAAAAATGATTCTAACATCTTAGAAAAAGACATTGTTCAAATTGCTAAGAAAATCGAGGCTTTGTACGGTGGATCGGGGAGAAACGACGAGATTGTTGTAAAAAAGGCAAAAACTTTACTCACTATTTTAAAAAGAAATTATAAGCTTTTACAGTCACCTGAAGGAAAAGCCATATTAAAAAAGATCAAGTGGATACCTGCTATCAAAGAACGACCACCAAATTATCCAAATTCCTTGGTTTGGATGGGAGACCAGTTCAAATTGTACGCTCCTGGAGATATGTGCAGTGTGTCTTATGCTGTTCTAGTGGGGTCTTCTGTTCCAATGTTGGAAAACATGCATGACAATATTGAAAAAGTCCTTGGCATTTCGAGGGAGCCTAGCATCGAAGCCGTGTTGAAACATCTTAAAGTCGTAGCTGATTGGTATAATTCCAAAGCAATTACTGATGAGGACTATTATCAGTTCCAGCACATCCTGCTAGAGATATATAGTTTCATGCAAGAATGTCTTGAAAAAGGCAAAGAACTCTACAAAGCCCTATCTTTTCCATGGGTCTGGACAGGCAAGACATTTTGTTCCCCAAAGCAAGCAATCATAACTTCAGCCTACAGCCTTGACCTTCAGCCCTTTTTGCACAACATACCAAATACTATGGTGAAATTTCACAAATTGTTCAAGTTTTGTGGTTCCATTGAGCAGCTAACACCTGGACAAATCTTTGCCGTTGTTAACATCATATATGAACGTAGTAAACAACCCATGGATAAGGAGGAGAACATGCAGAACCTGAACATAATGCTGAATATTGTAAGGTGGATGTATAGTCATCAGATTGTTGTAAGTCTAGATACACCATTGCCCGTGCATTTTAACAAAGATCACTCAAAACTTGTAATGAGACCGATTCATGAATGTTGTTACTGTGATATTAAAGTTGATGACCTCAATGACCTCCTTGAAGACTCTGTGGAACCCATAATATTAGTACATGAAGATATACCAATGAAGACAGCAGAATGGCTGAATGTACCATGTTTAAGTACACGGCTTATTAACCCTGAAAACATGGGGTTTGAACAATCAGGCCAAAGAGAGCCACTTACAGTGAGGATTAAAAATATTCTGGAAGAATACCCTTCTGTGTCTGATATCTTCAAGGAACTTCTTCAAAATGCAGATGATGCCTCAGCCTCTGAGTGCAATTTCATGATTGACATGAGACGAAATATGGATATAAGGGAAAATCTTCTGGACCCGGGAATGGCAGCATGTCATGGGCCTGCGCTATGGTCGTACAATAATTCAGAGTTTACAGATAAAGATTTTTTAAACATTACAAGACTTGGAGAATCCTTAAAAAGAAGTGAAGTTGACAAAGTCGGAAAATTTGGCCTAGGATTCAACTCTGTCTACCACATCACAGACATTCCCATCATTA
Organism: Dendropsophus ebraccatus; assembly: GCF_027789765.1. Classification (NCBI taxonomy): domain Eukaryota; kingdom Metazoa; phylum Chordata; class Amphibia; order Anura; family Hylidae; genus Dendropsophus; species Dendropsophus ebraccatus. The sequence goes on along the minus strand of NC_091458.1, from coordinate 33,968,983 downwards.
TGAGTAGAGAGTTTATGATCATGTTTGATCCAAATATTAATCACATCAGCAAACATATAAGAGACAGGTCTAACCCAGGAATCAAAATTAACTGGAGCAAACAGCAGAAAAGACTTCGCAAATTTCCCAATCAGTTCAAGCCATTTATAGGTGTATTTAATTGTCATCTACCACTTGCTGTGGAGGCGCCATACTGCTACAAAGGTACTCTTTTCCGACTATCCTTTAGAACACAACAGGAAGCCAAAATGAGTGAGATTAGCAGCTCCTGCTACAACACGGCGGACATTTATACGCTTGTGGATGAATTTAGCTTGTGTGGCTACAGACTAATACTTTTTACTCAGAATGTGAACTCCATGGTCTTGAAATATTTAAAGCCTGAAGAATCAGAACCATCATTAGCTCAAGACACCGTAACTATTAAAAAAACTATGTGCTCCTCGAAGGTTTTAGCTAACCCAACAAGAATACTTACAGAAGCCGCCAAAGTAATGAGTTACTGTAATTCTTCCAAGAAGTATCCGAATGAAATGCCCAAATCATCATGCATCTTGCAGATCGTGGTTCAAGAGTTTCATCATGTATTCAGGCGAATAGTTGACCTTCATTCTCCATTATTCAGGGGTCCTGAAGATGAACCAGCACACATATTCGAGATGGCTAAGTCTGGACCGACTAAGAGAATGACTGAGGAACTGCCACAAAAAACTATGGACTCAACAACATGGCTTATATGTTCCTGTATGGATATAAGCGAAGCTTTGAAATTTGCTTTGAGTGATAGTGGCAAGAGACTTGGGCTTGTTCCTTGTGGTGGGGTAGCAGTTATGCTTTCTGAAAATCAAGGCGGAAAATGGACAGTAAAACCATTTTCTGGTAATATTGGCGAAGTGTTTTGCTATCTACCTCTCCGTATCAAAACTGGACTGCCACTACACATAAATGGCTGCTTTGCTGTGACCTCAAATCGGAAAGAAATTTGGAAAACAGACACCAAGGGAAGGTGGAATAGTGTATTCATGAGGCATGTAATTGTGCGTTCTTATCTAGAGGCTCTTTGCGTCTTAAGAGACATGTCTACCAGTGGAGAGCTGATAAACTACAACTACTATTCTATATGGCCAGACCCTGACTATGTCCATGATGACTTTTCTGTCATTTGCCAAGGACTGTACGAAGACATTGCCAAAGGAAAGGGCAAAGACCGCATGAAAGTATTTTCTGATGGAACATCTTGGGTTTCTATGAAAAATGTGAGATTTCTGGATGACTCTTTACTCAAAAGACCAGACATTGGACCAGCTGCATTCAAGATTTTCATGAAATATCTAAAAAAGACTGGCTCCAAAAACCTTTGTGCTGTGGAACTGCCATCTTGGGTTAAATTGGGGTTTGAAGAAGCAGGGTGTACCGATGTGCTGATTGAGAACACTTTTTCGGAAAGACAATTTTTTTCGGAAGTATTTTTTCCACACATAGCCGAAATCCAGCCTGAACTACGAGATCCATTGATGCTTTTTGTTTTGAACGAAAGAATACAAGCATTCAGTGAAATTCTTCAAGTTACGCCATGTATTCCTTGCTCTAGTGAGGACCATGCTTTGGTTGTTCCTTTAAGGCTCATCCATCCTGAAGGTAGAGTAGCCAAACTGTATGACAACAATGATGGGAGATTTCCCTATGGAACAAATCAGAATTACTTAAACCCAGTAGTTTTGGTAAAGCTGGTTCAATTAGGGATGATGAAGGATGACATTTTATGGGAGGACTTAATTGAACGCATTGAATCCATCACGCTGATCAATAAAACTGATCATGCTGCAGCTTGCCTAAGAAGCAATATTATTTTAAGTTTGATTGATGAGAAACTTAAGTTCAGGGACCCAAAGTCCAAGGAATTTTGCAACAAATGCCAAACTTCTCCATTTTTGCCTTTTCTTACTAAGCCAGCTGGTTTCTCCCTTCATTGGAAAGGAAGTGACTTTAAAAGTGAGGAAATGTTTGCAGCTACAGATCTATACACGGTTGAGCACCAAGACACGGTTTGCCTCTTAAAGCCAATTCTTAATGAAAACTCTCCTTCTTTTAGGGGTTGTGGACCCATATCCTTAGCAGTCAAAGAATATCTCGGTTTACTTAAGAAACCTTCACCTGAGTTGGTTCTTGACCAGTTAAAGGAAATTGCAAAATATACTGATGGAAACACCTTGTACCAAGAAAACATTACAAATGCCTGCTATAAATTTCTCAATGAAGCCATCCTCTTAAATGAAGCTACAAAGACAATGGTTGTTACAAAACTGAAGACATTTCCTTTTATATTTATTGAGGGCATCTACGTTACTTCAGAAAAAGTTTCCTTCCATCTCAACTTTGACGCAGCTCCTTATCTCTATCAGATGCCTAACAAATACAAAAATAATTTTCGTGAATTGTTTGAAAGTGTTGGTGTGAAACAGACCTTCACAGTAGAAGATTTTGCATCTGTGCTTGAAACGATCAAAGGTGTTAATAAGAACAAAAAAATATCAGAGAATGATTTTCAGCTTTGTCGACGCATTATTAGTGAAGGAATTTGGGGGCTTATCCGAGAAAAAAGTCAAGAATTTTGTGAGATGAATTATGGTCAAATTCTTCTACCAGATGCCAATCTTTACCTACTTCCAGCTAAATCGCTATGCTACAATGACTGCCCATGGATTCAAGTAAAAGATGCTGCCGTGAAGTACTGCCATTCTGACATTCCAAGGGAGGTGGCTGTAAAGCTTGGGTCAATACCAAAAAGACACAAAGCTCTAGAAAGGTATGCAACTAACATTTGCTTTACTACACTTGGAACTGAATTTGGACAGAAGGAGAAGCTTACTAGCAGAATCAAAAGCATCCTCAATGCTTATCCGTCTGAAAAGGAGATGTTGAAGGAGCTTCTTCAAAATGCTGATGATGCAAAAGCCACCGAAATATGTTTTGTCTTTGATCCAAGAAACCATCCATCCGACAGAATATTTGATGAGAAATGGACACCTCTACAAGGTCCAGCACTGTGTGTATACAACAATCAGCCCTTCACAGATGATGATATAAGAGGCATTCAGAACTTAGGGAGAGGAACCAAGGAAGGCAACCCTTGTAAAACTGGTCAGTATGGAATAGGCTTCAACTCTGTTTACCACATTACAGATTGTCCTTCTTTCATCTCATCCAATGACATAATATGCATCTTCGACCCTCATGCACGATATGCCCCAGGGGCAACATCACTTAGCCCCGGACGAATGTTTAGAGACTTGGATGCAGATTTCAGAACACAGTTTTCAGATGTTCTAAATCTCTATTTGGGAAAACACTTTAATCTTTCCAGTGCAACCATGTTTCGCTTTCCACTAAGAAATTCAGAGATGGCGAAAAGCTCTGAGATCTCATCAGTTCCTTGCTCTGACAGGATGGTGCAAAACCTCCTTGACAAGTTGCGCACAGATGGAGCTGAACTTCTTATGTTCTTGAATCACATGGAGAAGATTTCTATCTGTGAAATAGAGAAGACAACTGGTGCTCTAAAAGTGTTATACTCTGTCCAAGGCAAAATCACAGATGGTGACCGGCTAAAACGCAAACAGTTTCATTCATCTGTAATTGACAGTGTTACCAAGAAAAAACAATTGAAAGATATCCCAGTCCAACAAATTACTTACACAATGGACATTGAAGACACTGAAGGAAATCTCACAACATGGTTAATTTGTAATCGTTCTGGTTACTCTAACATGGGTAAAGTCTTAAAGAGCGTGATATCTGCACACAAAAATCATGACATCACATTGTTTCCACGAGGTGGAGTAGCTGCTTGCGTTACCCACAATTACAAGAAGCCATACAGAGCATTCTGTTTTTTGCCCCTTTCACTGGAAACAGGACTTCCTTTTCATGTCAATGGACATTTTGCTTTGGATTCAGCAAGACGTAATTTGTGGCGAGATGATGATGGAGTTGGAGTGAGAAGTGACTGGAATAACAGCTTGATGACTTCCTTAGTGGCTCCAGCTTATGTAGAGTTACTGGTTCAACTAAAGAAACGTAACTTTCCTGGAACGGACCCCACAATCTCTGTATTGCACAATACCCCAGTCCATGCTGTGAAGGACATTTTGAAAAAGTTCTTGTCTTTTTTCCCAGTAAATAGACTCGATTTACAGCCAGACTGGTATTGCCTGGTGAAAGCTGTCTATGTTTGCATATACGAGGAATCAAAGCGCCTCTTGCCTGTAGTACGAGCTCCAAATGTTGACGGCTCCGACATGCAGTCAGCTGTCATTATCACATGGGTAAACATGTCAGCTGTAAACTCTGGGAAACCGTACTTTGACAATTTATTACAAGATGAACTACATCACATGAAAAATATGGAATACAATATAACTACTCGCAAGACAGTAGCTGAAAATGTTTACAGACTCAAACATCTCCTCTTGGAAATTGGGTTCAACTTGGTTTATTACAGTGACGAGACGGCAAATCTTTATCATTGTCTAGTTGATGCAGGCATCCCAGTGACTTATGCGACTCCTTCAGATGTCCGTCATTTTCTGATGACTTTCTCTTCTCCTGACACAAACTGCCACATTGGAAAGCTACCTTGCCGCCTGCAGCAGACAAACCTCAAGCTGTTTCACAGTTTGAAGCTTCTCGTAGATTATTGCTTGAAAGATGCAGAAGAAAGTGAAATCCAGATTGAAGGATTGCCACTTTTAATTACTCTGGACAATGTATTGCAAGTTTTTGATGCAAAGCAAGCAAAATTCCTAACCACTTACCATGAGCTAATCCCGTCTCGAAAAGATCTGTTTATGAATACTTTGTATCTGAGGTATAGCAGTATTTTACTGTCAAGCAAAGTTGCCAAAGTTTTCGACATCAACAGTTTTGCCGACCTGCTCTCCTCCGTTCTTCCCAGAGAGTACAAAACAAAAGTTTTTGTTCCTTGGAAAGATAATTTTGCCAGCGAAACGTGGCTAAAAAATGCTTGGCATTTTATCAGTGAGTCTGTAAATGTTAAAGATGACCAAAACAACGCCACTACATTTGAATCGGTTGTTGAGACCCTAAAAGATTGGGCTCTGTTACCAGGAATAAAGTTCACAGTGTCACCTGGCCAATTAATCATTCCAGATGGTGATGTGTTACTGCCATTTAGCCTCATGCACATCGCAATCTTTCCAAATGCTCAGAGTGATAAAGTTTTTCATACGTTGATGAAGACTGGGTGCATTCAACTAGCGCTGAACAAAATTTGCTCAAAAGACAATATATTGCTCCCCTTGTTGGCTGGACATACAGCAAATATAGACAACCCAATGAGTATTCTCCGAGCTATCTATCACATGATTCAGACATCAACATTTAGGACTGAGAAGATAGCTGAAAATGACTTTGATGCCCTTTTGATGTATTTCAACTGCCATTTGAACCAACTTACATCAGAAGATGCAATTACCATTTTGAAGTCACTTCCATGTTACAAGTCTGTCAGCGGTCGTTACATTACCCTGTCTAAATATGGGACGTGTTATGTCCTAACAAAGAGCATACCGTCAGCCGAAGTGGATAAATGGTCTCACTCATCATCCTTTGCTTTTCTCGAAGAAAAGATTAATTTGAAAGAATTGTACAATGCATTAGGATGTGTCCCTGTTGATGATCTAGAAATTTATTTGAAACATCTTCTGCCAAAATTTGAAAACCTCTCCTATCATGCCAAAGTGGAGCACTTGATTTACCTAAAAAATTGCTTATCCAACCTGGAAGACAGTTCTACAGTAAAGGAGCAACTTTTTGCAAAACTAGAAGACCTGGCCTTTATTCATGATTCCAGTGGCCGTCTTAAACCTGCCAAGAACTTTTACGATCGGACTGTGAGAGTTTTTGAGGTCATGCTTTCTGACAAACTGTTCATTCCCCTTGAGTTCTTTAAAAAACTAGAGCAAATTACAAAGCCAAAGAACCAAACTTCTTTCTTTCTCTCGTGGATCAAATTTCTCCGCAACATAGGCCTAAGGCATGTTATTTCCCAACAACAGTTGTTGCAGTTTGCAAAAGAGATCAGTATGCGAGCTAATTCAGAAGGTTGGACAAAAGAAGTGCTGCAAAACACTGTTGATGTCATTCTTTATCATGTTTTTCAAGAAAGAACAGATTTGTTTGCTGGAAACTTTTTGAAGGAGTTGTCAATGGTCCCCTTTTTGTGTCCAGAACGAGCACCTGCAGAACTTGTACGCTTTCATCCTCAGTACCAGGAGGTAAATGGAACACTCCCTCTCATAAGATTTAATGGAGCGCAAGTAAATCCAAAGTTCAAACAGACAGATGTAATGCAGCTGCTCTGGACATCTTGCCCAATTCTTCCTGAAAAGGCAACACCATTAACCATTAAAGAACAAGAGGGTAGTACACTTGGCCCACAAGAACAGCTTGAACAAGTTTTAACAATGCTTAATGTAAATTTGGATCCTTCACTTGACAAAGTGATAAACAATTGTCGAAATATATGCAACATTACTACCATAGATGATGAAATTGTGAAGACAAGGGTAAAGGTTCTGAGGAGTATCTATGAATTCCTCAGCACTGAAAAGAAAGAATTCAAGTTCCAGCTTAGAGGAGTTGCTTTTGTGATGGTTGAAGATGGGTGGAAACTTTTAAAGCCAGAAGAGGTGGTGATAAATCTGGAATTTGAGTCTGACTTTAAACCATACCTTTACAAGCTTCCTCTGGAGTTAGGCACCTTTCATCAGCTATTTAAGAACTTGGGCACAGAAGATGTTGTTTCTACAAAGCAGTATGTTGAAGTTCTTAGTCGTATTTTTAAGAATTCTGAAGGAAAACAGCTAGATCCTAATGAAATGCGCACTGTAAAGAGAGTGGTGTCTGGACTACTCAAAAGTCTTCAGAATGATTCAGCTAAAGTACGGAATGACTTAGAAAACATTCGAGACCTTGCACTTTACCTTCCAAGTCAAGATGGAAGATTGGTCAAATCTAGCATTTTAGTGTTTGATGATGCCCCCCATTATAAAAGCCGAATTCAGGGAAACATTGGCGTTCAGATGCTTGTTGACCTTAGCCAGTGTTACATGGGAAAGGATCATGGCTTTCACACAAGAATCATTATGCTTCTTCCTCAAAAGTTAAGACCACGACTCCTTAGTAGCATACTCGAAGAACAGCTGGATGAAGAAACACCCAAAACATGCCAGTTTGGTACGCTATGCTCTTTGCAAGGCAGACTTCAGTTGTTACTTTCTTCTGAGCAGTTCATCACTGGACTCATAAGAATCATGAAACATGAAAACGACAATGCATTTTTAGCAAATGAGGATAAAGCCATAAAGCTTTGCAAAGCATTACGAGAAGGCTTAAAGGTGTCCTGCTTTGAAAAGTTGCAAACAACTTTACGAGTCAAGGGATTTAACCCGATCCCACACAGTAGGAGTGAAACTCTTGCATTTCTGAAAAGATACGGACATGCAGTGATATTACTTTACATACAGCACTCTGACAGCAAAGATATTAATTTCTTGTTAGCGTTAGCTATGACCTTGAAATCTGCAACAGACAATCTCATATCCGACACATCATATCTGATTGCTATGTTGGGTTGCAATGACATCTACAGGATCAATGAAAAGCTTGATAGTCTTGGTGTTAAATACGACTCCTCCATTGAACAATCAAAACTTGAACTTCCTATGCCTGGTACCCCTATACCAGCAGAAATTCACTATACACTACTTATGGATCCCACCAATGTTTTCTACCCAGGTGAATATGTTGGATATCTAGTGGATGCTGAAGGTGGAGACTCATTTGGCTCCTACCAGCCAACGTACACCTATGCAATCATTGTGCAAGAAGTAGAAAAAGAAGATGACAACTCAGGTTCTCTGGGAAAGTTTTATCAGATAGACATTGGTTATAGTGAATATAAAATAGTTAGCTCACTTGATTTGTACAAGTTTTCGAGGCCAGAGGAAAGTGTTCCAAACAAAGACAGTGCTCCATCAACACCAACAAGTCCAACAGAATTCCCTCACCCCGGCCCGCGGACAGCCCCATCATTTACTAACAAGGAAAGTAACAAAACAAGCTCAAAACATCAGTCACCCAAAAAGATCAAATTGAATTCTTTACCAGAGATCCTAAAGGAAGTTACTGTTGTGATAGAACAGGCCTGGAAGCTTGCCGAGTCAGAAAGGAAGAAGATAATAAGAAGACTATATCTAAAGTGGCATCCGGATAAAAACGCAGAAAATCTTGATATAGCAACTGAGGTTTTTAAACATCTTCAAAATGAAATCAACCGACTAGAGAAGCAAGCATTTGTAGATATCAATGTCGAAAGGACGGCAAGAAGAACCTACACCACCCCATCTTCTAGGTTTCAGTCTGAAAAGTCTTCCTTTCAAAGGTTTTATTCTTCCTGGAACCAAGAGGCAACAAATCATAAATCTGAGAGACAACAGTACAGAGAAAAGTTTACTGCCCCTACAGGATCCTATGATTCAAAGCGATTCTTTGTACCTCCAACGTTCAAGTCTGTTGGTAACCCCGTTGAAGCCCGTAGGTGGCTTAGGCAAGCTAGGGCTAACTTTTCTGCTGCAAGAAATGATATGCATAAGAATGCAAATGAGTGGGTGTGTTTCAAATGCTATCTCTCTACCAAATTAGCATTGATTGCAGCCGATTATGCCGTCAGAGGAAAATCCGATAAAGATGTAAAACCAACGGCCCTTGCACAGAAGATTGAAGAGTATGGTCACCAGCTAGAAGGTCTCACTAAAGATGTCCAAACCTTGGAGGCTTACGGGGTGGATAGCTTAAAGACTCGCTATCCTGACATGCTTCCCTTCCCACAAATCCCAAATGACAGGTTCACCTCTGATGTAGCCATGAGGGTAATGGAATGCACTGCTTGTATAATTATAAAACTTGAAAATTTTATACAAAATAAGATTATTTAAATTGAAGAACATCTTCTTTTACGTATGCAAATAGGGTTCACACAATGTAAAGATTGCACAGTACAGGAGCTCATTTCACTAAATGCTATCACTCGAATGTTTACTCAGAGGGTCGATACAGTAGACTTGTCAGAAAAGTGGAAGAGTTTAACTTAAATAAAATGTATTTGCAGAATTGTTGCTGCTAATAAAGACAGGATTATATTTTAGTATATAGAACACCTATAGGCTCTGAAAAGGTCAATGAACCCTCAAATTTGTATATGGATGTATGGACATTTTCACATTGATCTGCTTACTGTATATTCGCTAACCTGTTCTGTAGCTGGGCCCGGTTTTTATGTATCATATTTGCCATGATCTTCTGATCGCCCTTGGAGGAAGGAGGGATCAGGCATATTTTATTTCATCACACCTAATGCTTTGTTCTTGCACAGGGGCATAAATACCACTGCTGTAGCAGCCATAGTGGCTGCTACAGGGCCCGCCGCATCAGGGGGCCTGCTCCTGCAATACACTGGAAACCCTGAGTTGTCATCATTTGCAGCACCCAGTGGCTGAGCGGGCCTTTCCGGGTTCTGCAAATGCCCCTTTAACTGCAAACACGCAGTTATAATTACACTTGACGGCTTAGTGGTCAGTCGAGGGGCCCAGTGGTCAGTTTGCTGTGGAGCCCAGCCATTTCTAGTTATGTTCCTGCAGAACTAAAGCTCATTTTCCTATTGAAATAAACCTACTTGCTCATCCAACCATTTTCTCACATGTATGGCCAGCTCTAGTCTAACTCCGTGTCCTTCTTGGCCCTATTCCCTGCCTCATAGATCTAAGCTAACAAACTTATTCCAAATCGACAATGGCTTACTAATTTCTTGAAATGTGCTACTGTAAAAAATTCTAGTGTTATAAATGATTGCCCACTGTAAAACAGGATACATATAGAAATGTAGAATATGAAGAAGTTAAAGGGGTTGTCTGGCTTAGAAAATCCATTTTTAAAGACCCTCCTAGGGAATTATGAATACATTGAAGAGGATCGCCCATTCAGTACTCGGCCATAGGCGATGGGACTACAAAGAGGGTCTCTGGAGGTTTCCTCTGGGAAATGTATACTTACCCTCTGGCGGTACTTTTCGCCAGATCACGCTTTCATCAGGGAACCCCTCTAACAAAAAGGGATTTTCCAAAGCATACAACCCCTGTAATAAACGGGTGCTCTGCCCCTAATTCTTTGCACCTTAACTATTAAAGGGTCTCAATTGGATTATAGATTTTACTCGAAGAGCCTTATAATGTATATACCTAGGTAATAGAAAATTAGTAGTAATATAGTTATTTTTTAGCAAGGGCTTTATTTGCTAAACGTTAAGAAGCGGCATCTCCGAGCTTTAATGCAAAATGTGTAATGTGAATAGAACGGAAATGATGTATATACTGTACAAATGAATGTCTGTTGTGCATACCCGAAACAAGCACTTTATGTAACCAAAGCTGAGCAGCACATTAGACAATCCCTTCATATACAAGTCTCATTGCTCAGTGTGTCAGCCTCCAGTATTGCCATAGATCCCCTATTCATCTATGTTCTTCCCTGCAGCTCATTGCTTTTCTTCACTTTACCCTAGGACTATAATCAGCTGGATCTGGTTGTGATATTATTGCAGTACAGTTTTCTTACTTCTCGCTATATCACTTTCTATAGCTGCCTTGCTCTATATTTGTCCCTTTTATACTGTGCAAAGTTGATTTTCATTGCATTTTTCTTTAAATTCATGTAATATTTAAAGGACAAACACGTCACTAGTGATCGGAAACGTGCACTGAAATTAGCTTTGTGTTCCTGTCCCGTGTCCTACAGATGCTGGAGCCTTAAGAGTGATTTTGTCTACATGTTTTCTTTTTGGAACATATGTATAAAGCCTGTAGATGAGTATAAATTATACTGTCCCATTGCATTGGGGGTTGCATCAAAGAGCAGAACATTAATTCCTTCAAGTTTTCTTTTTATACAAGCCTTAAATTGCTTAGTTTCATCCATATTGGTCATTTCTAATAAAAAAAAAAAAGTGTTCAAACTAAAATGTTGATTTTTATTCCATCTATCTCCTATCTATATATTTGACTATACATTCATGATTTTTCTATTATGAAGGGAACCTGTGATCACATTCACTTCAAAGCGGTACTCCAAATTTTCTTTCAAATGAACTGGTGTTGGAAAGTTATATAAATTTGTAATTGACTTCTATTTAAAAGTCTCAAATCTTCCTATACTTATCAGCTGCTGTATGTCCTGCATGAAATATTGTTTTCAGTCTGACACAGTGCTCTCTGCTGACATCTCTGTCCGAGACAGGAACTGTCCAGAGCAGGAGAGGTTTTCTATGGGAATTTGCTGCTGCTCTGGACTGTTCCTGTTTCGGACAGAGATATTAGCACTGTGTCAGACTGAAAAGAAAACAACATTTCCTGCAGGACATACATCAGCGGATAAGTATGGGAAGGCTTAAGATTTTTAAATAGAAGTAACAATAGAAGTTACAATTCTGTATAACTTTCTGAAACCAGATGATTTGAAAGAAAAAGATTTTAACTGGATAACCCCTTCAAATCATCAGGTCAGTCCCCAGTGTCATCTTCCCGATTGAGGAGGCATTACAGCCCCCAACACTTCAAGGGCCTGGAGAATAAAAACATTTTTCTACAATCTGAAAGCACAGATGGATATATGGAAGACACCCTGGGGAAGATTCATCAAACATGGTGTAAAGTAAAACTGTCTCAGTTGCCCCTAGCAACCAACCAGATTCCACCTTTCATTCCACACAGACTCTTTGGAAAATGAAAGGTGGAATCTGATTGGTTGCTAGGGGCAACTGAGCCAGTGTCACTTTACACCATGTTCGATAAATCCCCCCCCCCTGTGTCTCCTTTTCCTAACAGCTATTTAACAGTATCAGTAGTCCAAAATATGAACTGGAGTTGACAAATTCCCTTTAAAGGGAATCCACCCCAGCCAGCCTGCCCCTCAAAATGAATATTTATCTGGAGTGCAACAGTGATGAGTGCTGGAATGATGTCACTGCAGAGCACTGCCAAATATTCATTGGGAGCGGTGGGCTGTCTGGGCAAACTGTGGCACTAAGGGTGGTAGGCCCACCTCCAGTGCACCAAACTGCCTCATTTACATATGAAATAAAGGAGACATTTTCCGAAAAACGGTGCAGAGGATCAAGGCAAGAATATCACCATCTGCTTCTAACCTGCTGTGAGATTCCCTTTAAGAGCTAAAAGCCCCTAAACATGGGCTGAATAATGGGCAAATGAGTGCTCCTTGAAATAGCCATTCTTGGTAATCATCCTAAAAGGTGTAAAAAGGCCAGCGATCACTCAACAAACAAACAAGAAAATCAATGTCATCGACTGCCCGTCTCCCTGTGTACTTTTGTGTACTCCCTGTGTACTTATTTGTGGCCAATAACAAAAAAATTAAGTGGGCCATACAAACAATTTATTGATCATTTGTGTGGCCTGGCTACACAAGTAAAGGCCCTATTCAACGGAACGATTATCGGCCGTATTCGGACCGTGGAATAGAAGGCTACGATCAGCCGACATCGTTCATGTCGGCTGATCGTTGCGTCGTTTGTCTTTCAAACATGTTGAACGACAAACAACTTATAAAGCAACGATCTGCCGTCGCTCCATTGGAGTAGGAGGGGCGGCAGCAGACCGCTGCTGTAGGCTATGGGCTGCCCGGACGATCTAGCGATCACCCGTTCAGCCCCCCGCGGCCCCTCCCGCACTCACCCGTTTGCTGCTGCCGCGTGGAATAGCGGTGGCAGCGAGCAGGGAACGAAGAGCAAACAAGCGCTAATAGCGATCGTTTGCTCCTCTCAGTTGGCCCGTGGAATAGGGCCTTCATTGAGCCTTGTAAAGACTCTGCAAGCGGGGGCTGATCTCGCTGATTGGTGCTCGTTTGCTAGCTGCAGGCTGACTGTCTGAAAGGGCCCTGTGTACTGTTTATGCAACCAGGCAGCATCAGAGCAGCAGCTGTATGGGGTTGGTGATCCTTATTCTTTTTTTAAACTCAGTCTGCCCCTTTTAAAAAAAATCACCTGACTGGTCACCCCTTTAATAATATATCAGTATTGTTGTACTCTGTGACCTTCCCACTAATAATGACTGGTGACAGCTTGCATTTTATCATGTAACTTACAGTCTATGCCACTGATTCAAACCTCTGATTCGGAGTTTGTATCTCTCTTGGCTCTATTCTCCACCTCTTCGATCTATGATAATATGCTTATCCCAAATCAATTAGGGCTTACAAAGACTTATCAAAACCTAATCTCTAATCTTGTCAAAAGGTTTAGATTTTTTTGGCCAAATACCTTAAAGGGGTACTCCGGCACTGATAAAAAAAAATCAATTATAAATATAGTTTTCCCACTTATTTCCCTCCTGAGTCTGTCTCAGTTTGAATTTCCCACTGTTTGCAGGTCCCTGAAGCTCCAGTTGGTGTCTTCATTTTTTCTTCGCTTTCTGGTTTGGGGTTTCCCATGATGCACTGTCTCCTGTGAAGTCTAACTGATTCTGTAGAACTGTTAGATGGCTTACAGATTGCTCAGCCAATCAGAGCTGATCAACCTGAGTCAGGGCTTAGACCCGTCTCCTTCTTGATGATGTCGTTGTCACAAAATGGCTGCCACAGAGCAGCCTGGGGTCAACAGTCATTAGGTAAGAAAACGTTTACTTCATTTCCTGGTGGGGGGTTGAGGGGGGAAAAGATAGGGAAGGGGGGCAGATAGGTGATTGAAGCACATTACAATGTTATATAACTTTGTAATATGTTTCAGTTACTGGGAAAAAGCTTTTTACTGTATTCCCCCTTTAAGTTACATTCATACAGGCCCTTAAAAAGATCGCTGACAAGCATCTGACATGATGGGCCAAGAAAGAAAGAAAGTGACACAGCAGTCTGTGATTGCAGTGTTATGTAAAAGCAGTGTTTCTTATCCTGGCTAAGAACCAGACTGTCATCCTACAACATAAAAAGTGTGGTGGATGTTTGTACATGTTGTTTTGGTGGACACTGTTGGCCAGTGTTAAAGGACAACTCCGGCGGAACGAAACCCCCCCCAAAAAAACAGACACACACACAGATCATACGGAAAGGGGGGGAACGGAGCCACATAGGTTAATTAGACACATTACAAAGTTATATAACTTTGTAATGTGTGTTAAATAAGCTAAAAAACAAACAAAACAATGCTGGAGTTGCCCTTTAACTTGTCCTGTCTCACACTTGTAGTGTCCCGATACAGGTGTGCCACTAAGTCTTATGCCACCAGGTTAAGGCTATGTTCACACTACGTATATGTCCGGCCACATATTTTTCGCGGCCGGACATATACGTGTAAAACTCCGGCCCGGGATTTACGTAAGTTGCGGCCGGCTACGTACGGTCCCCGGACTTACGCCCGTAGTCTACTTACGCTTCCCGAGCGCCCTACGTAGCGATCTGACAGCGATCTTTTACTTGGATATCTTTGCCTAGCCCCGGACACCCCACAGAACCTTTTGGATCAGCAAAGAAAAGTGCAAAAATGAAGAAATCACCACTACGTACAGGACCGCATGTTACGCTACGGGCGTAAGTTATGGCATTTTCGTCATCAAACAATGGTCTGGTTCATTTTTTACGGCGCCGCATGCGATCCGGGCGTAAGTTCTTATGTAGTGTGAACTGTGCAGCCATAGATCATATACTTTCCATTGTAAGCAAACTACGTAAATCTCCGGCCACTTATTCACGGAACGCGCTATGTCCAGAAACTTACGTAGTGTGAACATAGCCCCCAAGTTACTCTGTCATGTGCCACACTTGGTGTCTCACTCTCCCCTATCTGTATGTCAAGGCACAGCTGAAGGTAAAGGGTTAACTGATGTGTTTTACTGTTTACTGTTTGACCAATCACTGGTGCAGGTACCTCACATACAACCCAACAACTAAACTTCTTCCCTCTCTATTCTTCTGCACTGTCCCCACCAATAGCAGGTTAGACCTGGTCACTCCTAACTAAGGTTAGTTTCTCGGTGGGAGGCCTTCTTTAGTGGATGGTGGAGTGCAAGACACAGAGAGTTCCACAAGGAAAAAAGGTATGGAATGCATCATTAGGCTATGTTCACACAACGTATGAGACCGACCGTTCCGTGACCCCGGCCTGGTCACGGAACGTCCGGTCTCTGGCTGGATCATCTTGGCTGGTACTTAAGTACCAGCCGGGTGATCTTTCCGTCCCCAGAGGCATTATCCTAGGGGATAATATCATCTACACACACCCTGTATATACAGTATCTGTTCTGGGTGCATGAGGCTGTAGGCGCTGATCAGCACTAGAGTATCCTAGAGAAGTATTTAAAAAACTAAGCAAAAGTACACATGTTAAGGTCAAATCCAGTGCTGTCCAAAATTATCCTGTCATGGTGTTTGTGCTGGCTAATCCACAAGTCCCTGTCTCGACAGCCTTGGTTGATAGATAGGGTCCTTTTACACGGCCGGATTTGTGGCCGCCTATGAAAGCAAACAAGCGGCGATCAGCGAGATCAGCACTCGTTTGAAATGCTTTTACACAGCACAAGTCAAGTGGCTGGCCGCATAAATAATCTCTGTATTATTTGTCTATTTAAATACATTGCTATTTGTATACGCAGAGATGTGGGGCCAATAAACGATGATTTAAGGGGTGCTCAAAAAAATGCAATCAGCCGTTAAGTGGCCCTTTTATCGCTCCTCGACTGATCGCTGACACTTTTACAAAGGCAGATTATCGGCTTAGGCAGATTATCCTTTAGGGAAGGTATACACTGACGCTGAACTGCAATGCTCTTTGATTATTTAGTAGCATGGCAATCATGACATGTTAGGCCCAGCCTGAGGCCCCGGGAAGTCTTACATGTGCTTTGGAGCTGGTTATATTTGGAGGGTCCTGGGTTAAAATCCCACCAAAGACAACATCTGCAAGGAGTTTGTATATTCCCTGAGTTTACCTGGGTTTTCTCCTAATGGACAAACTGCAAACACTTGGAATGTCAGAACCACTTTGCGGTTGCAATGGTCAGACCCTATTAATACATTGATGATTGATGGCTTGGGAAGGCTGCCTTCAGAAATTACTTTATGCATGTTTTCCTGCATTCTCAATTTTGGCAGAACAGTCTTGCAAACCAGTATCTGTGCACATTGGAAGCTTTATTGGTTTATTAAGAGCATTTATACATTATACTATATATATTTATATATATATATATATATATATATATATATATATATATATATTCACCATTTATTTATTGTATATCAGTCCACTAGATAATTCTTCCAGAAATTAATCTAGAAATCTACAACTGTGTACTACCACATGATTGCACTAGATGGCAGCATAACCCCATCATTTTGCAGATTCACTGGTTTTCCTAGAGTGAACTGCAGGGTAATTAGGAGTTTTTATGTTTTTAGTCTAAGAATTTGTGATCACTGCGTCATAAAAAGTTCTGAATGACTTTTTGTTCCATTTATTTATCATTTTTAGGTCTTTGCTGTGGGAACCCTTCTTCTTTATATATGTGATTACTATCAGTCACAATTAGATGTGGTCCAACACCTGGCACCCCTCCTAATCAGCTGATTAGCATGGCCACCATGGTCGTTGAGCAATGCAGTCTTTAAAGGAGAAGCGGACATAAAAACAAGCTGAATTCTTTTCTCCATGTGCCTCTCCAGCAACGAATCGCTTCTCTGGGACCCCTTCCGGGCTCCGGGATCTTCTCCCAGCTGACGTCACAACCCAGTTGATTCACTGCCTGTTCAGCCAATCAGTGAGTGGTGTAGCGGCGCAAGCCCCTGCTGGCTGCCCAAAGATACAAATGGCCAGACTTTAAAAAAATAAAGAGGGAGATTTATCAAACATGGTGTAAAGTGAAACTGGCTCAGTTGCCCCTAGCAACCAATCAGATTCCACCTTTCATTCCTCACAGACTCTTTGGAAAATGAAAGGTGGAATCTGGTTGGTTGCTAGGGGCAACTGAGCCCGTTTCACTTTACATCATGTTTGATAAATCTCCCCCAAGATCCTTTCTTGCAAAACAGCTCCACCCCTGTCCCCAGTTTATGTGGGGTCTTACAATTCAATGTTACTGAGCTGCAAAACAACATCCAAACTGAACAGAGGTGCTGTTTCTGAAAGAAAGCGGCCATGTTTTTCTAAGCCTGGACAACCCTTTTAATTCACTATGGGCAGATTGGACGCCCACTGATCTAATATTGAGGGCCGATTGATTGTCAGAAAATCCCTTTAAAGTCAGAAACCCCCTCTAACACCCAGTTGGTGTCACCTATTATATGGCAGCATGTATTTCCTAGTATTTTTATATATTTGCCTATATACAGTGACGAGGCATGGGAGTCACACTTGGGCAGAAGCATGCTTTCCCATTTACCTAATCCTGTCTATGCATTAACATCTCCAGCTCTATAGCTGACAGCAGATGTTCTCCTTACATGAGAAGCATTGGGTGACGGCAGGTATAATATGATCAGCTGGCAGACACCTGTGCATTTCATTCATCTTTTCATCTGCATGGGCGATTTACCCAATTACAAGCTTTCGGCTGGAACCTGAGCCAAAGCGGGGAGCGGATACTAGATAAGGGCGGATTTACAGAAGATTTACATTTTGCCATCCATATTACAGGCACAATTACTATAGCTACCGATGACCCGAAGTGACAGCAGTATAGTGATCTCCAATGCAGGCGGTTTGGGTCATTAGAGTCATTGTTGGGCCGGGACCTTAAGGAGTACCCTGGATTAACTGGTGTCAGAAAGTTATATAGATTTGTAATTTACTTCTATTAAAAATGTTAAGTATTCCAGTACTTATCAGCTGCTGCATGCCCTACAGGAAGTGGTGTATTCTTTTCAGCCTGACACAGTGCTCTCTGCTGACACATCTGTCCATGTCAGGAACTGTCCAGAGGAGTAACAAATCCCCATAGAAACACTGTCCAACTCAGGACAGTTCCTGACATGGACAGAGGTGGCAGCAGAGAGCACTGTGTCAGGCTGGAAAGAATACACCTCTTCCTGCAAGACATACAGCAGCTGATAAGTACTGGAAGACTGAATATTTTTAAATAGAAGTAATTTACAAATCTGTATAACTTTCTGACACCAGTTACTTTAAAAGAAAAAAACAATCACTAGGGTAACCCTTTAAGTTGCTAAATTCGGGTATATTAGGGGTTATCCAGTCTTCTAAAAAGATGTCTGCTTTCTTCCAAAAACAGCACCTCTCCTGTCCTCAGTTTGGATGTGGGGTTTTGCAGCTCAGTTCCATTGAAGTGACTAGAGCTGAATTGCAATACCACATACAACCTGAAGACAGGGGTGGTGGACAGTTCCTGACATGGACAGAGGTGGCAGGAGAGAGCACTGTGTCCGACTGAAAAGAATACAAGGCTTCCTGCAGGGCATAAAGCAGCTGATAAGTACTGGAAGATTGGAGTTTGCAAAAATGTGGAAGTGGCCTTAGTATAAACACAGATTCAGCTGACCCATTGCATATTTATAGTGAGACAATACAGTACAAGTAGATGGGGGTTCTCAAAACCCTATTACATAGAGGCAATACACAGTGGTCAAACAACTGCAGCTCTAAATTCACTTCTGGAGGAAAAAACTTTTTAAAAGTTCTTAAAAATATCTCCATTTTTTAAATTTAAAATCCTATGTTTTCATTTATGTATTTACACTAATAATAACAATACATATATGGTTTGGAATTAGCATTATTTCTGTTTTGTTTCCCTTTTAACACTTTGTGGGTCTGAGGGAGTAAGGGGTCCACTTCAGGAGACCACCAAGCAGTTATAAGGAGCATTACAGGCCGGGCAATGCTTAATGGGAAAATATGATAAGAAGCTCCTCTCCAGAAGGATAAGAACTGCCTGAGACTCCATTATATATAATGTTATAGAAGTGACATGACATGGGGAAAACTGATCTCCCTGCTGCAGCCCTTATATCTCTCCCCCCTTCACCCTCCCCCTCAAACGTACCCCTCCCTTAATAATACGCTTTAACACCTGTTTCTATGGAAAATATATGGCCACAGCAGCCAATATTTATTAACATAAATAACATGGAACATATACAAACAATGCAATATAACATATCAAAATAAATAGCCATAAATATGCTATCTAAACATTATCCCAAAACCGGAAGGAGGGGGGTCCTTGAGGCTAAGAATCCCAAGTGTAAGAACCGGCCACCTTACTCTTCTTATGCTCCCCCGCCCCCAGCCGGTTACCTCAGGCTCAAGGGCCCTCCGTGCCTCGATCACCACTGGCCGATTACTTACCAAACTAGATCGTGCCATATAATATGGCCCTAAGCATGCACCAAGTTGCTCAGGCTGTTTGATAAACCTGTTAAAACCCTTAGGCCGGGTTCACACTGCTTTTGCAGTCTGTTTAACGTATCCATTTTTAAATTGTTACTTTTAACATACACAAAAACGTGGTCCATTTTTATATTGGATGTCAATGGAAAAATGGATCCAAACAGACTAAACACAATTGAATTATTTTTTCATCCCATTTTTCCCCTATAAAATGTATACGTTAAACGGACAGCAAAAACACAGTGTGAACTTTGTCTTGCCTAAGTTTAGGTCCAATATTGCTTAGCTTAAACTGCACCAGAATCTTGCGCCCGAATTCTGGCGCTAGTAAAATGATAGCTGAGCTGTGATTGGCTGCTGTGGGCCACAACGAGAATCTCACTAGGAAATAAATCTGGGCCCTTCCCAGAGCCCCCTCCAATGTTTCTCTACCCGTTTTTAGGGTTTTCACCAATCTCACAATATAAACCAGCGTTAGACTGGAGGCTGCGGACAGAATTCAGTCTCCTCCGATGGTTTTGTATTTTATAGCAGGTACATTGTGCTTTAACCTTTTCTTTGTGACATTTAATAATCTGAAAGGCCACTCGCATTCTATTGATGGCACAAGGTTTAGATAAGATTTAGCAGATAAATATCTCGAGATTCTCCGGCCAGTGAAACCCCTCACCAGGGAAGACACACTGGGATACATTGTTTATGGCTTCACGACTGATTAAGAAAAGTTTATTATTATTTTTTTTCATACATAGACTTTCATAAATGTAAGATTATTGAATGTATTTAGAAACCACAGACCTCTATATATGTGGTGTCCCACCATCATGTGTTTTGTGCTGACCACTAGTAGGTGCTCTACTTTCTCTAGCCTATCCTGTTCTTCCTCTCTCTACACCAGTGCTTCCCAACCTTTTCCACCTCGGGGCACCCCTTGGAAAAAGAAAATTCCTCGGGGCACCCCTACTAAATAATGTTCTACAAAATAAGAAAACGGTCATACAGTGACTCACAGGTGACGTTTTCTTTGATCTGAGGTATCACTTTCCCTTTTCCTCTCCATCCGGCCCAGTCCTCCATGATGATTTCTTCCAGATACGTTTCATCCCCTTAGAACCTGCGAGACAAACAATTTAGGCTCCGCACATTTCTAGCAACTTCCTTTCCTTTCTTCCTCCTGTAGGCTCCCAAAGTAACTGCGCTGTTTGGTGTTATGTGCAGTAAAGCGAGTAGGAATGTGGGATGCCCCCTGTATGTAGGATCCCCCCGCTGTGCCCCCATGAACTAATAATGCCCCCAGAGGTGCCCGCTGTATGTAGGATCCCCTGCTGTGCCCCCATGAGCTAATAATGCCCCCAGAGGTGCCCCCATGAACTAATAATGCCCCCAGAGGTTCCCCCATGAACTAATAATGCCCCCAGAGGTTCCCCCATGAACTAATAATGCCCTCAGAGGTGGCCCCATGAACTAATGATGCCCCCAGAGGTGCCCCCCATGAACTAATAATGCCCCCAGAGGTGCCCCCATATACTAATAATGCCCCCAGAGGTGCCCCTATGAGCTAATAATGCCCCCAGAGGTGCCCCCATGAACTAATAATGCCCCCAGAGGTGCCCCCATATACTAATAATGCCCCCAGAGGTGCCCCCATGGGCTAATAATGCCCCCAGAGGTGCCCCCTATGAACTAATAATGCCCCCAGAGGTGCCCCTTTTGAACTAATAATGCCCCCAGAGGTTCCCCCATGAGCTAATAATGCCCCCAGAGGTGCCCCCATATACTAATAATGCCCCCAGAGGTGCCCCTATGAACTAATAAAGCCCCCAGAGGTGGCCCCCATGAACCAATAATGCCCCCAGAGGTGCCCTATGAGCTAATAATGCCCCCAGAGGTGCCCCCATATATTAATAATGCCCCCAGAGGTGCCCCTATGAACTAATAATGCCTCCAGAGGTGCCCCCCATTAACTAATAATGCCCCCTGCTCTGCCCCTAAAAAAACCAAACATCCTACTCACCTAATCCGCGCTGTGGCTGCAGGCAGAAGCTCTCCTCCTCCTCTTCTGGCTCCATCTTGCGAGCCGCAGGGACGGGACCTCCGGCAGGCGTGATGACGTCACATCATCACGCCTGCCGGAGAGGTCACGTCCCGGCCTCCCATAGGCTGCGGGCATGAAGTGCCGGTAGCCTATGGGAGTGAATGTAGGAGCAGGATGCTGACACTTCCTGCTTCTACATTATGCTCACTTTAATGTTCCGACCGCTCACTGTGCGGGCGGAACATTAAAGTGATCTGTGCATCCCGAGAAGCTGCGCGGCCGCAGCTTCTCGGGATGCTTAAAGTGACAGTGCACATTTCCCACCGGGATCCCGCGGCACCCCTGGCGGGTTCTCCCGGCACCCCAGTGTGCCGCGGCACCCCAGTTGGGAAACGCTGCTCTACACACACTCATCCCCAGCACTCACAGGAGGGTACACAAAAGCTCCTGTAGGAGGAGTTACACTGCTGGAGGAAATGAGTCAGTCTTCACTAAGGTTCTAGTGATAGAGGGCACACAGAAACACAGTTCCTGCTGAAGTTAAGCCGATGCCTGGCTATTGCCAGGACCCCTGACAGGGACCAAAGACAGATGTTATTCTCTATGCAAGCAATCACTATCTCAACTATGCAGTACTAAACTACACTAGGGGAGAGCATCTACCAAGAAATACCTTAGCCCACGGCAGGAGCCTCTCCAAAAAGTGCAGGAGCACTCCTGGAGCAAGAGGATCTGACCCCAGTAGGACAAAGTACCAGTATTTAAAAGGTCTAAGTATCCTACTGCGCAGTGCAGGTTGACTGAGAAAACTCGGGCACCTAGCTACACCCAGATAACCGACAACTGGGACTCGTACTACCCTAGCAGGACGAGTAGCTCGTAACTGCAGGGCAGAAGGCGGTCAGACACAGGTCTAAACATGAGTTCGAGGATTACTTTACTTCTTACCTATCTACACTATAGTTCATGCAGAGTACAGAATCTACACTGGGCAAGGGCTCCTCTGGCAAACTCCTGTCCTCTTCTCTCTACCTCCACAAAGCCCTACTACTACTTCTACCAGAGCTTCACTCTTTCTAAGCACCTACCTCTAAGCACTAAGTCAGCACTTGAGTCTGTGTCAAGATTGTACTGTCTACAAAGTGTTTACAGTTTATCTGCCAAGTGTTACATTATATTTTTATATCAGGCATACTGCCCCTTTAATCTCAGAGAGCTGGCCTGCACGTTCCAGTGACGAGGAGAGCAAGCAGGAATGTGGCGGGGTAAGAGCCCACATGGACAAGCGGACCTGCTTCCTGCATCAGGGACGCTGCGTCTGGAGCAGAGACAGGGTGAGGAGAGCGAGGGTGGCCGCATCTGTGACAGTAAGTATACTTTTTAATGCTTGAAGGGGGGTTATATAACTTTATAAAGCTTTGGCTGTCCTGGCATGATGGGAATGGTAGTTTTGCAACAGCTGGAGGGCCGCAGGTTTGACATCCCTGCCTTACACATTCCATAGGAAGCAATTGTGATTCCATAAAATTCTTATTCTCTACATTTACCAATGGTAAAAGAAACAAATGTTCCAAAAACTGCCTCTATACCAGGCCGCCCAGCGACATAAAATCCACCCCAGAACATTTACATAAGAAGGTGCACTGTCACAACCAGGATTTTATGTCTTCCTAAGAAATTGATGTTGCATCTCAATGTCAGTTCTGGATGAGAACAGGTGGCAAAGCATTAAACATTTTACAGTAATAGTTAAGGCTTCTCATTATCATAATAATATATCAGGAGAGAGAATTATGGGATGGGGAAACTCAAATAAAAGAACCTCATGGCGCCTTCTTAAAGACTGCAAGGAATAGGGGGCCTCGTCTAACACGGAGTACAAGCCTAGAGGAGGACATTGCAAGGTCAAGCAAAGAAATGACATAAAATTCAGATTTGGTAAAGCTTCTGAAGAGCTTCCATTGAATGTGTTATGTTCTTCATAATAATGGGCCTATTATCTAACAAGATAATCCAGAAGACTACAGGATAGAGACCATTATCTTGATTTATTCATATCCAGGCCACTCATAGGAGCCCAAGGTCAGTGTCCGTGTCCTGTTTATGTGCCCGGCATTGAGATACACAGAAACCCTGCTATTTATAGAAAGCTTTTTACTGAATATTGTTCTGTTCTGCTGAATATTGGTACAATCGTCAAAGTTAATGCCACTGTATATGAAGATCTTTTTTTACTTCTTTTATCTGTATCATTTGTGATTCATCATAGTCGCACTATACCAATATATTCAAATCGCTGATCCTTTGGGTTTAACGCCACAGAAGATGACATTGATATCAGAGCAGAAAATAGACCATCAGAATACCATAGATTTGACACTTAGGGTGCGTTCACAAATAACGGAACTGCAGCAGTTTTCTTGCTGCGAATTCGCAACAAGATCCGCTGCGGATCCCTGCCCTGTACACTCTGGGCAGCCAAACTCGTAGCGGTATGGACATCCCGCTGTGAGTATGTCTGCAGCCCGCCCCGTTAACCCCCCGCCGCCGGAGCGTATACATCACCTGGTCTCCGCTCCAGCTTGCTTCAGAAATTCCCGGCACGTTCCGCTCAGCCAATCAGTGCGCTGCTAAGCCGCAGCGCACTGATTGGCTGAGGGGAACGTGAAGACGCCGGGAGCCCCGAAGCAAACCAGGGCGTGTACCAGGTGATATATACGCTCCGGCGAGTTTGTCTGCCCAGAGTGTACAGGGCAGGGATCCCCACCGGATCTTGTTACGTGTGAATGCACCCTTAAGGAGGAGCGGCTCTAGGTTTTGCTGGCCCTTGGGCGACAGAGCCTTAAGGCCCTATTCCACCAACAGATCTGACGACAGATTATCTGCCAAAGATTTGAAGCCAAACCTAGGAACAGACTATAAACAGAGAACAGGTCATAAAGGAAAGACTGAGATTTCTCCTCTTTTCAAATCCACTCCTGGGTTTGGCTTCAAATCTTTGGCAGATAATCTGTCGTCAGATCTGTTGGTGGAATTGGGCCTCAGGCGCCTCATCCATCCACTATGCAACCATCATGCACACACTATGTACAATCACTAAAACCACCACTAACATACACAAGCAAACACACATTACTGACACTGACTGAGTGACTGACACAGACCCTGACTGACACTGACTGACACAGACACTGACTGACACTGACACACTCAGACACTGACACACAGCACTTATAGCTCTGTCTTCTCCATCTTCCTCTCTGTCGGGCTGCTCTCCATACTGCAAGGTTGAGGACCTTACGGTCATGTGATCAGGTCCTTCACCTTTTTTCTCTCTCTGTGCTGGTCCTGCTCCATTTCCAGTGTCTTTTGATGTTCAGCCCGCCCACCCTGCGCTTCAGTGATCGGGCTGTCTCCCGGTCTCTGGGCCCCTAGAGGCGCTGTGGGCCCCGGCACTTGCCCAGGTAAGCCCTGTGCTGACGCCGGCCATGCACTTAGGACCCCATTAAACAGCTGAGTGAAGACAAGGTCAGCTGCTAATCTATATGAGTGGCTGCCCATTGGCCGGGTGTGTTAGAGTTGAAGCCTTCTCATAGAGTATATGAAGAAGGGTTGTCCATAAAAGAAACAGTATGGGGAAGATTTGTCAAACTGGTGTAAAGTGAAACTGGCTCAGTTGCCCCTAGCAACCAATCAGATTCCACGTTTCATTTCTCGCAGATTCTTTGAAAAATGAAAGGTGGAATCTGATTGGTTGCTAGGGGCAACTGAGCCAGTTTCACTGTACCCCAGGTTTGATAAATCTCCCCCTATATTCCAACAGGATACCCATAGGTGCACAGGAAGCTGAGACCAAGAATCAGGTGCCTTGGGCGGCAATGAAAAAGCATAATTTTACTACCTTCTTATACCAGTTTGCCAATGAATTTCATTTATTTTGTGAAGGCTACAAAGTGATGTGTCTACGATTAATGAAGCTTGAGGGGAAAGGGAGGTCTACCTTATAACCAGACTCTTCCTTCTGTGTCCTTCGCTCTTCACTTATCTCTGGTTGCAACCTACAAACAGTGAAGAATCACCGACCCAATAGAAAGGTTCACATAAAGATTAAATCCAACCTGTCCAACCAATTACTGGCCTCAGTGCCGCAGCGACCTTGGTTTATGTCTTGAAGGGTGTGGGCCCCAACAGTGTATCCAGTACTATGTTGCAATCATCATTGCAACATAGTACCTGCTCCACTGTCCAGACCTACACCCTTCAAGACAGGTGAGAGGACCAGGTAATATAATACCTTTTCTGCTCCACAAATACCTAAGGTTTCAAAGCGAATCTGTCAGCTGTAATCCAAACTGACAGGTGTTAGGGCAAGGGGACGCATTGTACCTTTACTATATCCAGATGTGCTTCCAGGATGTAGAAAAATTCATATTATATAGTACAAAGAGTCAAAGAGGCTTTTCCAAAATTCTGATCTGGTGGGAATGGCCTTTTTCCGAGATCCTGTTAACGTGGGCACAGACATTCAATACCCAAAAGTCTAAAGCCCCTATTACACAGGGCAACCGAGAGGAGCAAACGAGCGCTGTCAGCGCTCGCTTACTCCTTGTTACCCGCTCGCTGCCACCACTATTACACGCGTTGGCAGCAAGCGGGTGAGTGCAGGGGGGTCTTGGGGAGCTGCGTAGGGGCTGCACGGGTGATCGCTAGATTGCCCAGGCAGCCCATAGCAGATAGCAGTGATCTGCTGCCTCTGCTCCTAATTCACGGGGCGACGGCAGCAGATCGCTGCTATCTAGGTTGTTTGTCTTTCAACATGTTGAAAGACAAATGACAGACAACGATCAGCCATTGGCAGATATGGGCCAAATACAGCCAATAATCGTTTTGTGTAATAGGGCCTTAACAATCATTCAGCTGACGGTTATCTCTCCCATCTGGGCAACGTCCTCCCCATAAACAGAAATAGTCAGCCTGCTGGAGCACTCCTATGTTCTCTAGAATGCAGGGAAGATTTAGTATGACTGCGACTCGGCCAGAACAAATGGATTGGACAATGATTTTCCATCATGCTGATCTCAACCTACCTCATCTATTGGTGGATGGTCAGGAGAGCCCCATATACCTTAAATAGTGATGAGCGAGCTTGCTCGTCCAGGCTTGGTACTCGAAGGTGCTCGATGCTCGGACAAGCATCTTGCGATACTTGAGAAAATCTCATCATCCTTTTCCTGAAAGTTTAGGCACAATTTCTTAGCCAATAAACATGCAGGAGACTCTTTGGTACATCGTGCGATCACATGGGACCCATACATGTCAATAGCAGCGATTGGTTGGCCAGATCAGATGACCCAGGTATATAAGAATCTGAGCCGGCGGTGCTCGCTTCACATGCATGCTGGAAGAGATTAGGGACAGAGCTGCTGATTGTCAGGGAGAGCGTTAGGGAGGGAATTAACATTCCTGTAGGCAGGGATACTAGACAAAGAACACAACAGCCCTTGTAAGGGCTTAAAATGTATATTTTTACTCCAGACTGCTGGCTGGGACTTGCAGTGCAGCTACCACAATCTTAGCAGCACAATGTAGTGATCGACTGCTGGCAGAAAGGGGACAGCAGGTATTGCATACAGACCCCAAAGAAGTCCTCAGTACTATTTTTTTTTTTTTTTTTGTGGCTGGTGCTGCGGTTGTTGTACATTTTATTGCTGTGATTTGTAGTACAGCTGCATAGAACCTAACTGCTCATTGTCCTGTTAAAGAGGTGGCATACACCATAAAGCACCACACAGACTCTATACGACTACCTCCAAAAACCTGTCCAGTATCTGTTGTCATCTGCAGCCAGTCTGCAGGGTTACTTTCTTTGGTTAGTGCAGCCATATCTAACCTCACTGCTCATTGTCCTGTGTAAGAGGTGGCAAACACCATATAGCAGCACTTACACACAGACTCCATCCATCCATGCATGCTGCCCCTGCTGTTTCCTGTCCATTTCCGTTGTGTTTCCATCATTTTCTGAGGTTGACAGGTTTTCACACAACCTTCCCTGTGCCGAGCTTGGGTCCCCTGCAAAAATGCTCGAGTTTCCCATTGACTTCAATGGTGTTCGTTACTCAAAACGAGCACTCTAGCATCTGGAAATATTCGTCTCGAGTACCGAGCACCCGAGCATTTTAGTACTCGCTCATCACTAACCTTAAACCAATGACAAAACCCTCAGCATAGGGACTTTTACAGCTTGCTGCACGTCGACTCTTTGTACTATAGAATAAAAGCATTTTCTTACAGTCTGGAAGCACAGATGGATATATGAAAGGTGTCTTCTTCACCTAAAATCTATCTAACAGTGTCAGCAGTTTGAAATGTGATTTGCAGGTGACCGATTCCCTTTAATTTATTAGGTTCCTAAATCTCAGGTCTGAATTAATTTTGAGGTCTTGACAGCCGATGAAGGGGTTAGATGGTGTGTTGAGGGCAGTGGATCAAACATTTTGGAGTGGCCTATATACAGGAATGAGGTATATTTTCCAGAAAAAAATGGAGCTGCTTCTGCAGTATAGCATATTCACAATGCCTAGGCCAGCATGAACTCTATAATACAATAGAGCGTAGGTCTTGTGTGACAAGTATTACCATATATTCCTAACCATTTCCCAGGAAGCTAGTCCATTATACGGGAAGCTTCATCCTTCTGATGCAGTGATGAGTAAAGAAAGAGAATTGAAATCCCCGAAATCTTAAGAAAACAGTGTATTTATTCTTTTTATTACCAGCCTATTACCTGTTTCTTCAAATTGCGATCGAAGGACTTAAAGATCATACATAGAAAATTTACAACCCAATATAACACACAATAAAAACAGCAGACCATAGGAGATATATTATTGCAGTACGGGTTGCATAGTATATTGCTGGTACCAAGTCATTTCTCAGATATTGGAAACAGGTCATTGAGATCAGATGAATAGAATAATGCATACTATAAGCAGAAATGGACTTGAATTTGGAGGAAAAAGTTAGGACGCTGTTCAATTAATTACCCAGTTCAACAACCACGGTACAGCTCAGTGACGCGACAAAATACTCATTTTATTAGGTGGCCGAGCTCCAAACCGCTCCAGCCCGTAATTTTTCTCATTTTAGCCAAAGACCAAGCGATCAGGAATCGTTTCCAAGTCAAAAATGAACTTGTGCTGCTTTACGCCGGCTACAAAAATATTGTAATATTCCTTTTAAAATTGTGTCGTGAAATACAAATGTGCATCCCAATGCGCTTCGAGATTTTAAGTATCTAAATCCTTTCAAACAAACAGCAGAAAGTCACCGGTTGATATAAAATGCATGACTACTATCCAGCAGCTTAGAAAAAAAAGTCCCTCATTGACAGTCTCGGCTGTATTCCCGACATGTGGATTTTGATGCGGCTACCGACAGATAGAGTTTTCCATCTGGACAGACGCATATTTCATAGAGTTCCTGAGAGCTGTCAGCTGAGTTAGTCTTTGTACCTTGAGGCAGTTTGGGTAAAAATATTTTTTCAGCGTCCAGCACTACCTGTGTTACAAAGAAAAGAAGTGTTACTATAGGAATGGTCGTATCGATTCACATAATACAGAATATTATTGGTTATAGATAATCACTTGGGGTCCCGGCAGATTAACACTTTCTGATAATTTTTTTAAATTTAAAAATGTCAATAAAATGTCTAGCTGCTAAAAGTGTATAGCAGATGAGCCCGCTCCAGTCCGTCCGAACCCTAATGTGTGTGGCTGAAGAAGTTGGATGCAGCCCTAGAGCTGCTTGGAAAACATGGATACAGCCATAGGCTACATCCAACTTCTTCAGCCACACACTCAGGTTTGGACGGACTGGAGCGTGCTTCAGTTACATTCATCTCTAATAGGCACATGAGGGATCACTGTGGCCCTTAAAGCGGTACTCCAGTGAAAACCTTTTTCTTTCAAATCCATTGGTTTCAGAAATGTATATAGATTTGTAATTTACTTCTATTTTAAAATCTAAAGTCTTCCAGTACTTATCAGCTGATGTATGTCCTGCAGGATGTGGTGTATTTTTTCCATGACACAGTGCTCTCTGCTGCCACCGCTGTCCGAGACAGGAACTGTCCAGAGCAGGAGAAGTTTTCTGTGGGGATTTGCTGCTGCTCTGGACAGTCCCTGACATGGACACAGGTGGCAACAGAGAGCACTGTGTCAAAATGAAAAGAATACACCACTTCCTGCAGGACATACATTAGCTGATAAGTATTGGAAGACTTGAGATTTTTAAATAGAAGTAAATTACAAATCGTTTTAACTTTCTGAAACCAGTTCCTTTGAAAGTAAAAGATCTTTGCTGGATAACCCCTTTAAAAGATTGAGGGTCTCCTGAGTTAAAATTCTAAATATTATTACTAGCTATCGTAAGTAAAAACTCTTTTGGTTAACACTAAAAGGCTTTTCCATAAAAGAAGAATATAAATACTGAATGGCCACTTTATAACTACCATTATCTAGTAGCACAATGGGCTTCCTTTGACCTTCACTTGAGCAGGAATATTGTCCTATATGGACAGGACACTTTAGTTTTGCAATGTTAACAGAATGTCCATATACTCTATACTAAAGTTAGCCAAATCTGCCACTTGCCTAAAGTTGGATGCAGTTGGATGTATCAATGGAGACTCTTGAGTGA
Source organism: Dendropsophus ebraccatus (assembly GCF_027789765.1). NCBI lineage: Eukaryota > Metazoa > Chordata > Amphibia > Anura > Hylidae > Dendropsophus > Dendropsophus ebraccatus. The sequence continues at coordinate 33,938,768 of NC_091458.1, read as the reverse complement.
GTATTCCACTGAATTTTTTCTGCTGATCTCCCTGAGCTCAGTATTTGTTGTGTTTTGCTGGTCTACTATTCATTGCCCCCAATAACCAGAATCCTACTCCACACTGATGAGGGGTAATACCCCGAAACAGCTGTCTGTTGATGATCTGTCTGGCTTTCGTAATCCCTTATCATGTCACACAATACTCGCAACTGAGTTAGACTTTGACAATAAGGGATCACCCTGGTATTTCCCGATTTGTGTCCTAATACTCGCAACTGAGTGGGACTTAAGGGGCTACGTATCAGGGTGGTTTGATGATCTCCCCACTGGGAGACACCCCTTAGGAAAGGGTTTCCTTCCCCTCTTGCTATTCCCATGTTTAAAGACTTGTTAATTAGAGATGAGCGAACCGTGAGCATGCTCGAGTCGATCCGAACCCGAACTTTCGGCATTTGATTAGCGGTGGCTGCTGAACTTGGATAAAGCCCTAAGGCTATGTGGAAAGCATGGATATAGTCATTGGCTGTATCCATGTTTTCCAGACAACCTTAGAGCTTTATCCAAGTTCAGCAGCCCCAGCTAATCAAATACCGAACGTTCGGGTTCGGATGGACTCGAACCCGAACCCGGTTCGCTCATCTCTATTGTTAATCTGTTTTTTCAAAGTTTGACAAATTGTTCAGGGGGCAATGTATCAATGGAGACTCTTGACTAAATACTTAATTGGATGTTGTTGTTTTTTTGCTGCTCTCGTTGAGCAGCAAAAAGTTGAGTGAGTGATTGTTGTGTTTTGCTGCTCTACATATCAAAGGTTTTTTGTAATGACAGTGACACTTAAAATCAACCCTACTGTCTAAGCATCTATCCACAGGTAACAAAGGACTCAAGGTAACATTCCCCACACCATTATGCCTGAAAAATTAATGAAATGTTAAGTTCATTAAAGTTCAGGGTTCTTAGGTGAGAATAAAATTGTAGCCAACCATGTGACCTGCAGCTTTATGCACTGATTCAAAAGCAACAACTGGCCACCTTGGGTTTTCCACTGAAAGCCTTCTTTTTTTTCCAGACCATTATAAATAATGACATTTTAGACGGAGATATCCCAGTGTGACTTCTGCAGGGCTTCATAATGGCCGCAATGCTATTATTTTGCAGTGTGAACATAAAAAGTGTCAAGTGCCTTGTTCATTCTGAGAATGACTGATGGGTTTGGAGAGAGCCCTGGCTGCACAGCACTGCAATGATTTATATCCAGGAAGGGCAACGGATAAACTGTCTAGAAATGTGGATTTCAGTTAATCGAGGGAATAATTTATTTGGACATTTGAGGTGAACAATGAATATGGGAATCAAAAAAATATGGCAGGAAAATGATATAATTTTTGTTTTCAAATTCTACATTAAAATTCTCCACCATTCCTCTTACACATGGTGGAAAAATTATTGCATTTGGCTTCCGTGTATGATGGGAATTTTAGTTTTGCAACAGCTGGAGGGCTTAAAGAGGATATACCATCAGGTACATCCTCTTTAATCTGACCCAGGGATAGAACGGCGCTGTCATGGGGAAGCCTGTGTCCGTGTACCCATGTACGGCACCATTTTATCTACGGGTCCCGGGCCAGGGCTGAAGCACTGGAGGCGGACTGGCCCGCCCCCAGTGGGAGGGATCCCCCGCCCCTGTTTGACACGGCTCCATTGATTCTAATGGAGCCACGTCATAGAGGGAAGGGAATTTCCTCCCACTGGGAGCTCCTGTGCTTCAGCTCCGGCCCAGGACCCGTGGATAGAACGGCGCCGTACACGGGAACCGGGCTGCCATTCAAAAACGGACCATGGCACCAGCTTCCCCGTGACGGCACCATACATCCTCTTTAAGGTTCCTTATCCCTGTGTTAGGTGGGAGACAATGTTTGGATTAATATTGGAGTTACAGGAGCTGCATCCCCCACTACCCTTGTTGCTGTAGGAGCTCCTAGTTGAGTTGTACTCCCTGCTGTTATTATGCAGTTCTAATGTTTTGTCATGGTATGGCGACATTATTTTATAATAGTATGGTAATATTAGTCAGCCATTGGGAGGTGTTTGAAAAGGGGGGGGGTGTGCCCTTCTTGGTACAATATGGTTCCATTGCTCATATAATATGCAGAGCTCCTATCAATATCCCGTCACTACTATAGGCAGAATCTCTGGTTCCGTGAAACCTGTCGGATAGAGTATTGTACATTTGGAATACTCAGAACCTAAATCCAAAGTATTTAAGAAAATCACAAACCATTCCATCGTTGCTGTGTAATTTGATATCTCTTCGTGAAATCGCCTCAATTTCTCCGGTCTGGGCCTTGATGTAAACTCCTTTAGGGGCGTCCATGCTCAAGGATCGAGTTGGAGACTCCAGTCTGAAAATTTCATAATAAATAATAAGTGAAAATATCAGCATATAAATAATTATTGCGCAAAATACATTGATCGTTGTGGAGCAGCCAGACGTATTCATTTATAGGGCGGTATTTCCCACTGTCTGTGCAAGGTTTGTTGACATAGGAGGAAGAACTAAAATGGCTTCTTTGGACAGTGTCACACCTGTCCAAAGTTTACAATTGTTGATTACACTAACTAATGATAACTTAATGTAGGTGAATTGTCAGTCATGCTTTAAAACCTACTACCTTTCTTGTAAAGTTTTTGAGTTGCAGATTAGCTTGAGATGTACCAGGTACATCCTCTTTAACCTGAAGCCACGGATCGAACGGCGCCGGCACGGGGAAGCCGGTTCTGTGCACCGGAACTGGCCGGTGCTCAAGCACTGGAGGTAGGCCGGCCCTTCCCCAGTGGGGACGGTTTCGGTGCATAGAACGGCATTGTGCACGGGAACCGGGCCTCAGTCCCGAAAACGGACCGCGGCACCGGCTTCCCCGTGCCGGTGCCGTTCGATCCGTGGCTTCAGGTTAAAGAGGATGTACCTGGTGGTACATCCTCTTTAAATCACGGCCATTGTTGCAATTTGTAACAACGACTGTGATTTATGCTAAACATACGTTGTATTTGAATGAATGCAATCCCGGCTGTAGTACATACACATAGTATACGTTCCAGCTGGGATTCCATCCGGTCACATGAAAAACTGACATGTCACAAATGGAGTGGAATGTTCTTGTAGACCCTACTGCAAAAAAAAAAAAATTATAATCTGTGAATGTCCAATCCTTTAATTGTTCTATATAAAAGAGGTTGATTTTAGCAGCTGTACTGTGTTGGATGGATGGATGTCTTTTTTTTCACCCTTACAGGCTATGGGACTTACAAACTGTGAAATTTCTTGGTTGTCAGCTCTTCTTCTGGAGAGATCTCTAGCTTGGCATGCAATCCCAGTTATGTTTTGAGACTTGTATTTGGAGTGAGACCCAGACTTTAAGGTAAAGCTACCTTGAGAAGGTGGAGTGAGAGCTGCTTTGCATATCCTTTCTTTCTACTTGTTAAGCTTACAAGTTATCTCCTTCAGCTTCCCAATAAACACTCAGGTTCACCATACACCTCAGAGCTTGGCAGTATATAGGGTTGAACATGATGAAATCCAACATTCCTAATCCTTGTTTTAGGAACCCTACATTTAATGCCAAGAACAAACTAAATTATGTTCTGATGGATCATGAAAGGGTTTCCCAAAGCTTCATTTGAGTAAGACATTGATCTCCTGGGGATCTTCTGGCCCAAGGCAATGACTACCTAGTCCTACCTAGAACCATATCACATCCATGTGCACTTAACTAAATTCTCCATAGAGTTAAATGCTTCACTTCTTACTGTGCATAGTGTTACACTATTTTCTGCTACTTAAAGCATCTGTGAAAGCATTGCTTGTATTCTTATGATTTTCAGATTTTCTTGTTTAACCCGGGCTCAGGGTTGAGATACACTTGACCCTCTTTAGAAAGACTCCACAAAGAACCGCAGCTCACAAAGAATCTGAGAAACATGTCATTTCCCATTCTCCTGCTGGGAAGAATAGACAGATGAGGGGGTTTGGGTCCTCTAAGGAAAACATTGTCCTTCCTCGGTCGAAGAACATGACAGGGAAGCAAAAGGTCACAGCTAAAAAATTAAAGGGGAGTTCTTCATTAGAAACAACATTATTGATACCCTTAGGTTTCTCTATTAGGAATATACCAAAGCTATTTCTGTGTTCAATTTTTAGTTTTTTCCCAAAAAAATTAAAAAACTTGGTTTCATTTCTATCGGCATGAAAATAAATAAACATATAAATAATAAATAATAATAATAATAATAATAATAATAATAATAATGTATATTTCCCCAAGAACTTAAAGTTCTCCAAGGTGGAAGATAATCGACTGTGACATCTTCTCTCTTTACACAGACTTTGTGTCTTTCGTTGGTCTCCCCACTCAATTAGTACTCTTCGGAAATGAGACATTTTACCTTGCAAGACACAATAATACCATCATAGCAACTGATTTATTCTGAGTTCTATAACGCTCGCGGAGCAATAAAGCTTCCGCTGTGACATGTGAGTCGGCACATAAAAGTGTCAAATAAAATTCAGTAGCTGCGTAAAAGCTGTAAAATTAGCACAGAGAAATAAAAATAAGACAAACTCTGATCAAGACAGAAACGGGTAATAAATAACCATTTAAGCTACAGCTGCTGAATTCCACCTCCCAAACATTGGCAGAGACTTGGAGACAGACTGAGAGAAAATTAACATGAGTGGTCATTAAAAGAAGATATTATACTACAGTAACTACATAGTAGGAACATCATCAAGGGGCGATGCTGTGGAGGTCAGTATGTGACCGGCAGAAGATTTCCAAATAACTCTTTAACAAGCCTGGTTTACAGGTAATGTATTTTATTCTAAGTGTTTAAAAAAAAAAAATTTGTAGTTTTTATGGGACAAATAAAATCTTAAAGGGGTTATACAGCGTTAGGAATTTTGGAGAACATAAGAAACATCTAGGGGGGGATTTATCAAGACCGGCAATCTCATACACCGGTCTTAAATTAGGCCCCACCCCTTTATCCTGTCCGGATTCACTAAGAGGCGCATGCCTCTTAGTAGATCTGGCTGGCCGTGCGCCTGATCCCATGCCAGGTGCAACAAATCCCTACCTGCTTCTAGCCTTCTAGCCTGCGTGCAGGTGTAAATCATGATAAAGGAGGTTAGGGAGGAGACCACGCCTCTTCCCCACCTTGCCGCGCCGCCCAAGCACCCCAGGCACCCCCTGCCCGCCCATCGGCAGGCATATGACAGGGAAAAGGGGCGAATCTGCGTCTTCTCCCTGGCGTACGCCTCGGGCAAAACCTTCATAAATGTCCCCCCTAATGTTACCTCTCCGCACTCCCCTAGTGTCCTGTTGCTCGCTGACTGTAACCGCCGCCTCTTCCAATCAGACAATCACTAACTGAGATGGGACAGTGCCACGGCCAGTGATTGGCTGAATAGGCTGTTGCTTCTGCAACAGTTTAATCTTTGAAGTTGTGGCGGTTCTGGTCAGCGAAAGACACCTGCGACCTTGCAACCGAAAAACGGAGGAGTGCAGAGAGGTAGGCATAACATGTTTATTCTGTTTTCCAGCAGGGCATCATTATATGAAAAAATTCTAATGCTGGATAACCCCTTTACAGCATTCTATTTTTTACATCCACTACTTAGAGCAGCAACGATAAGATGTTATTCTTGTTCTGTGCAGAGCACTTGTCAGCTTTGCCATATATACAGGTACAGAATGGGCAGGGTCATCTCATTATCATGATTGACAGCACCATTGTACTGCTAGAAGCCTTGATATGATTGGCTAGCGACACAATACATTATATATACACAGATAAGGAACTTCATGAATCTGTTCCAATTTGGGAAAGAGCTTTACTCCAACTCTTCCTAGAGACTGTGACAACCTTTGATACTTCTCTGTCACTAGATTGCCCATTTCATATAGTTAATGCATAAGAAAGTTCATGTCTTCAATATGGCTGCCTCAGAAAAAGTTTAAAATGTTACAATGATTTTAGAAAAAAATTTGACATTTCCAAAGTTTGGTCAGTTAGGGTCTGGAAAAATCACTAGAATGCCTACGTTAGGCTAAGTGCTTCTCTTCCTGTCCCTCACTGCATGAGACAGATTCTATAGAAAGTCTATTGTGGCCATCTTATGCAGCAAGAGAAACAGAGCACTTAGTTTAATACTTCATATTGTAGTGATTTTCGGAGTAAAAATAAAAATAACAAAAATACTTAGAAATAAGGAAACTTCATAATTTATTCTCTATATACTAGCTCGATTAAAGGCATTGTCTGCCCTGTTGGTTTTCAAAGATTTTTATGAGTTTTTTTAAGAAATGAACAAAGCCCAACATAGGCTAACAGAAAACAAAAGGCCTACAACGGCCAACACCATAATTCACTGGTAGGAGCGTGATACAGAAAGAAAAGAAAATCAAGCAGCTCTCCAACATAGTCAGAAGTCATGAAATTAGCATAAATCACAACACGAAAACCATCAGAGCAATAACAAAAGCATTGATATGAAAGAGAGCTTTATTGAAGGAGGCCTATCTCATCTACTAGTTAGAGTAAAGAGTGGCCATAAAGGTCCCCAGAGCTCAGGCTGCCAAGCGTGAGTGGCTGGCAAGAGGGCGGAGTCAACACGACTAAAAGGTGCTGTGGCTCCGCCCCTATGTCTAGTAACTGAGTGCCAGGACGGACAATCAAAGATCAAGATTTTGAAATTACTGCCTCGCCGGAGAGCTGTGTCCACCAGATGTAAGGTACTGGGGTCAACTCTGAGCTCTTCCTCAGGGGATATTGGTTCCCTTTAAAGCTGAGATTTACAACAAACAATTCTGTAAAATCCTTTAAATGTGGGAAGGATTCTGGCAATGTGGTAGAGAAGTGGGAAAAATAACGTCAGTAAAGTCCCTCTAGCTGGCACCATGTACACAGTCTGGCCATCATGTCAGGCCTTATTTGACCTCTAGCACATCACTACAGCTTTCTCCGCTCTCCAGTCGCGCCGATGATATCAGGGAGAGCAGCTGCAGGGAAGTTGATTTCTTTGCATCTGTTTTGTTCTATTATGTGAATCACAATGAAAGGAGTTTGATCTGAGTAATAGCTATATATTAGGGGCTTGTAAACGTAAAGGTGAATAACAAAGTCAGCCATTCACTTTAACTATTGCCTTAATGATTTCTATTACCTATCACCGTTTTTTTTTTTTTTTTTTTTTAACTGCATAAAAGCTAGTCTGCCAGAAGCATCATCTCTGTAAACATCTATCATGTACTTTGAGGTCACAGTCCTTGCAAAACAGAGAAGGCGGACTGCACACAAGGACCAGGTAATAGCCGGGCCTCTTCAGCAGACTGGCCTGTTTGATAGAGTATTACATGCAGGTAGTGAGCTGACCTCCCTTCTATAATGCAGTGATTCATACCATGATTAGAAGAAGGCCCAAATAAAGTAATTCCATTTGTCAGGGTGCAGATGCTGTCATAGCTCTTAAGTAATGTTAATTATCCTTTCAGATAACATTGCCGCAGAAACGCTGCGTCTTTACCTTGAAGAAAACATGGACAATGCTTGATTTATGGTCAGTACTGTCACAGACCACAACGCTCTCGACAAGGCTATTTCAGTGGCCATTTTCTGCTTGAAGGGTGTCTGACTAGTTTCAAGGTACAGTAAAGGCAGCTACTTTTTACCAATAGTAAGGCAGCTCGAAATACAAAACATGCAAGAGAAAAGGTACTCCGAAAAAAGTGCACTTATTTCTAAAGGAGGAGTCCATACCTTTAATGGATTGCTATAAGCACGGGTCCCATTAGAGGACGCTCTTATGGAGTCTGTTTCTGACTAGCAGCCTAGTGGAGGTTACTTTGTACTGGTCTGGCACCACGCATCCCATTTGTCCATGTACAAAGGAGCAGATACTGGTCCTGCTACTGGGTTGATGAAATTCTTTAATACTGTCAGCTCTTCTTGTTTAACGACCTGTCTTGGTATAAGCTCCATGTTATTGAGACTGTGCTGAGAGACAGAGAAAGATCTCTAATGCCTGTGCAACCCAAATGGACTACCAAATGGACTACTGCCTCATGCTACCAGTAGAATCAAGGACACAAAATATAGAAGTCCAAAAAGAATCAGTCAGTAAGGATAAGGGTGAATCATAATCTGGTGCTCCAAAATATAGCCAGGTTTGTTGGGAGTGATTGCCTGAGTGGCCGGTTGGTGTATTATCACCTTAAGAAGTACAGTAAGTAACTATGACCATTAAATGCAGACCCATGCCATCTTCAGTGGTTGTCTTGTTGTTGCTCCTCCGGTACATCTGTTATCACTTTCATTTGCACCAAAGCTAGGAAAAATTGATTCAAAATTGCTTATGCTTGACTTGCGTGGGTTTGACTTGCTGTTGTACTGTAATGCTTAAAGAGGTTTTCCCATCTTAACTAACAGGGTTTGTAATACTCATGAAGTTAAATATTTTTGCAAATACATTAATTTAGCAAATTTGCCTCTTAGTTCCAGTCTAGTGTAGGTGTGGAGGTGCATAGACTGCTGCTATGTTCCTGACTTCATAACCATCCAGTATTCAACCACTAGAGGTGTGACTACACATAAGGGGAATTTACCTGTCCATGCTGAGAGGGTCATCACTACAGTTTCAAGTCTTCAGGTCAAGTTCTGCGTTCTGCAGTGAGTAAAGTGTAACTAGGGGTTGGAGAAGCTGGGTTTCTTGCCGAAGGGCCCCCTTACTTTTGCTGAGTCCTTACTGGCAAACTTCAAAGGTCATCTCCAACCAGGGTTGCACTATACTGGATATGGCTTAGTGTACAGCAGGATGGATCTTCTTCCATGAGTACCGGTTCTCTCTCTCTCTCTCTCTCTTTAAATACTTTCAAGTTATTGTAACCAATCCAAAGTTGTCAGGACCCTCTTCAGCAGAGCATAGAACTGTATGGACAGTCCCCCTCTTAGTAGTCCACCCTGTCACACCTGTGTAAGTAACTTTAAAGTGACGCTGTCGTTATAACTTACAAAATCTAAATCAACAGTAGATGTGATAAAAAGCAACTTTGCAATTTAAATTCTTTTTTTTTTTTTTTTTTTTAAGTGATCATGGAAAACACGGCACTTCCTGTTTTCTGACAGTTTTTTTTCCCCTCAAAAAACTGGAAACAGTCAGAGAACAGGAAGTCTTGTGTATATCAGGCCATCTGAGCCGAGCGCTCAAAGAGAGAAGACAGTCATGTGATTGGCAAACACATTGAGCCGTGACTCTCTGTACTGGCCGGAATTTCTGTGTTTAGTCTGTTTTTTTAACCAGCACAGGTCAGAGAATCTGCCTTCAGGACACTGGACCTGAATGTCTGGCAAGTTCAGTTTTTTTTTTTTTTTTTTTTTACAGCAAGATAAAAACAGGAAAAAATTTATGTATATTGCAAACTTGCTTTATATCACATCTACTGTTGATTTAGTGCTTGAAAGTTATAAAGGCAGTGCCGCTTTAAGTTAGAGAATATTCTCAAGCTACTCAAAAGTCTCCTAAAGCTCTCTACTCCTGGACAAAGCAGTAATCCAAGAAGGGGAATTAACCAACAGATCTGTTCCCAAGCTATACTGTCTTGTGAACAAAATATTGTGTGTAGTATTATATTCAACTAAGGGCCCTATTACACCAACAGATTATCTGACAGATTTTTTTAAGCCAAAGCCAGGAATGGATTTGAAAAGAGGAGAAATCTCAGTCTTTCCTTTATGACCTGTTCTCTATTTATAGTCTGTTCCTGGCTTTGGCTAAAATTCTGTCAGCTATCTGTTGGTGTAATGTGGCCCTAAGACTGTTACAGTTATTCTGTACCTTGAGGAACTTATTAGTAAAGTTTCATTCTGCAGTGAACCCTGAACTCTTTGCGATTGTGTCCTGCACCAACACACCCTCGCTTCATCACACAAGGCTTCCAAATAGGCTGTTAAAGGGTATTCTGGCTCTAGTGTCAAGTTTATTATACTTGGGTGGAGGAAATAAAAATAATAAAAATAGAAAAAACATACATACAAAACCCCAGTCCTCCCATTTACATCCATCTCATCCCCTGTTCGTCTGGGTTTTTCCTGCTTTCTAGGTGAGCAGGACCTGCCAGCTCAGCCAATCGCTGACTGAGACAGGACACAGCTGCAGCCAGTGATTGGTTGAACTATAAGGTCCTGCTCCTGAGTGCTTGGGGGATCTGATGGAAGTAAACAGGGGCTGTGGGAAAGACATGGAGGACCAAGGTTATTTAAGTGTGTTTTTTTTTCTTTATGCTAATAAAATGCAGTTTTACCAAACTGAGCAGCCATTTGCACTGATTGTTATAGGGCCTTGTGGCTCTACCCATACAACTACTTTACATAATGACAGTCTACTAAATAAATACATATGTAGATAAAATGTTTCATCATATATTTCTCCACAGAACAGATGAATGTACTGGAGGTCAAAGATCCATTGCTTTATGGTTATCCTTTATACAAAGAATGAAAATGTTCCTTAAAGTGCACAGGCACAAAAGAGCAAAGTAATATGCAGTACCCATCCAATGCTCTATGTAAATGAGCTCCACAGTATTACAGTAAAGTCTGAATAGGACTATTATGTTCTTCTTTTTCTGGATATACAAAAAGTATAAATAAATTGGGTGGTGTGGCACAACCCAAGGACAAGCAAGGCATTGTTTCTGGGGCAATAAACATGTATTAGCATCTCATCATCATTACATAGACATCAGTACCTGAGTTGTTTGGAGGAGTCGGCTCTAACTAGAGGGGTCTCTACCGAATGTTCAAACAAAGCTCCCTCTGGCCCTGGAACAAAGAGCATAATACAACATTATAACAATATCTACCAATATTCTACCATATTCTACCAACAGAGATTACCAAATTTAAATTTAGAAAGATTCAGCGTGAATTAGCCATTGATTTAGTTTGGATTCAGTTGGATTTGGCTGTACAATCATTTATTGGATGCAAAGCACTGGGTATAGCGAATGTACTAGTTCAGTGCTTCTAAACTGTAGTCCCCATGGTCCACCAATAGATCATGTTTTGAAGATCTTCCATCGAAAGAACACCTGTGATAATACCCGATGCATTGAGTATAATTATATCACCTGTGAAATACTAAGGAAATCCTCAAAACGTGACCTGTTGGTGGCCATGAGGACTAAAAATGAGAAGCACTGTTCTAGTAAGTGTTATCTGGAAAAGACAGAGCACCTCTGTTTACCAGTGCACAAAAGAGACTTTTCCTGGGAGAGGCCATGACCACACAATGTCTTTTTTTGGCCGTTTGGAGGCTAATTTTTAGACGGACATCATTGCATGGCCAAATATTGTCCTTTACTTAAAAAAAGATGTTATTTGGCCGTGAAATGAGGGCCATCCAAAAAAATGCTAAAAAAAGACGTTGTGTGGTCATGGTCATATAGTGGTTTTACTATCTGCTTTCAACAAAGTTCTGACATGTTATAGCCAGATGTTAGAAGTTTGTATCGGTGGAAGTCTGGGTACTGAGACCTCAGCTGATCGCTAGTACGAAGAGGCAGAAGTGCTTAGCACTGAATAGTCAGTAGTGATCAGCGGACCGTCAGGCTTTTGGTCCGACAGCATCTGTGCTCTATTATCATGCCTGTGATCCTGCGACTATGCGGTCAGGATATTCCAGGGAATTCCAGATCGATTCCCTGGAATATCCTGGCCGCATATTCCCGGGACCGCAACTAAGCGGCTGGGATCACAGGCATGCCGATAGAGCGAACTACTTTCGGACCAAAAGTCTGAAAGATTTGCTCATCTCTAATAGTCAGGTGCGTGGGAACTTTGTTTCAAAAAGGGTTGTGAATGCTAGTCTAAGGGGTGTGATTAGGAGGCTGAGGGGTAAAAACCATCTTCAGCATGGAGGTATTAAGAGGCTGAGGGGTACAAAACAAGTTCAGGTGGGTGTGACTGTGAAGCTCCTTATCACACCCCCTGAGCTGAGCATTCACCTATTGTTGTCTGGCTAATAAGGGTTTTTGCCTTCCTCTGGACCAACACAGTAGGGTTTCCCTAGATTGAACCTGATGGACTCTTGTCTTCTCTCAACCTTACTAACTATGTTACTATTAAATGCAGATAGTCAACCAAATAATAGAATCCCTTTATGTTAGGAATGGGATGGCATAGCAAGAAAATAAAAACACCATTGGAGTTAGCACCCAGTGATGCAAAAACTAAATGTTTTGGACTGACCACAGGTCCCTTAGGGTAGCTAAAGGCCTGCCACAATAGAATTAAAAGAGAAGTCCGTTGAGGAGACTACTTTTTTACAAAGGCAGGAGGGGGGGGGGTTGACATAAAAACAACCTTAACTCACCTCTCCCCACGCCTCTCCAGCATCGGATCGCTGCTCTGGGACCCTGGATCTTCTCTTAGCTGACGTCACAACCCGGTTGACTGCCTGCTCAGCCAATCAGTGACTGGAACGGGACGCCACTGCAGTCTCTGAATGGCTGAGCAGGAAATCCATCAGCTGGAAAGGCATTTCCCCCCTCGTCATGACATCATCAGAACTCGAGGGAAAATACCTTCCGGCAGAGGCCCCGGGGCCGGTGTAGCGGCACGGCATGGGCACGTGGAGAAGTAAGTTAGTGTTCTGTAGTAAGTTCCCCCCTGCCAAGCTGCCCAAAAATAAAACTGGCCAGACTTCTCCTTTAAATGATGAAATTCTTTCTACCCGTAGCTCCTCAAGGGAGCGCACAGATTTATAAAACAATAATCAGTGTATTAGGACATGTATCGGTCTGTATGTGGTGGTCTTTCCCTAGTAGTGGCTTCAGGCAGACAAAAGGTAAAGTGAAGCAGGCAATGTAATGCTTTGTTACAGCAATGCAGAGCTCTGAGTCCTATAAAGATCTATTATAATGTGAATTGGAAGAGAACATTGAACTTATTAGGGAAGAATAAAATAATGAAAATAAAAATTAATAAAATCAGGAGGGAGTCCTCCCTATCTGGAATCTGCTGTATACTGCTAATGACCGGCGCTCTGACTGTCCCATGTTACTGCTCAGTATCTGCGGTGCCCCGTCCTTCCTCTATAATATAACTCCATTGTTAAAGTTTTATAGAGATATTTTCCGATGTTCTTCCTCGGAAGCCTGGGCCATCAATTAAGTCGTCTAATTGGACCACAGGAGGTTTGGCATTTTGGATAATTATTTTTCTTTCGGAGTTTGGGTTATACAACTTTATTTTTTCCTAGAATACAGATGTAAATGCTGCAGTCATTACATGGCATTTACAATCCCATAGATCCCATAGGATGCATGGAGATGAATCCAGAATATTTGCCACTTATTTCTAATATAGCACACACCCTGAAGGATTGTAATATATGTGCAGTCATCATGTGACAATGGATTCACTGCAAATATAAAGTCAAGATATAAAAGACTCTTTAAGACCCAAACAAATTTTAGTGGGACCATAACAGAGAACCTGCAGAAAGCAATAGAAAGCAAAAGAAAAAGAGATGCTGCCCCTCCTTCACCATCCAACCCAGTTGTCAACGTGAGCTGGTCTGGCTCTGTTCTAGGATAGGAGCCAGGATTATATTGTACGTGTAAATAAAATTGTGGAGATGCAGCGTGTTAAAAATCTCTATTTCTTTTTACATTACAAGCATCAGGCCTTCCAACTCCAGACTGGAGTTTGCTTTCTTGAAGCTTCACTTGGCAGTAAAACTTATTTCCAGCAGCTTCCATAGCTACAGGGCTGAGTTTTTCCAGGAGGACTGCTTTTAACCTCTTAAGGACATAGGACGTACCGGTACGTCCTATGTCCTCATTAGCACTTCAAAGCGGGGCCGCGCGGCGGCCCCGCTTTGAAGTGCCGCGATCCCGGGTGCCGCGAGTAGCCCGGGACCGCTGCTATTAGCGGGCACGGTCCGATCGCCGTGCCCGCTAATTAGCTAATCGGAGGCAGCTGTCAAAGTTGACAGCTGCCTCCGATTACCGGAGGCAACGTTTCCCTGGGGTCTAGTGGGGGAGATCGCTCCTCCGGGACCTTGTCCCGGAGGAGCGATCTCCGTTACTGATGCCGGCCGGGGACGCGTCCAAGATGGCGCCGTCCTCGGCTCGGCACTCGTTTGTTTCCGGCTGCAGCAGCCGAAAGCAAACGAGTGCCGATCTCATGGATCTCTGCAGCATATCTATGCTGCAGAGATCTCTATGAGAGATCAAAGTGTATATACTAGAAGTCCCCCAGAGGGGCTTCTAGTATATGTGTAAAAAAAAAAAAAAACGTGTTGTTAATAGTAAAAATCCCCCTCCCCTAATAAAAGTCTGAATCACCCCCCTTTTCCCAGGTTTTAAATAAAAGTAAACAAATAAATAAATAAATAAACATGTTTGGTATCGCCGTGTGCGTAATCGCCCGAACTATTAATTAATCACATTCCTGATCTCGTACGGTAAACGGCGTCAGCGCAAAAAAATCCCAAAGTGCAAAATTGCGCATTTTTGGTCGCATCAAATCCAGAAAAAATGTAATAAAAAGCGATCAAAAAGTCGTATATGCGCAATCAAGGTACCGATAGAAAGATCACATCATGGCGCAAAAAATGACACCTCGCACAGCCCCATAGACCAAAGGATAAAAGCGCTATAAGCCTGGGAATGGAGCGATTTTAAGGAACGTATATTTGTTAACAACGGTTTGAATTTTTTACAGGCCATCAGATACAATATAAGTTATACATGTTATATATCACAGTAATCGTAACGACTTGAGGAACATGCATAACAAGTCAGTTTTACCCCAGGGCGAATGGCGTAAAAACACATTTCCCCCAAATAAAAGAAATGCGTTTTTTTTTTCAATTTCACCACACTTTGAATTTTTTTCTGGTTTCGCAGTGTACTTTATGCAAAAATTCAGCCTGTAATTGCAAAGTACAATTAGTGACGCAAGAAATAAGGGGTCATGTGGGTTTCTAGGTGGAAAAATGCAAGTGCTATGACCTTTTAAACACAAGGAGGAAAAAACGAAAACGTAAAAACGAAAATGGGCCATGTCCTTAAAGGGTTAAAGTGTCACTGTCATTAAAATTTTTTTTTGCAGAAATCAATAGTCCAGGCGATTTTAAGAAACTTTGTAATTGGGTTTATTCGCCGAAAAATGAATTTTTATCATGAAAAAGCAGTTTGAAGCTCTCCCCCCTGTCTTCATTGTTCTCCTATGGAGAGAGGGAAATGAGACACCAAAACAGGACAACAAAGAGTTAATTTACAACTACATGACCCGGCTACCTCCTCTGACAGTCAGCACTGACCTCTCTGACCTCTGAATACAGCTGTCACCCAGCTCCGTGCCTGTAATCCTTTGTTCTCCGCTCTCGATGCCGACTCATGTCCCTCCTCCCCCTCTCCTCTCTATAGAACAGACAGTGTTGTGTCTGATGCAACAAGTCACAAGTTCCTGATATTTTGTAGTGAATGGAAAAGAGGAGGGGGGGGGGGGGACCTGGGAAAAGTCTGGGATAATGGCATATTTGGCTAATAAACCCAATTACGAAGTTTCCTAAAATCGCCTGGACTATTGATTTCTGCAAAAAAAAAAAAAAAAAAAAAGAAATATGACAGTACATATGTACATGGCGCTGAGGGGGCGGGGATTTGGCGGCCCAGCCACTAGACGACGAGGTGAGGGCTTTTATAGCATTTAAACGCAGCTGTCAGCTTTGTGTGGTGATTTACAGGTTTTCCTCCCCCCACCTATCTGTTTTTTTCTGCTAGCCTTAGGGTGCGTTTACACAGAGAGATTTATCTGACAGATTTTTGAAGCCAAAGCCAGGATTGTATTTAAAAAGAGTAGAAATCTCAGTCTTTTCTTTATGACCTGTTCCCTGTTTATAGCCGGACTTCCTCTTAAAAAAAATATGGGTGTGATTGCTAGACAAAAGGATGGAGGAATATAAGGATAAGGGGTGTGAATCAGGCTTGGGTGGAAATATATGGCTGAGGGGCAAGAATTAGATTCACACACTCGGGGGCTACAAGATGATATTTTAAAAGCATAAATTCTGTTTGTACCAACCAGAAGTTCTCTTTAAAGCGACTCTGTACCCATAATCTGACCCCCCCCCAAACCACTTGTACCTTCAGATAACTGCTTTTATTTCAAGATCTGTTCTGGGGTCTGTTCGGCAGGTGATGCAGTAATTGTCTTAAAAAACGACATTTAAACTTGCAGCCCCATGCCCTACGGGCGTATCTGTGCCCGAACATTGCACTACCCCTCTGTCCCTCCTCCTCGCCCTCCTCTTTATTAGGAATGCCCCAGGCAGATTGCCTCCTATTCCCCACCTGTGTCAGCCTGGCACATGGGCTGGTTCGATAAGACACCTGTGAAGTGTTCAGCATGGAGAAAATGTTCCAGTGGCATTCCTAATGAGGAAGAGGGTGGGGAGGAGGGACGGAGGGGTGATGCAAAGTTAGGGCACAGATACTCCTGTTTGGCTCGGGCTGCAAGTTTAAAATTAGTTTTTTAGGACAATAACTGCATCACCTGCCGAACGGACCCCAGGACAGATCTTGGATTAAAAGCAGCTATCCGAAGGTACAAGTGGTTTGGGGGGTCAGATTGTGGGTACAGAGTTGCTTTAAATATATGCTGAAGAACAATACAGGAGAGAAAAGAGCGCTGCACCTCACACCTATGGCTGACACTAGTGCCTCTCGGCTGCATAAAAAACATCAGAATTTTGTGTATGAATTGATCAAGCCACACTGCCCCATGTACCGCGTGCAGGTATCTGATACACATGGGTCCCTACACTAAATCCACACTGTGCCGGTCAGTGACCACCAACCCCGCAGGCGTGCACAGTCAGGGAAGGGAGGCCGTGGAACGGTCCTGCGACCCCCATATCACAGGACCAGACCCAAAAATGCCACGCCAGAACCCGGCCAGCACCACCGGCGGAGAAGGTCGCCCCCAAACAGCACGAGTCTGGATGAGGTATTGCGCTCACCATAGCTACTGCAGATAGAATGGGACAAACAGGAGGGATTAAAAACATGTGCACTCAGGTGTCTCCTGCTGATTGCGGTCATGTGGGTCTTACCTGGAGGAGTGCAAAACACTAAGAAAGAAAGAAAGAAAGAAAGAAAGCAAAATGCAATACAGGAGAGAAAAGAGCGCTGCACCTCACACCTATGGCTGACACTAGTGCCTCTCGGCTGCATAAAAAACATCAGAATTTTGTGTATGAATTGATCAAGCCACACTACCCCATGTACTGCGTGCAGGTATCTGATACACATGGGTCCCTACACTAAGTCCACACTGTGCCGGTCAGTGACCACCACCCCCGCAGGCGTGCACAGTCAGGGAAGGGAGGCCGTGGAACGGTCCTGCGACCCCCATATCACAGGAACAGACCCAAAAATGCCACGCCAGAACCCGGCCAGCACCACCGGCAGAGAAGGTCGCCCCCAAACAGCACGAGTCTGGATGAGGTATTGCGCTCACCATAGCTACTGCAGATAGGATGGGACAAACAGGAGGGATTAAAAACATGTGCACTCAGGTGTCTCCTGCTGATTGCGGTCATGTGGGTCTTACCAGGAGGCCCCCCTTCCGTGGCCCCCCTTCTCTGCTTGCGCACGTTTTGCGGGGATTGTGGTCACTGACCGGCACAGTGATGTTTTTTGGTTAGGGACTGTGTATCAGAAGACCTGCATGTGGTACATGAGGCAATATGGTTTGGCTAAATTATATACTAACTTCTGATGCTGGTTTTAAATGTAGCTGAATAATCTTTCGTGTCAGCCATAGGTGCGATGTGCAGCCATTTCTGTCTTTTTGGCTTGTGCATATTTTATGTATTCTGTCCCTTTTTTCATTGTGGCTAGCACTCGTGCTTTGTAAGACCCATGTGATCCAAATTAGCAGGAAGCACCTGTGTACATAAGGGGAGAATCTCCGAGTATTCTCCCATTCTACCTGCAGAGGAATGGAGAGAGAGAGAGAGAGAGAGAGAGAGAAGAGCTTGTTCACACTTGTGTTGCTTGGCGTCCACTTATTCCGCCGGTGGCGCCTGCGGGGTCCGGGGGGCCTTTTAGGGTCTGGTCCTGTGACAACGGAGTTGCAGGGCCATTCCGTGGCCCCCCTTCTCTGCTTGCGCACGTTTTGCGGGGATTGTGGTCGCTGACCGGCACAGTGATATTTTTTGGTTAGGGACTCATGTGTATCAGAAGACCTGCACGTGGTACATGAGGCAATATGGTGTATTGCCATTTCTGTCTTTTTGGCTCCTGAAGAACAAAGAACACTAGAAGAGGAGTTGAATGATAACAACAAGGGAAAAGTAGTCAGCTTCTTCTCCGGCTTCAGTTTCTACAGAAATCACTACATCTGTTAGCCTTGGACAAAAACGTGAAAGCTAGTTTAATGCTATAAAACTACACAAACACTTACTGGACTCCGTAGAGGAAGTATACATGTATTATGGTAATATGAAATAAATTACATTTCTGTTGAATTAGAAAGTTATAAATATTAACACGGTAATTCAATTTTTCTTTCATTTAGTCCATCTGTGATCAGCAGAAATCCTGATTAGGCTCCATAGACAGTTATTAAAAATCCCATGTGTCAGTATGGCAGTAAATACTGGGAAAGATTAATGTTCCTTTGTTGTCGAGTATCACATTTAACACATTTCCTTGTTTTAACATGTCTGGTTATTAATGGCAGTAAACAAACCAAATCCCTATTTTATTAGGGACTTAATAAAATTTACACCACATGCTTATCTGAAAACTTCCGTATAAAGTCTGAGTGAGTGTACAAAGATACTGTAGCAACAAAGTTTACGATGGAGCCAAAGGAGGACATGGACAAATGTTAGGTGATCAGTGGTCTTTAGTCATAGCTAAAACAGTGTAAGAACTTTCTGGCTGTATGGAAGTACACCTGCAAATATATGAACAATTTCATGTTTTAACCGGTACAGACTTCCGGGACTTGATGCAGTTCAGCTTTTTTTTAATTTGTTTAAGTGTCATTTGTAGTAACTTTTGACATGTCCTTAGACATGGAAGGTTACTGATAGCAGTGGGTGTTGCTCCTAAAAGCCCACTATAATCCCTAGATACAGCTGGGGGCAGTGCGCCCCATCCCTGGCCAGCAGGGACATCCAACTTTTTTGTTCTATAGACTCGAATAGAAACTTGATGAGGAAACTACACAAAGGGTCCTATTCGATTATTAATGTAAACATATGCCTAAATTGTTATACATTACCTCCCTCCCGGTCTTCTCTTTCCCTCTGCATGCTTCCCGGCGCCATGGCTGCAGCTTAAGATCAGGTCTCTGAGATGACAGGCTGCTCAGCCAATCACTGACCACAGTGGAAGTCTGACAGCTCAGAGACCCGCTCTGTAGCTGCAGCCGCGGCACGGTGAGGCAAGCAGAGGGCAGGAGAAGATCGGGAGCGTGAAAATGTAATGTATGAACAACTTATTCAATTGTCAGCTATTGGCTGTGCATCACTACTACATGTAGTGATGCACAGTCAGATTCTTGTCGGACATAAAGGCATGATCAGCCGATGATTGCTGTCATGGGCTGATCCTTTCCTCTATTACACAGTTTTGAACCCTTTGAGGACCAGGTTCAAAATGACCCAGTGGACCGCGCAAATTTTGATCTTTGCGCTTTCGTTTTTCCCTCCTCCTCTTCTAAGAGCTCTAGCACTTTCAGTTTTCTATCTACAAGGCCATGTAAGTGCTTGTTTTTTACAGGAGTTGTTGTACTTTGTAATGGCGTCTTTCATTTTACCATAACATGTATGATGAAATCCCAAAATTATTATTTATGAAGATTTAAATTGGTGAAATCGTAAAAAAGAATGCAATATGGTCACGTTTGGGGGGGTTCCTGTGTCTACGTAATACACGGTTTTATTTTTCCACCTACGGGGCTGTATGTGGTGTCCTTTTTACCGCCATGATCTCTAGTTTTTATTAATACCATATTTGTGAAGATCGGACGTTTTGATCACTTTTCATAATTTTTTTAATTTATATATAATGTAACAAAAAATTGGTAATCCGCACACTTTTTTCGCTCTTTTCGTTTACGCAGTTGGTGATGACGCTTGTTATATTTTAATAGATCAAACAATTAAGCACGCTACGGTATATTACATGTTTATTTATTTTTATATGTTTTATTTATATAATGGGAAAGGGGGGTGATTTGAACTTTTATTGGGGGAGGGGCTTTGGGGTAGTGCAATAATGTTTTTTACTTTTTTTTTTTTTTACATATTTGAAGTCCCCTTGGGGGACGTTTACATACATTTGTGTGATTATTCACACTGATCCCTGCTATGCCACAGGCTGTGAGCAGGCTCAGTGAGCAGATCGCCAATCAGACCTCGTGGAGGCAGGTGAGAGACCTCCGGCGGTCCGTTACAACGATCGGGACCCCCGCAGTCACACTCCCCCAGTCCCCCAGTCGGGACTCCCCCTGACACTTAAACGCCGCGGTCGCGACGCGATCGCAGTGTTTAAGGGGTTAATGAAACGCTGTAGCATTATCGCTGCAGCCTGTCATTAACGGTGAGGTGCTCACTGCAGCCCCCCCCCACCTTCTATGAAGCGCGCTACGCTCCGGAGCACGCTTTATAGATCAGGGCGTACTGGTATGCCCACGGTCGTCTGGGCACAGACTTCCAGGGCATACCTGTACGCCCTAGGTCGTTTAGGGTTAAAGAGTACTGTACCTATTAGAGATGAGCGAACCTCAAGCCTGCTTGTGCAGCATTTCATTAGCGGTGGCTGAAGATAGTGTGTTTACACAGAGAGATTTATTTGTCAGATTTTTGAAGCCAAAGTCAAGAATGGATTTGAGAAGAGGAGAAATCTCAGTCTTTCCTTTATGGCCTGTTCTCTGTTTATAGCCTGTTCTTGGCTTTGGCTTCAAAAATCTGTCAGATAAATCTCTCTGTGTAAACGCACCATAGGACTGCCTGCAAAGCATGGATACAGCCTCAGACTATGATGACGCAAAAGGGGCGGAATCTTCGGCGGGCTGGGGAGTTTGGCGTATCTTTATTGCAGTGGATCTCAGCAGGGAGACCCACAGTGATCAATAACTTTTAACATGTCTGAAGACATATCAAAAGTTTTTTTTTTTTTTATGACAGTGACTCTTTAAAAACTCCATAGAAGCTATAAAACACCTTTAAAGTTTCTACATAACCATTGTTTTACACTCACTCGCCGCTTACATAAATGCTAAGAAAACTGAGAATATGTTGCTCCTATTTCACCTTCATATTTTGCAACTGATACATTTCAATACAAAAGCACCGACTAAAAAGAAAGTTGCATGATTCAGATTGCACATCGTGTATTTCAACAAGCTTCCTTCTGCTGTAGCCTTGGGAGAGGCTATTTGAGAAGAATTCAGTAATAGCTACTTGTACCACATTGCCGGAGCCAAGTGCTTGCACCTGCACAGCCATTGTAGCCGAGGCCTTTAGGCAAAGTGCTCAAGAGCCGCCTGCTGTCACCAAGCTGTGGGTTATGAGCTGAGATAATACTTACTATATTATTAGCCTACAAAATGTTCATTTTCAAAGTGTGAAGTGTAAAAAGACTGAACGTGACACTAAACAGAACTTACAAATGTGCAACTTACTGTCCAACTATGGTGAATAGAAAAGTCTACAGACCCCTGTTAACATGCCAGCCAGCTTTAGGTCATGTAAAAAAATCAGATCAAGAAAAATTATTTTGGATCTTTTCCAACTTTAGAGACCATAAACTGTACAAAGGGGAAAATTGAAATAACAAAGCTAAAATAATGTGGTTGCATTAGTGTGAACAACCTTTTACAATTGGGGATGGGGTTGTGTTTAGAATTGGCCAATCACATATACACTCAAAAGTCCATTGATTCTAATGGAGCGGCGTCACAGAGGGGAAGGGGGGGGGGGGTTCCTCCCACTAGGGCGGGCCGGTACACCTCTAGTGCTTCAGCCCGGGCCCTTCTATTCATGTGTAACACTTAAAGTGAATGTACCTGGTGGTACATTCGTTTTAAAGTGATTCTGATTAATCCTGTATAAGGTTTAGCTGTTCTTAGTTGCATTTGTAGTAAAAGCCATGGCCCATAAACAACACATCAAAGGGATCTCATTGCTAAAAGGAGTCAGGAGAAGGGTACAACAAACAAATATTTCTATAATGTATTAGATATCCCATGGAACCCAATGAAGACATCATCAAGAGATGGATAGAATTTGCCATAACAGTGACATGACAAGTAACATCACAAGAACAAGAGCTGCAGGAATTTCTGGCAAGTACTAGTTGTGTACTGCATGTGACAACAATCTCCTTCTTCATATGTTTGGGATGTAGGGTAGGGTGGCATGATGGAAACCTTTTCTTATAAAGAAAAAAATCCATGCCAAAATATGTTTTGGCAAAACCTATATCAAGTCCGCCAAGAGCATGTCATGTGGCCTGATGAGATCAAGGTTTACAATTTTGGAATATTTGACGTAAGGCCAACACCTGGCGCATCGCCAGAAGAACACCATACCCACAATGCTACATGGTGGAGTTAACATGATGCTTTGAGGCTGTTGTTTTGCAGCAGGAACTAGGACGTGTACCACTTGCAGGTCCCCTGGTTCACACGGGTCCCTACGCTAACTCCACACCGTGTCAGTCAGTGACCGCCAATCCTGCAAAGCGTGCACATGCAGGGAAGAGAGGCCATGAAATGGCCCTGCAACCCTTATGTCTTCCCCATTCTGTGTGAGCAGCAGTGGTGAGTGTAATACCTTATTCATATTTGTGTTGTTTGGGGTCAGCCTTCCCTGCCGGTGGTGCTGGCTGGGTTCTGGTGGGGCATTTTGGGTCTGGTCCTGTGACATTGGGGTTGCAGGGCCATTCCATGGCCTCCCTTCCCTGCATGTGCACGCTTTGCGGGGTTGGCGGTCACTGACCGACACGGTGGTGAGTTAGTGTAGGGACCCGTGTGGACCAGAGGACCTGCACGTGGTACACGGGGCTATTATGGTTTGATCAAATTGTATACAGACACCCTGGTGTTGAATTTTAAAATAGGCCTAGCGGCATTAGTATCAGCCATAGATGGGATGTGCAGCCGTTCCTTTCTCTCCATGTCGAATAATAATATTATTATTTTCATTATTATTATAAATTATTTTCATCCATTAAAGAAACATTTATAAATAATAATAATAATAATAATAATAATAATTATTATTATTATTATTATTAATTATTCTCATGCATAAAAGTGACAATTATTTTATAAATCATGGAATTTTATGGCACATGGAAATAAAAGCAGTAAAAGTGGGTGCTTTTTGTTTTGTTTTGTTACTAGCTTGAGAGCAACCAGCAGCAACTGTGACGCTTACATAGATTTCTACTAATGGCTTTGGATAGTGAATGAACTCTACGTAAAGTGCGCACTTACCGGATTTCTCAAACTGGCGCTTTTAATGTGAGTACTGGAAACACTCTGCAGGTTGTACTTTTAAATGATTGCAGGAGCTACATAGAGCTAAATAATTTTACCTATTCTTTCATCTAGCGGAAATTGGTTGCTGCAGAATAACAATACGCTGCTCACATAGGAAACGTATTGTATGTGTCTATTATTGTGATCATGTACTATGTGACCAGTGGGCAACAATGGATTTCATAGGGCACTTGTAGAACTTTGCCAATGTAACTACATGTGTGGCATCAGTCTTTACTTTTCCATTTACTATCTGGGTAGAGATTTCCTCCACTAGCTTCAGAGATTAATATGTTTGCAACTTAAAACACAGCCATCATTTCAGGTACCTTTTCAGGATCAGCTGCCCTGTGTGTATACATAAGGAGTAACAGAGGGGATCCTGCTCTCCTATATCTATATAGAACACATCAAATGCAGCAGCATGGAGGACATTACAGAGTAGTACTGAGCAGTCTAAACTGTATATTAAAGCGTAACTATAAAATATTTTGACCTTTCAGTTTTAGTTAGCTTAGGTCATAAGAATTTTTGCAATATACATTAATAAGATAAAATGAACAGTTTTTTAAATACATGAAGCTGAATGTCCCCTCAGAGCTCTGTGTTATTTCTGCAATCCTGCTGGACACGCCCCTCTCTGGAAATCCATCCTGAGTGTACGGACTCTGACAGGAGTATCAGATAAGAGCCCTGACACAGACAGAAACAAAACCTCCTCCCCCACGTTCTCCCCCCTCCCCTCACAGAGGTCAGGGTGCCGTATGAGGAGCAGCGCAGGGGAGGAGCTGGATCGAGGGACAAGTACCCAGTGCTTCACCCAGGAGGGACATGCCAGCCATAACTCCAATGTACTGCATGAGGGAGAGTGGGT
This sequence comes from Dendropsophus ebraccatus, assembly GCF_027789765.1. Taxonomy (NCBI): domain Eukaryota; kingdom Metazoa; phylum Chordata; class Amphibia; order Anura; family Hylidae; genus Dendropsophus; species Dendropsophus ebraccatus. Next base: position 33,914,281 of record NC_091458.1, on the reverse strand, counting down.
GAGTCACTGAGGGGAGGACTACAAGTCCCAGCACAACACAGCTGTAGTCCTTCCATAGTACATATAATATTCCCTATCAGATGTCTGCAGCAGGTGCCCCCACCTCCATGGCTGACATTATCCTACAGTGTTATGAGAGAAGATGACTGTATCTAATCCCACTGTGTGTCATACCATCTGCTGGGGCTCTGTATCTAATCTTACTGTGTGATACTGTATGCTGGGGCTCTATCTGATCCTGCGATGTGTGATACATCTGCTAAGGTGCTGGTCAGTGAATGGAGGGACCCAGCCAGGGAGATGAGGGATAGGCCACGCCCACTTTCTCTCAGCCAGGAGAAAAATTATTCTGAGCCAAACATCTGGCTATCAACGCAGTTTAGGGCTATTTTTAAAGGGTAACACATGGGCTTTTTATTTGAGGAATTTCATTTTTTGGCTACTTAAATTATAGTTACGCTTTAAGCTCTTACAATGGCAAAAGTTTTATAGGATTAAAAAAAACATGGCTGCTATCGTTGAGGAACAGTGCCCTTCTTGTCCATTGGTTATGTCTGGTATTGCAGCAGAGACCTACTGAAGTGAGCAACCTTACAGGAAACCTGCCACCTTAAAAATTTATCGAATCTATTGCTTAGTAGTCGTGTTGGTGATGTTATCATTGTATCCGTATATGTTATACAAGCTATACTAAATATTTTCCCATTCCCCTTCCATTGCCGGACTTGTCGTTTTTTTCCTCTTCTTTACTAGTTGCAGTGACATTCTGGGCCCACTCAGTGGCTGATCAGAATTGAGCCGGCATTTTCTGTCCGCATGGAACGGAACTAGTAAGGGAAATGACTATGGGACACCCGTAGGCAAAAATTGGATCTGACCATCACAGCTGCACCTGCTATAGTATACTGAGGGTCAGTTCAGCTAAACAGTTACAAATTTCAGACCATTTTGAAAATGAAAAGTGCAGATTGGTAGTCGTGAGTGACTACTTCACTTTTTTCCTGCATCGGTTTTTGTAGAATCCTCCATTGAGCTGTTTACCAAGCTTAAAAGCCTTCCTTCCAATGGGGTGTTTACACAGATTTTTAAAGCCAAAACCAGGAAGGGATTTAAATAAGAGGAGAAATCTCGGTCTTTCCATTATGACCTGTCTATAGTCTGTTCCTGGCTTTGGCTTCAAAAATCTGTCAGATAATCTGTGTAAACACACTATTAGTCTTGGACGGGGTTGGAGGGATTGTCCAGGCTTTTTTTTTTTTTTTTTTTTAAAAAGGAAACATGGCCTTATATCCAACCTTCGGATGGTAGGACATAGTAGGGTGCAGTGGCATAACTAGAAAGGATTGGGCCCCATAGCAAACTTTTCATTGGGCACCTCCTCATCCTACTGTAGGTAATCTCGCTGTTTGTTAGCCCTCCCCCCAGTAGATAGTGCCTCACATGGTGTCCTCCAAAATAGGCATCTTCTCTAGTATCCTATCCTCCCCAGTACATAGTGTTCCCCATGGTAGGCATCTGCCTTGGTAGTATGATGGCAGCTCAGGGGGCCCAGTGTATTGCAAGGATGGGCCCCCTGATGCGGTGGGCCCTTTGCAGCTGCTATGGTTGCTACAGTGGTAGTTATGGATGCAGGGGCTGGAAAGGAGGACATTGGGGATTTAGATGGTGGTGCATGAGTTACCAACTTTCATTCCAAATTGGTTGGAGCACCTCCAGAAGAAAGAGCATGAAACACGTCACCCTCCTAGACCATCCTAGCAATTCTCTTCATGGTTAACCTTGCATTGATTAAATTATTATTGGCATTTATGTGACTCTAGCTGTTTTACTGTATGCTGAACCATTCTGTAACTTTCTGCTTACTTATTACTATATTATTTTTTGTCAAGTCTTCACTGTGATTGCTGTCAATGAATGTAGACGCTCTTGTTCCAACCAGAGGCTAAGAACCCACACAGACCTAAGGTGATGTTACCGCAGTACAGTGTTGCCCTGGGCAGATCTGCTGTGGATTTTGTACACAGTCTAATGTCTGACAGCAATGTCAACATATATTTCATTTTGACATTTTAAATTTTCTCACCAAAAATACAGAAAAGATTATCATACTTATTTTATTTTAGTCAGCAGGACGGCCCATGCTTTGTGGATTGCACTCATGTAATGGGGGGACATGGTGGAGTTGGGGTGTATACCCTTTTCTGATAACGCCACATCGCTAGTTAACTTGTCTTTATTGAACTGGATTGGCCACACACAGGAACAATAAGGAGGAGGATAGCACGAGTACACACATGGTATAACTGCATTACTGTCCTTCTCTTACCCTCTCTCTTGCAAAATGGAAGACATGGGACACTTGGCTCTGTTTCTGCTTCACCAGACATGGTGGTCTGTGCCACCTGGTGTTTTCCACACTTAGTGGCCTTTATATAATCTTGCAGCTCGCTCATACTTCTTATGGGCCTATTACACGGTCTGATAATCATTCAGCAAGGGCTGCACGGACATCGCTAGCAATGTGTGTGCAGCCATTGCCCGAACAGTTAATACATTACCTGTCCACGCTCCTGGTCTTCTCCTGCGCTCTGCATGCTTCCCGACACTGCGGCTGCAGCTTTGGAGTGACCTGTCTGAGATGACAGGCTGCTCAGCCAACCACTGGCCTGGACTGCCACGGCCAGTGATTGGCTGAGTGGTCTGTCTGAGCCAACAAGAGCAGCAGCCGTGGCGCTGGGACACATGCAGCGCACAGGAGAAGACCGGGAGCGTGGACAGGGAATGTATTAACTGTTTGTTCAATCCTCAGCCGCCGGTCACGCATCACTATTACACGTCACGATGCACGGCTGATCATTTTAAGTCTGAACCTAAAGAAACAACCAGCCGATGAAGGTTTCATCTGTTGATCGTTGTCTCTATTACATGGAGTGAAAACCGGTCCGTGTAATAGGGCCCTAAAGTAAGCAAGCGAGTGCCGCCCTCTCAGATCAGCACACACTTGCTTCTCCTTCCTCGCTCGCTGATGGCGCTATTGCACACGCCTATGGCGAGCGGGTCATTGTGTGTGTTTGGGGGGGGGGGCACGGGAAGCTGCAGGAGGGGCTCCCCGGACGTTCTGTAGAGATAGCGGCAGTCTGCTGCTGCTCCTATTACACAGAGCGATGGCCAGCAGATCATCATTATTGTTCAAAAAATTTTTCAACATGTTAAAAAAAAAAAAAGGATCAGCCGACATTGCGCATGTTAGTTGATCATTGCATTTTATAACCTTATGTAACAAGCATTCACATTTAAGATTTCCACCCAGAATAAAACACAACCAAACATTGCACAGGAGGTTCTCCTATAGATCAATGGTAATTGAAGAAATACTCCATACTTAGCTTATTGTCAGGGGACCCGCCTAGCAATAAAACATTGGAAAAATGGCATTGGGCAAACCCCTAGGTTCTCTGCAATGTTTATGTCTCTTACATCACAGTACAGTATATTGAGAGGGATTTATGATGTAAAATTGGTCTATTTTTGTAGATGAAGGATAGAGAAGCCGTCTGCTGTGCAGAACTAGGAAGATGCTATATAGGTGGAAACATTTAATGTCAAGAAGACAGACATTTCCAGCTGAATTTTAAAGGGTATGGACACCTTTTGTGTTTTTCTTTTTAATTGTTGATTCATTGTTTTCTAAAAGCAAAGTGAAGCAACTTTCTAAAAAGTCTTAATTAAAAACTGTCCTACCGTTTAGCTGCTACTAAATGTAATGAAGAGGTAAAGCACAACTCTTACAGAAAACTACAGGGGATGTAGAAAAAAAACTAAGCAAAATGTTTTTTGTTTTTTTTTATAAAGACTTAGGCTATGTTCCCACAACATTTTTTCTTGTCCCTTTATAATTTTTAAAATGTAGTCCGTCGTTTTGCGTCCAAAATGACGTCCGTTATTTTGAGGATTGGCTGCCCGTCAGTGCGATAACAGCTGCTGGTACATTATTCTAGTTTAGGTGGACTGATTGGCCTTTGGGTATGTCTTTAATTGAAAAGTTCATTCAATTTAATAGTAAAAACTGAGAAAGGACAGTGAAAAAAGAAAAACTGTGTGTGAACAACAAAAAAATAACGTCCGCTGTTTG